>NC_046625.1:5694644-6901099 GCF_900324465.2 Anabas testudineus
TATGAATGTAGATGGCTCCTATCTGAATATCACTGTTTTTAGTCCCGTGCCACTCCAGGCGGTGGCTGAAATCTTCATGCAGGATGTCAGCATTCGGGTGGTCATAGTGAAAAATCTGAATTTAAAAAAATTAAAGAAAAGGACTGACAATCATGAACACCATCTTTTGCTCCCCCAGGGGATGGGTTAAATGCAGAGGACAGATTTCATTGTAACATGTAAATGTGACATATGACCATTAAAGGCTTTCTTTCTTTCTCCTTCTTTTTAGATTTCATGTTGTAAATATGGCAGAAATACAATGCCGCCTTGCTATATACTGGATTATGTCAGAAAGCAGAAAGCAAGTACCACAAACATTCAATTAATGGGTTCTAAGTAATAACTGGTGTAAAGATTTATTTTGGTGTAATGTAAAAGCTTGTGAGAAATTGACAATCAAATAATTTTTTTTTATTCTAATCTGAAACATTAAAATTAAATATACACTCATATTATCATACAAAATAAATATAGTTTTTATATTTCACCTGTTTAACTCACATGTCTGAACTCTTCCTCTCCCAGTGGTTTAAAGTGCCAGTCTACAGTGGACTCTGCAGAGACCTCCTCTCTTCTTTTACAGGAGATACAGCCCAGCAGGAATCGTTTTCCTGCCACAGCTTCAGTCATGGAGTCCACCTCTGCACAGCCGCAGTGGCACTGAGACGCTGCAGGACAAAGAAAACAAACAGCACAATAACTGAGTGAACTGGTTGATTTGTTAGAATCGTAAACGCTAATTCAAGATCTTAGGTTTTTAAGACAATATTTCAAATATATAGTCAGATTTTAATATGAAATTTCAATCACTGACATCATAATTAAATTTAAAATCAAACATTTTGGACTTACCGAAAAGACTGAAGACAACTAAAATAAATAAGTGGTATATCATTTCTGCTGGAGCAACTTATCACCAGCCGTTAAACAAAATGTTGTACTTTACTTGACCTAAACCTGTGGTCACTGAGATTACATTTCTGGCTTGCGTCCTGCCAAACAGTGAACATTTAATCCAGACTGTCACTCCATTAGTTCTGTCCTCAGAACACAGAAATTGTCCATTTAAAAAAACGTGAGTCTCTGTGTTTCTTAGTAGTAGTTTGAAGTCTCTCCTGCTCTGTCGGACTTTAAGGCAGTTATATTTAGAGCGTATGAATCCAGAAGAGTGTGTGAGAAACCGGAGAGGATGAGATCTGATCCATAACTACGCCATGTGCATCCAAAGCAAGACTGCAGGCTTGTTTCTTCTTATTTACAGATTGACAAAGTAATAGGCTCTCAAATAGGGAAAGTTTAGTTTCTAGAGGCCAAAATGTTCTATATTGTTCTACGTAGTGGATTTTATATTCACTGTTTAATAATAATAAAAAAGAAGCAGCAGGTCTGGCATGCAAAATCACCCCTGACATGTTTTGTTAAACAAATACTTTAGACCAACCATGTCAGGCTTAAAGGGATCAGAATACATTACGTATATGTACATAGTGTTTTAATCCAATATAGGACTTTGTCTGTAAATGTATCTTTCTCTGTCCTCTTGCTCCTCCCCACAGGTCAAAGGTCATGGTCATTTACAGCAACCTGCAGCTGGCAGGGATTCAGGGATTTTGTTCATGGTCTCTTCAGCAGAGTTTGTTCAAGTGTTTTGAGTGATAAGTTACTAGAAGTACAGTGTGTGAGCAATGCTTAGGTAATTAAAGTATAGTGACTATCATCATGTCTCTTTGTTTTTCTTTCTTATTCTTAATGTGTTCCATTATTGTATTTTGTTATAAATACTTCTACTACTTATAGTATTTATAAATACTTATAAATACCTGGTCAAATTTTCTGCATTGTTTTGTTTATTGGTGCTTCTTGGTGGAGTATTTCTCAGTATCCACGGTATATGTTGTTTTAGCGGCAACAAACAGTGAGATAAAGACTTGGAAGTGTAAGTATGTTCTGGCCAAAGGTTTTCAGATGGGAATAACCCGAAGACGGATTCTCATTTATTGGTGAAACAAAATCAAAGAAAGTAACTAACACAGAAAGTGCAGCACAGATAAAATTAGGATGATGACAATTTAAATGATCTACTCAAAACGGAATTACCAGCTGAGCAATAGAGTTGGCATCTGCCCATCCTTGAGACTCCAAAACCTTGATATTTACTCTAAATTATGTCTGTCTACGTAACTTTATTACCTCAAAAATGCTAGAAATGTCCTCCACTTTAAGTACTATTATAATAACGCAACATGTCGTCTTATCCACTGTCAGTTTGATATATCTGCAATTTCTCATGAATGTAGTATCAATATTAAATCTGTGATGAACTTAGACCAAGATACTACAGTATCTTAGATTACCCACTAATTTCATATAGATGTGATTAAACATTTTCCTCTTGTTCAGTTACCAGAGAAAGTCACATTTTGGAACACCATGTAGTGTCTCTTATCACCTTTGATATCTGCCATCAGAGGCTCTGACAGGCAGTCAATGCCAACTGGACGGTCAGAAAAACAAGGCCGCTGAAGTCAAGGCTGACAAAACAGACGCGGACTGAAGACCTCGACTTGCGTGCAGACTATGGTGACAGAGAGATTCATGTGGCAGATAAAGGCAGAGTGTTAACGTGATGAATGTAAAGAGTTTTTTCTTTTCTTCAGAGGAAATGCCTTCGCGCAAGACAAATTTAACATCCACCACTTTGAAGCCACAGAAACACTGACAAATTATCATCACAGTATAAGAGGGTATAATACATGTGTTTTTTGCTAGCCGTGGGGCTGTGTGTGTATATGTGTGTGTTTGCATAATCTGGCTGTGTTGGAGGTCAGGGATGTTGTCACGTGATGTAACCAGATGACATAGAGTGAGGCACTAAGCTTTTGATAAGGGTCCTTACCTCTTTTAACCTTGTGGGAGCCTGTGAGTGATAGTGACAACAAAAGCCAGAACAATCTTGAAAATGACACATGTGAGCAAGAGAGGGGGAAAGAAAGACCTTGGATTAGCCCACTCTTGTGGGGGGAACCTTCAAGGAAATGACGACACCGAATCGACCCCTTGTTCTGTGTTCTGTGTGTGTGTGTGTTGTTTATATTGGGGTGGGCTGCACCTTTGTCATACTACACACGCATAAACACTGTAAGTGACACACCTTCTTTCTCGCTATGCTGGTGATGTTATTTTATTTTTAGCACAGATCGAGTTTCCAGTCCCCGATTCAGCAGCCAGAAGTGCTCAGCCACACAACTCGCTGTAACCCGGAGCAGTTTCTCAGCACTGCTGCATGTGTAGCACATACTTTGGTCCCCTGTTATGAAGTGGAGCTGGAGTGCAGCGTTGGCTTCAGGAGGCAGTCACTCTAGGAGGGAGTGAGAAAACTGGAGAAGCCTGGCAAACCTATGGAGAATATGAAATTGCCAAGTCATTGCGATGCTCTGCCATCGATTTAAAAGGACACAGAAGCAACTGCTGGCTGAAGACTGAAGCAGGTAAAGACAAATTCATCACAACAAACGATGTGCATACTTTCTGCATATGCTGCATGTTCTTAAATGTTGTCTGCTCCTTTATAAAAAAAAATGAACCAATAAGTCTGACTTTGTTTCTAGAGCTATATTTGTTCTGCTTCGTAGCTTCAAAAGTTTTGTTCCTGGCGTGTGAGGATATTACACCTGTAATGTTTATTTTTAAAAGGTGGTGCAGTGAGTGCACAACGTTATGGAAATACGACTGAAAGATGCAAAGTGCATGCATATGATGAGGGCATTAGTGACAAAGGGATGTGTGAAGTTGTAGTTGTACTTTCATGACAGCCCGCTCAAACTCTTAAATACACAAGAGCTGAAATGATTAATAATATTATGACAAATCTACCACTGCATCAAATATTTAACACAAATATAAACAGCAACTATTCTGATAATAATTTAACTATTTAAGCATTTTTAAGCATAGTTGTTTTTGTAATTTTGATTTCCTTTATTTGCTCAGAAGAATTGTCTAAAAATTAGTCAATAATTAAAATAACTGTTAGTTAAAGCCATAAATTGATTATGTTACTGTTTCTGTTTATATCAGGGCATTTTAAACCCATGTGCATATTGGGTGTAATCTCATGCAAATTCATGCATCATCTTAATTAAAAGTGTCTTGTGAACTTGTGCTTTTTACAGCCGCAGGCAAGGTGACCTGTCAGTGGCCCTGTTTACTGTTTGTGCCCTGGAGGAGAAGATATCGAATATCTTACAGGATGAGATGTATCCTACTTAGAATAGTTCATGAGGTCATGTGAAACAATGCGGCTGCAGAAAGGAGAAGGTGAGGTGCATATGCAGATACATAACATTGTGTATTATCATTTTGTCAATTTAAAATGCAAATGTCTGCTTAGTGAAGAACCAAAAATCTCTCACAACTTTATAACAATTGAGTAAAGTGAGAGATGAAGCATTAGGATATAAATAATGTCTGCACTACACCTTATTAGACACAAGGGGTCGCGGTATTTCCGTCCATGAATCCTGGTCTTAGTCACGTGAAAGCTCCCTTCAAAATAACTTTGAAATGATGCTAAAACTGTGAAGTTGTCTGAAAATGGATTGTTGCTTAATGACTTTATTATTCATGCTGCAAGAGGGCCATGCAAGGCAGCTGCATTTGTTTCTCAATGCCAATGAAAGAATACAGCTGTAACAACAAAGCCGGTTTATTTTTTGTGTTGATTAGAAGATTACACTTGACTTAAAGTGGTTTGTAGTTGAATCGCATCTTGTTTTATGCAGCGTTAGTGTCTGATGTCGACACTCGTCTTCTCCACGTTACATCCTCTGAACAGTTATTCTCACGGACTGTACCACAAAGTTTGTCGGAGGGGGTGTTTGTTTTTGTTGTGCTGGCGGTTGTGTGTATTTTATCACGTTACAACAACACATTTCAACTAATTCATATAATGTCGTTAATAAATATGTCGGTGGGGTGATTCTTTTATGAAACAGTAGCATGGCTGATATGTTTTCTTAGTGAAACGTATTGTCACCCCCCCCCCACAAGTGAATCGCTCGACCAACTGACTTCGTCCCTTTTCACTTTTCGACTAAAATCGTATTCCCGACTTTAAAGCCAAGTTAGGAAGCTAAGCTAACTTAGTTCGTTAGTTTTGAATTTAGTTTGACAACTGTTTTATGTCGGGAGGATTTTAAAGTGAAAATGGAAGACGACGGCCATGGTTTTTGCCCTGAAGGAATTTAAATACTTCTAGTTGACCTTTTTTTTGTGAGCTGTTGGCCTTCAGAGTCAGGGGGTAACGTTAGCTAAAGTTGGCTGTGTGTAGCGTTAGCTAGCTAAAGGCTAACGGTTACCTGCAACCGGCAGATGCTGCTTTACACTTCTAATAATGTTGATGTGTTCCTGTGAAAAAGTGGATTTTAACATTACTTCCCGATCCGTCGCCCGGCTTATGTTTGAGGCCGAGCAGGATAACAGAAACGGAGGAAACTCATCCAATGGGAGGTAGGATCGGTTACTGTAAACATATGCTGTTTGTGTTTGTGTTTGTATTGTTAGACGATTCCTTTCTGCATACGATTAGGTCCTTTGGCGTTTAAGTGCATTGATAATACCACATATGAACACGTACCATTTATTAGTTTGTCTTGGTTCACATCACAACAGCTGATTCAAGTGATGTCATTCTAAAAAAAAAAACAAATCGAATCAACAAGTGTGTTGAATGATGAAGTTGAAATCACAGGATCAGCTGTCCCGCACAACTTCATATTGTATGTGCTTGAATTGGCGCATTTGCACCTTGATGTCCTGTATATGAAATGGTTGTAGTTGGTGTGTAACAGCTTGGGAGGGGCCTTGTTGTATGGCAAAATTAAGTCAGGCTTGTGTGGACTAAAGAGTGAAGACTGCACGGGGATTATGGTGGATTACTCTGGACAAACAAGTCTGTGCCAAGATTGTTCTTGTTCAAACAGATCACTGTAAATACTGTCAGACGTGCTTGGGCCCTTGCCTTGGAAGTGCCTGCTTTGAAGGCAAACAATGGAGTGACACACACACAACCCTTCCCTGTTGGAGGACACATCTGCAGTACGTTTTCATGTAGTTATGACTTTGGTAGTCTATAGAGACCATTAGACCTTGTAATGAACTGTATTTTCAAAGGGTGTGTTGTTTATGTCTGTGACAGTGTCTGGCAGTTGCTGAGTTGGATTGTGCATTTGTTCGTGCTGGACAGTTTGAAATCTAGCTGTGTTTTTGTAAGTCATGCTACGGAAATTCTGATATTTAGATAGGGCACCTGCTTTTTTTGGCTTTCCTTGCAACACATGATGATCACATTTCTTTTGGTTTCAGTTATGGTCCGTGCTGTAAATAAAGATATGATAACTGGTGTCAGTCATGCAATGATCATGTAGTTTCAGCTATTTCTGAGTTACTTGAAGGGAGAAAACCTTACATAATACCTCTAAAAATAATAACACAATTTTCCAAACATGAGCCACCACACCAAAAATAAATTTTATTGATCAGCCTTTCAACAGAAACGGTATTTAATTCCAGTTCATGCGATATCTCATATTCCTAGAACTGGCAAATTAGTCAGTATCAAAGACCGTACATAAATAGCCATAGTTTCACAATAATTTGTTTTAGCAGGGAAGTTGAACCATACAGTATATATTTTACCAAAATACATACAAAAGTTGAAGTCAGATGTAGGCCAGTCTGTTGAATGCAAGGTTTCTGCTCTTTTCACTCCTCAGGTAGCTACTCCCAGACACAGATCTGTCTTGTGTGAGACTCCAACTGTTGCAAAGATGCACCCGATTATGCAAATGAAAGCTTGAAGTCTGCAAAGGGTGGAGAGGCAAGAGTGATGGAAGAGTGACACAACGGGCGGTGCAAGAGGTGCAGAGGAGAAAGGGGTGGAGAACGTAAGCTAAACATAGAAGAGGGCTGAAAGAGCATTTTAGTCACTCTTAGCCAACATATATGGACAACTGGAATGTGGAATGAAAATAATTGCATAAAGAGAAGACCCGTGAAATCAGAGACAGGCCTTTTCACCGCATCCCGTTGCATTGTTTTTTAACTGTAAAGAACACCCACACCACCTTACTGGGAAATACTGCATCATCCCATTATGGTCAGTGCTGATCTGGCTTGAGGAAGTACTTCATGTGTTCACCCATTCTGTTTCAAAATGATGTCAAATGCAAACCTGATGAAAGATATGTCAGCCATAAGTCGTGAGTCTCAACTCTAAAGCTACAACATATACTAGTAGCTTTGACTTGACTGGAACACAATATAAGGCCGTGGATAGCTTTCACAATGACCATGTCCTCTCCTGTGGAAACAGAAGGTATCACTCTGGCTCAGCCCATCCCCATTCCAACTCTGACTGTCCTGCCACCATCCTCAGATACAGAATCCTGGTCTCGCTCACCTAGCCCCAGGTTGTCACGTTTCATCCGACATGGCCGATCCCACCGCAGCAGGACCCGAGCTAAGAAACGAAATGAGGAAGACCAAGGATGCACTCTTAAGCAGGATAATACTCCACGAATTGTAATAGAGGAGACTGCAGAGAAGAGCACCTTTCAACATCGTAGCCCATCACCTTCTCCCTCTGTGGCTACACTCATGGAGAGTAAAGAGCAAGGTCAGGGCAGCCCTTCACAGGACCTCCTCCTGCCTCCATCTCGCTCATGGTCTCGTAGTCCCTCCCCAAGTCGGCGCTCCCGTTGGTCCCTCAGGAGCCTGCTCAGTCGAGACTCTGACTGGGACAGCTCCAGGTTAGTGTGCTGAAGTCATCACAAGTAATTAGTCACTGACTGAAAAATGTGATGGCAGAAATAATAAACTACAATTTTAGTGGGGAGTGTTTGTTTACTCCCTTGTGAGCAAAAGTCCCAAACACAAAACTTTATTCATTGAGTAGGACGTTATTTCTTTAAAGATGGCTTTACGTACTGTATTACAGCAGCAGCACTATGTCAGGTTCAGTGGTTTAGAACAGAGCGTCCACACAGTCAGCACTAAGTTAGTCTTTTATCGCACTGTAAAAACCTCAGCAAATTTGCATTCAGACCTACTGAGGCCAGATTTCTGAAGTGAGTATCTTTTCATTTGTGTGTGTTCGTGGAGAACAGAATGGCCTTACATCTGACAGATTTGCACTTGATCGACTTTTCTCAATACCCTGAGGTCAACTATTTTGTTACATGCTGGAGTTAATTAGCTAATGGATAAAATTAGTGCAGCAGATTACAGTGTTAAAATCCTGATTGAGTTACGCTATGACGTAAGATTAAAAAAGAAAGCCAACACCCAGATTGTAAAATTTCGATGATTAAATTTATTTAATTAATTCCCCTATTACCCTTCACTAAACACTAAGGAAACATTTTGATTTCAATTTTAAATGAATACTATAAGCTTTTAGGGTAAGCAGCCTCTTTACATAAGAGAAACAGCAAGGTTATGCACACAGTAAACAAAGAAAGTGAGACTGCTCTCCTTGCAGCTAGAAAAAACAGAGCTGGGTCGCTCACAAAGAGCTAGAGGCGGGTTCTTGTGCTATTTATTCTTCCTCTGAATCATGACGTCACCGTCAGCCAATGGGAGTGGGCTCTTAGTCTGATGATGTCATGTAAGTCCAATCAGACCATGTTCTGGGCACCACTGCAGTGGGCTCCGGAGGGCAAGCAGAGGGTGATTCTCTCTTGTGCTCCATATGGACAGCTGTGCCCTTGTCCTCTTCATTTACACATCATTTTATTGACCCACTTATATTGCGCTGACTAATAATGGGACTTAATTTTTATATCTCAATTATAACTCCTTCAGTGATGGTTTGAAAGCCTGCAGACAGAATATTAAGATTCAAGATTTTAAGAAACCTTATTGTCATATGCACATACACAGTAGACGTGGAATGTCATTCCCCTATGCCCACAGTGTAATGAAAGAAAACATAAATACTGTACTTAAAAAGGACACAAGGTGACAGAATAATAGAATAGGACAAACAGGATAATAAGTGTAGTAGTAAAAACATGAATGAAAGACTGCAGGAAGTAGTGCACAAAATAGCATTTTAGAAATTTGAAGAGGACAGATAAATAAAACTTAGTTCGGTGTGAAGACAATTATTTAACGTAATATCACAATCATATTCCCCTTTTTTATGTGTTTAAATATAAAGGTTGGGAAGTATTGCTCTATTAGACCTAGTTGCACAGGTCTCACTAGCCTTTTATGGCAAATGCGTATTGTTCTTGTTAAACAGAGGAACAAAAGTTTCCTGTAGATAAGATCAGTTGTGAGCAACTGACATGTTTTGAATTTCTAACTCAATCTTCTTGTCAACTTAGTTCATGAAATCAGGATCAAGGTAATATTCATAGTAGACTTTAACCTCTTAATACCCGAGCTCTAATTAGATATGCATTTTTTTTTTATTTCTTTTTGCTATTTGGGCTTATTGGAACCCGATAAGTATAAAAACTAAGCATCATCTTTTCACAAACATTTTCAGAAAAGACATCATATGCTTACATTTTAACCTAATTATAACACATATAAAACATTTTGCATTAACAACTAGCAATGCCCTTTTCTTCACACACCTATTTGGGAAAGGCTTGCACAAACAAGAGCCCCAAATGTGTTGTACGCGTGTGTGTACGCCAGGTGCTTATTATTTCCACTTATTTTAGCTGTTTCTTAGATGCACTAGAATACACATTCACATACTCTACAAATAGAACCACCCTTGTCAGAAACCAGGTGAAGATGTCAGTTGTCTTGAAACGGAGTCAAACATACAGGAACACAACTGCACAGTCAAATCAACAAGATAGTGATCTGCTGACTGATATAGATGTACATCACATATACCACTAAGACTCTTCCTGGTCCGCACAGCTTGCCTTCAGTTGCTGTCTGTACATATTTTACTCTTCGTCTGTGAATGGTGAATTGTAGGTAGTCTTGTAGTGTTGTAAGTGTTTTATGTCCAGCACCACTGTATCACTTTTGATTCTGTTTTGTAATCCATTGTTATAGTCCTGTCCTCTTGGTTTGTTGGACAGAAAAGGTGTAAAGAGTTAACTGTTTACATGATGTAGCGTATACCTCCATCCTGTACTGTCTTTGGATGATACTTGAAGCTGCGTTCTGTCTCTTTTCTTGCCCCTTTCTTAATGCCCACTTGACCCACGGTACTCTGATATTATTATGGGATATTGGTGAACCTCTGAAAAGCAGATTACACAGAGGGAGACATAATGGTGGCAATGTGGGCCCGGCTCAGCCCAGCGTGGATTATGATGTGGACTCTAATCCAGGGGGATGGACAGAGAGATTGAGGGTTAAGGGATTGGGCTCTGGGTTTTGGCCAGGTGGATTCACCACAGTTTCTTTTTTTTTTATTTTATTTTATAATGAAAAGGAACATGGGGACAAACTTATGTTGCACCACCAGTTAGGCCATTTAAGTCATGACTGCTTTGTTATTTTGCCTGTATGCAATGTTTTGAGTAGCAAAACTACAAAATTAGGAAATGAAGCATGACTCTGCATAACCCACATGCAGATAGTGTCCTTTAAGTTAGTGTAGCTGTCAGAAGAAACCTACTGACTCTATAAAGATATTAATCCTAAACCTATTTATATTAGATGATAACAAGTTTATTTGCGTTATAAACTGTTTTGTACCTATATTTATTATCATTCTACCGCTTTATTCTTTATTCATCATTTAGTCTATACGGTTTCAGATATTAGAGGTCATGAACATTTCCCCGAGGCCAGTACAGTGTAGTAAGTTTGTCTTCTGTTGTCCAATAAATAGTTAAGAATCAGAGAAAACTCAAGATATTCACTTTAACATCATAACGCAGAAGCATGACAGGACACAAATAAATGAAAGAGTCACAAAGATGACGGTGTCGGTGACCTACAGTCTGCTCTCCCTGAATCCAGATAAGACCCCTCCGTTTTGACTGTCGTCCTTATCGGTGTCCCCAGGTCAGCACCACCTCGCTATAAAACAACAAGGCCTCACTCAACACATGGAGCCGCCTCCTCCCTCCTCCTTCCCCCCACCCCTCTCTCTAGTTGCAAAGGGGATTACGGATGGACGCAGAGTCGCCAGCCTGTTACCGGGTCCTGCAATCGGTGTAGGCGGCAGCGGTCCGACCCTTACCTGGCTGCGAGGTGCAGGGGCGTCGGCCACGATGGGAAATTAACATCGGACCGCGGGAGGGTGGACGATGGGCGCATTTTACGCCGAAGCTAAGCGAAGGAAATGAGGCAGATGAGCGGACTTGCATCCCCGTAGCGTGTGGCTCGCTTTCGCCGCGCACACACACCAGGGACACCGGTGCCATATTGATACGACAGTGAGCGGCGGCGTGTGTGTGTTTTTATGTGTGTATGAGTTGGATCGCAAACGCCCCGTGACATGTTCGAGTAAGTAGCATTAACAGACCTTCAGGGAGTGTGATGAATAGCATGTTGTGCAGCGATGTGCCTGTGGTCCTCATCTCGTCCGTGGATGTTTGGTGCGGTCAAATGAGAACGAGTCATTGCTTGTAAATCCCGTGGATAATATTTACGAGGTACATGCATAATTGATGCAAAAGCACGGGTGTGTAGCTACAGTCCATATTTGCAGTATCTGTGTTCCTCCTGTCGGTGCTCTCTCTCGGGTGTCCCTCGCCCTCCATCCCTTTTCGCTGACCGTAGCAGTCTCCACCCTTGCACATTTATAGTGCCTGTTAACTTAATGAGCTGTGTAACTCCTTCTTACGACCCATGTTTGTCTTGGTCGCACTCCGTGTGATTTTGTCCACTTATATTGTTGCACATTCATTTATTGAACCGGTTGTTTTGATTAGCTGCTATGCTAACTGCCAGTTAGCTGTTAATGTGTGCAGGTTCGCTTTAATTTGTGACAGGATAGAGACAAATATCCTGTGCCAGAGTAAAATAGCTGGAGATTTATGTCGAAAAATCCCGACAGTGCTGTTAGTCTTTTATATTTGTGCTCCTGGTGGATTTAGCCGCGGGTTGTCAACACATGCTGACACCGTTTCGCATCCCTCTGTGGCCTGGTCATACTCGCTCGCATGGACTGACGCTCACTGAGCCTATTTACAGGAGCCACGACGCGTGTGTGCGTTTGCCCAAAGATGGATTAATGCTGCTTGGCATAATGCCGCACAGATTAACATTGCTGCATTTGATAAGGTAATATTTCGGGATTATGCTCCTATGAAACGAACCTGGTGTGATCCAAGGATGGCTCCTCCTTTTTCGACATCAGTGGTGTTGCCTTGGAGATGATGATTTTTGACTCATGTCCTCTCCAGCTCCTGTCAATCACGACTACATCCAAGTATAAGAATACACTTTATTACCTAAATGTTGTCGGTTGCTTTTTTTAAGGAGAGCTAAGGACAGCATGTAAACATTGCAACATCACTAAATATAAATAGCACAGGCAGAATAAGCCAACTACAACACACGACAAAAGAGTGTAAACAAAATGAAGTCATTTTCCAACTCATCTGTGCATCCTTCCAGAAGACTACATTTGGGATGGAGGGAAAGAACTGAGAGACAATGTGAACAAATGCAAATTAAATTTAAATTAAATTTAAATTTAAATTGTTGACAGTGTGGAAAATTGTGAGCCTGCATCACCTTTAGCATTTTAAATTCAAAGCATGAGAGATGGTTGGTACAAAAGTCATTATCATAATCACAGAGGGAGTTAAAATGACTACTTACATTGATAGTGAAATGAGGTGCAAAGCAGTGGTTAACACTGGGAATCCTTTGAGGCTGAAGCGTTTCAGAATAATTTAATTGTCTATTACAGTAAACTCAAGAAGTGTTACTGGAGTTCAGACCTTGTTTAATAAATAGGGTTGTTGTCTTGAAAGTGTTTTTTTTTTGTTTTTTTTTTTGACGTGTTTTGAAAAATCAGTTGATTATCACTGTTATTGATTATATTTATTTACCAGTCGTTAGAACTATTGACCTTACTGCTACTGAAAAGTCAAGACATCTAAGCAGAAAAAAAATCAAATAACATTTTTTGTAATTACAGCACAGACTCTCCAGAGTTCTGACCTGCGAGGGTTTTAGTTCAAAGAGAACTGTGTATCCTGTGTTTAGTAGTTAAACTGATTGATTGGACCTTCACATTGCTAAATGGGTTTAAATACCCTCACTGTCTGGCTGCTGTCCCAGTCAAAATTAGTTTAGCTGATAACACTGGCTTTGCATAGTCTCTCTTTGGTCTTCAGTAGGCAATTCAAGATGGCATGCCATTATCGAAGAAGGAAACACTTGTAGCCTTTATAGCATGACATAAAAGTTACTTCAGAGCAAAATGTGGTGATGAACTAAAAGTTTTTCTGCTGTTCTCCCCTGAGCTAAATCTCTCTGTATTTTTACTCTCTCTAGTACGGCCAGTAACTCTCCGCGTAGCACCCCTGGCAGCTCTCCCTCCCTGCGGCGCAGGGTCCTTGGAGGTGGAAGGGCCAGTGAGAATGAGGGAGGAGGTGAAAAGAGCAGTGGTGGTGGAGGAGGAGGATCAGATAGCCCCCTGCCTTCCATACCCTCTGCTTCTTCCATCACATCTGCCTACCCCCTTGCTTCTCGCCACTTCAGCCGTAATGCTAAGGTAACTCAGAATATTCCCCGCAGGGTGATATCTTCTGTAATTAGATATGCAGACATGGAGAGGTGATGTCAAAAGTGAGAAGGTTTGAACCTGTGGTCCACTTAAAATGCACAATAGGACTGCTGATTTATGTATTAGCAAAATACTCTGATTTCTGTTGAATAATGAATAATTGAATAATGTTCACTAGTTAATATGCTGTTCTTTTCTTTACAGAAAGTGCAGAGCTGGTACAATGTAAGTATGCATTAACACACTCTCGCTCTTCATTTTCATTTCAGAGCACTTGACTGTGCCAATATGTGCTTTTATTTTCAGGCAAGTGGAAGTAGTTGACTCAATAAAATGCTAATCACATAAGTTGAATTTGTGTTGTATTCTTTAGGTGAACACTTCTCAGTTGTTTAACCAAATATTCCACTCTAGCCAAAGGTTGACTGTTTCCCCGGCCAGTTGGGAATTGAAATATCAAGTTCTCCTTTCTCTTTTCTGTTCTCGTCCTCGTCCTCAGGTTCTCAGTCCTACGTACAAGCAGCGGAATGAGGATTTTCGTAAACTCTTTAAGAAACTTCCTGACACGGAGCGGCTTATAGTGGGTGAGTAAGACAAAGGCATTATAGACTGCTTTTATAGACACTCAAAAGATACTTATGTTATTAACCCTGTGTGCTGAGCTCTTAGGGCAAGCTACACTTGTGTCAACACATAGATAATTCAACACTCAGTAAAACGTCTCACCTTAAAATCAATCTCTTGTGCTGTTAAAATAATTTCTTATAAAAATGTACCTGTTTATTTCCTTAGACTACTCTTGCGCTCTGCAGAAGGACATACTCCTTCAGGGCCGCCTTTATCTGTCAGAGAATTGGCTCTGTTTCTACAGTAACATCTTCCGCTGGGAAACCACTGTAAGTCATGCAGACATAGTGTACACATTAACATGCACACGTCTATTGTAACCTGGTTAATGTAACACCTGCAATCTGATAAGAAGTTCTTTTAATGCATTTGTTTGCAGTTCAATTTAGATTGATCTGCAAACAAGTGCTTGCAGGTCATTGTTGAGATAAGAGGTAGTACATAGAAATACACACTGAAGCATAGAAAGGAGAAGATAAAAAAAAAACACTCTCCTTCTCTTTTCAGATCACTATCCTGCTGAAAGACGTGACCTCTATGACAAAGGAGAAGACTGCCAAGCTTATTCCAAACGCCATCCAGATCAGCACTGACAATGAGAAGGTTAGGTTTTAATAACAAACGTTTAACAGATCCTACTTACTCCCAAGACTTTTAATTGTTTTTTATGTAAAAGACCTTCTCTACTCCTTCCGATACAGCTGACGTTAAGTACTGCTATAAAAGCATGAGAAGTGTTTTTGCCATTGAAGCAGTATGAAAAGAGCTGACTCAACTTTGTCAATATCAACATCCCAAAAGAAGTAATCTATACATCAAGTCCACTGACACTTTTTCCTTCTTTCTTCCTTTCTTCCTTTCTATTCCTCATATATTCAACCTCTCAGCATTTCTTTACATCTTTTGGAGCAAGGGATCGCAGCTTCATGATGATTTTTCGTCTGTGGCAGAACGCACTATTGGACAAGGTACACCCTCTTCTCCCACCCTCCTGGTGGTTTATGCTGCTGCTTGCCGTGACATGGCTAGTAGTTAACATCTTAGAATAGAAGATGCTGTGTCAAGAAGCAGGAAACAACAGAAACACAGGCTTGAGAGAGCAATTTAAATCACTGTTATTTACACGGTTTGAACATGGATATTTATTTGGACAGCACTGTGGAAATCTTACAGGATGTTGACCGGAACTGAGTCAGCCTTGCACCTCCAAAAAGCTGTCAAACAAAAAACTGCCTTGCTATATTTTTAAATTCCCACTAATTTATAGACTTATATGGTGGATTAAATTTGTGAAGTTGGAGTTGAGCAGACTTCAGCATAGTCTCTGGTGAAGCACAGTTTCACTGCTCATAATTTGACTGCCTTAATTTCACTTGTTCTAAAAGAGAAATCTTGGGTTACGCATGACCCTGAAATCATTCACTGTATCAGATGGATAATCAAGTGGCTGTGTCCTAACATCTTGGATGTCCCCATTTACGCTCTGGTGCTTAAGTGCCACCTCATTAAGTATTGCCATCTTATTTACAGTTAGAATTGATTGGCATTGAAGGTGCAATTGGAATCAGTCAATACTGTCACATTTTATTGCAGCGTTGACAGAGATGTTACCTCATTTTATCATGTAGTCAAGGTTATCTACTCTAGGCATACAGTTTGTATAAATGTGTAGCTGATTTAAAAAAAAAATGTTATCTTAAATATTTATCTATTGAGAGTTTTTGTGTATATTTTCCCAGTCTCTATCCCCCAAAGAGCTCTGGCACATCGTACACCAGTGTTACGGCACTGAACTGGGTCTCACAAGTGAAGATGACGACTATGTCTCCCCCACTGCCGAACACATGAACGGCCTACTGTGAGTGTTCATAAACATAAAATGCTGCCCAATAAAGATAAAAATACAGACAGCGTTGGCCACTTGTTTAAAACAGAAAAAACAATGGCTAATTACTACTTTAAATGCCTAGTCAGTTAAAGCTTTCCTACTTCTGTGTCTATCTAACAAAGACTTGTTTTTCTCACAGTCTGACTTTCACTCTCTGTGTGTCTTTGTTTCACTCACTCTCACTTCCTCTCTCCATCTCCTAGGCCAGGAGACGATTCAGTGTCGGTCACAGAGCTACTAGACCTGAGCTCAGTGTCAGTTCCCTCCATGGGCAGCTCTCCTCCTCCCATTGTGTCTTGCGGTCCAACAAGCTCTCCCTCCTCTACAAACCTTGGGGGCTCATCTCCACCTTCATCTGCCTCCTGTTTGCCCATAGAGGTGCCTTCCTCATCTGCATGCAGACTCAGCTCTGACCCTCTTGAACCCAGCCCACCCAGCTCACAAAGCTCGTTACCATCCACCACTCCCACCAACGCCTCTGTCTCTGCCCCAGCCTCTGCTGCTGCCTCCTTTGTGAGTGCTTTTTCTTGACATTAGTACTTATTTAGACATAAACTTTTTTAACAATAGTTTTTCCATTGTAGTGTAATGTATTATTATTACCTGAGTTACTGTTCCTTTTGTGTTGTTAGTGGTAATTATCTCTGATTGCTTCAGGGGTAGTTGTTTTAATTCATGTGCTACAGGTGAGTCATTATCCATTGATAATGCACATCACTATGCTTAACCAACTGTACTTAATACAAATGTGATAAAGAGACGTAAAATATTGTTTAGAACATAGCTGTTATTTAAGTATATATCATGCAGAGAAGAGAGAACCTTTTTTTCATGGTGAGAATGTTAAAAGATTAACTTGGTTTAGAGTTTTGTTTTTTTTTTATCTGTGTGAACTGAACTTTGAGCTAGCTCTTGTGAGGTGTGAGCTTGTACAACACATATCAAGTGATTGCAGACCATACCGCAACTGCAACGTCCATGTTTTGAATTTAGCCTGTGACTTTATTCGCATGTCCTTTCCCACTGTCTGAGCCTTTATTTCCCCTGTCTTTATCTTGATAAGAACAGATGAAGCCACAGACAAGCTGCGATGAATAAATTGAGTGCTATGTTGAGTTGAGTGTGTGTCTGTTACAGATAAATTGTGCAGTTGAAGTGCTATATCTGCTCAGGCTGCATGAACACAAAGTCAGCCCAGCTGAGATCTCTTTCCCCTCTAGTCATATGACAGTGGGGTGATTTATTTTTTCTTACAGACCTCTTCCTAACTGTGTTTTTCCCTTCACTGCATCAGAATCTGGAAGAGGGAGGGGACAGCCTGTCTGAGTCAGCCATTCACATGCTGCCCCCACCAACAACCAGTCTGGGAAACCTCTCCTCACTGGACATGACCAATGATGAGGATCTGCCCACAGACCCAAGCAACTCCTCTGACACGCAAGAAGAGAGTGAGTGTTGTCTGGGTGAACAGACCACCACAAGGAACCAGTACAGACAGATTTATTTGGCATCTTTACATAAAAGACTAGGGCTTAACAATCCAGTATGACCTCACTAATAAACACATACTAGAATTATCATCTTTATGACACTTTCAACAAAAACTGAGAAATTCTAACTTTGTAAAAGTGGAATTAATGGCAGAGCTGCTGTATCATACAGGTCTACCCAATAAAGTGGCCAGTGAGTGTATAAAATTAAAACTCACTTAAAAACTTTTTATGTGAATGATTTTTTGTGCCTAAAAGGACAGGTTCAAATTCACAAGTGTTTCTTGAAACAACAGCCAGGTGCCAATATAAACTGAAATAGTTTTTATGTAATCAGAAATTCAGGCCTTTTATGGATCCCTCTAAAATATACTTATGTATGTTAAATTTATCAGAAGGCAAAGAAACACAAAGAGGGAATTTTCTATTAAAAATATTTTGGAAGATATCCACTTGGTTTAATAGATCCAGACCACTTAAGCCTCACATCAGGTTTAGTTACACACAGAACCAGGACTCTGGATTTTGACTTTCATTACTGTCACTGAAAGAGCTTTAGTGTGGGATCTCTCGATGAACAGGAGGAATGATTACAGGAAGTAAGGCCTCTTTCATTGTTCACATGGACACATGGGAAAAAATGTGAACTTATCCTTTCTGATTGAGTGCTTACAGCTCTTCTTGCTTCCACGTCAGCAACGATTCCAGGAAAAGAAATTCACACTTAACCCAACACTGCTAGAGTAAGCATGAATTATAATGTCACAATTATTGCTTAAGCAAGCATACAGAAGAATCTTAGTGTGTACATAATACTGACTGGTTCAACATTACATTTGGTTTCAGTTGGAACCTGCACAGGAATGTTAATCCACAGCTGACAATTGTACTAAATGACCTGACATAAAACAACAACAAAATAAAACATAAAGCTAACTAAATTTTGTTCTTGACATTAAGGTGAAATAGAGTCATTCTGCATGGACCTGAGTGGGCGGCTGCACATCAACACTGTGGTCCGGATGAGTGTAGACAAGCTGCACGACCTGCTCTTCTCAGCTGACACACATTTTATCCAGCACCTCTTCTCTCAGCGACACTTTACTGGTGGGTACAACAAACACACACACACACAAATATGATGGTCAGTGCTTTGTATCTGCTCTTGCATAATAAGTATCTCTAAAAAAAATAATCTGCACATCTACTTAAAGGTAAACTATTAAGGCACGTTTTGTTTTCACTGGCTCATTGTTTGATAGATTTCTCATGCATCAAAACAATGCTATGATAATGTTATGTTGCCGCATCCAGAAGTCAATTCAGCACTCAGAACTGTACAGAACTTGCATTTGCGTGTTGCGTAACATTAAGTGCGAAAGAGCAAGTTTTTCCTGTTGAGATAGTGACAGTTAAGGCACAGTCTTTGTTGTTGCTCTGCGGTTTACTGGACTACTGAGGCTTCTATGAGTGGAAAAAAATCACTCACTCTTTTTATTCTTTGTGTCTCTTGTGATGCTTTGCCTCCATTAAACTCTGTTGATGGTGCACTCTGTCTGTTTGAAAGTGTGTGAGAGCATGTTTCTAGGGGTGTTTTCCCTTTTGAGAGTAGTTGTGTTGCTCCAAGTTGCTGTGCGGTCCAGCTGACAAATACAAACGTGTAATTTATCCCACCTGTCAGAGACATGCTGCATCTTATTGTATTTTGCCACTTTTGAGGGAACTACAGATGATGTTTTTGCTGTGTTAACCACAGTTCGTCATTAGTTCTTCTTTTGGTCTCTCTCTCTCTTTTTTGTCAATTAATAGACTTGTATTTGGAGAAATCTTTGTGTAAATACAATTTGTACTTTTGACTGGTTTCTGCAGTTTAAATGATGACAAAGATGAAGCTGTGAAGCTGATTTGGCCAGTGGCTGCCCTAGTCTGAGGCCCAGCACTCTAGAGAACATTGTGTAGCTCTAATTGGGGCATTTCTTTCTTTCATTTTATGAAGGAGTGTGTATTGACCCCCTTTCTCTCTCTCTCTCTCTCTAGAGCTCCCTCTCCCTCTTTCTCTTCCCACCCCTTCTAAATCTTGTGGTCTCTCTGTTCTTCATTCATAAATTCTCAACCTCTGGTGTCTTTTCACACTCTCATTTTCACAAAATCTCTTGGGACACTGTGTCTTCTATCCTCCGTTCGACTCACTCATGTTCTCCATCTCTTTTCACTGCCTCTCTCAGACCTGTCGGTGGGTGAATGGCAGCAGGACAGCAGCAGTGGGAATACCAGTCGTGTGCTTAGCTACACCATCGCACTCAACAACCCCCTCGGCCCGAAGACTGCCCCTGTGGTGGAGACGCAGGTCAGTCCAGAAACACCAGATTTTTTTTTGTTCAATCTTTTACGCTGTGGTTCACTGAGTTTAATGAAGACAATTAACTGTACAGAAATGCTGAGCTTATTTAACCAGAAGTGAAGTGAAAAATTCTGTTTTATTTTGAAATGACCTGGGCCCAGTTACAATTCAGGTTCAGGTTACAACAAAAATGTAAAGTAATTGCACACATCATGAAAAAATATTTTTATTACATTATATTTACAATTTACATTCATTCTACATTTGCCCAAACAAAATACTTTTTGATATTAACAATTGCTTTTAATTACAGGTCACAAGGTGGACATGTTTTTAGTACAATATAGTAGTACCTAGTGTATGACTGATGAATCCATACCCATGTTTTTGCCATCAAAGAATTTAAAATAAAATGCATTCTGAATTAATTCTTTCTAGCATTTGTCACTGACCTAGAATTAATTCATAGAACAAAAGATAAGGAAGCCATAAGTAGCAGATATGTCAGTTTTATGAGTTTCAGTGGAAACCATGGAGTTTGCATACCAAAAACTATCAACCTCGACATTTTTTCCTATGTTCAGACTTTGCATAAGAGCAGTGCACGGGGAGAGTGCTTGGTGGTGGACTCAGAGGTCATCACTTCAGGCATTCCCTACCAGGACTACTTCTACACTGTTCATAGATACTGCCTCACCTCCATCAACAAGCACAAGAGCCGGCTCAGGTAGGTTTGTTGTTGTCATATTGGGCTAATCAATGCGGGCTGGAGTTTGTTTCACTTAAAGCTCACCAAAGAACTGTGAAAACCACAGTTAAAACAGAAGAGGCACAAGTTGCAACTGCTTTATTACTCTCGCGTTGAATGTATAGCTATAGCTCACTGATTTCATAACAAATCCTCTTACTGTTGTGTCATTGTGTTTAAATGGAGATGTTGTGGTACGTGTGGTGCACTGATTATTTGTGCTAGACAGAAAACTTCTGTTAGCACAGATATGTGTCATCACCTCTTCACATTTTCTTCATAGGCTCCTTGTTTACACATGTCTATGTGAGTTTGGAGTGACTACATGATGCAAGCTGTAGTTGATTGGCTAAGTCCTTCTCCTTGGTGATTGAAAATATAGTCATTTCAGGATCAAAGAACGAGGGCATCTTAATTAGTGTTTAGCACAAACAATCATACAGGAAGAAAAAGAAGAGGGGCACTGAAGCCTCATTAAACCACTGCAAAATGTGAAAATGAATCATTTTATTTAATTTATTCATATATTATTGTTTCTGATATAAAATCTTAAGAGGATTCACAAAGGAGTTGTAGATGAATTGAATTATATTGTAGGGGTTTGAATAAACTTTAAATGGTGACACTTTTGTCACATTAACCTTTGATTACTTACACTTCACACCATTCTGTATGTAGTGTCTTTCTAGTCATGTTTAGCAACTTACAGTATAGTAGGTTCATTCAAAGACATGTCTTGAAATATAAAACCACTGTCATGTTCATAACTTCCCTTTTCTCTCTTCTGTCTTTTCCAAGAAAGCATTTTTCAATGGGCTATGGGTACTAATTACAGGGATTATTATATCATATTCTAAACTGTGTGTGTTTTGCATGTGTTGTGTGTCTTCTGTGAGCACACTACACTGAAGCCTGCTTGTTGTCATATGCTGATTGAGGGCTATGGAAAATATATGAAGTGTGAACTGAGAATGCCAGTGATTAACATTAGAGCAACATCGGGAGGTTGAATTGTTGTTCATCAATAATATGAAAGGTGTCTATTTTTTTGTTGCCATTTTTTTTCCAGAGTTTCCTCAGACATCTGCTACAGGAAGCAGCCGTGGAGTCTGGTGAAAGCACTGATCGAAAAGAACACTTGGAGTGGAATTGAGGAGTACTACAGACACATGGGTGAGTTACTTGGTTTGCCTCTTCCAGTGTATTTCTATACTTAGCCTGTGGAAACCAAACTGATCTAAAAGGCCTTGTTTCCCTGTTAGTGAGTAACAACGAAAGGGAAGTGAAACTGCGTAAGCAGGACATAGTTGAAATAAAGACCACATGCAGTTTCATGGTGGTTATTTACATGTGGTCACTTTATCATTCTTGTGTGAGCCACTTCTTCCTTCTTTTTTCAACATAAATGCTTGATGAGAGATTGATCAGTTATTCATGGCTTATTTTTGATAAATTTGATGATCTCAAACTGCAAATATGTTCCTTTACTCACAGGTTAAACTTTTCTAACTAGTTAGAATAAAATTATCTAAATTTCGATGCCATGTGCTAAGTTTCGATAGCTTACTTTGAATTTAAAGTCCTCTTCCACTCAGTTGACGTTTGAGCTTTGTTGTGCATCATGATGTAGGTATGTGTATTTTAATTATCATGCCTGTTTACATCCCATGCAGAAAATGAGGTGTGCAAGCTGGAGACACTCCTTCAGTCTGAAGTTTCTGTGGTAACCACAGGGGAAGTAGTGGGTGCTGATGCTGCCAAGACCCCACCAGCCCTGCGTCGTCGCAAACGTACCTGCTCTCGACGGCAGGGTGAGAGGGAAAGAGAGAGGGAGGGAGGAGGCATATGCACCGACCAAGGGGACAGAGGAGTCGGGGAGGAAAGGGACAGAAGGGAAACCAGTAAGTCAGGATACAGTCGTTAAAAAGTTTTTTAATGGTGTAGATGATCCATCCTTTTCCATCATTGTTGCTGGTGATGTACCCAGGCTAAGACCTGAATTAATTTTCTGTGCTGTACTGCCCTCTACTGGCTGTGTTTGTAGTTTCTTTACAGGAATGGGACTGCTGTGGAGTTTTCCAGGGCATCCCAGACCTTAAAAAAACAACGCTAATTTATGCATCCTCAAAAAAGCCCTAAAAACTATTAGTGTCTTTTTACAGATGTTCAAATAATCTTTCATTTTAAATCTATTTCACCAAAAATGTGAATGGAAAATCCCCCGTACTATTTTTCTAGACCTCTGACATCACAATAGTTGGGTTTTTTACTGGTTATTCATCGCTTCATCCATGTTTTTATAAATTTATAGAAATGTTTTTGATTTTGCTAATGGAATATGTAAGAGCCTTTGACACAACATGTAGTTATCCCACTTGAAAATGTGCATGACAAGCACAAAACAATCACTGAAAAAATCTCTTTGCTTTTATTAGGTGCTCAGTTTATGAGGCTGGGAGAGCGTTCACGTGGTGGAGGACACAGCGGTATATCCACAATCCTCCTCATCGTCAGCTTCATGTAAGTTCTATTGTGTTTCACGTGTGTTCATGAACTGCAGTAGACCTTCTGAGTTCCTCTTCTGAACTTTGCTGCTTGTAATTTTTGGTTCTGGACCGTTTTCAAGCATGTTTTATTTTTTGCTGCACACTGATGGAACACATGGATTATAATTCTGATTCATTAGTCATCTCACACATGAGTGGAGCTTTTCTAATGAGCTTATATAAGTAAGAGATTTTCTGAGTGTGCAGTTAAAGAGAGAAAATGAGTCCACACATAAAAGCTTGTGTGTTCCTGCATGTGTTCCTGCTTCTTAGTTAAAGACATTTTCCTGTATTGCAGAACTTCTTAACTAATAAAATCCCTGTATTAGTTTGTTTATTAGCTATCTGCTGTTTTAGTTCTATGCAAGTCTGACTGCTCCCTCTTTCAGACACATTGCATATTAATCGTCTGCATACTAACAGCCTTACGATACTTTTCTTGCTATTTCTCTTCCTTTCCCTTCCTTTCTGCGATACTTCTTGTGCATAGGATCTGTATCAGGTTCGTATTAATGGATTTGATTTTTATACTTCTGCCTGCACATGTGTGATCTCTGAGAATAACCGCTTTCTTACAGGAAAAATTCACCATGCAGACATGTTAAGGTTCATTCAGATTGAATATAAAGCAAATCTACAGTTAATATGTGTGAGTGTGAATCATTTCTCATTCATTCCTTCTTGAAGGTTTGCTTTGCATTCAGTCTGAAAACACCTTTACACTGTTGTGTACGAACATTGCACATCGGGTGATTTTGCGATGTCATAATTGTGTTTTTTGTTGTTCGCACTTTGCTTTAACATCATCATTCATTCATCACTAGTACAGTCAAATCCTTCCCTGCAATTCCCAGACTGACTTTCATAAATGGGGTCCTGACTACTTTTTAGCTGTAGTTTCATGTTCCTACATGACTGAGGTTTAGTTTGTGGGTAAAACATTCACAAACCCTGTAATATTTATGTCTATTTATGTATTTTGTTAGTTTTTTATTCTCCTGTTTTATCTTGCTAATGTTTATTGCAGCATTTTTACATCAATCAGTGAATGCATTTTTTTTCTGTCCCTGTCAGTCTGGTGGTGCTGGTGGCTCTCAACATGCTACTGTTCTATAAGCTGTATGCTCTGGAAAGAGCAGCCCATACACTGGAGACATGGCACTCCTATTCTGTTGCTGACAGGTAAACACGCTGCAGTTTTCCATACAGTATAGTCTGTTTTCTTCATTCCTCGTCCAGGGGGACTGTGTTGTTAATTGGTGTTTCTTCTCAGGCTTGTGGAGTAATTCTTGTGGGATCTGTGGTTTGTAATATCCCCCTGATTTTTAGGTTATTGCATAGCAACTAGTATTGATTTGCTTTTCAATTACTTAATTAATTAATTTAAAACGACTATAATACAAGCTTAATATAACAATATTGCTTTAAACTTGAAAAATGTTTTTGCCACAGCAGTTTTCATTGAAAAACCCTGTGACCAGTATCTTCAAAATTCTGCACAATTCAATTCAGTCCAGTTTTATTTGGACAGTTTTGTTGGATCAAGGTACTTTACAGTGTAAAGTTTAAGACCTTACAAAATATAACTGTAAACGGAATTATATAGAAAATGAATTAGATCCTGCACAGACTCCACAGACAAACCTGTGGACAAATGCTATTGTTGAGGAATGATTCTTTTCAGCTGCTCTTTGCTGAAGGGATTTGTCTTCTGAAAGAAGATTTGAAACAAAACAACCTGTGACTGTGTGGGATCATTGTCATGTGACTCTACTTCCTCTCCTGATAAGACTGATGGCACCAGTGGTGTGATAGTTCTGACTACATCCATGTAGAAACACAATTATGATGGTTTTATCGGACCAATGAATGTTAAAAGTTTAATCTCACAGTTTTGTGTGAGGTGTCTGTGAAGGTTGAATTTATGCTTTATGTCCTTCACGCTGTGAATCTGTTTCTACAGAAAACCCTTGTGCCAAGTCAGACACTTGGCTTTCTGTTTTATTAGTGCAAGGTTGTGTAAAGAGAGACTTTTCAAGGACGGCCACTGTGGTGTTATCGGTGGTATAGCTATTTCTTTATCTCTTAACCACTGCTAACACTTCCTGTATGTTTAGCAGCTTATTTATCTCCAGTATCTTACTTCTATTTTTAATATGGTGTCATACTTGTTCATGCAGCTCTATACCATATCAAACTGTGTTGCGTTGGACAGTCCCCATTGTTTTCTAACAATGTTTGTACCTCTTTTTCCTTTCCCACAGTCCTTTGCCCCAGACAGCTGGAGAGTGGGCTCAGGTCTTGCAGCTTCAGAGGCAGTTTCACCAGGCTCAACTCAGTAAGTGGCAGCAGATCCTGCAGTCCTCCGTAACGCTTCTCGACCAGGTTTGTGTGTTTCTATTTATTTGATTCTATGCAGTAAAGTGCTTTTAGTTTACACCTGTAGGGGGAACTAGGAGGCAAGAAAACACGGTATCACAGAATCTACGTGTGCTCATAATGTGCCGAATGTTGTCACTGCTTTATGTAATCGAGTTCTCCTTCTCTTCCCTTCAAACTCACTCTCACTACACTACAGATGAAGCAGTCTTTAGAGAAGCTCCACCGGGGAATCGTGGTCCCAGAGGTGCAGCAGGAGGCCACTGACACCCTCACAGAGTCCCTTACTGAAGCCTGAGTCTGATATCTGTATCTGAACATACCCTGGTTAAGTTGTAAAGTAGAAATTGGGGGAAGGTCATCTTGTATCAGGACACATCTGATCCTCCGTCATTTCCAAATCAAAAACCAGGTGTGGGACAAGCAGGGCAACTACATCACAAGCAACTATCTTCGCCTGACTGACTTGAAATTGCAGCCTCAACCAGTTACAATTTCAGTGAACTCATTCTGACTGGACCACAGCAATAATTACCTTCAAGACGTCTGTATGTACTGTATGGGAACAGGCCACTGGTGGGCCTCTTCAGACCATCCACTCCTGAAGAATCATACAGACCTTCCAGAATGGCCAGAATCATTTTAAGTCAGACCTCTTATTTTCCAGAACTCCATATTTTACGACTATCACAGATTTCATCTCCTCTTATAACCTGCGACATTTCATAGGTTCTGGAAAGTGGGAGCTCTTCCTCTCAGTCCTGGGAACAGTTGGATACCTTTGCCTCTAGTGAATGCCTGCTGAAACAAAAAAAAAAACAAAAAAAAAACTGCTCGCTGTTCGGACGTGAGGAACAAAAGCCTGGAAAGAGAAAAGAGAGTACTGACAGGAGCAGGACAACTCTTGCGCTTTCTGTCAGGAATTTGTTCCTTCATGTCTGAGTTGAACCCCGTCTGCGAAAGAGGATGGGAAACATTTCAACACGAGACACTTTAGTTTTCACCTTAATGTGGCTGTCAGTCCTCTGCCGAAGGCTGCGGGGAACATTTCAACACCAGACACTTTAGTTTTCACACAGTTTTAGACACACTCTCTGCAGTCCTGTGTGTGTTTTAGCTTTTTTCGCCCCCCCCCCAAGTCAGTGTGTTGGGTTGTTTGTTTGGACAGCAAGCTATTTCTCTGACCGTTACAGTATTTATTATTACCAACGACTTGATCGAACCTGAAGTCCTGTCCTGCTCTCAAGAAGTCATGTGGTGGGTATTTTGTGCTCTGATTTGCTGTTGCGATGCGGACCAACAGGAGCTGTACGGGAGTGATGACTGGTCACAGCAATAATGACGATAGTGATTCTAGTAGTTTTTGAATGTTTGAAACAAAGTAGTATATAATAATAATAATAATGATGATGATGATGGCGATAATGATGAATCTTGTGTGAATGTGTAAAAGCTGTAAAAAAAGAAAAACAAGCATAGAAGAGTTTGACTGGACAGATGTGTGCGTGTGTCTAACGAGTCCTCAATGTTACATTTGCTCATTAGCTTTGAGGTTTTGTTGTTTTCTGTTTGTTCGGTTCATTACTGTAACAGTTATCACTTAAGGATTTACTGCAGACTTGAACAGGTAGAAATCTAAACAGTCAGCTACTTATTTGTCTAACTGGGCCAGATGTTTCAAATCAAAAGGACCAATCAGAATTTTACAGGCCCACGTGAAGAGAAAGGGAATTTGTTTTGCAGTATTTTTGTGTGTGTGGATGTAAATTTTGCTTGACTCACTCGTCTTTTTAAGGAATTCCTTTTTCATTTTCTATCTTTATCCTTTTTTCTGCTTTGTTGTTTATTTTCAGTCCATCTTTGTGTGTGGCCTCTGATGTGAAAACATCTCACCCATCTCTACTTCCTCCTTTATCCTCGTCCTCTCATCACTCAAGCCCCGCTCTTCCTCTCTCTCCTCTATGCGCTCAGTCTTCCCCTTCACCGGCTCGTTCTCTCTCTCTTGTTTCACTGAACATGGCGTCTGCAGAAGCACGTGGGCCCTGCTGTGCATGGCCATCCGCAGACAACAGGGATGTAATATTTATTTAGGGAGGGAGGGGGGTGTGGATTGGGAAGGAGAGAGAGAGATGGATGAGGAGCGGGGATGATAATGTACTGTAAAGATGTGATTGTACGCCACTCCATGGAGAGAAATGAAAAAGTTCTAAAACATGCAACAAGTTCTCGTTTATCTTTGAGTCGGTGTTTCCTTTCTTTGAAAAGCAAAATATCCATGTGTTAAATTTAGCATCACAGAGGAAAAGTTAACCAGATGATGGATAATCACAATCACCGTGACTTAGATGTTTTTTTTTTCTTTCTGTGACGTCTTTATCTGATTTGTTTTTTGCTGTTTTACCTATACCTTTTATCATTTCTCATAATGAACAGCAGAAAATCCCCACATCCGAGAAATGTTTGGCCTTTTTGCTTGGTAGTGACAAGATAGATGATCACTTCAACGACAAAGTTTCCGTTTACTTAAGGGAAACTATGCAGGTGAGATACAGTAGGCTGAGAGAATCTACACCATGCATTGTCTTGACATGCAAGTTCACACAATGATCTGTGATTTAAGAATAATGTAATCTGAGGGACATTGTTCAAGTTAATCTAGTTAACGCTTTAACACTGAGAAAGCCAAATCAGCAGATTAAAGATAATCTGAGGACACATTTGATGAAGGTTCAGTAGAATAATGTCATCTGTTGTAGAGTGATCGTGGCTTTTCTTGTGCAGCATGTTGGTAGGTACTTTAAGGACTGTTTAGAAACCTGCTTATCTTGCATTTTCTGCATGTACGATCAAAAAGATGACACAGTGATTTATTTTTTTTCCGAGAAATTTATTCACTTCGTTCACACGTTTCTGTTCTTTTTATTTTTTGGGCAACATAACCACAACTATACATGAAGTGGCAACTGCAGGTATAGTTGTTGCTGAAAGAAAACTCATGGACACAACAGTGGTGAGGAGCAATGTGCTTTTCATTTCACTGGTTTGTTCATATGTGCACAAAGCTTATAGATGATGTAAACCGGTGCATACCCAAAATGTAAATCACTCTATAAGCCGTGTATAACTGGCTGAACTGGCCTCAAACGGAGACACAACTCTTTTCTTTTTCTTTTTTTTTACATTTTACGTTTCTTATTGGACATCCTTTGTCTTTTAGTGGGGAAAAAACAACAGTACAGTGGCCTCTGTGCCATCATTAAGCAGTAATTCTGTATTAACTGACCAGTTTTTATAGTGTTTCAGTATTTCTAACAGTATCCAAATCAGCTTTGGTTAAAAGAGAAACAGTAAATATGAAGAAGGGCAGTGTTTGGCTGCCACCTAGTGCTCAGCTATAGTCGATGGCTAAAAGAGAAGCAGGTCAGCTGCTTTTTCTGTTTCACAAACATTTCTAAGGAGACTTCAGTGCATTTCTTTCCCCCTTTCACTCGTCTCACTCTGGGAGGCACACTGGACAGGTTTTTGTGGTACATTTACCCATGGCAGTTAGATAACAGCAATTTGCTAAGCCCTTCAATTTCTACAAAGACACTAAGACATTTTTGTGAAATTAAACATCAGTGGAAAACTTTCCACAAATTCAGTACAAGTTTTTTTTTTTCTCATGTAGTGCAGGCAGGTAAATTGGTAAAGCTTTTATTTATTGATTTATTTTGTCATTGTTTGTTTCTTTCGCTGTGGTTCTATTTGGGCTAGAACAATAAAGTGTTTATTATCATGTCTTATGTCACAGGAAGTCACACTTTAGCGTCAGCTGCAATTAATCTCGTAAGAGGCTTTAACAGCAACTTGGAAGAGGAAATCAAAACCGGCAGTTGCCCTGCTGCATTAACCACACTGCAGTCTGCAGAAAAAACAGTTATACCATGAATATTTCCCGCAAAAAATCAACATATTATTTTTTACATTTTTCCAACTGATATATAAATCCTGAGCTCACAGGGTCTGAGACTTTAGGATCAAACATGGTCTCATCTCAGTTGCGTCCCCGGCTCGTTATTACAAATAAATAAAAAAACGAGACTGGCATTATGCTTTTCCATTAAGATTTACATACAATATATATTGAGAGCTAGAGACACAGTATGCTGAGAATGATGTTTTCCTCAAACATGCTCCAGTGATGAGCATTTCTGTTACCAGAAATCACGTTTATTGCAGAACAGCATTTCTCCTGGTGAGCAGATGTGTGAAGGCGATGGCCAATCTCTTTCCTGTTCACAAGCGGAGATGAAGACTTTCACCAGACGCCTGTCAATGAGTCACCGATCTTCACCACAGTTCCTCTCACATTCTCACCTCACTTCATTAAAACCTGCTCTATTGTACGTAAGTATGTGAGAACTAAAACAATAACAAAAAAAAAAAGTTTAGATGTGCTTTTATTTGTGTTGGTTTGCCAATAAATATGTTGATATGTTTTTATATTGGCCACTTATGAGAGAACTAACCTGCAATCTTGTTTTTTCACTGGTATTGATTACTGTCTCAGTTTCCAATATCATATGCAGTGTTTTCAGTGTATTTTTAGTAGTTTCAACACAGCTCCAAGAAAATGAGCAGTCAGACTTGGCGTCCAAATATTTTTTTGGTATATTCTTTTACCACTGAACCTATTTTATTTGCCCCACAGGTTCATAAGTCTACATAAGAACCACTGAAGCAGATTTGGTTAAAAACCATTTGACTGAGAGCACATATCAACGATCCCTGACATGTTGTGTTCAATGAAAATGGGGAAAAAAGAATAAAATCTCTTGAAAACACAACGTTAGATGGATATTGTCAGTTGATTTTGATAAGCTCATGAGCTCATAAGCATGCAAATATTGAGGCCTATAATATACTTCTACACCTATATACAGCACAACTCTCTGCCCCGTTGAACCACGACCTGGTGCAGGATCCAGTTCAGTCCTTTCCATCTTTTAACGAGTCATTTAAAAGCTTTCTTTGAAAATCGTTCTCCACTTTGTGGTTCCCTTTTTTCCATCATGTGGAGAGGATGGTGGGAGGTGAGTGGCGGTGAGAGGAGAGGAGTAGATGTTGTGGAGATTCCTTAAAAACGTCGTCTTGAAATCTTCCTCGACATAAAACTGTCAGAAAGAGAAACAGTAATGATTTCTTCACGCAGCTGGTGTGTGGAAAACAGCTCTACTTAAATCTAAATTAAAAGGTTAAAATCTGAATGCTATTTTATATATCAAAAATATTAAAAACAATAAAAAAAATACTTTCATTGTTATAAAAATACATCAGGTGCAGAAAAAATAGTATAAAGGCCAAAGTACAAGAAAAGAAAAGTGAACTCAGAGGTCGAGTTTAGTGAGAATGTAGACCTACCAGTGCTATTCTGCCACTTGTACACCTGCACAATTATCTTTACTTTCCGATGCTATAGCTAAATACTCCATCCTGAGGAAAAGAGAGTGGTAGAAAGGAAGAAAAGATGTAAAAGACAGTGATGATCAGTGAATCAGCAGTGGAACAAGGTTTCAATTCAACGAGGACAGAGAGACGTGTTTGTTATTTTGGAAATAGCAGATTGAAGCTCCGCTGTCCAAACAGGAGAAGTGAAGGGAGAACAGGGCGACAGCGGGGGGTGGGATATCAGGACATTTGGACAGCCCAGCAGGATTTGGAAACGTAGCACTGGATCTGCTGAGAGGCTGCATCTGCGTTTGTGTTTCAGGTGTTACTCACGCGCTCTCTCTCAGAGCTTCCTCTCCTGCCGCTGAAATCTTCCTGTAGCAGTAAATCATCTCAACCACGAGCCACAATTGGAGCCCGATGATGGAGACGTACATCATCACCTCAGACAAAATGGATGCCATTCCCCTGGTGACTGGAGAGACAGAGAGGGAAACAAGGTGGAACAGATTGGATCTGTGTGATTATGGAAACCACAAAGAGGAAAAAGGATAAGTGCTGCACAGGCTATATGTTTTTTACAGAACATCATTCATAATTCATGACCTTCCTGACTTCCTGACAGTGTGTCCTGCACATACATTAGTGTTTTTCCACTGGTCTAGTTTCTTATTCATAAAGTAGTACAACACCCCTCCCCTCTGCTCTTACGTCGTGGCACCACGTTAATGACGATGGTCTTGTTGGTACTGATGTGATACTCGTAGTTGGAGTACATGAGGATGCGGTTGAACATGCACTTGTAGGTGCCCGTGTCGTTGTAAGTCACGTTGAGGATGTAGATGGAGCCGTCCTGTAGGTCCCTGGTGTGCTTGCTGCCATTCCAGGCCAGGCGATCCTCGAAACTTAACATGTCAATGATGAACGCCTCTTCGTTTTCATAGCTGCATAACTGGAACAAACGACAGGATATCTTTCAACAGGTCAAGGTTTAATCCCTGCCACTTTGTGCCGGCTCACATTCACAACTAGACTAGATGTAATAATCTTTGGCTTGTAGTCTTGTTTATTTACAGGTGTCAGTAGTTGTGCTGAGAGGTGTGAGACACATTGTTCTGTGGTGATGTGATTATTCACAGTGTCATGTTTCCATTTCAGTTTTCCTGTCATACTTGTGGAAACCGATCTCCGCTTGCTGCCATGTTTCCATATTGACCAAGCTGGACTTCCTGCTGAATTAGCGGCTACAGATTCTAAATGGCACCTAATGGGATTTCTCCCACTCCACTATATAGGAGAGATTGTATAAGCTGTAATGGCCTCTTTGCTTTTCTTGGTCAGGACTGTTAAGGTAAGTAAAGTGCTGTCCCGCAGTGAGCACAAAGGGGGAAAGCCTATGATAAAAAATGCAAACCTCTGCTCTGCTCATGATTAATGCATCAATGCCAGTTCCCAGAAGAGAAGACAAACTCCACCGCTGTGATGGACATGTCTGTGGTGATTCTGGGCACATGATAACTGATCACATAATGAAACTGTCACATCATCTGAAGAAACTAGATCCAGTTTTTCTGGATTTACACAACCAGCAGCACGAGGGAGTTTTTCTTCCTTCTCATTTTCACTAACTGTTTTCAGCAGAAAGTGTAAGAGTGAGATATGTTTGTTTGGCTTCCTGCATCAGAGGTGAATGTGAAATTTTACAGGATGTGTTTCTTCTAAATATTTTGAGAAATGTGAAACTGTAGCTCGAAGCTTCTTTCTTGGTGGCAAACAGCAACATAGTGAAATGTTGTTTTGTTAAGTGAATTAAGATAAAGCCACACCTTAAAATGGTAATTAACTATTAATTAGTGTGTCACTTGTTAAACCAAGCTAACCAGTTTCTGACTACAGCTTTATGTTCAGTGTGTGTATACGAGTCGATTTTCTCATTTAATCTTCAACAACAGAGTAAATAATAATTTCTCTTCTCTAATGTTTGTTCTGTTTATCTTAAAACTACTCACGTGGGAGTACTCTGTCTCGTCTGATGCCTTGAAGTACCAGTTGACGGAGGCCACGGCGGGCACCTCGCCCCTCTTCTTGCAGGAGATGCAGCCCAGTTTGAAGCCTTCGTTGGCCACGGCCTCTGTGTCCGAGTCCACCTCCACACAGGCTCCGTGGCAAAGACACGCTACAGAGTGGAGGAGATGAAGAATGCAGTCAGATGCTCCTGTCATCATGCTTTATTGCTCTCTGTCTACTTGCAGGTCACAGGGTTCATAGCTGGCCATCATTCTGTTTTTAATGTACCTGTTGACACACGGGCAGAGCTCTGGTGTTTCCACTATCTCATTACTTGCAGGCAAACTGTCTCCTCAGCTAACGTTTGTAATTTCACGTGCTTATTCCCAAAACTCTTTGCATGCGTTTCTTTTATTTTTATTCTTCTTTTTCTTTTTGTAAACGGGCAAAGCTTCTTTTCTTGCATTTTTTTTATTTCCTCTCATCATTTCAGTTGATATATTGCTGTGAATTTTATTCATTTGAGTTTTGGTTTTGTGGTCATTTAGATTTTAATGACTTTGTAATGAAATCTGTGAAGCTGAGGGGAAATAAAGAGGTTGCAGTGAGCGGTAGTGTTATCTTGCATTCTATGAACTGGAGTCTGAGCTAAATTCATATATAGAAGTGTGAGTCTATATATGCCATCATCATCATGACACATACTTCTCATCGGCCGAGAGTTACACACCTGTAACTCCAAATGTTTCTTTCTCACACTGCACCTTGCAGTTTCCACTGAGGACTCAGCATCGCTCTCAACCAACCTAACTTTGACCTCTGGGGAAGCTTTTGTTTCAAATTGTAAGATGGGAGGAGGGAGATGAGGGAGAGGACAGGAAACAGATGGCACAACGCTGATCAGATTAACTCTAAGACATCATAAACGTTGGGTTAATATTCACACTGGCTGCAAATCATCTGTGGCTTCAGATGCAAAGTGTAAAACAGAGCTCGACTTTTTAGCTGCACCTACAGTGAGCCCTTTAAAAGAATTACACAAATAGAAATGCCACAGCATTGCAGAGAAATATGGAAGGGAGGAATTAATGAGGGGGAAAGAAAGAGAAAGTTAGCACAGCCTTCAATAGTAACAGCCATTTCAATAAAAGCTTAGGGGGGATGACAAGCAGGAGGTCTAATGCACTGCAGAGAGAGAAGATAAAAGGAAAGGAGGAGAAGTTAAGATCACAATGTAATAGGTTAAACACAGTTGGAACAGGCTTATTGTTTTTATTGTAGGAGAAGATGAACCCATGCATTTAAAACCAAAGCAGACCACTAAACCACCCAACCTGAAAACGACCTGAGCTCGAGCCGAGCTTTTAGTTCTGATGATTCCTTCAGATGGATGAAGGACGTTGTAACACATCATGTTACGACCCAGTAAGTTGAGGGTTCAATCTTTAAAGTAGCATTTACGCAGAACAATAACAATGAGAAAATTTGTTTGGCCGGGATCGTGTGATTTCAGGTTTTCAGGGAAGCTGGTTCAGAACAAACAGACCTGAGGCAAACAGCAAATATTTACTGAACGTCTTTACAGTAGTGAGTAGAAAACAGCTGTGCTGTTTAATGTTTCACTTAGACCTCTGCTCTAATTAGCGATGGTGTCTGATATAAATGTGACCTGGTTGTTTGTGTTAATTACATGCTAATATAAACTGCACCAGCTGTCAGAGCTGCTGCTAATCCTTGGCTGCCAATAGAGGTCGATGAAAGTCATTTATGACATTACAGCCATGTAATTATCACAGGAAATCATTTGAAGAATCAACTAGTAGACTCTTATAATAGACACCAGTGTAATTTAAACCGTTATATGTCTCAGGTCTGTGAGAGTTTCCTTTAGGTCGACTGGTACTGTTCAGAAAAGACAGTGACAGAAAGAGACAGACAGGTAAAGAGACACCAGACAGACACAGGAGCGAGACAAGGGGGATTTGAGATGGATGACACATTGAACGCTCAGATAAAAGGAGATGAGACCTGAAACACACACAGAGACACATTACAACAACAACAACAGCAAAGCACATGTTTGACAAACAACAAGAGACGATTAGGAGAGTGTCTGACGACAGTGGAAAGCACTTTGGCTGCACGGCAGAACAACAGAGGCATCAAAATCTGGAGCAGCTGCATGCACAGAAAGCCAGAGTCAGTAGAGTCCTCAGGGAGGCTGGTGACACAGCAAGAGGTGAAAATGTGCAAGGTGAGCACGGATGAGTGTGACTGTCCGAAGCTGAGACAGCAAGTTCGGAAGACAGCGGGACAGAGAGAGAGAGACCAACATGCAAGTAGACACAAAAACAACTGCACATCCAAAGTGCAGAGTCAGAGGCACCAAAGTGCTTTAGCAATGACTTTCACTACCAGCGGCCGGACACAAACACACAGAGCATCAAAAACGCAAATCCGTTGCATAATCCGTGGACTGAAGTTCAGGATTATGCAACGGATATTCCAGAAATTGCAGATTAAGAGTATTTTTCCGTGACATGAGGGTTGGCTGGTTAATCCCATATATCAGTGTCTGAATACCCCTGAGGCCTACAAAGCAAAAAATACTGTTTTATGGCTTTAGTTGCACAAAAGACCATCCACAGTCTACGGTTAGCGAGCTTAGCAGGTCGCCAGGAACTGAAGAAAAAAGGATCACGTTTATTTGCTGATCTTGTCTTGAGAGAGACAGAGTGAGAAATAAAATTGGCTACGCAACAGCAAAAGAGATGAGAGAGGCCAACATCTGTTTCTAAGGCTGGGTTACCACAGACATAAACAAACACACACCCACACACACACATATTGCAGGCATACATAACCTGGGGAAATGCCAAGCATCCATGACATTTCCCTTGACACCAAGCAAGCAAGAGTCTTTCCACTGAAGCAGGTCGACCATTGAAGCTCACTGCTCTGTGAGCGTCTCTTATACTTTACACCAAGCTGTCACGTTTCCAGTGGAAGAACTCCACAATAGGCTACAAAGCAATTCAAATATCAATCTCATGAGGCTGGTAAAGCTGATATGTTAACAACTTATTGTCTGTTTATGCATCTTGCAGACGCAGAGCAACATTCGTTCGAAAGCGTGTCCCTGTCCAGTTGATGATAGTAAGTCTTAATATTTACTTGTCTTCATCTGCTCCTGAGGTCACAAGTCGCCCTGACACAGTTCATGATTCTACATAATATTGTTGATACATCCAACTCTCTCTACACAAAGAAAATGATCTGTCCTCATACATAAAGTGTGTCTTTTGTCGTGACGCAGACAATATCCAGAAGCACTACGTCAGTGAAGTAAGTGTAGAAGTGGAGTGCAGCCGTACGTCACGTGACAGCACTTATGAAATGGAGATGGTGATAACCGGTGTCTTCTTATTGGTCTGCCTGTCTCTAGGATGTCAGCTCCCTCTGCTCCTTTCTTTCTGTCTTTCTTTCTTGACTGATTGCTAATCAGATTTGCATTTGTTGCATCTTCTTCAGTGTTTCTTTGTACATCCATGTTCAGAAAATCATTAGAAATGTTATAAATTCTTGTTGTTATTGTTGTAAATATATAAAAAATCAGTGTAATAATAATTTTCAATAAAGTTCCCAGCTCTACAAATACTCGTCCTTCATCTTGTCCTTCAAAGCCCCTCTCCCTCTCCTGACTCCCACACCTCTCCAGCAGCTACAGGGCATCCTGGGAATACAGACCTCTGTCACACAGCTGGATGAACAGGGGCTCAGGTGTGCGTGCGTGTGTGTGTGTGTGTGTGTGTGTGTGTGTGTGTGTGTGTGTGTGTGTGTGTGTGTGTGTGTGTGTGTGTGTGTGTTTGTGAGGACGCGTCTGTTTGCATGCCGTGTGAGTGACACAAGTGAGCGGGACACACGCAGCCTGCAATTAGGTCGCGACACAGTATCTCGCTCCAGATTTGTGGGTTAGAATGAATCTCGCAATAAAAAACAGAAGCCTCAAGTAGCAACAGCATCAAGCTCTCTGACAGCAGCTGCAAATGGAGCTCAAGTCAGCTACTGTTTAAAAAATCCCATTCATGCTTTGGTTCAGATTGTAGAGCCGTTCATATGGAGTGCATCAATCAAGAGCTCCTTGTTTACAACGCCTGCGTCTTCAATGGGAAATAAATACGGATCCAGACAGCTGCTGCAGGTTTAACGGGATCTTACAACCTTTTATAATTTACACAAAAGTACAGGTTCTGTTGAAGGAGCTAACTTTTATGGAAACATATAAAACGTCCATGTGTGCAGATTTTAAAGCCGAAGAAGCTACAAAGAGGAAAAAATTCCAGAGCAAACGTTCAGACGGTACTTACTGCAGTGCATCACTTACTGAGTGGTCATAATAAGTTTATGTTCTACTCCTGCTACTCAAGACAGACGAGCTTCTTCCTAATGTAATTTCCAGTTTGTGCAAAAACAGCGGCTGGAGTGGAGTGACCGAAAGGCTGCAAATCTAAAGGTTTACTGCAGTGAACTAAAATGAGCACATGCTGCTATTTGTATCAGCTTCAATCAGATTTTTTCCTCATATTTTGGGGGATTCCATCAAATTTGCTGTTTTGTCTCATATGCTTGTCGTCACTGTGTCCAGCTCCAGATGTGGTCCAACAAATCAGTCCTTAACTAACCCACTGGCTCCTCAATCAAACGGTCTATTTCTGTCCATGGAGGTTGTGTAACCTTCGTACTTTGTGCCAAGCCTCACTTCTCTGCTTGTTATCCCGATTCTCGACTGCCATTTTATTTAGAGGAATAACAATATTACTATGACTTTGATTTTTTGATATTATGAAGCTGTTTTGACAGTCAGTCTACATCCTGTGTCTGTCAGGGGACTGACAGCCATCTAAAAGTGATGGATTATGCAGTTTGGGCTATTTTCATGTCAGTGGAAGGTGTTTGTCATGCTATAAAAGAATAAACGTCAATAAACAGCTTCTTGTGAAGGTGACAAATTGAGTTGTGATATCTCAAATGATGACCAGCGGGACGAGTGGAAAGGTCGAGGACAACTTAGACGGCGCCCGTTTTCACTATGCTGGGTTTCCTGTGTTTGTAATAGCATAAAAGATTAAAGTGGAGACCTGAGCTGAGTGAAATACACTTGCTGCAGCCTGAAATATCTTACAGCAGAACATAAGATGTTTGAAAAGTCATTAACGTGCCAGAATAATTTGCAAGAACAACTCATGTGTGGTCAAATCACTGCATTAACTCACTGAAAACATGCATTAACTGATCTTGGGTGGATGATTTGTCAATTAATGCACTGGTTGAGGATTCGTTTGCTTTTCTTTGTTTCATATCACTATAAAATGAACATCTTGAAGGTATTTGACGCTGATGATTTTCTGACTTTGCATCGACCAAATATTAAACTAAATCGAGCAAAACATTGGTACATCGGTGAATGAACTGCACACACACATAACAGGAAAAGTAATGCAACATATAGAGAGATATAAATAATCTACATTGTTCCAGACCTTTGAATACACAAAGCCTCCTGTATCTGTGTGTATGTGTGTGGGTGCATGTGTGTATGCGCTCCATTTTAACGCTGCCACATGGCCTCATCTCATCACTCTGAAAAAGAAAAAAGAGCTCTGAACAGCTGGGCTTTTAGTGAGCAATCCAGCACAACGAGAGAACCACAACCACAAACTCACACAGCTGCACGTGAAAAGACACAAACTTGAGAAAAACCCCAAAACAACAGCTACACAGGACCGGCGCAGACAGCAGTGTAACATACAGCAGAGCGAAAGGGAGATTGGATGGTGGCTCTAGGTGCATGCCAAGGTGTTGCCATCACGGCAGTGCCACAGCAACACTACCCCTGCCCACTCACCTTGAAGTGCCAGGAGGGTCAGAGGTAGCAGCAGCAGCTCTTGCACTGCGGACATCCTGACAGGAGAAAGAAGACTGGTGGTGCCTCTCACTGGCATCAAAACACACTCTCACACACACAGTTGAATGGTAGACACACAGTCAGACAAGACAGAACTACAGCAGCTATTCCAGAGTGGTGATGAGCACTAAGATACCGAAGGCGCATTGACTAATGATTGAAGTCTGGACGGTGAGAGGAGGCGTCTCCTTCCTGATTCTCCTCGGACTCTGGGTGTGGTCCGCCTAGGTGTTTTCTTTTTGTCCTTTTCTTTTTTCCAGTGAAACCAAGATTTGAAGAGGGGATGGGTGTGTCTTCTTCTTGCTCTGGTCGTCTTAAGCACCTGAAAAAAAAAAAAAACACCTCACAGCACCAGTGTGGACGCGGTGCTGCCTGGTTTCTTCACCACCCAGGATCCAAATCACTCTATTTAGCTGGAGAGTCTGTCCAGCTTTTCACTGTGTGAGCATATAGAGTTACCAGAGAGAGGAATCACTCGGAGTTTCAGGTTTCAGCCTCTTGTTGCTCCAAAAGTGCCTTTGTTCAACTATTTATACACACTCTATGGTCCACCCTTGGTCCTCAACAATGAGACTGTGTGCACAAAAATAATGGCAGTATCCTGACTTGCTGGTCAATAAACGGCAAAAAAATAATAAAAAAATAACAGCTACCGGAAGACTGAAATCTTAGGCTGATCTGATGCTGAGTTGTCCGATGGAATTTGTGCTGGAAATGGAAGACAGGGCGCATGTGAGAGAGAGTTGTGCAATGGAATTGGGGTGATCGTGCAGTTCAAAAGTCTGTTAAAATGTCAAATGCTGCATGCATGAATGAATGTCACATGTAAACATTTAGCTTCACTCACTGGCTTTTCCTGCAGATATGACCTGAGCAAATAACCTGGTCTATGATTGATAGAGCCTCAGTGTGAGTGACATGTCAAATGGAAGCAGTGTGAAGTATCCGACTCTTTGGCCTGAAAGAAATTATTATTGCAGACACATCTGTGTTATTGCTTTCTCTCCACAGTCCAAATTGCAGATTTCCAACTACATATCTCTTCACCTAAAGCTCCAGGCAGTGATTGAGGGCACAGTCTGGTTGCTTGTTTAGTTATTCAGATGAAATCATCCGCTCTGTGTGCACATCAGTTAAGCCAAGAGGTTTGCTTAGCTGCTGTCTGCACATGGTGCTCACAGGCTTGACTGCAACAGCACAGGTGGCCCTGCTGCTCAGTTGAGCCACCAGTACATTAAATCAGCCTGGGAGGCATGCAATGAATGGCTAAAGGGGCTGTCCGCCTTCTATGCGTCTTTAGAGGTTAAAAAAAGTTCCTTTCCCTGTGCCTTTTAGCAGTTTGATTATTATTTAACAACAGGGTGTTTACAAGAGGTGGTAACAAGAGAAAGTTCAGTCAACTAATAACTAGTGTTAAGTCTGTGAATTTGCTTTAAAAATGACATAAACTCCTGTTTCCAATTAACGCAGCGCTGCGTCTCTGCGCCTTCGCCCTTTTACCTGTCACCTCTCTTATCATAACAAATCCTGCGCCTTTTCCTCACTCGTGTCCTTCAAACGTCTCGTCCTATTGATTGGTCAGAGGTGCGCTGCTTCCATTCAGCGGTCCTCCAGGCACTCATATGCTGGGAGTCCCTTTGCTCACACACCGAGGACCATCGGAGCGATTTTAGGATCAGAGCACGAAACGGAAAAGAAATAAGAATTTAAAAAATCATCTTCTTTTTTATCGGCTTCAAGAAGAGACGCACGGTGCAAAATGTCTTTTGCTGACCCACAGATTCCTCATTGGAGATGCTGAGCGAGGGGGACACACAGGCACACACACAAATCAGTAACCTCCAGATATTACGTGGTGTGTCACAGGAAGGATGCCGCGCTAATCAGTCTTTGGTATGGGTGAGGGCTGGGGTGGGAGGTGCAAGCAGGAGGAGGAGGAGGAGGAGCAGGGAGGGTGTGATGCATTGCTGCACAGGGATGGAGAAAGAAGAGGAGGAGGAGGAGGAGAGAGAGGTACAGAGCCGTTGTTATGGCAACAGTGATTTCATGTGATGTTTGCAACCCTTCCAGAAACCCCCACGTGTTGGCAAAGAGAACAGTCAGGTCTGAAGCTGAAATATAGCATCTCATAAAAGGATGTTATATTAATTATACCAGTTTGTCTGTCTCCAAAAGACGTCATCAAACACAACAGAGTCAAGATTCATAGGTTTAAAGCCACGTTCACAGGTAATATCAGGGGTGAAATGCAAGGTTGTGCTGAAATACCCATGTGAACATTAATTGTCATCTTTTAAATCATCATTTGATCATTTAAAAGAAAAACAGCAACTTACGGCGTACATGTTTGTGAAAGTGCAACTATGCTCATTTGTTTTCCAGCAAGACGATGGCCTTAAACTATCAGCCACAGCAACATACAAAACAACTATTAATTCATCATTTAGTTATGACTGATCATTTTTGGTGTTTGGACTCCAATTGTGAAGTTTCAGATTTACTCAAATTATCCTGCTCTCAGCTCGTCTGACACCTGCTAACACACAACAGTAGCCAGAAAACACACTTTTCTGGCTACTGTTGCTCATTAGTCATTAAGACACACAGTGTAGGCATACAAACACTCACAGCCTTCAGATTGATGCAGTGAGTTGGTGTGTTCGTGTGCATGCTCATCTCTCATTCTGGTCATTTTGATGTGCAGATCGCTGCCTTGTTCTTCAAACTAATGCACTGTGTTTGTGTAAGAGACCTTCCCATCACTAATTCATGTAAGATATATTTTTTAATATGTGGATTAACGTTACTCACAGCAACAACATCAGTAATCATTGACAAATATGAACAACTCTTCAGTGATTCACATAGAGAAACACAGGTCATGATGGATCAAATGCAGTTATAAGTAATTTTATATAAGAGAAACAGATATAAATAGACATATTTACATGGACACATTTAACCAAAGAATAGTAATAATGGATAAATAACAATAATGTTACTGTTTATTCATAAATCATGTCATCACATTCAGAGTGATTTTGTCACATATGTACAACAACATTGACAGTTCATACAAATCAGTAGGAAATCATCTGTTTAATGTAATAAAAGATTTTCCCCAACCAGTTTCAAGTGGGCTTAGATGCAAATATTATTTCTATTATAAATATTTGGAATGAGAGATTATTTGTGACTGTGATTTTCCTGAAAGTTTGACATGTTATCTTACAAAGACATATTTCAACCAGTGAATAATGTGATTAGTATATAAAGCATTTGGAGTTTCTGAGCTCTGTTATGATCCAGGACTGGAAGAGACACCCACATTTCTAAAACAGGACACCATTATTATAGAGTTGGATTATAAAGTGTTAATTAATGAAGTAGGACACTGCTGGGTAATTATTTAACTGAAGCAACAGTGATGTGTGTTCTTTCTTTTCTCCATTTCAGCCAGAAGTTGACAAACTCAGCTTTTGCACAGCACCCGGGCAGTGAGTATCCCCAGCAGGAATGTGATGGGCACCAGGAGGAGGGCTATGTACAGGAGCCATGGCTCAGGAAACACCACCACCAATCCTAAGATTAAATCACCCATTAATACAGAGTTTGAAGTTCAGCCAGCTTTCAAAGACAGGACAAGAAAAGACAAAAATATGCATAGCAACATATCGCTGGGTTTACACACAACATCGAAACACAATTCCTAAACAACATAAGCAGCAGAACGTGAGCAAAGCTATTTAAGGACGACTCACCAGACAGAGTTGTTGAACATATTGTCGAAACATTGTTCCCAGCATCGCTGTCTTCTCCACTCACTGAAGAAGGGAGAAAGATATTGGTTCAAACAAGCCTTCGTAATAATAGCGTCATCGTTAAAACTTTTCTAAGCCAATGAAGTGGGGAGAAAAGCCTGTGTTCACATGAGACAGAATCAGAGCTGATGTGCAAAATGTGTGGAAAACCTAAAAATGTATCTACAGATATCTGTTCTGATAAATGTTGTTTTCACTGCATGAAAACACACATTTTCCATGAACTTACAGTGTAGGTTAGTACCAGAAAAACTATACCGCAGTGTTTATCTGAGGTTAACATGATGCTTCAGCAAAAAAAAAAAAAAAGGGCAGGTATCTTCCAAAGTCAGAGGTTCCAGTAAAACACTTCCACGTTTTATTTACGTACACAGTGTTTTCCAAAGCCACTGGGCGTTTGGTCTGTAACTTCCTCTCTGTGTTTCCCCAGACAATGAAAGAGTTGTGAGGGAGGGAATTTCAAATAAATAAGGGAAAAAGAAGTTTTGTGATTGTTAAAAACAAATAAAGGAGCAGTGCTGAGTTCGTATGAATTACAGAGGACTGATTGTTTTAACTCAAAAACTGATTGTTAGGAGTACATACTAAATATAGAGTAGACCTTTTCTATCCAGCAAAAGGTAGGAAGTGTTAAGTTATTACCAGTCACATGGTAGTGGAAGATGCTTTTGGTTACCAAACGATCTTTCAGATGCAGCTGACACTCATATTTTCCAACACCCATCAGAGAAACACTCTCAGAGAGTGTCACATAAGGCTGAGTGGTGACAGCATCTCTTTGACCAGAACCAACTGTTGGCAGTTTGCATTCATTATGAATGATGGACAGAACAAATCCAGGTTCCCCAGAAACGTTTACTTCACACTGGAGGCGAGAGTCATTGTGATTTGTCAGGTTAATGATGATGTTGTCTGAAATGAGATGCAAACAGACACATGGGTAAGTACACAGAACAGAAAAACAAAGATTTGTGTTGCAGCGTTTGTCTAGAGTTCCTGAAGTTCTCTATACTTTGACTCGTGCAGGACCTGCACAGTGATCCCCATCATTTAATCTGTTATAGCTGTAATGGCTATAAGCTTACATGTTCATACACTTTGTTTAAATGCACATTAGAAGCCTGAATGAAACCTAGCAAGAAATTCAAGAAGCATTTTCTTCTTTCTTTTTCTGTTTTGAATTTTATTCAGTATTTAATTTTTTCTTACATTAAACTAAACTCTCACTGTGAATTTTAGTGTAATTAATAAAATAAATGGTCTCAGACCTTTGTTTGTGTTTTTTTTTTTTTTCATCACAATGATCAGAAAAGCCTGAAGGAGAATTATTTCTTTTCTGTCTGTCAACAATTATTGAGAAATTCTATGATTGTTCTCACAATAAGATTATGACAAAGACTCATATTTACCATACACCATGAGTAAAGTTTCATTTCCTTTTCTCCTGAAGCTTTTTTCCTTCTCTGTGAAGACCGAGAGTTTGCACAGATACTTCCCGCTGTCAGCCCATCGGACACTTTTGAGAAGTATGGACTTGTTTGAAGACTTTTCGTTTTGGTCCAGAAGGTCAACTCGCCCTGTATATGTCTCAGAAGGTTCCCACACTTTGACATTATCAGCATGCGGCGCGTACAACCAATACAGAACTGGTAATTTCACCATTTTCTCATCAGCAGTGAGCCTGAGCTGACATGGCATGATAACATCATGACCCAGAGCAGCAGTGATCACAGGAGGCTGGTGAACTGTGACCAGGGAGCGGGTACCTGACAGGAGCCACGAAACAATGACAATGACAGGATGTCATTCAATTATATAATATCCTGTCAGACACGAGCTTCATATGAAGTGGCCAGTAGACAGGATACAAACAAGTTTTGCAGGGCTAAGCTTTCCACCTAATGCACACTAGTGCACAGCTTATTACTCATAACTGTGTCTAGCTTGTGTATGTCCATCTTTCCAACACGTTGAAATGTACAATTGCAGTGACGATTACATTCAAAACTGTTTGTTTGTACACATCCACAGCAAACAAACTGTGAACTGAAAAATGTTGAAATACCAGAAATCTTTATAATTACCTAAGACCATAAAGTAAAGAAACATCCATGAAGTCCATCCCCATTTGTTCAAAATCAAGCTCTGAGGCAAGACGATCCTTAACATGGTTCTTAACACGAGTGAACAATCAGTGCAGTCTGTTTTGAGAGCACATGCATCAAGCATTTTATACGTGTGAAACCACTTCCTCAGAGTGGAATTTAGTCCAACAACAAAATGAAATTAAGACTCAATGCAGTTTTCCACGCCCAGTTCTGTTTTACTGTTCTGATGGCATCATTGATTATTTTGTTTTGTTTTTTTAATAAATCAGTGTCATAAATTTATACTTGAAAATATCAGGTTGAACTAGAAAATCAAAGTTGTTCACAGGATGTGGTAGTTTTTTTAATTTTTTATCTCTGTTCAAGTTTGTAGTGACTAATCATGGTTGAATGGAATGACACCCACTTCATCAGCAGGTGAGGTTTGTTCAACTGTTGCTCTGCTGCGGATGTTTAAGTGTTTCCCTGATTCAGTGGGACTCCTCCGTATCGTCTTTAACATCTAATACTTCACGTTGGAAAATGTTGGTGACAAAGCTGGTGTTGAACACTGTTTCCATTGGTTTTTTTTAACAGTCAATGTGTGTGCTGACTAAAATATGACCCGACTGTGGCATTTAATTATAGCTGTTACACGGATGTAGCATACTGTTCATAACGACACACCTAAAGTCTATTTGTTTTCAGAGTGTTAAGTGTTTTACTGACTCCTCCCACACAAAGCAAAAACAAACAGTTCTCGAGAAATCATATATTTTACATTTTTATTCAGGTTTGTGTCAGTTGAACTTCAATGGAAAAAAAACACTGTGGTGTGTGTGCCTGTTTTTATTTAGACTGTGCAGAGGTGTGAGGACCCCCATTCTGCAGCAGGATATAGTCTATAAAAAACCTGCCTGCACACCCACCCATGCTTGTGGTACAAAGAGTTCTCATCTTTAATGTAAAAAGCAAAAAAAAGCACACCCTTGTATGTTCATCATGTTACTTAGTGTGAATGAGTCACCGCTACACAGTATGTAACCATTACATCCTGTGTTAATGTAGTTTTAGATGTAATTGATGTTTTTGTTGAAATAAAGCATAAAAAGTTTCTCATTCTTTAGTTACAAACAAACTAATTCAATAATAATAAATAGTCTCCATTGTTTAGTCAGTGGTGGAAAGTAATTAAATATATTTACAGTATGTAAGTAGTTCCTGTTACCGACTACAAGTAAATTTCAGAGGGATTTTTGTACAGTTAACAACAACACCAAATGATAAAAAACATGTGGTTTCATCAGTGGTTTCCTGTTAGTAAGTTTACTTTGTACTACTTGACTACATTTCACAAGAAAAACTAAAGATTGTAACTGATTTTTTTTTTTTAATATAGTTTTTTTTGTTGTTGTTTGTTTTATATTAATTGAACCAGTTAGTGGGAAAGTGGTAAAATATTTTGTATCACTGGTGACATCTGCTGGTCCAGAAAAACATCAACATTAAATTGTGATTCAAGCATTGTGAGGACATGAATGAATGTGTTTTCATCGGACACTGATAAAAAAGTGTATTTATATGGCATAAGTGTGCATGTAAATTCATTAATAGAAAAGATTGGACACTTCATTTATATTTCCAGAGAATGGTCCTAAATGCACACACAATTTCGTCCCACTTTAGTATTTATTTATTTTAAGAAAACATGCTGTAAATAAACTTTAATGGGCTCTTTGTTGTGAAAAACTGGGTGTCATTAGGCAAAGGGCTGTAGTTTCAAATGTGTTTTCATACAACACATAGGCATTTATTATTGTTAATGAGACGTGGCATATCTGATGATCATAGGATGACTGGGAATAAACCCAAATGTTAATTTTTAACGTGGGACAGTCCGTTTAACTCATGAATGCTTGGTGCTCTTTAAGGATTCCCCTCTCATTGTTGGGAATCGTGAAATCTGAGAAGCTTTATGAAACAATTGCGACACAATTACGTGGCGACCTTTGTGTGGGCTTCAGAAAAGCTAAACCGGTTGTTGACTCTACTGACCGGCTGCACCGCGGACCACTGGCTGGATAAACTCCATTACCCAGACTGCCTTTCGTCAACGTACTACGTCATACGTCAATCGGTGGACGACTTTCAACATGGAGGACTGCGTAGCTGTAGAGAAGAGCCCGGTATGAATTTGAGAGATTGTTTCCTGTTTTGTTCTAAAATTGGTAGTATCTTTGTGTTAGTCTTTTTGTTAATATTCGTAAGTGTAGTGTATCTAGCTGCCCATAGGTGTTTGTCGCGTTATTTTACCGTGTCTTAGCTCGTTAACGTTAACAAATCCTAAACCTGCCAATTCATTCTCGACCGAGTGCGGTTGCTATGTCATGCAAGTTAGCAGTTAGCATTAGCATGGCGTTTGTAAGGCTCAAGAACATGTTAATCTGTAGATTTCTATAACCTGTCTTACTAAAGAATGTACATAATTATTTGGAGAATGTTTTTATTTTTTCACAAGTGCATCGCAAACGGCTTGTAGCGGCTAAATTGCGGTATATTAACCGCTAACTCTAACTAGCTGTTATCCAGCTAGGGCTGCTAGCCAAATGTTTAGCTAGTGATTGTCTCTGTCATTGGCAAGTTAGTAACCGAGCAAACAAATTGTGTGTTGTTTGAAGTTATTAGCGTTAACATTACATTTTTGCAAGCATCTGCTGCTATAGACTATACCATAAATGTGTTTTTTTTCTATTTGTTTTGTTAACAAGCACAGTAACTCATGCTTAGTGCTACTTAAAACATCAGTTTATTAATGCAAAATGTTTGTATGTTGTCATTTTCACAGGAGGACATGCCAGCAATATTGACCTCCCGACCTCAGACAGGTCTGTCCTTCCTGGCACCAGAACCAGAAGACCTTGAGGACCTTTACAGCAGATACAAGGTCTGACACCTGTTCATTCATTTATGTTAAAGTCTATAATCTACTCAGAATCTAATATTAATATTTACATAAAACTGTTGAAATAGAACATATTTACATTGTTGTAAATATGTTGTATTACACCTATATACATCTGATCTTTAACTTCATTCTAAAATTATATATTTGTTTCTAACATGAAGTCTTTGTTGCATGTCTATGCAATATCAAATATTTTAAATTGCTTATCAAGGGGAAAAACTGCTTTGACACTTGAGATCCTGTATTCAACATACATGCTACCAACGTCAGGTCCATGATCAGCAACAAGCAGATTTACGGAATTATGCTAACTCGTCTTTCTTTTTCTTCCCCTTAATGTTGCAGAAGCTGCAGCAGGAGCTGGAGTTCCTTGAGGTGCAGGAGGAATACATCAAAGATGAGCAGAAGAACCTGAAGAAAGAATTCCTTCATGCCCAGGAGGAGGTGAAGAGGATACAGAGCATCCCACTTGTCATTGGCCAATTCCTGGAAGCTGTTGACCAGAACACAGCCATTGTTGGCTCCACAACAGGTACTGTTAAAATAATAAAAAAAAAAAAAAAAAAAAAAAAAGATCAGCGTTGATTAAAATGAATTGTGTGCTTACAGTCCAGCAGAGAACCACCTACAGTTCACATATTTAGAACAAAAAAAGAGTCAGAGCAAAAGCTCTGAAAAAGCACTAAAGGTCCCCCAGAAATGAATAACAACACATTAATCTAATACTAACCTAGGATTAACTTGCACTTTCAAAAACACATAGACCCACACATGAACATATCTGAGTGAAGCTGCAACTGAACCTGGTTCATTGTAGATTTGAGTTATTTAGCACTCTGTATTTACTAGAGCTGCATCTCTGTATTTGTGTAATATTTGTTGTTGCCAATTTTAGGATTTTAATGTTATCATGCCATGTCAGCTCAGACTCACTGCCGAAAATTACCAGTTCTGTATTGGTTGTCTTCAAACAAGTCCATACTTCTCAAGAGCAGTTAAAGTCTTACTAGCATTACGATTCCCAGATTTCTATAGTATACATACCAAAATGGTTTAGTTGAGTTGAGTTAGCTACACAAAAATACTAAAAATAAATAAGCTGAGAATTAAAAATTAATGACAGCAGGTGATGCATACATACTTCATATTTAAATGCTTTTTCATGTTCAGGCTTTCAGAGTCTGTTGAGAAAACTGGGAATAGGTGTACTTTGTGCTGTTTGATGTTAATTATTTAGTTTGTAGTATATATTTAAATCTATAATGAGTTCTGTTCCTGTGTTTTTTCTCCTTGTGTTAACCATTGTTCCACTTACAGGGTCCAACTACTATGTTCGTATCTTGAGCACCATTGACAGAGAGCTGCTGAAACCTAACGCCTCAGTGGCCTTGCACAAGCACAGCAATGCCCTGGTAGATGTGCTACCTCCTGAAGCTGACAGCAGCATTATGATGCTGACATCAGGTAAAACATTCAGAGAGGCCTATTTAAAGTTCATCTATTATTTCTGAAGTGGCTTGAGATAATTCAGTTATGATTTGGCACTATATAAATAAAATGGAATTGAACTTGAATTGACTATGGCCATGTGCAAACACTTAATTTTCTTTTTCCTTCTAAAATTTTTACAACTAATTATGTTTTGTTGTTTGTCAAAATGTATTATTTACCGGTTTATCAATTACCCATTGATTTTGTCAATTAAAACATTTAGGTGTCCAAGAAAGATGAAGATCTTGTATGCAGTTTGAAAAGAAAGCTTGCATAATTTTCCCTTTTATTGTGATTTTGCTCCCAGACCAAAAGCCAGATGTCATGTATGCTGATATTGGTGGTATGGATATCCAGAAACAAGAAGTCAGAGAAGCAGTGGAGCTGCCGCTTACACACTTTGAGCTCTACAAACAGGTCAGATAACAGAAATGGGATAAAGCAGATTCAGAGAACTTGTACTTCATGTCACAATGAGGGAAATTGATTATTCAATTTCTTATTATTATCAAAAATAATAACCAGATATTTAATAACTTCAATCTGTTAACTTTTTCAGATTGGCATTGACCCCCCTAGGGGTGTCCTTATGTATGGACCTCCAGGCTGTGGTAAGACCATGTTGGCCAAAGCTGTGGCACACCACACTACAGGTATGCGCTCCATATTACAGACTTTTATGTGACTTTTGATTATATGCACCTTGAAAAGAAAATGTAATCAATCTTTTAACCCTCTGTCTCCAGCGGCTTTCATCCGTGTGGTGGGCTCCGAGTTTGTTCAGAAGTACTTGGGTGAAGGCCCACGTATGGTGCGTGACGTCTTCCGGCTGGCGAAGGAAAATGCACCAGCCATCATTTTCATTGATGAGATTGATGCCATAGCCACTAAGCGTTTTGATGCACAGACTGGAGGTACGAACGTTTGTGGCTCATTTGTAGACTTATTGGTAAAAATGTATATTCTTAATCTTGTGTTTTTCTTCTGCAGCTGATAGGGAGGTACAGAGAATCTTACTAGAGCTGCTGAATCAAATGGACGGCTTTGACCAGAATGTCAACGTCAAGGTGAGTCAAGTCCACCTGTGTCAGAAGGCTCTTAAGTTTTCCCCTGTGACTGTACCATCTTCAAATGTGCTGACTCATGATGTCAGTGAGGAAGCATTGTGTGTTCGTTGTCAACAAATTCCTGCTATTGCTTTGACCTTTTTGGTATCAAGAGGGTGGCTAATCCAAGAAAACAAAAATCTGTAAAGAATTCAGTTTCTCATTATTTCTCTGTCTCTATGGAGAAATGTCACCACATGTCATAATATATTTACAAATTACTGTTATGCTCACATGACCTGAGTTGTTACTCAAACCTCCCATAGGTGATCATGGCCACCAACAGAGCAGACACCCTGGACCCGGCCCTGCTGCGTCCTGGTCGTCTGGACAGAAAGATCGAGTTCCCCCTGCCCGACCGCAGGCAGAAACGTCTCATTTTCTCCACCATCACCAGTAAAATGAACCTCTCTGAGGAGGTGGATCTGGAGGACTGTATCCTTAATTTTATAACTGAATATGTTATGTGTGTGTTTGTATTACATTATGGGAAATTAACTGTTCCTTTTAGGGTGCTTTGGGTGCCTAGTGAAGTATTTATTGTATAAAATAATACATTATTTTTACAGGCAGCTTCCCTTTGTGCCAAAAAGATTTGTTTGAACTTCAGTTCCCCTAATGAAAATTGTCAGCATTACAAAACAAATGGCTTGTTGTGTTAATTTGTCTTGATACTTCTGACAGAGTATTTTATTGTTTGTGATATGACTAAAGATAATTTTCCTAAAGTCATAGGGGTGTGGACTTAACCTCAAGTGTTTTTAATGAAAAGTTAAACTTTTGCTCTTATCTAGCTTAGTTAATGACCTGATGTTTGGCTTTTCGACATAATTTGTTTGTATCAATATCACATATCCCATGTGTCAAACGTAAAGTATCTATGAGCTTTTACATCACAGTTGACTGGTAATGGCTTTCTGCTGATTCTGCCAGATTCAATTTAATGCCTGACAACAGCACAAAGTCTCTTAACTGTTTCTGCTGCCTGCCACTATGCAAAACTTGAACTCTGAATCCCAAAATGAAAACTCTAATCACATGCAGTAGTCTTAGATTGTTAGCTAGTGCATTTAGAATTGAAAAAGTGCTAAAGGTCAGAGTTATTTATGTACACATTCCTGTATGTCTAAACACGGCTGGGATACTCTGTTTCATTTGCATTTTGGCATCACTGTGTTATTCATTCATCCTTAACTGATGCACAGATGTGGCCCGACCAGACAAGATCTCTGGGGCTGACATAAACTCCATCTGCCAGGAGGTGAGCAAGTTTTATCCATCCATTTATTTATGCTTTATTTTGTGGAGCTGTAATAGAATGAATACTAATGGAAAAACAATTTAGTTTGTGTATAAAACAACTAAATGCACACCCCATTTCCAGAGGTTTATTTTTTATTCACTTGAATTATTATTTATCTGACTAATGTAACTAGCTTTTGCTTGCAGCAAACCCCAAAAAATACAAGACCTAAGCTGCTCAACAGTCCTTGGCCTGTCTAATGCTACTCTTCATAATATACCATACATTTTCAATGGGATACAGATCTGGACTGCAGGCAGCCCAGTGAAGCACACACGCTGTTGTAGCATGTGCAGAATAAGGCCTGACATTGGCCTACTGAAAGATGATGCCTTGATGGCAGCATATGTCTGTAAAGTTCCAATATGAGAGACTGCCACAATGGTACCTTTACATGTATTATCACCCATGATAGTTTTTGCACAGAACTATTATATGTATTCTTCTTTGCATACTAGAGTTTCAAATTTTATTTCCAAGTTTAACGACTCAATGACACTCCCTTTACAAAGTTTGGCACAAAGTCACACCACAGCCCAGCTTTTATACTTAATTGTGATACCCTCAACTGTCACCCATTAACTTGTTAACTTTGGAATCATCTGGAAAGGTTTTGATAGATTTTTTTACTTTTCAGTCTTGTCACAACATTTTGGAGTGTGTTTTTGGTACTTTTCTGATAAAGGTTCAAGCGGTTTAACAAATCACAGATTTAAGTATTTTTTTGCATTCTAGGAAAAGTTCCAAATTTTCTGGAAATGGGGTTTTTATATACAGTATATATTAATTTGTTGTTTGATTTCTTGGTTTTGTTCATTTTTGCCTCTGTTGTCTCAGGCTGGCATGTTGGCGGTGCGTGAGAACAGGTACATCGTTCTGGCCAAAGACTTTGAAAAAGCTTACAAGACCGTCATCAAAAAGGATGAGCAGGAGCATGAGTTCTACAAGTAGAGAGAAAATACATCCATCACAAAACATGTCCAGACACACAAGTTTGTTATTGATTTGTCTGAGTATCTACAGTGTGTCCTTTGCAGATTTGCAGTCCCTGATTTACATAGATTTTTTTTTTTTTTTTGGAAATCTACTCGCAGCCGCACAAGGCGTCCCATCAGATAAGCCCTGTGTCTCCAGTCTCGAGAAGACACACTACCGTGTAATGGAGTGTTTTTGTACATGCACTCTTCTGATTCCTGAAAATATGTCCCTGACTGTAGCTAAGATAGAACATTTGTATCTATTACTCACTAACAAGACATTAAAGATGTTTTCCATAAAAAAATGAACAGTGATCATTGTTTGAATGTTTGTTTTGTAATAGAAGATAGATAATTATGTCTTGCCTGTCACCAGCTCTATTTTGTCATGAGACATGTAATCATTAGTGGTTGGAGAAATCAAGCAGTTTGGACGGCTTAGCCTTTGGCAATGATATTTACTTTTACACATGTTAAAGTGACTTCACCTATTAGTCTTACATTGCCTGACCTTTATTCAGACTGTATTTCACTGTTCAATAATCCAACAAAATCCAAAACAAAACACCTACGCAGACGCCAGTTGTCCAAAAAATTTGAAGCGGTGAAATGGAAAATGCTGCCCTTAAGGGTGGGATCGACTATTGACAAAACCACTGGGAGTGAGAAGAGAATTGCCTTAAGAAACAATTGGCAAACAGTAACCTTAATTTCCATATGTGCATAAAAGGATTATCCACTGTATGCTGGCATCAAACTAAAACTTTAAGACACATACTCAACTTTCATATCTGTATTTAGACATTCATTCAACAGTGAGACAACTTGAGGTGTTTGGCAGCTACCAGCGGTAGCCATACATGAGAGAAATATACTGTTTTGTAGATACACTCCTGCCTGTGTTTCGATTTTGCAGTTGACAAAGTTGACTCAAGTGGATACCGGTGCTGGGCTGGGCTTCTCGCCTTATCCTCACATGCAATCCTCTGTGCCGCTGAGTTGACCTTTGCCTTTCTCGTTTCAAGTCTCCCCATGAGTTGAAGCAGTTCAGCCTGAGGTTGCAGTTTTCCCTTCAGGCCGCAAGGGGGAAAGATCATTCATCTGAGCAGTCTAGCTGCAGTATCAGTAAAACAAATGCACATAAAGCTATACAGAACCTTTGTGCAATAATACTGTGGATTTGCATGGACAAATTCAGAACCACAGGCCCTTGAGGGAAAGCCTGGAGTTTATAGTATTATATAATTTTAAAGTTAAAAAATCAAAGATCTTTAAAATGTTAAAATTATAGTTTCAAGTGCTGTTACAGCCCAGTCATTAAGTAGTTACATGAAGTTTGGGAACCCCGTAAATATACCTTCATGTACCAATAACATTAAATAGTGGTACCCACATGTGTTTCACTTGGTCTTTGGTGGGAAGGCTGTGAGTGACCTGGTCAAAATAATATGGACAAAGCTGCCGAGTTGCCAGTTCTGGCCAGTGGAAAAACCTGGAAAATATTTGATCCACTCTGTGGTTTTGTCCAAAATACTGTCCAGGGAAGAGTCTATACCACAAGGCTGACACCAAAGCATCCATGCAGATTTGAGCTGCCGAAGGCCTGAGAGGAAATAACTGGTACAGAGGTGGTTGGGCTGCCATTTTTTCCAACTCTGTCCCATCAAAAACACAAGCTATGTCAAATTCAGGGTAGAAAAAGTCATTTTCATGTTATACTCATAGTATCTTGTACAGTATATAACCAAAAGTTAATAATTGCGTGTCTTACCTTTATATGGAACTAATCTCTTAAAGTTTTTGTTTTGTTTTAATTTTTAGCCTCTTCTAGAGAATTCAACAGTTTTTTAAACAATAACTTCAGAGTAATTAGGTTAATCATAATCATTTATGAATAACTATATCTCTCCTAATCGAAACTTAAAAAGGATTTTAATAACATTTGTAATTAAATGTGAATGTGAATGTAGCATGACCAGTTAATATCTGTGGCTTTAGTGTACTCTATTTGTTGGAACAATTTCAAGGCGCAGCTTTCTGGCAGCTCTACGGAGTAATTATATTTATGAAATGCTGGCACCTAACAAGAAAGGAGTCCAGTTGCCATGACTCAACTTCCAGATAACTTTACCTGGACAAATGAGAATCTTCACTGACACCTGACCTATCACGCACTCTCTCATACTTTGTGTCTTTACTATTAGATTTGGTTTCATCAGACCAAAGAACCATCTTCCCCTTGACCTTGGAGTCTTTCACATGCTTATTGGCGAACTCAATTTGTGATTAAACATGAGTTTTCTTCAACAGTGGCTTTCTCCCATAAAGCTTTGACTGGTAAAAAAAAACCTGGGCAGCAGTTGTTGTATGTACAGAGTCATCTATCCCAGTTGCTGAAGCTTGTAACTCCCTCAGAGTAGTCATCGGTGTGTTAGTTGTGTCTTTCACTAGACGGCCTGTTCTAGGCAGATTTAAACATGTGCCATATTCCTTTTATTTCTTCTTAATCACCTGACTTGTGCTTTTGCAATTACCTGTTCTCTGAGCTGCTGGGAGCGTTCTTTTGTCTTCGTGGCGTAATGGGAGCCAGGAATACTGAATAACCAGTCACTGGACTTTCCAGACACAAGTTTCTTTACGCTGCAGTCACTTGAGACACATTCACTGCACTCACGTGATCCCCATTTCACTAATTTTAGGACTACTAGCACCAAATATCTGGACTTCTGTTGGATCAGGTCAGTCCTTTTAAAGGGGGTGAATATTAATGCAAACACTGATTTCACCTTACATATTTTTATTTAATTAACATTACTTTTTAGAAACCTGTTCTTACTTTGACATTAATGAGGTATTTGTCTGACTTTTTTTTTTTTTTTTTTTAAAGTTGCCAACTTTTATTGACTAAGATTGATTTATAATGTCAATAAAAGGATGCAACATCCAAGGGGGTGAATACTTTTTATAGGCACTGTATTTAAAGTTACACTATTTGACACTTTTAAATCACTCACTTTATATTATTATTATTATTAGTTTTATTATCTAACTTTATTTTAGTTTTTGTTAATGTGGGTTTTTATCCAAAGGGCGCTGCTCGTGTTGTATAACCTTTATTTGCTGCATAAATGTAGACAGGCCTAACATTACTCCTAACCTAACTAGGTTTACTCTTAAATAGTGCCAGTATCTAACTAACAGGCCTTAAAAACACCATGTTAACCACTTTAGAGTGGAAAAAAGCATCGATTACACCTGATAGAAGTGCTCATCACGTTATTGTGACTTGGGGTTCCCACAGGAGGGGAGGAGAAACGTGCTGCGGTGCTGTGCGACACCGCTTTCGCTCATTCGCTCTCGGAGACTCCCGGACAGCACCGCGTCCACCCCGCATCAACTTCCAAACATATCGGGGAAACGCAGGACGGAGCGTGTTGTTGTGGATATCGACGGACAACCAGCAAAGAGACAAAAGCACCAACTCTGGTAGGAATAAAACGCTATTTTGACAACTCGCACCCAAAACTGCACCGTGTGTGGCAGCTAGCTACAGCTAACTAGCTAACTAACGTCAGTTAACCCGCAGAGGCTAGCTCGGCTCGGTTTGGCTCGGCTTTCTTGTCACAGCTGGGGAGACTTAGTTGTAGCTGGAGGTTGGGTGAGAACAGTCTCCTCTGTGGTGTGTCCAGGGTTATTGGTGTTAAAGTGTGGATGTTTAGAGCTTGTTTAGAGTCAAACCTGGTCGCGGCAGTCACAAAGTGTTCAAAGATAGTTTACGGTGCTGTTAGCTCAACTTGAGGTTCAATCCTCCACGGAACAAAACGCTGGAAAAACAAAGTTAATAAACCAGTCAGATGTCATTTGGACTACACGGTGGCAGAAACAAAGGATGACACAAGTTGTATTAGTTTTTATTAATTAGTGGCTAATTAATTTAGTAGCAAACCCTACAGCGTTAACTAACGTTAGTTAACATTGTGTCATGTTAAGCTAATGTTAGCTAGTTACTGTTCTTTTGAACTATGCCTGCACAACTTTTACCGTTTCTTACTTAAAAAAAAAAACACTAAACCTTCCTCGTCTCTCCAGTTACTTTGATTGTGCAACAACCGGAATTTGTAAGCAATAGTGTTTTTATCACTGGTTTCCATTACCGTCCACAAAGGGCGTGAGCTTCTGATTAACAGGTAACGATAGTAGTTAGATATGGAGCACAGATCACTTGAGACGATTCATGTCACTCATTTTGCATGACTTTAAGCTGAAACTGGTTTTACATCCTTTACACTTCTCGGCACTGTTTCTTAGCAGAACAATAGATTGCATGTGCCCCCCTCCACTCTCTCTGTCCGATTGACAGATATGCCTGAGGAATCAGACGCTTTTGTGTCAGAGAAAATATGTACACTGTACATACACTCATTCTCAGCAGCATGACTTCAGATTTCTTACAAAATATACGCTTTTTAAACATCTTTCTCATATGCTACTAAACTTGAGATGCATGAGAAACAAGAAAAGTTACCATATTTACATCTAACATTTATTCATTTCTAATTTACTGCACATCATCGACAGATATTGTGACGTCGACGTTGTTTGTCATATACACAATACTGTGACAATATTATATGTTTAGTTATAGTCATAGCACACATTGCTGCAGCAGATATTTTGCCATCATAAATCTCAGCTTTGGCCAACAGTAATTAACTTGGAACACAAAAATTGTCAGACATGTACGATTAAGGTAGTAAAACGCCAAATTGTGTCTTAAAAATAGAAACAAAGACTTACTATATTTGCTGCAGCTAAATGAAACAAGGACAAATAAAATACAGTTTTGCATTTGAAATGTTCATGGTTGGGTTTAAGAGACCATAGCATCTACTAACATCTCATTATAAATGTAACTAAAAGCATTAAATCTCTAATAGTCAGATGCAAAATAGTCATTTATTCATATTGACAATCTGAGTTGAATTATATTTAAACAAAATTGAGTTTATAATAGCTTTTTAATTTGTTAGTATCTGCTGTCAGACTTGGCAACTGACATGGTGTCTGTTCATTTTTTTTGTTATCTTGCTGAACTGGATATTCCCACAGAACAACCTTAAGCTGTCACTTTAGCCCAACTCAGTCTCATGTTTCTTTTCTGCATTATTTTGTTTGAATAGGCTAATTGTTGCAGGGCGGAGGTGTCAACTCTCTTTCCAGTTCTGTTGTGTTTTTTTTTTTTTTTTTATTTTTGTCTCCATGGTTGCCATTGCTAAGTTTGCAACCCACTGGAGGTTGCCTGTGATTTACTGTCCCTTATGGGTTAGTTAATACTAAGGGTGAACACTACACTCGGGAAACTGCACGAGTACCCAAAGGCAGAAAGGTGAGGAGACAAAAAAGAAAGAGCATGATGTGTCTTTTTACACCTTCTTCTCAGTAGTCTGTCCCAGTGGAGTCAGACTTGAGGCAACCTCCATAGACACATGTACTAGCTGCACCCACAATGAATGGTCAGGGCACAGGACGGGTTGCCATGACAAGAACGCTGGCACATGTTGTTATGCAGACAACTCTTTTCTCAGGGTATGTTTACACATTATTTCATTGCCTGTGGTTGCTTGGTTGGTGCTTGAGAGAAAAGGCCTCGTTGCGTATACGGAATCAGAATGATGTTTTTACCTTTATCCCATTGTGTTTCTGTTAAGACTTGTGTAAAAGATATTTTCTTCATGTCTTTGCAACCTGTGTTTTGTAAGAGTGTTTTGCAGCCTGCTGATGACATCTGTCTAAATTAGTTTTACTCTTTTATACAGTATTAGACTCCAGTTCCTAAATCAATTTAAAAACCATTCATTAATTTAATAGCTTAATGTTCAAAATTAGCTGTTAGCTCTAGCAATCTAGATAAAGCTGCGGGTTTAATTAAGCTGTGGAATCAGGAATAAAGGGCACTTTGGCATGCCTTCATGGCTTTAGTTTAGGGAAGTGGTGACGGATTATATGAACAGATGAGTTTGTCACAATAGAATGAACTGTCTCACTAGATTTAGTTAAAGACCAAGACATCAATCAAAGTTAAGATGGTTAAAGAAATGATAATTCCTGTTAGTGCTGTCTGACTGCATTTACAGTTAAAGGTTCATTGTGGCATGTTCGCTGGAATTACTTTCCGATCAGATCTTTTGCTTTAACTATAATTATAATTTTTTTTGTTTTGTTTTTTTTATTGTATTGTTCATATTTACTATATATTCAGCCTCCAAGACACTTTCTCCTTTTCTTTCTTATTTTAAATCTCATTTTCTGGAAGTTTCTTTCATCTTTTTTTTTTTTTTTTTGCCCAGACAACAGATACATACTTGAGTCATCTGTTTCAGTTTTCTGTTTACGTATCTTAGCTTTTTACAAATAGTGAAGTGTAGTGCCTAGATGAAAAACTAAGTTTCAGAATCACAGCTGGAATTACTTTGATTTGGGCATTAGAAATTAGATTTTTCTGCTTGCCTAAATATAGGGTCAACACAGTTGTATTTTTAGCAGGATATGTTTGATGGACTTTCACTTCATTACAGCAAGAGCTTAACAGATTTGACACAGTGTCGCACATATAAGACGAAAGAGCACTCGACTGTCTTTGATAGTCTGGCACATATAGAACTAATGACACACTCAAGCAGATGTGAAATCTTCATCCTCTAATGCGGAGCCATGGTGTGCTTCAGCAGTGTTAAGAGGTTAAGGCCTTTACCAGACGAGAGAAATATGCACAGCTGGGGGTGTATATATCTCCCCATCAGATGAAAAACATAATCCACAACTCAGTACTTGGTTTAGTACTTAAGCACAGTCTTTAAGTACTTGGAGTTTTTCTTTTTTTACTATATACTTCTCCTGTAATATAGTTCAGAGAGAATATTCAGCTTATTACCCCATAAGATATTGACATGACTTCAGCTATAGTTACTAGTTACCTAGCAGATTCTGATTTGTAATACAAAATATAAATGGATGAAAATAAGCAATTAACTTCTTTTACACATTAAGCTACCTGTACATAAAGTGGTTAAGATAAAAGTCTCCTCTTTAGCTTTGCATGTTATTTACTGTTGTAAATGGTCTGCACTTATATAGCGCTTTTGTACCTAACTAGTACTCAAAGTGATTTTACTGCATCTCATTCACCCATTTGCGCACACAAGCCGATGGCAGAGTCTTTTAGATCTCACATGGCAGCCGGGAATCAAACCACCAATCCTATGATAGGCAGACAACTGCTCTACCTACTGCGCCACAGCCACCCTGTTGTGTGAACCTGCTGCAATCCTACTGTGCTGGGTGCACTTTCCACTGAAATCTGTGTGACAAACTGTGTGGAGTTGTCAACTAATGTGCTCTGTGCTTTGTCACATTTTTAAATGTCACATATTAACACTAAAGGTATGCCTTAGCATTGGCACAAGACACCTGGGGCTTTCAGTTCCTGTGTGAGGTATTGTTAGTTCTTGTTTGTCCTTTATCAGGAAGTATGTATTTAATCTTTTCGCTTGACTTGATCCTCTTATTTTTTTTATTTTTTTATGTTGCCAAGGCCTCACCCAATTGAAACCTAATCAGTATGGTAACTGCTCATTTTAAAAGTGTTATCATGACGAGGTCTGACAGATGGGCACTATCGTTACCATGTGATAAAGTAGTTATATCAAAGGCCTTTGTTGTCAAGATAAGACGCCAAATGGGAAATGCCATTATGTGACACTGTGGGATCAGAATGTGTTGACTGAACATGTCTTTATATGTTGTGTACATATATTTATGATGCTTGGCCATGTCTTCATTTAGACAAGAGTACAACTAAAAAAGCTGAACTGAAATTGCATTTTCTCTTTCCAGCTGTGCAGTGAATAAGATGTAGTAGTCAGCAGTAGTAGATGTTTCTTTACTGCTGTGTTCATGGAAATGCTTTGAGTGTTCATCAGCTTTGACCGTCACCTTGTTGATGAAACTTGATCACCTCCAGTGCGTACGTTGGGAGTGTTCGCCATGGATACGTGTTAGTGCCAGCTGGGCCAGACATTGGCATTTGCATCTGCTAATTTGTGTGTACCATGTTTGGGGCCTTCATCCTGGTATACTTGATGCAAACACTCTTTATGCATGCAAAATCTTTAATTTTATTAGGCATTGCCTAATTTCTTTTCCAGGTTTTGAAATACTTTCACAGTTTTGGTTAGCTAGCTTCTCTATTTAATACAGGATCCACTGACTTTTGTACGGTTTTTGTTGGAATTAATTTATTTCAGGAACTGGCTTGCCAGATGTAGGAATGCAATTGGATGTCCTTAGGCAGGATAGAGTGTCACACATGCTCAACAGGGTCTGAAGAACAAAGATTTTGTTTTGAATCAAAGCTTGTCAAGTTATACCGCCGTATCTGTCAATCATATATTGATTGTGTGATATATATTGTTAATATGTTGATGGCTACGCACAGCACAAGCAAGCATTTTTGTTTTGATTTACATGTCCCTGGCTAAGTGCACATTGCTCAAGAGAAATTTGCAGTTAATGATTAATAGCTTTTATTTGCCCTTCTTGCAGAAACTCTTGGCATCATGCAACTTTAAAGGTGGTTAAACTCTTTTCAGTAGTAAAATGGCAAAGTACTGAAGCAAGGATGGGCCACATATCAACTACGTGCGCTGTTCATTTGATTTTTACCAGGTGTGCCTGGAATTTCTGGCTCAGGTAAATATTAACTTCAAAATAACCCACAGATGCTACTGTTCAGTAGTAGTCTGTAGAATGGCCTGGCCTTATGGTTGAAGAGGAATGAATAAGGGGGACAAAAAAAGAATAGAGAGCAATACAATCTTAGTAGGATGTCTGGTTAGGTAAACTTCCTCTATGGTTACTCTCACTGGGACTCCTAAATCTTGTTTATCTCTCTCTGAGGCTACAGTAGCTTTCAATGCACGAGTCTATCCTTTTAGAAGCACCCATACTTCTACACGCTTTATATTACTATCTGTGGTTCAGGTAACCAGTATGCTTGTCTTCTTGATTCCTTTTTCATTCTGTCATTTGCATGCATGCATGGGGCATACCATATGTAAAATTAATCCCCTTTGGGCATAAAAAAAGTCCCATTCATTATTAGTTTTGTGCTACATTGTTTAAAATAAATATTGCACAGCAAAGTAAAAAAAAAATATAGAGACAAGAACAGAGGCAGGGAATGACTTTGCTTTGGTGGCAGGTGTATGTTGTGTAATGCCAAACTACCTCATTTAAAATTCTAGTTGTGAGAGGGAGGAATTCCATGCTATTGAGACATAGTAAAAAGTACATAGTGTAAGCTGATTGTTGGCTGTTATCTCTTGTCCATCTTTCTCTGTCGTTCACTCACTTATGTTTGTTATGAGCGCACCTGCAGTTCATTGGGAGCTTTCTGATATCGAGGATTCTCACTGTTAAAGCCAACTCAAGCACAGCATGGCCCTGTAGCACTAACATTTCTCTGCTTGTCAAAACATATAGATCTAATTACATATAAATGTGACACTGCAATGTGAGAGAATGGGTTGGGAGTGTCATAGAAATTTTGAATTGAGTCCTACGGCATTTCCTAGTCTACAGTGCTTAATGGTGTATAATTCAATGTCAATCATATCTGTCATGTTTTACCACTGAGACTTGATAAAGATCCATTATTTTTCTTTATTCTTTGACTATAAATGATCATGAAACAGTCATTACTAGAAGTAACGGCTACTAGTACTTTATTGTTTTCTCAGTAACTTGTTTTTGTGTTGTGTTTCTTATCTGAGTGGTTGAGCTGAATTGTCCTACCACAGGATTAACATTTATGGTATGATCTTTATGAACCACGTCCATAATCTATGGGTTATTATGAGAGAAAGTAAGAGGGGTCAAACTCCCATCTGCTCACAGTTCTATGTGTAGATGAGAATTAGTTGCAGCACAAAGGAGAGTATGTCTGCCCCCCTTTGAACCAAACATCCTCTTAAAGAAAATCCTCAGTATGCTGTTAAAGCAGGACTGAAGACCACAGTTTAGCATAGATAGCATTGCGTCAGATGTTATTAGTATGTCTTTTATAACTAACTCAATTACTCTCAACAACCAATGTTTGCTTGTGGAGAGTTTTTATTATACTGTTTGGACTTCCTGCCTGGCATCAACCACTTTAATTATCTTTTAAAATCAGCTTTTTCCTCTTTAGCTGTCTGCTGATGTTCATCATTGTTACCCTCTAATGCAACCACCTGACTCTCCTATCTGATGCTTTTTTATGCTCACATAAACAAAATGTGTTTGTGTATCTGTGTTTTGTCCAAATGCAGAATGAATACATTTAACGTCATTGTGGTAATGTGCTTGTTTTTATGTGACTCACAATCTTAGCTAAAGCTGTCAACACATCATTAGTGTTATCGTTATCGTAATTTGCTGTTGAAACCATTGTTTCCAAATGACTGACAAATTAAACAAATGCATGGGTTTTGAAAACGAATGCACTCTCCATAAGAGACATTATTTACCATGTAATTAGCATGACGGCACACTCTAAGTGTTAAAGATGTCAACACCATACTGATGATTCAGTAGAGATAAGGGCATTAAAATGCCTGCGTCATGGTATTTGTCAGTTTCTAACTTCTGTTTGTTGGCATAAAGCACACACAAGTCAAACATAAAAATCAAATAGTCTTTTATTACCTAAGTCCTGTTCGCGGTTTCTGCTTGACTTGAATAAACTGCGTATGTGATTCCACGTATGAGGGAACATAATGGTGAAACGCCTTTGTTGTATTTGAACATGAACTATGTTGAGTCAAAAAGAAAACCTAAGATTATGATATAGTACAGGAAATAAATTTACAGGAAATCTACTTGACTTTTAGGCAGTATACAACGCATATCTACACAGGGTCTACAGGGGCCCCTCACAGATGTGGTCAGATGGTGAAATTGATGTCACACAGATGTCTTTTGAAACAAAGGTTATAACACATTTTGACAAATATAACAACAAAACATATCTAAATAAATCTGTATGATTTTATAGCATTCTCTTGGTGCAACAGACAAAACTGGGGAAAAAAGTCTTAGCTGTAACATAAGTAATGACATAAAGTCTAGATCTAGGGGAAAGCTTGCAGCTGCTCTCTTTTAAAACTACTGTTCAAACAGATTTTATTGGTCTCTCTCAGGCTATCCACAGGTCTTGTAGAATTCAGTGGGATTAGGATTAGTGGTCTGAGGCTGGCTACTTTAACAAGCACTAATTGATTTACGTCTAAGAATGTGTTGGATACTACAGCAGACAGAAGCAGAGCGGTGCTACAGGTTGCGCAAGGTCAGCAAACATAGCAACAAGGCCTTTGACTTTATTAGCTTTAGTATGAGAACGTTGCATCCACACAGCCTTGCATGGCCTCCTGTCTGCCATCCGCTGTGGGCAGCAGACCTCTTTTTAGGAAGACATCTGCACTGGGACTCATGCTGGGCCCGATTAATCAAGGCTTTCCAACTGTGCTGTTGAGTCTCCATGTAAACAAACGCAGTGCATTTGTTGCGCCAGTATTGCGCACAATTGATTATTGTTTGTAGGAGGGAAAAACATTGAGCTGTAAGTGAAAAAATCGCTGATGTCAACATTTTGAAGGATGTCAAGTGAATGTAACTGTCCCTCCTCCTCTTCTGTGTTTTGTCTTTCAGAGCCGTGCTGGATTGATTGGTCCAATTCCTGTCCATCCAGTGAGTCGAGTGACTGTCGGCTCATTGAACTGCTTGAGCCCTTAGAGCTGTGAATTACTTCTTTATGGGACAATAGCAGCGGGAATCAAAGCTCTCCAACCTCCTCCTCGTCTTCGACCTCCTCCCCCACTTCTTTTTCTCTCAGCCTGACTCTACTGAAGCTCTCCCTCTAATAAATACACTGTCCAACACACACAAATAAAACCCTCTGACCACCCCTCCCACACTGGACACGGTCCACTCCCCCTGGCTCTCCAGCCAGTAAGGCAGCGAGTTGCTGGAAGCTGTGTAATCCTCTGTAAAGTATAGAGCCTATACGCCTGCATATGCTCTCTTTTGTCATGGTGGCAGTTGTTGTTGCAGAGGACTCCCTCAGGATAGAGCATGAGGGAGAGCAGAAGGCAGCATAAAGATCACAAAGGGAGGAAGAAAGAGCAAGAGAGTGGGTGAAAGACACTAACGCTGCCATTTATTTAACTGGAAGAGAATGAGCTTTAAAGAGCAATGGATGGAATTCAGTGGGGGTGAAACTACATGATGTGGGACTGGTATTTTTCACCCCACACCAATCACAACTTGGACCAGCAGTCAACTTTGGAGATATTTGCCACATACTGATCTGCAGCAAGAAATGTACTGAAATAGAGAACATTAGATAAGACTCCTCCCCTTGGTGTAGAATATTTTTCTATTTTATCTTTATTGGTGTTCTCTTTCTTTTACATCCTACCAAAAGTGCCTTTTGATTTAGTTAACTGTCCAATTCAACGTGTTGCCACATTTTAGAGAAGGTACAGCCAGAGGATCAGCCTCCAACAAATGTGCAGTTGATAATCACCACTTTTTTAAAAGAGAGAGCTTCCCGGGTTGCTCAAAATCTGCCTGACACACTGCCTCCTCCTCTGATGTTTTGAAGACACACTGCTATCGCCATGTTCAGTTTCCAGTCCAAGTGGCGCTACCTTTTCATGTTCCTGGGCATCCAGCTTGTGGTCATGGCACTACTGTCTCGAGAGGGATACCAGAAGAGGGTAACCTACTTCATTCGCATCTTCCGCAAGCCAGACACCACTGGTTTGACAGGCCGCAACCACACAGCCGGCATCACTGCTGGTGATGTGTATGCCAACCTCTCCCACCTAGCCAAAGCTCATAGCCATGGAGATGGCATGCCCTACTGCCCCAAGACATCCCCATTTATAGGTGAGTGGTCTTGGTTACCTTTGTTTCATTCTGTAGTACTGATCTATGAATAGTGGCAGTTTTCTAGAATTACATTTCACGTATAATTGTGGTCATGTGGCACAGATGGCAGCCCACAGGTCTTCCTGTGAATATTAAATTCTTCTGTATTTAATCATCACCATTTCAGTGACTTAAAAATTAGTAACAAATTGAGTCCAGTTTGGTTGAAACTTGTGCCTCTGCTGTCATCAACTGTTTAGGACAACTTGTTTGTGCTTTCGTTTTCTCCTGCATTTGTATGGACTTTGTCTGAAATGAAAATATTCTGCACATGTGATACCATGCTTTTAAAAGTTATGTAAATGTATTATTTATTCATGTGCACATGGGGCCTTGTTAAATGGCATGAAAGGGAACTTAAATGCGCTGATAAATTTTTCAGATATTTCCATTTAGCATGATCTTTTATTTGTTGTTGTCGTTGTTGGTGATGATGGTAAAGGTATATTAAGTAAGATTAGGAAAAACTTGAATAACTAGATGATCCCATTTTGGATCTTGTTGAGTTTGCATACTCATTCATTTTGTTAGTTTTTTGCTAGAATTTGCCAGTAATCTTAAACTGTTTCACTTTAAAGCATAACCTAATTGAGCAATTGTTATACGATTCTTGCCAGCACACCACTGTAGCATTTAAAATAAGCGTCTAATAGTATCCACACGTGTGTTCAACCACTAATAGAATATGTGTAATCTTTTTGTTGGCAACACAGGTGATGAAACTTAAGTTAGATAGTGATGTATCAGCAAATTAGCAATCAAAGGCAAGCAGTTAAAAGCAAACAGATAAATACTTCAAATGTGTGATATGGTGACCAAAGCTCATCACTTATCTGAGCCAGGAAGTGAGAAAAGTTTAGGAAAAGGTAGGTGAAGTTAACCTTGTTATGCCCTGTTTCGGTTTCTTGTCACATACGATTTATACAATGCCTAAACCAATGATCCTCACCTGGTGAATTCCAGTCCAGATCCTGACCTAGAGAGGTCTCCATCCAGACCACAAAGTATTATACAATAAAATAATAATCTGTGTTCTAATTTTTTTTTTACCAACTCAGTGAAACTGTGTGCATTCTTTGGTTGCTGTGTTTTATCCAACTGTGTCAGGGTAGCCTGAGTCTAGTGGACAAGCGAGTAGACTGGTCAAGTGGCAAGGAAAAGATAGCTTGTTCAAAACCGAAAGTGTGAAACTTGTTGAATTATTGAAGTTCTTGCAAAGGCAGATGACCCTACTGCTACACTGCAATGTCGAATGGCTAAACAAAGGTTTTGGGCCATTAAAATGGGGAAGAAAAGATTATTGGTATAACAAAAGATTTTTTGCGATCTTGCAAGATGAGCGAGAAATACATGTTTTGCCCTTCTTGGTTTACGTTAAACCTCAATGAATGAATGAACAGTGTGTGTGATTTAATATATGTTATTCAGATACTTTACTTTCAGTGTTGACCTCCAAGCAAACTGTACACACCTCCCAACACTGAAACGACAAATTCAGGGACACTGAGAGTTCTGATCTGTAAGCCAGTGTTGCTTTAAGAGAAAAGATTTGACTGTGTGACCTCACCCCTTTCTGGCTACAGACTAGTTGCATACAAACACTGTTCCAAAGAGCACCTTCTTCCCTGTTTAAGAATAACACTGACTCCATTTTTTTTTTACAAGATTTAAATGATACCAGGCAAATCTAATACCAATTTCTTCTACTGAATGAAATGAGCAAAGTTGGAAGAAATGTAAAAAGAGAGAATAAGTAGAAAATAATTGTAGTAAGCCTGTGGAAAGTTATATAGTTTATCACTCTTTTTATGACTTATAAATGTTAAATGGATAAATGGAACATTTTTGAATACCACAGTCATGGATTGTTTACTGAAGCACTTTGTTTCTTGCCCAATTATTGCCAGGAATTATGAACTACATCCGTATACCTGTACCTTTAAAGGCATTGGTGACTTCACTAGGAAAAATATAATGGCGATTTATTACTACATGTGAATTTGCTGCAGGCTGGTGTTTCACTGAACAGGTTTGGAGAGAATGACTGGAATTGTTTTCCCATAACAGACCTAACAGGTTAGTTTGAAGTGTCACAGCCACATTTGGGGAATTTGTGGCGGCATTTTCTTATCATAAAAAGTCCAGCTTGACTACTTGTCACAAAGAACACAGTGATAAAGCTATTTGTACACAGTTGTTGCCGTTATTATTTCTGTGACTATTATGGGCTTTCAGGGTTGTTTGACCAACCATCCAAATCCCAGATTTTGAAAAGTCTAAACTTGCCTACTTGTAAAGCAACGCTTTCAATTAAATTTACAAAAGTCAGTTATTTTCATGAACCTGCTCTAGATAATCATGTTATATAATGTCCCTGTGTCAGGTTGCAGATTGATCAAAGTCGTTATACTATGCATGTGGGACTTTTGTGACAGTGGATTTTGACCACTGGAATCTGTTTTTTCCTGTTTTCTGGACACTTGGTCAGCAACAACAGTTCTACAGGAACAGGAACTACTTCCATTTAAAAAAAGCTTTGGAGCTCCGCAGCTAATAATGTACAAGTGTCAATTTCAGCTAAACCTTAAATGGGGTTGTTGGATTTAAACTAACTAAAACTAAATTTGGTACCTTTACCATCATGACCTACTCTCTCACTTTTTTCTGTTCAGATCAGTCTGAACAGCAAAAACAGTCATTTGCAAACAGATGTCACATTTAAATCATAGGCTCTCAAACTTTAACCACACCAGTTGCCTTGACTTTTACACACATACACTTTGTCCTACTGACATCAGACTGATTTCTGCCCACAGGTGGACCGATCCATGTCAGTTTTCCATCAAGGCTCACCCTAGCAGAGGTTCAGAGGAAAAACCCACTCGTGGTACGTGGAGGACGCTACAGGCCGCCTGACTGTGAAGCGAGGCACCGAACAGCCATTGTGATTCCTCATAGGAACAGAGAACACCACCTTAAGTTCCTGCTGTACTACCTACACCCTTTTCTTCAGCGACAGCAACTTAACTATGGAATTTATGTCGTCCACCAGGTGAAACTCACTCAACCTATTCATATTTCAAACTAAATAAAGAGGGGAAAAAAAGGGTTCTGAGTATAATTTTATTTATTTATTTATTTATTTATTTTATTTAGTGTTCTGTTTAGCATTTGCTGGATGTTTACAACTATCTACTAGTTAATCTGCTCCTCATGATCAGTGTATCCATCAGGTTGCTACTAGTTGAGGCTGAATGAGGGGTGCCCTCTACTGTACAGTCAGTGAAAGTGCATGTTAGAGGATGAAAGGGCTTAAGTTTAATCCCCATAGCTGCTTGTAACAATTCATTCATGTTTACTCCCCAGACCTTAATCTCTTTGTCTGAGTTGGATTTGCTGTTGCTCATATTATTAAAGCTTGCTTCTTTTCATGTGTCTTGTCTCCCATTAGCCAATACTCCAAAAATAAATCCAGCTGAGTCATAAACAATGAATCAAGGAATTAACATCAGAATAAAATATGATGCAACATTAACAATGTGGTGGAGAAAGCTGAATTTGTAGATTTAGAATTGAATGTTGTTTAATCCTGTCACAATATTTAAAACATTAAAATAAAAATGGTTTCTGGAGTTTACAGGTTTTTTTTTTTTATGCCTGTATTAAAAAATACTAGCAAAAAAAATCTGTTGCCGTTTGACTTTCACCTACATCCTTTTAACACAATTAAATCATGTTAACATAGAGTGAACACATGTTAACATCAGGTTAACATGTTAAACAGGACATTCTGGTACTGGAAAATCTGGATATTAGATTATTCGGTCTAGTGAATATTTGCAAGCATTTACTCACAATTTCCAAGGACATTTCCAGTAGAGCAGTGTGTGATTTGGCAGCTGTTAGAGAACAAATTGAGGCATTTTTTTAGTTATTTGCTTGGTTTTAAGTTTGTGGTGGTCTTTATTATGAAAATATAAAGTAAATTAATTGAGTTATTATTTACTTAGGTTTAAAAGTGGTAGGTCTTTCCAGATTGTTCTAACCAACAATTAACTACTACTCAGACTTTATGGGTTTTCATGTGTCTATACTCCACAGGCTGGAAACTACACATTTAACAGAGCCAAGCTGATGAATGTTGGTTTTCGGGAAGCCATGCGGGAAGAAGACTGGGACTGTCTTTTCTTCCATGATGTGGACCTCATTCCAGAGGATGATCGCAACACATATACCTGTGATTCCAACCCCAAGCATGCAGCCATCGCCATGGACAAGTTTGGATACAAGTACATGTTCTTATCTTTTGACAAAGCATTTAGTCATTAGGGATAAAACCATAGCACTTTCTGTGTTCTGCTTTTATTTGACTCAACTTTGTATTTCTGATGATTAATCTCCTTTAGGCTTCCTTACAAGATGTACTTTGGAGGAGTGTCAGCTCTGTCGCCATTACACTACCTCAAAATGAACGGCTTTCCTAACAACTACTGGGGCTGGGGCGGAGAGGATGACGATATTGGAGTCAGGTAAGAATAGTGTTACTTAGTTGTTAGTGAGTTTCTTTATTTTATATTAACTTAAACAACATTTAGAGCTGTTTGTGATGTTGTCCATTAAAAGCCTGACATTTGTTTCTCATCTTCTCAGGGTATCTCTGGCGGGGATGTACATCACACGTCCATCACTGAAGGTTGGCCGTTACAAGATGATTAAGCACATGCTGGACAAGGGCAATGATGTGAACCCAAAAAGGTACAGTAAACGGACCGAAGTTGTTTTATTAGCTTTGTTTTTTATTTTTATTTTAGTGTACCAGTGCAATGTGGAAGTTTAACATTAACTGCTCCTTCTCTGCTCTCTCCAAGATTCAACATGCTGGCCAAAACACGTCAGACCTGGAAACTGGATGGGATGAACACAGTAGAATATGAGATAGTCTCACGGGAATACTTGCCCCTCTATACAAACATTACGGTCAATATTGGCACTGAGGCTGGCCTCCATTCACCTCCCCCAACACCAGCTCCTCCGGCCAAGGAATTGGCAGACAAACCTGCAGCTGAAGTTCAATCAAATGATCCAGCCGACCCCCCTGCCGAACAAAAAGGTCAATCAGAAAAATAGTCTGTCCTCTGCTATAACTTGCTACAATTACAGTCCTATCAGCACAAGCTACAGGATGGTGGATTTTCTCCTTAGTAACCAGGAGTGTTTTTGCTCATATTAAGCTTTTTCATTTGTTTGTGATGGATTTAGTTTCTAGAGAATCAACATCTCACTGCCTGCAGACAGCCAGGCACGCATTTGGGTGATTAAAACACCTGGATCATTAAAACTTAAAACAGTAGACATTAGCTTTTCAGATGCTGGGCAACAGCTCTCCACTTTGGTACCTGCAATCCTGTTACTGTACTGATTATTCTTCCAAGGGAGCCACAGTGAAAGAAAGAGTAAAAGTTGGACTCTGTGAGTTTATATATCTACAGCGCTGTGGTCGCTGGATAAACCTTGTGAGGCCTTAGAATCTTGTCTTTTTTTGTTTTGTCTTTTCACCTGAACTTTAGTTTGACTGTTGTTTAAAAGCAGCAGTAGCTGCAGTTTCCAACAGTCATACTGTGCCACAACAGTCAGAAGTATGTTTTTTGTCTCAAAGCCAATGACTACAGTGAAGGAGACGATTTTTGTTTCGAGTTGAGTGTGCAAAGCTGCTACCGTGTGTAGTGAATGAAGAACCTTATTAGTACTGTCATTATTAGTGCTTTTGACATAACAGTGCACATATCTGTCTGCAAATATCTGGGATTTCTTTTAGAAAGGGTTCCTATATAGTTCCAGACTCTATTGTTTTTAGAGCTGTGGATGATATGAAGTGAAATTACCAGTGGGAATGGGAACAAAGTGATTACATTTGAATTGTGGGGTAATCGGAGCATTCAATTCAGCCTTTGAAATAATATTCCTTTATTTCAGCATATCTGTTATCTACAACATTTAATTGCATTTTCTTTTGTGTGTGTGTGTGTGTGTGGGTGGTTTATTTGCCTGTATCAAACAAAGCGTTTCTAAGTGACGATGATCAGTCCTCTGCCTTCAGATGAGCTTGTAATTCACATCAAAATGGAGTCTGTCTTGCTTCACTTTTTTTTTTTTTTTTTATGTATAGATGTGGATTATGTACAGTACTGTTGTTAATGTAAATGTGCCCCTCAATAGTGCCAGCAAGCTCCATCAACACTTTTTATGCAAATTAATGCTGATGTGTATATGCTATTCAAAATATGTTCGGACTTTTATCTAAACAAGTCTTTTAGAAAATGTCTAGAAAATACATTTGCCCTTTTGAAATTCCTCATATCAGCGAGTTGAGATCCGTTAATGCTGCCGTTTCAAGCTTAAGTTTCTGTAGCTAAATGTATCAGTCCAGACGAACTAGATAATTCAGTAGCTTGAGTCCAAATTCACTGTCACTCACTCTCTGTGCTTTGTTTGATGGAGCCACAATGTTGTTTTGTTTTTGAAGTTGGACTCGCGTTGCAGACTTTATATTCACAAGTTACAGGCTGATTCACACATACAAGGAAACAGACTTATTCCTTTAATTATTTTTGTATGAATGTTTCAAACACCCAAAACTGTGTGACCTGCTATCCTCTTTAACATGTGCCATAACCTTCCCACTGCCTGTGTTACTGCATGCAGACCCTCTTTTTCTCTTCACTCTGACAGATTTGATTGTTTACATGAGAAAATAATAAAACAAAAAAAAGTCCCTTTATCCAGTCAGCATCCCTGTACTAACCAGGGAACCAAACCAAAGACGACTGCATGGAAAGCTGTGATGATAGATAAAAAAAAAGTGTATGCAGTACCCTCCATATGTTATGAATGATTTCTGTAATGTAATGAACAGGCCTATGTTTTTCTTCTTATCAATATTTATATTACAGGCTCTCATAATTTCCAACCATCATGTATTTCTATTTTCTCAAAGTTCCCAAACCACAAATGGAAAAAAGTTTTTTTTATTAGTGAACAAATGGAAACGTATCTATATTTTCATGCTTTTATGGTATTTTTCTGCTGATGTTGACAAGATGACTTTTGAGAGTAATTGCCTGTGATTCTCATAGATAGATAATATACTTGAGATGATTTTAATGTGAATTTGTACAAAGCTCCCATGGCCTTAGCAATACACTACATTTAGGTACTAATACAATATAATTTTTATATCATGACTCAGTATGCATGGCAAAGAAGCATTAGTAAGACTTCGGGAATGGATTCAGTACCACATGGATGCGATACATATCAGTGCTCACGTGGAAATATGAAGCATGCTGGATTGTACTGGAGCTGTTATTGTGACTTACTGTAAATGGAGGTTTTAATCATGTGCAGCGCTTCTTGTTGTGTTAAAGTTGAGGCTTAAAAAGGACATCTTGGAGCCAAATGTGCAAAGGAAGCGTCTATTTCTAAAGTCACAATGTACAGACGTCCTTTACTGTGTAACGCTGTTTTTTTTCTTCTTTTTTTTTTTTTGATTTGACTCCGTTCTGATGTGGATAAGCTCAACAACTATAGGAAGCAGTCATCACAGGGTAGTACTAAAGCAACCAAGGGCAACGTGACTTTGTGAGTTATTTCTGCTCTCTATATTAAATCTGCACAGTCCAGAGTGGCCTTGAATTCATTAATAAACTGATTATTCAAAATAAATGGTGTTGCTTTTTCAAACACAGATTCAGTTTCCAAGTCCACTTCGGATATTTGTTCAACAGGGCAAAACTCCAGCTTCTAATTGTGCAAATAATCCTGTCACTCACCTTCGTCGCTGTAGGAGGACTAGAGAGCCTAATTTTGTCTCGTGAGACTGTGGCTCTTTCCAGCAGGTTTTTCCATCTGTGCAGTAGATTTCTGAAACTGACTGTTGGGTTCCTGGTCTCCTCCCTGACTCTTGCCCCTCTCTTTACTTTGAATAAATTTGCATCAGTGACTATTGTAGCATATAAGCACCAAAAACCTAAAAAAAAAACGTAATTACACAAAAAGATCATTAATATAAATGTACGTGTGTGTTATTTAAATCTAAGTTGCCTACATTTGGACTCATGAAGTTTTAAATTGGTTACTGTCGGTCTTTGACAGTGATATTAGTGTCAGTTCAGACTTGATCGGAGATGTTGCTGTTTGTTCACTAGGGGGCAGTATATGCTCACAACTGTCTGACAAAGCATTTCACATTTTCACAAATTTCAATCTGCTCCTTTGTCAACAAATCACTACAGCGTCGTACAAGTGACAGTAAACAATCACTGGGTAGTCTAGTAATTGATTCACTGACTAATATTTACTAATTTCTATACTTATATTTGATGCTGAAACCACTAATCTACGCATTAACATTATGAGAAGAACTTTTCCACACATAAAAACGGGTACAAGTACAGCCAGTAATTTAGAAACCTGTGGTTTAACCTTTCTTGCTGTTGTTCAATGAGTTACATCAGGTGTAGCATACATGAGCCAAACTTCACTGTGTGTAAATGATCTTGGGCCAGAGTTGATGTAGTTAAACTCCACAGTGTCAATTGGGGATTAAATTTTAGTAAGCCAAGAGATTTCCACATCATGCTGATACAGCTGGTCTTTGCTGGGTATTGACATTACACTGACTACACACTTTTTTAGGCAGACCTGTACAACAGCTCTATGAGTTCTGCTTTTAACTTCACTCTTACATTCTGTAGGTTTTATCCAGCTTGAGTTTCTAACTATAATGAATTGATGCCCAATGTTTTGTTGTTGTTGCTTTCATTTTTATTATATTATTATTATTTTATTATATTATTATTATTATTATCTCTGATATGTATTTTGGACTTTCTTTACCAAACAAATGTTTTTATTATTTGTACAGTAACTCTGCAGCCATAACTCAGCTTTCAACACGCCAAACGTAGACATTTTTACTCATCTGCGAAGGAAACCACATTTCCCACATCCTCTCAATATGCGCCTTCGATAGACTGGAGGATTAACAGGTCCAGATCCACAGACAAATGAGAAAAAAAAAAGCCACATAGTCATGTGGACTGACTAGACCAATTCAGTTTGTCTTTATGTGAAAGTTCTGGGCCTCAAATCACTTCTGACGCTTGATTTTGAACCTACATTGGTTTAAAGCAGAAAGCATAATGTGAAATGTTCTTATAATACTTTAACATGATGAGCAAGGCCAGTCGTGAGTGCATTAGCGGTGATGATGTTTAAAGGTGCCTGGTGCAGGTGGTGATGGGTTCAGATCATCAGATGCAGATGTTTAATACTGGGGCAGTGTCACATAGCAAACTGGTGGACTGTGAAGCACCTGCTTTTTGTTTTGTGTCTGAACTCTGATGAGTGGTGGAAATGTAACTTCAGTGCATAAACATATAACAACTAATTAGATAATTCATTGATCAAAAACATGCAACAGTTATAATAATTATATAAATATCTAATGTTCAGTTCAGCCTTGAAAATTGTTAAGCTAATGAAAACCAGCATATCCTGATTTTGGGGATACTGTAACAACTTCATAAGAAAATACAAACAAAAAACAAGATATCCCAGCAACTGCTGCAGACATATCAAAGATTTATTTCTATACACATATATACAATTAACATATGTGCTGTGTTCACAGTCTAATACATTCTGACGCTGGAAAAACCTTCACAGATTGTTGGTGTCTGCAGATATTCTCAGTAAATAAATGAGAACCTCAATCAAATACCTAACATAGCTGAATATCATGTCAGAGCACGACCAAAGCTATTTCAAGCTGCCATCTTAACACAGCTTCTGCCAGTTGCAAAAAAAAAAAAATAGAAGTAAAACACTCAACCAGCACACAAAGTATCTGCTGAAGAGCTCCTGTCCTTAGTTGCTATTATACCTGACGTCGTCAAACTTGACTATCCTCCCATCACGTGTCACCACCTCCTTCTGCTCCCACGTTCCCAATTCCCCGTCCTTCTGCTCAAAGCGCCGCACAACCACCCTACCCGTGGCAGGCAGGTTGCAGGGCAGATCTTTGGCAGCTTCTTGGTACAACCTCATCTTCATGAATTCATGTGTGGCATCAGCTCCACCTACTGGGACCAGAGCCTGGTTTTTGTTCCTGTCTTCTGTCTTTGGAAGGACAGGGGAAGGAGTGGGGCGCACTGCAGGTGGAGTATACAATGCTTTGAAGTCAGGCCTGGGAGAACGCTCCCAGTTCAGTGGTGAAGGACCCTTGTTTGGTGGTGATTGAGCTTTGTTTATTGGTGATGGGTCCTTATTAAAGTGTAATGGCTCCTTGTGTAGTGGTGATGGATCCCTGTGTAGTGGTGATGGATCCCTCTTCATTGGAAATGGATCCTTGTTTAGTGGTGATGGAGACTGGTGTCTTACATTAGTGTTAGGTGGAGGTGGCTTAAGGAGGTCTTTTTGAACGACTATGCCTGCACCCCCAGCTCTTCGTATGTCACTTATAACCCCCAGCATGGAGGCCCTAAGAGTAGGATCAGGCTCAACCATCCTACACACAGCGTTGCAGTACGGCTGATCATTCAGGGTCTCCTTGATCTTTGCAGGACAGACACTGGGTGTGTACAACCTGATTCGAGCGCAGAACTCAGCGATGATCTTACCCATGGCCCACACATCTGAACGCTGGTCCCTCTGACTGCGCCTCTGCAGCACCTCAGGAGCGGAGTAGGCCTCATTCCCCATGTCTACAGCGGAGTTGAGACCATATCGGAAGAACTTGGCCAATCCAAGATCAATAATTACTGCTCTGTTTGTCGAATGTTCCACCTAAAGTAAAATATGATTTAGTCTGAATACAAACATTTTATAGAGCCTTAAAATAGTATATACTGTAATGAGCAGGTCATTCTGCTCAGCAATAGCAGATTTGTTTGGCCTACAAACACACAAATGTCCAAAGGCATTAATAACAATAACAATAATGAAAATATTAACATTAGCATGACATGCTCACTATGATAAACTAGTGTCATGATGTTAACAGGTTTATGTTCAACTTCCTTGTTTAGCCTGTTAGCATGCTGCAATATGCTAATTGGCACTAAACAGAAAGCACAACTAAAGCAGGTCGGAGTGTAAATTGTTCTGCAAACCTAAACATGCCACCGAAAAACACCTTAACAGCAGTAAGTTCAAAAACATTCATGTTGGTTCTGACTTGTTTTATACCTCAGACAAATAATTGCTGTTTATGAATCATAGTTTTTCTTTTAATTATGAGAGAGAATAATTAATTAGTCCTTGTATTCGTAAAACTAACCACCTTAAAATCACCTGTATACTCTGACCCAAACACCTCTTCTCTACTTTGTCTCTGCACGTGGACGAACTTTAGATGCTATTAAATCTGAATGCTGTCAACATTTGATCACTACACTGAGAGTAGAGTATGGACACAGCTCCACTCACCATGATGTTCTCAGGCTTGAGGTCTTGATGGACAATATCTCTGGAGTGGAGGCAAAGCAGTCCTTCACACATGCCAACAATGATAGTACCTTTAGCAGATGGAGTCAACTGTAGAGACAATTTAAGATCAAGTTTAGCTGGATTTCTATCATCTACCACTTGCATAACTCAACTAAGCTTCCTTATATTAAGCTACACACCCTTTTCCTTCAGGCTTGGATTAAAATAAATTAACGTTAGGGTGTAAACGTTCTTTTGCAGACTACAGAAAAATATTAATCTGAGTATGATCCTAAATAGAGACCAAAAAAAAAAAAAAAAAAACACTACTAGTAGTTAACCAAAAATATTTTACAGTAACTTGCTAGTAGTGTGGTTCATTAATTCATATTTACATGGAGATTACATATATGTTTCATATTTTACTAACCTTAACTACTGTGCTTTTTTTCTGCTGTCATGACAACTTTACCTGTATTTTAGACTTTGCCGCGTGGAAGATGGTGGTCTCTAAGTCCTCTCCGAAGATAAACTCTAGAGGAATTATCCATTTCCCATCTTTGAGATTTATGTTGCCTAGAAGCTTCACTATGTTGGGATGACTTGCCTTGCTGCATGTCAGCGGTAACATGTCATGGAGAGAAAGAGAAATGCACAAGTTTCTTTCATGAATTGAAACTGTTTGAATTCTCCTTCTGTAGGTGAGCAGAATTTGCGTGACACTCCTGTCCAATTATGTGTCCCAGCATAAAGATCAGGAGTAGAGTTTATTGTGATCTCCTAATAATAATAATAACTGATACTTTTAATATTAATCCCCTTGGGGAAATTCCTTGTGGACAGGTAAAGGTTCAGGGTTCAGTGTCTTGCCCAGGGACAATTTTACATGTGTCCAGGAATCAAGGTGGAACTGGGAATCAGTTTCAACATATTTGAACCTATATTGGTAACACATTAATCTAATTTCCACAGCAGTTATGTCTGCAACTGGGAGTACACTGGATTTATTCTAGCTCCTTGTGTTGTAAGAAATGCAGAACAGCTTATTGTGCTGTATGCAATTTTCACTGAATGTGCTGTTTTCTTTTATGTAAGCTTAGTTTAACTGTGAAATTAATCTAATATCCCTTGTTTTGTATTTTTGTAATGTGTTTTATATAATGTTGTGTCCTGTGACAGAAACGTCCAAAAACGTCACCACTGTATTTACTTGTACTTACTTGTACACCTCACACTCTCTCTCCAGGTCCTTTCTACTGATGAGTTGTTGAGGAACCTTCTTTATAGCAGCCCAGGTGTCATTGTACTTCTCCTTGTACACCTTCCCAAAACAGCCCTGTGCGATAGTGGCAGTGGAGTACGCCATCTAAGAGACTTTCAGGAGGACAGGACAGTGAGGGTGAGGTCATTGTTAAAGTCAAGTAGAATCTCAGGCCAAGCTGTGTCAATACAAGGGTAAACTAAATGACAGGGGGCTCATGACTAAAATGTCAAGTCCACATTCTTTCACAAGGTGTCTGTGAAGGTCAATTTCCTGTTTTTGCTATATTTGCTGTGTGGTTTTTGGGACTTTCCTTGTGGCAGCCTTGCGTAATTTGATGTGTTTGTGACAAATGCACATTACAAATGCAACCAAACTCCTGAGTCATATATAAAGCTGAATTCCATTCATTTGTTTTCTGAGTGTTCATATATAAAATATAAGGTACTTTTACTCGAGCCATTCTGTTGCCTAATGACTGGTGTGTACATCATCTATTTTGCTGGTAACATATAAGTAAGCCTTTAAAGGTGGGACGTCTGCTTGTAAAATCATAAATACAAGTGCTACCTAATGACATTTAAATCTTAGTAATACACAAATCTTTCACCAGCGCCTCTTGTCAGCATGATTAAACCTGTCAAGTGTCAGATCAGAGATAAAGGTGTGTCACCTTTGTCAAGTGGGAAGACTGGAAAATGTCACAGCCGGAAAAAGAAGTCTGACTGACTGCCATTTTGTATCGTGTTGATGGAACTGAAGTTTAAATGGCAGAACAAATTGCATATTCAGAGGTCTCAAGCACAAAATCGCAAATCCTTAGTTGCTAGTTGTTTCCTACTAATTAGGAACAACTAACAGGAATAGATATCAAAGGCACTCTGCTCACATCACGGATCAGGATAGAGCCAGAACTGGACCTGCTGTATAAATAAAAACTTGTGTGCTAATCCAAACACACGTCCAGGAAGTTTGAACATAAAAATCCAGTCAGGAGGAGAAAAAAGGACCCAGATTTATAAAACGTAGCTTCTACGATACTGTGACAAACACAGCAGCAACATTACAATGTAAGCACACAAAAACAATCTCTATGTGTAGGCTGTGTTTTAAGATTTTAGCAACTACTAGTATGACAATGGATGGAGACAAATTCATTCTGCTCAACAAAGGAATCTTTGCTCTACTGTCCTATCTGCTTAAAAACTGAAACAAAGACTCAGCAAAGATTCAGCATTAAGACATCAGTAGTAGTAGTAGTAGTTGTACACACCTCTACAAATGGATAGATAAATGTGGATAAAGACATGAAGTCATATGTTCTTCAAAGGTAATTTACTCAGATTCCTACCTTGTTGGTGTGGAGGGGAAGCTGCTGTGTCAGGTTTGAACATGACTTAACATAGCTGCCCGACTTAATACCTGTTCCACACCTTCCTCCACCGTGGCCTGGAGTGAGGCACGCCTGTCTGAAGCACAGTATAAACTGGTGTATTGTAAAATGAATGCAAATTCTACAATATTGTAATGCAAATGCAAATTCTTATGTCCCCCTGTTTACCAGAATGTGGGGGAGGCAACCCTGGCACAGCAAAGAGAAGGAAGAGGGTTTTCCCACAGGATGACGAGGCAGAAAATACTGGAGGTTTAAACGGACTACAACAGTGGGAAGCCAACACAAGACAGCTCTCTTTTTGCCTCAGGATGATCTCAGTGTTGGCGAATCTACTTTGAAAACATAAGTTTACAAGTTACTAATGACTCCACACTGGAAGAAGTTGAACTTGCAAAGCTAATTAGGGGAGAAGTTGTTAGGTGAACTAAACCAACTCAGAAGAAGTACTTCAAACTACTCAACTATCAAATTGACAATGTACATAATAAATACAGATGACATTCACTTGAGTTTGGTGCTAAATTAGGTACTTCGTCATAGGTTATGTATTTGTAAGAAATAAAAGAAAGTGCAGGAGTGTCTGCTTTCATTAAGTAAATGAGGCCTATCAGTCAGACTCCTGTCTTCCAGAAGCCAGACTCCAGGTGGGGGGATATGCACTTCTCTGAACATTTGCTAATTCTGTTGCCTTAAAACAACAAATACCTATTTTACTGGTCACGTCTGTGACCGGTGAGTATACAGGCAAATATTTTTCACAGGTAAACTGACAATCCAGCTTCCTGGAAAACCTAAGACCTAAACCTGTCCTAAACAAAACAAATGTAGTTTTAACCGAGTATCTCTTTTTCTTATACTGCTTGCCTTTATTGGAGACACACTAAAAAAGTTGGACTGGGTATGAGCTGCTATTCAATGCATTTAAATTCAGTATATATATATATATATATATATATATATACATGATTCCAACCAAATACCAACAATAAATTACATAGAAAGTAATAAAATAGTCACCATAACTCAGAAATACATGATCTGTAACATCTAAATCTCTTACCCAGTGAGCGATCAGTAAAGTTTTATCTTATCTGAACATGGAATGATCACTAAGAAACAACAGAAAGTTGTAGTACAGGTTTTTTTTTTTCAAATAGAGCAAAACAATTGTGCTGTCAAATTGATGGAAATTGCTTTGCTACTATTAACGTGGCCTTACTGTGGCCTAAATGTGTACTGTACTGCTAAGTGTTGCTAAGGGTAAGGCAAGCATGGTCAGGTGTAAATTAATATAATTACTTTTGAAAGAAGGTTACAGTGAGTCGGTTAAGGTCTTATTATGATTACTCATCCGAATGTCTTTGAAGTGCACAGGAGTCATTCGTCCTCCAAAAGTTGTTTCAGTTTTGGTTGCTCCACACCCAGTTCTGAAGAAACAAACTCTCTGCAGCATTATTCGCATACTATAAATTCTGTCGTGAGGACTACTGGCATTATGTAGGAAAAAAAAACATTCTCAACCCTCTGTCTTGATATTTCACTGAGGCACCACTCAGATACTAGTTTACTGTTAATTTCTTGCTTTTAAAGCAATATTAATGCAAATTAATATATATTTACAGTGATGTTGTACAGGATTTCCATTTATCATACCTACACTTATAAACATAGAGAAAAGCAATGAGTTATTATAAAGGGGTATTATAATGAAATTATATTTGATCCTATTGTTTATTATGGGTTTCCTTGTTGTCTTGGCAATGGGGGTTGTAGCTACCAGTGAGGACAGTGAGGTCATGTCCTCAACATTTCTTTCTGCATGTTTGGGGAATTCAAATAGTTCTACAATCGTAAAGAAAAAAAAAAACACTTCTGATGGACACAGAACATGCTGTCAGAGACTTAGACTGCTGGAGAACCTCGACTAAGCTCCTCTCCTCTTGTCTCCCTTTCCATTCATATGCCTTCATTCTTTGTCATACTGTGTTTTCTTTCTCCTCTAGTTGTGTTTCCTCCTCTCTGTCTCCCTCTACCTGGTCCTTTCTGCAAGTATCCTCTGCCTTGGGGCTGTATGTTTCCACAGTGCAGTTACTGGCCCTAATATCCTGCCTGGTACAGTTACTTGTCTGCAGATTGTTGCTCTTTTATCTCTCCATTCTCCTCAGCGGGTCGAGGCAGTTGGCCACTCACTAGTTCTGCTCGAGTTTCTTCTTCTGTTATGTTTTTCCTCTCCGTTGTTGCCTAGTGTTTGCTCAAGTGGGATTTGTTGGAGTTTCCATATAATCCTGTAAGGTGTTAAATTCACTTTGTAAAATAAAGAGATGTTTGCTGTTGGTATGTGGCGTTATAAAAATAAACTGAATTGAAGTGAATTAATGCCACAATTTTTAAACTTAACCTACTTACATTTACCTATAAGTCAACAAAGAATAAAACAAACATGTGCATCTTCACCTGAACTATATTTCTGGTGATAATGTTAATGGAAACATTCTTTAACTACTTGCCTGAAAGGTAACTGCACTTTAAATCTATTAAAATAAGCCTAAAAGTGATACAGACAATAAGTCCAGGAGCACAAACATTAGCACAAATATTTAACATAATAATCACGTGGTATTGAGATGTTAAAGTCATTTCAACAAACAATTATATCCTTTTAAACACAAGTAAACCTGGTTTAAGATTCAATGAAGACAATCAAAAGTAAACAACTGAACAACTGCTGCTGGGTAGATCATGTGACCTGTGGTTAATAATAACTTTATTTCACAGGTGGCAGTGTTTCTTCTCTTGTCTCTCTGTTGCACTGCTTGGGCTTGAATTTAAATAAATCTCATGAGACTACTTTTAATAGAACGTTTCTGTCTCTCCTCCTACTTGATTTTGAAATCTGACAAACTTCCTGACAGAAAAATGCAAATAGTGAGAAAACAACTTCATGAAAATAAAAGGCATTAAAGAGAGTAGGCCAGGACTGTTCAGCGAGAGGGAGAAAGAGGAAGTGCAATGTTTGTCAGGCTAGTATGAGTCACTTGGTGACTTCTTCTGCGAAATTAGAGACACTTGGTCTTGAAACTGAAAAAAAAAACATATGCAAATAAATTATTGGGAAAATGTTCACATGTTTACGATTAACTAAGACACATTTTAATGGCACATGTGAACACATGTGAGCACATTATATTATAAAATGCTAATCTGCAGCTCGTACAGAAAGCAAAAGCTGCAACACATGGTACAAATCAACCGTCACCTGAGGCGCCCTTCAAAACAAAATCGGTTATCCTTATGAAAAAACTTTGGATTCTTAGGTAAAGAAACCGAAACATGTGCATGAGTGTGAATATCCAGCACTGGAGCTGGATATTCTGTAAATGCAACCTGCAGTTTGTTTCAAATGTTCATTTTGAGGTAAATGTCTGGTCCACCAGATGGAGGCGTTGTATAGTTAAATTCACACGACATAAGATGCCGTTTATTTCCTGGATTAGCCATTCTGCTCTCAGGCCAGAACCTTAACAGCAACTTAATTTCTTTACTGTTGCTCATTTTTGTTGATCACAATGACTCAACCAACAGATGTTTTATCCGGATCCCAGCCAGAAAGTAAGTTTGTTTGTTTAAATTTCATCATTTGACAGCTTTAGTCAGACAATAGGAAAGTTCACATTGTGCTCATCCTCATTCATTCTAGAGCTTCAGCCAGAAGATTTCAGGGAGCACGGTCTGGTTCTTAAACTCGACATACTTTTGATAAAACCACCGTTTTAGAAGAGAGAATTGTGTTCATGTTTTTGCTGCTGAAATCTTGTCAGTAACAGAAAAAACAATTCAATCGTATTCAATCATACAACTCATGCTGCTTCTAGTTCTGCTTCTCATTTCCACACGGAGTTGTAGTGTTGCTGTTATGCATTGTTATATACCTGCTATATATTTTAATCGTTATTACTAATAACAGTAGTAGTATTTTCATCATGTGAAGACATTTTTTAAGGTAACTGCAATGAATAATACACAAAGAGCAGAATTTGGCTTGTTTGCAATTTTATTTAAATGATCGATTTTAAAAGTACCTGTTTTGTAAATGAAGACATTTATTAGTAAGTTAACTGTGTTATATTTTACACTTTAAGGTTGCCAGGGCTGTCACACCCAGGAGAGTGGGTATGTTTTGCTCTTTTCTTATAATTTTATGAGATCAGTGTCATAGTCATGTCATGCACAGTTAAAACAGTGATGGCGGAGCCATTTTGATTTTAGCTTCTTCCTGGTCTTGTTCACATTTATGAAGCTAAACTATGATAATTTCTTTTCATTGAATAAATTAATAAAGAAAACAGGGAGTTTTTGTAGTTTGTAAGGAAAGCATTATTTTTTTTATATTCCAGAGAGGATGGCCTCTCTTCAAACATGAAGCATAAGTTCAGTGACAGCTACACTGAAAATGTTTTGCCTGAAGAAGACCAAGGCAGCTTCGTGAGACCCATTCCTAAGGAGGAAAAAATAATGACACGCCCAGTGGTGCCTGCACAACCATGTTCAAATGCTGAAAACCCGTCCATGATGCCTGAGCCACACTCTGTTTTTGCTGAGGAGAGTTTATTAAACCCGATTACTTCAGCTGTGGTTTCAAAGATGACATTTCCACCAGCCACGCCGATAGCTGTGCCAGAAGAAGGCCTGGAGGTGGAAACACTTAACACTTTACCAGGATCAACAGCCATTACAGAAAAACAGCCAGACATAGAATTAGCAGAAGGTAAATGCATGGTGAAGACTGACATGGACTCCGTGGGAAACTTAGCAGAAACAAAAGTTCCAACACTGGTTCGTGGAAAAAGGAGAAACAACAGGAAAAGGACTGGAGGGAAGAAATTGAAATGTAATTACATTTTAATCCATATTATTTTCAAATAGTCGCTAATGCACTTATAGAACATATTAATATTAATGTTATATTTATATATCAAATATATATGTATATATTAATTATCAGAGATGAGTACATCTATGTATGCAACAACATTTAAGAAATATACACAGTCTAGTGCAATTCAATCCAACAGCTCTGCCACAGGCTCAAGTGTATAGTTAATTTTTTTGATTTATATAAATTAAAATGTGGATTTACTTGCATGTTTATTACAAAGATTAAGGCTAACTTAAATTAATATGCATTTGTCCTGAATTTTTATTCAGAACACAGCATATTAGAAACACCTCTGAACATAATACAGACTGGTGGAACATAAAAACCATGACCTCTGTGCTAAAACAGATAATTTAATGACTAAATCGTAGAACAACATAAAAACCTGAGACAGACAACATAAAATCAGACTTGGCACAACAACTACGTTTTAAATTGTCTAGATACTCCTAATTAAGTGGCAACTAAGTGTATAATTCCTGCATGACATTATTCCTATATCTCATTTAGAGTCTGTAGTAAATAATACCATCTTTGGAATTAATAATATTTCTACATCCTGAAGAAAATATATTTTTTAATTATTGGCATAATGATACATTTTTCTTTGTATTTCCAGTGTACCTTCAGTTCTGCTTGGCATCATTTGTAATCTTTGCTCCTGTTTCTGAGGGATCTGCTCTCAATCAAAAAGGTACATAGCAAAAAGTGAACCTTCTTCATACAACACGGTGCATATGTTTAATTAGATATGAGCTAATATAACTTTTTACTGTAATGAAAGTACTGTAATACACTATATATTCTATTTATTTATTTTTTATTACAGGGGCTCAACCTGCAGGAGACCAAAGACATTTTATTTTAAATTATAAACATAGCAGGATTTTTTTAAAGCTCTGAAATGTATATTACATGTTCTGTTGGGAGCTCTTTAGTTCTTCTCATCCAGGTTTTTTCTTTTGACTGCAGTGCGGTGCTTTACCTGCATGGACAAGGAAAGATGCCCAAAGCTGATGAACATATTTGGACCTAACGACACTCGTCTGTACTTCAAAGAACACGAACGAGCGTTTCCGGAATGCTCTGAGGTGTCCACACCTCCTCCTAATACTTGTGATGTGTGCAGTCACCAGTCCCACATCACCATCATCTGCCCAGTGGACACGTCGAAATTTGAGGCGGAAACTAGCAATGGATTACAGATCAGAAACATATCTGCACAAGGTGAGACAACGTTTTTTCCAATACTGAGGCTAAGTGTAACCGTTTCAAAGACAATAACTGAACAGGTCTGAACAGGTCTGTGTAAAACGGTACTTCTGCTCTCATACAATTTAATTTACATCTTATGTCATAATATGGTGATTTCTGTGTTTTTAATCTATAAGGTGATTCTCATCTGGCCAGTTTATACTGTACACTCAACTACCAGTTTGTGTACCAGTGCATGTGACTAAAAGTAATGCAGTCAAACACAACAGTCTTGCAATAAAGCCTAACTTCATGAAAATTATAATGCTCTGTTTTAAAGCTGCTTACATGTAGTGAGTTATCCAGTCATGTGCTTCTATTATTTTGTTCAATCAATAATATCAATGGGGCTAAATAAGTAACATTAACAGCTCTATTGATACTTCTTCATGTATGTATAATAAAGTACAAGTACAGTTGACACAGGACCTGTCTAAAACCATTTCAGCAAAAACTCAACCTTTATGAAGGGAAATTAATACATGATACATATTATTACTGTATTATATATTATAATTACACTATTACTCCCACAAACAAAAATATTTAACTGTGCTTACCTGTATTTTTTATAAACCCTTTTATTGTGTAAATTCATTAATAATTATATTAATAATAATTCCTATAAAAATTAATTCAGACATTCATCATATGGTTCTGTGGAGGCACTGATACTATTTTATTTATTTACTTTTACTTTAGATAAACAGCAGCAGCCCTGTAGCTGTGCTCCCACTAAGCTGATTTCCAGCCTTGGTTAGTATTTATTGTAATCACTGGATGTTATTCACTTCTGATGTACCACCTATACCGTGCTAAATTTCTTTGTCTTGACTCAACATGGCATTATTGCATTTTCGTGTTTCAGGTTTCCTTTTGATCGTGATGGTACCTATGGTGATTTAGTGTAAGTGTGACTCAGTATGGTCACTAATTACACACTTCACACTTTCAACATGTTTTTTCGAGTCACACAACTCGCTCAAACCAGATTTTGTATGACTCCTTGTGAAAATTATGAAATTGTAGAAGAATAATGGGTCAAAAAATTATATGGTTACACTTCATTGTATTGTTTCCTGTAAGTGCTGCCACAAATGCATCATGACCTTTTTTAACACTAAATTATTCATACTTCCCTAAACTCATTTGATGCAAACTCCTAGTTACTTTAAAATATTAGTTTCAAATATTATTTCCAGAAAATACAGGTGTGAACTGGTTGTCCAACCTCTGAATTGTGAATATATTTATTTTTTAAATATAATATACTTTCCCCCCTTTTTTTTTAAACAGGATGACAAATTGCTCAACAGTGATGACCACTGCAGGAGCAAGAAAGGGACAGCAGAGGCCAGTGTCTTGCTAAGCATTTCATAAAGCTTTTTACATTATAGCTATTTCTTTGTATTTGTATTACATATGAAAACAGCTTAATAGTACACAGTACTTTCATTGTATAGTCATTAAGACTATTGTTATTATGGTAAAAAGTTTAGAACTTTTCCTTATTAGGTTAATAATTAACAGCTTTAACTTATAAAATGCCAGGTGAAAATAAAAAAAACATCACAATATCTGAATGCCTGAGCTGAAAAAACAAAGTTGTTTTTTGTCTGTTTAACACTCAAACTCAGCGTATTGAGCTTGCTATTACGCAATGAAGCAGAAAATGCTCACAACTGTGTAAGACTGTTGGTCTTAAAAATGTATTATGTTTATTTACCTATCACTTTGATATGAATCATATTTGCTTTCTGCCACATTGGCCTTATCATGTAGGCTACCCGCTGTCCTTATTAAAATGTTGTTTTAAACAACAATGATTGTGTTATAATTTACTACACATACTGGGAAATAATAATATATAATGTTATAATATAATAATGTTATTAGTTATTTTGGTCTCGACATGACGAAACAACAATTAATGCTAAATCGTAAAATTCTTATAAATCAATGTTGAAATTGTTGAGAATTGTATGTTAGTTTTAGTTTTAGTTTTAGTGAATAGCAACTGAAAGTACTCAGATCAAACTAAACTATTAAAACCACAGTCCTGCATGAGTTTACTCAAAGACCAGCAGTTGATTCACTGGCGACTGTTAATGCAAAATAGCGCATTTCACAATTATAGTTATACTTGATAATAATTCACGCATTCATTTGTAAGTAGCTGCTGGTAAAGGTTAAACTCTACTGTTAAAACTTATAAAAACTAATAATAATAATAATAATAATTAGTTGGCGATTCAATTTCAATATGTAAAGAATGAATACATTTGATGGGATTAAAAAGCAGAATATTTGTCTGTAAAATGCAGAGTGGACTTTACGACAGGATCAAATTGAGGTATCAAAAGTACTAATAGTAAATACAGCCTAATTAATTATTTACCACTGTCGGATTAAAATAATTTGTGAATTTGTAATTATGCGCGATAAGTAGGAAAAAGGAGTAAAACAGCAAAATCTCACCTGTGCAGGATCTGTTGTTAGTTACAGCAGAACACACACACACACACACACACACACACACACACACACACACACAGTTGAACATTAACTAACACTGACCTGACACTGCTGTCACTGTCTGGCTCGTACCAACTAGGAGGTGAGTACAAATATTGGGTCAAATTTAAAATTCCCATCTCAGTAAAAGTTTTTTTTCTTTCAAATAATTTTCTTCTCTCACTTCCCTGTTTTTATTTGAACGATTTCATCTTCAAAAAATAAAAACAAACTAACAAAGAGAAGCAGACAAACAGAACAAACACACTCAGCCGCCCCCCCCGGTGTTTCGTTACCTGTGTGTGGACGCTCACCTGTTGGCTGCGCGGCTGACGTCAGCGCGCTCAGGTAGCTGCTCCCTTCACCTCCAACGTACAACGTACGAAGACACAAAATGGAGCTGAGGCTACCTGGCTGAAGGAAACCTCGAGTGGCGCTCAATGTTAGGCACAGCTTGACCATTTTGTTCGTGTGTTTGATCGATTATTTAGAGTAACATCGACTGGGACGTCGAGGAGAGACGAGTGAACATGTTTTGGAGGCTGGTAATGGCGGCTCTGGTGGCAGCAGGTAAGCTGGCCTGTTTTTCTGCGACAGGGTGGGCCCTCTTCCGTGAACAGCCTCCTGTTGCTGTTGTAGCTGCTTCACTGTTTTGCTCGTATTGACCCAGTTTTCTCGGCTCTGTACATGAATGTAAAACGTGATTTAGTTGCAAAGTTGTTTTAAATTATTAGATTTTTGATGTGAGCGATGGGGAAATGTGGCGTAGGAGACACTCAGGGGCTGGACTAAAACATTCATGGCGTCATTTTAGTTCAGTTCAGTTTCTTTCAGAAGTTCCACAAATTACAGTCCTCAAATGGCATAAAATTACTAAAACAGGGCCTCGGGAAGTACAGACAAGCACTTCTGTCATGATTTACTGAACAGGGCCCAGCATTCAGATAAAGTAGACATGGAACAACTTAAAACAAAATACACTTTGGTTTGTGGTCCAGTACAGTCCCACTCCAATTTCTGTGATTATGTTTAAACAAAATCTTCAAAGATTAAATTGCTGACAAAGTTGTGTTTCTGTTTAATCCAACGATGTTTATATATTTTACTAAATATAAAAATTCTGTACATACTGTGCTGTGTCGGGGCTTTTACAATTAGCAGTGTGAAACTAAAGTTAATGTCACTGCAGCCACAGTAACTATTGAGCATCTCTCATCTGTATTTTTATTACTCCTGCTAATTCCATGAGTAGACCAACACCTCCTATATTCACTGTGTATAGTCTGTTGTTAATTAATCCGGCTTGCTCAGAGAGGAATGAGACAGTATCTGGATGACAAGCATCCAGCGAGCAGGAAACCATAAATGATCCCAATTTACTTCACTGTTATGATCAGACTGAAAACACAGAGCCTTTCTGTGGTGACTCATTGCACCCACTCTCAGTGATACTGGCTGTGAAGAAACAGTGTTTGTTATATACCACACCCCAAGGCCATTGCACACCAGCCTGAAACCATAGCCAGCGAACAACACTTACTAAACATACTAATAACAATCATTGCCATTTACCACTCCATGTTGATTTATCTTATTAATTTGTTATTATTTTTTATTTCTTTCCAGAAACCACCATGGCCATCACAGTCCAGTGCCCCACCAAGAGATACGTTGTCATCCTCTTCCAGCCCGTCACCCTCACCTGTAACTATCAGACAACTGCAACCCAGCCTCCCGTTATTACATGGAGGTACAAATCATATTGCCAGGACCCCATCCAGGCTGCTCTGAATCCCAGCAGCACGAGCAACATCATAGCGCAAAGCAACCCCAACTACAACCCCAACATCGAGTGTGCCGACAGCCAGAGGACAGTACGCATAGTGGCCTCCAAGCAAGGCACTGCGATTACGCTGGGCACAGACTACCAGGCTCGCAAGATCAGCATTGTAAATGGTGAGTTGATCCCAAAATGATGCTCTGTATGGATAAATATTATAGATTTGTGTGATATACTTGACAGCTAAAATTGAATATAAAAATAATTGTAGTCTAAATTATGCCATGAACATGAAGTAAAAGTTATTTAACAATTATACAACAGAGCTGGAAGCGGACTTGATAATCATTTTTCAAGCACTAAACACCAATTATGTTGGAAGTAGTCGCTTTATTTGAATTGTAACATCATATTAGTGATCTAGTGTAGTGATGATATAGTTTCCAGACATAATTTAAATCTATTCAATAATTTTATTTTTTCAGTTTGAACTTAAAATTAAAATCTATTTATGTAAATCTGTCTCTCACCTAGCACACACTTCAGACCAAAAACAGAGATTTTATGCCAACCTTTGTTCACTACAACATGAAAACCACCTGTTGAATTTAATGTTTTGTCTGATGAGCGTATGTGTCTTCTTGGGTTGGACCGACAGTGACTGTCACTCATTTGAATTTCTGTGTACTTCTGCTTTTTAGACTGAAGAGCCTGAGTATGTCAATGTTGTATTGATGTTAGGATGGATGCTAAAAGCTAAATATGATTTATCAAGATCAGTAGGAAAAATCGATGTTCGGTTAAATGAAATAACTAATATTTTATGCAGTTATCATCAAAATTAACACAGAAGCAGAACACCACTCATCAAACGTGTTTTTATGACAGGCCTGTATGTGACTAAGTGTACTGAACACCCTGCTAAACACTTAAATCATTGTTACCAACAAGAAAAGAATGAAGTGGAGGTCAGAATGATGCTGATGTGCTGACCCTCTCCACAGCTGGGATGGATAGGTGGTTACTGTAGACTTTTAGGGGTTAGTGTTAGAGGTTACCCCTTCTGCTACTCATCACACACACACATACACACACACACACACACACACACACACACACACAGAAATACCCCCTTCCTCCCACTTGTTTCTTCTGCAGCTGTGTGACCTTTGCAGGCGTCTGAGAGCCTTCTCCCATCGGTGCTCGTCTTTGCATGATTTTGAGGCCTGATTCTCCAACACCCTCGGGTTCAGTAGTCTCTTCAAGAAATGACAAATAATGTGCAGAGAGGGATTAAAAGAAACGGTATGAAGAGAATAAAAAAGGGGAAACACGGTGATCAGTGTGTGAAACTATGTCTAATGAACTTACACTTATAAGATCTTTCTTTACTGTAGTCACTTTAAAATAAACCTGTGGATCACATGTTTCTCACAGATGCAGACCTAAATATTGCACAGACTGCATGGGGGGACAGCGGCGTCTACGTCTGTTCTGTCGTGTCATCACAAGACCTTTCAGGAAATGGCGAAGACTACACAGAGCTAATTGTGCTTGGTAAGTAACATATACTGTACAGTCACATTCTGACGCACATAAACACAGTATTTGCTTCTTCTTTTCCTCTGGTTTCTTCCGCTCTCTTTACGCTCATCCTCCTATATGCACATGACTGCACATAAGGTAATAAAATATTGGAAATGTGCCAGATGAAGTCGGTGTGAAATTGAGCTGCATGTGTCTCATGAGCTAGTGTGTGGGCGCATTTTGGAGTTAAAAGTGAGGAGACCGGCCACCAGCCACATTCTGTCCCCCCGTCTTTGAGTCTTCACTTGTAGGCAGAGAAATTAAACCGATACCGCGGGGCACTTTAAAGTAATTGTGGCTTTATCTTTCTTTCACAGAGAGAAAGTCAAATACTACTGACCTCCTGCCTGGCATTGACTTACTGGTTATGGAAGGTAGTACAAGCCCCTTGATAAAGCTTGTAGTCATATCTCTCAGTAGATTGTGAGGTTTAGTTGTTAATTTCCTAGACGTATCTTCAGCTTCTGTGCTTGAGGTTTTTTGAAGTTGTGTGTTGTAAATGGTTCTTAAATGTATTTTCCTTTAGTTGTTTTTTTTTTGTGTTAATGTTCTTGTAGTTTTTATGTGTGAATGTATATATGGTTATCTTTGTGATGGGCCCCAGGACAATTAGCCAGTACACAGGCTGGTGCTAATGAATATCTTAATGAGAGACAGAATAAAAAAATCTTCCTAAACAGAATTCAGTTAGGCCTCAGTTAGGCCCATTATAGTCAGTGGTTTCCTGCTAAGGCCTTACTCTGAATACCCAGAACCCATGACTCATCTTGAAAACGAGCTCCTTTCTTTAAAGCTACAAACATCCTGTTTTAAAATTAAAAAACAGAACACCATATACTAGAAGACGTTCATTTACATCCAGCTGTTCAGCCAGTGTGGATTACATCTTTATCATTCCCTCCTTCACACCCTCGTTATCTGCTTCAGTTTCTCTTTCTTCAGTATGGCTAAATTTCCATGTATGACTTTCACTGGCGAGTGCAGCTAGTGTGCCACTGCCTGGTTGCAACAAAAGGGCATTCAGCACACATTTCCTCATCAGTGAACAACATGGCCACATAATGTCTTTCTCTGTACTTTGCTTATTCATTTTCCATTTCAGACAATTCATTTGAACATATAAACAAAAACCTCTTCTTTCTCATTGCTATTTTTGTTTTTTCAGCAGCCTGTGCCTGAACTAGCTTTTACTGTAATTGTGCCAGGAACAAACCAGCTTTACTGGTTTGACAAAACATTAAAAAATATCAAAATTACAACTGTGATCGATTCAGGCAGTAACCATGTTTATCTAATTATCCAGTTTGTTTACATTTATAAATGAGCAGCACCCAAGTTTTAACTGTGTTGTTTAGACTGACTTGGTCACTAAACAAACTTGATACTGTAAATATTTGGTATAAATGCATCTAATGCTCCCCCTTCTGGCCCACACAGACTGGCTCCTGGTTGTTTTGGTGGTTATTGGCTTCCTGTTGCTGCTGCTCATGATTGGGATCTGCTGGTGCCAGTGCTGTCCACATACCTGCTGCTGCTACGTCAGCTGCCCCTGTTGCCCTGAGCGCTGCTGCTGCCCACGAGCATGTAAGTACCACAAGTATAGTCACAGGAACTGCACTTGTAGTCTTTGTTTTACTGCATTCATCTGTATTTATTTACAGTGAGTACTGCTTCACAAAAAAGTGTTGAGGATTCTATAACCTATCATACCTTTGATGTATGAAACAAGTGGCTAAGATCTCTTTCCTAAGAGGGATTTGATTACAGCATTGTAATAAATAGATAATATTAGATAGATAAATTATTCAGTCCTGTGATGTTGTGAACACCAGTTTCGAATTTGAAAAGAGGAAACTCCAGAACTATACAGTGACTGAAGTGTTGGTATACATAGTAGTTCTCGTTGTTATGAGTTGTTCTAGCCTCCAGTGAGGACATTTGTGTGACGAGGATATTTGTTATGTCATCTGGTTTTATGGTCATATTCTTACATTAATGCTTACACATAACTGACATGATTGAAGATGAGGTGTTAGTGCAGTATGATTATAGCGTTTGACATAAATGTTTCAACACCATGCACATTTTGTAATGACACAAAGTAGTTTAGTGTGTTTTTTTACTGTCTCTACTGTATTGGTGCTATTTTTAAACTAATTCTAGCTGTGTACTGTAAAAAAGTTAATCATGAATAGTTATTGACCTTCAACAGTTGCTGTTTTACTTTTGTCCCTGCAAACAATGAAATAAAGGGTTGGTTTAAAGTTTGTGTTCCACACAGTTACACTTTTGTATTACTTTCCACTGCAAGTAAATTTCTTCTATTATTTAACAGTGTATGAAGCAGGAAAAGCGGTGAAGAAAGGTGTGCCTAGTCATTATGCTGCCACCCTCTACGCTCCCAGTATGTATGGCCAGCCAGTATATGGTGGCTCAGTAATGAACCAGCCTGTCATGCCCCTGCTTCCCATACCCAACGGCGCTGGACCCCCACCTCCACATAATGGTTATGGTCGTGACTATGATGGCGCCAGCTCAGGTGATGGTTGCTTACCTTAAAATCAATCTTAAAATCATCTTACTGTAGGTTATTTTATATATGATTAAAGAACAACTGATGATTATTATCTGTAGCAGCTCTCACAATTCATTTGCTTCACAAGTTCCCTTTAACTAATTTGCAAATTTGTCTCTGTGCAGTTGGACAGGGTTCCCAGGTGCCTTTGCTGCATGAACAAGACGGTGGAGGGGACCACAGTGAGTAAATGGAACGCACACTTTTGGAAGCCCAGTTTCTATATTTATGTGCTTGGGGAATTACGCACTGCAAAACCCATTGCCTAAGAGTGCAGTCGAGAGATCAAACCATCGCATGTTTCCACTTACTTGAAATGAGTTGTTCTGGCTGTTTGGCCTGTCAGCATTTTTATTTTTAGATTTTGTAGAAGTAACTAATATTCTTCATAGTGTTGTATATAATGTGCCTGCCTTGCATTTATATTACTCTACTCAAGCACAACACATTAATGACACCTACAAGTTGTTCAGATCTGTTATACAAGCTATTTACAGCTTAAAACTTAAAGAGCGAATGATTATTAGTAGTTTAAATATAATACCGATATATTTATGCTAAGTTAGTATTAATGCTTAACATTTTATTTATTATTGTGTTATTGCAGTAGATGAAATTAAATAGGTTAGTTGTTGGAAAGTCCCTTCACTTTGACAGCTGCTCTGTATGTAGGTTGTTGTCCAGTTTCATGCTGTGTTGCATTGTCAACTGTATTTTCTCATTTAAAATCACTGCAACTTTCATGACTGCCTTTCATTTATAAACACTTTGCTGTACAAAGAGACACATTACCCATCTGTCATGGTGCTCTGGAATATTGTTGATGACATAAATATCTCCAAGTGTTTCCGTCCTTTAAGTACCAGTAATTGCACAATGCTCACTCTGTTTACTGACAATCGTAACTTCGTCTGCAAATTTCCAAGAACCACTTTTTGGTGTGAAAGTCAAATGAATATACTCATCAACACGTTTTTACATTAAAGGCCCTATAACTAATAATCTGAAAAGACTATGCACTTGTCATACAAGAACTGAGAGACATGTCTTGTTTAATTTTTTAACCTAATATCTCAGAAAAGGTGTAAAATATTATTTATCTTTAATAAGTATAATATATTTGTACATGTATTTGAATTCAAAGACTAAGTGTTACCTGTGTGTGGTTGCAGAGGCTAAAGTCTTACTTTGTTCTTTTCTCCAGCTCGCAGTGGGTATCGTATTCAGGTGGATCCTGATGGGAATGCCACCCGTGCCATTTACTATATGGAGAGGGAGCTGGCCAAGTTGGACCCATCGAGACCTGCCAACTACAACCGCAGTGAGTGACTGATCTCTTCATGCTAATCTGGTCTAAAAGCATCAAGAGTTTGTGGCATCTATGAGTCATGCCTGTCCCTGGTTTACAATTCCTCCAAATAGATGTAAAGTCAATTCCTTTTGATTATTAAATAGTGTCCCACTTATCTCTCCTCTTTTCTTCCCTCAGTGGATAATATGACGGAAGTCAGTTCCCTACATGATAGTGATCCTCGAGGCCGTGGGGGTCGTTCCCAGCCGCCACCTTTGGCCACGGTTTATGACCGTGATGAAGCCATGAGCACCATCAGCAGCGTCTCTCAGCAAGGTCAGCGTCGTGATGACTACCCACGGCGTGGTGAGGGCTATATGGGAGATCGAGTACGTGCCCGCTCCATGGACAACCTTGATGACATTGGTCGCCGCTATGGCCGTGACGACTATCCACCCCACCGGCGGCCAGATGAACCCAGAGGCAGGAGAGGGTGAGTCTTAACTCCCTTAGCAACACCTGTGTCAAACCTTCGTCAACCAGTTTTGAAAATATTGGTGAGAAGTATAAAATTACACCTCCACCTGTGGTATTGTTTTTATTTTTCTTCAGAAAGCACAAAGCAAATGGTTTATTGCTTAAATATTTAAAGTATGTACCTCACTGAAGAAATCCATTAACAATAGATGTAAGAGCTTCATAGCAGAATATTTGAAAAAATTCAGCAAAAATTCAGTATGAGTTCGGGTAGGTTTAACCTCCCTTATCCTAGAATCACAGATTACAATAGATGTTACAGTAACGTACAGTAGATGCAGTTTCTCCATTGTTTGTATTTTCGGACACTGACATCAGTAACCTGCACTGCAAGTAAGAAAAGGCAGTGAATTATGTCTTAAATACACCAATATAACATACAAAGTCTTGGTGGAAAAAGGAAGAAACACCAGGCTAGATTAATGCGAACAACAAACTCTAGAAGTCTATAAATGGAGATAATTTATAGCGTGCCGGAAGTTTGCCACCCTGACACTCTGACCACACTACGCTACTGGTAAAACGTCTTGTAGAGATATGACTGAATCATTGTTTGGGAAGAACACACAACAGTACTTATGGTGTGAAAAGAAAACCACCTGCCACCACAACATCCCTAAATAATCTCATGATAACTTCAGGGTGGCTGTCCACAAGAAGAAGTTCAGAAGTAGCTGGGTGATGCAGCAGGACTATGAGAAAGTAAATCTACCACAAAATGACTTCAGAGACACAAGATTAAACCTTATAGAGTGGCCCAGTCAGAGCCCAGATCTGAACCAAGAAGAGAAGCTGTGGAATGAGATAGACAGACTACAGGAAAAGCTTTTTTGAGGTTATTGTCGCAAAAAGTGGTTCAACCAACAAAACAAAACAGTTTCACTTACTTTCTCCATTAACATCTTTCGTTGTATGTTTAATAGATCATAAAACATCATCATGTTTCAATAAAAACATAAAACATCATGATTGTTGGTGTTTTATGAGCTTAGAAATGTTTTGTTGTTTGGTATTTGTGATTTTGTTGGAAGTCGGAACACATTTCATGAGCAATTAATGCGGAAAACCCGGTAATTGAAATCACCTACTTTTTCTTGCAATTGTATTCATATTTACCCTCAGGCACAAATATTCTAGCACTGTCTCATCACAGTTGAGAGTTAAATAGAGTTAACCATATAGTTGAGTCTGTGTCCTGAGGGGTTTCCCCAATCAGTCTTAAAGGGGTTTTTTTGGTTTCTCAGAAGTCATTATAAAAAGACAAAAGGCAAAAAAAAAAAATAAAACTGAAAGACACATCCTTGTAATAATGATACAGTGATATGAAATATTTGTAATTTAATGTACTTTTGCTTTTCTCTGGTGAAATGAAAGAAAGGCATGCTTGACTTTCAATATCAAAATTACTAATAGCTCTAGATTTAAAGTCAGTTGGGCCTCTTGGTTTGTTACATGTCTTTATTGTGGTGAAAAGCTTCTGACAGTGACTGTCAAAATTTTCAGAACAGGACCACATATTGCCAGCATCACCCAATGTAGTGTGGTTTTATTTTAAAATATAACATATTATGACGTGTTTGGCAGGTGAATGACTTCGCAGTTGTTCATCACTGTGGAGCCTCAATGTCTCATTCAGTCATTTTGAATTGTGTTAACCTGACAAAGTAAAGAATGTCCTTTCCCTCCTAGCTGTAGACAAATTATAAAAAAACACAAACAACATTTGACAAATTAAGAGAAAAATAAAATAAAAAATAAAGATAAAACTACCAACTCTGGAAAAGAAATCTTTACACAAGCAGTATTTAAATGTGGAACCTTCAATATGTTGGGGAAACAACTCTCTGTTTTATTAGATTCTCAGAAATAAGCCACCCCTCAGTTGATGTTTGCAGTGGGTGGATGCACACGCTAAAGTGATACTTGTGGTTTTGGTTTGGGTGCACCTGAATTTCAGCTAAACTAAATGCCCGACAGTTATCACACTTCCTATGTGTGGTGTTTTGTGCTATTTGTGCAGGACAGAGCACTTGGTTTCTAATGTTTTTAGTCATCATTGCCCCAGCATAAACTAAAAATGGTGTCTTGATTACTTGAACAATAAACCTTAAAGATATTAACTTCAACAAATACACACCTAATTGTTTGCCCTTCTGAAAGAAATGAGCAGAACTTTGATCTAGAGTTAAAGTTCTGTCACCTCTCTAGTTCTCCGTTCACTAATGTAAGATGAGCACTGGGTTCCGGTCTTTTCCTTCTGTGCGGATTGTGTAACTTGGAAAAGAGGCCGTGCCTGAGTTTAAGCTGAACAACAGCCTCGTTTAAAACTGTAACACAGGAGTGAGAGTTAAGTTTAACATTGACTTGACTTCAACTCTGCAGAAGTGTATCTAGATTCCTGTTCATCTAAATGTGCAACTTTCTCTTTAGCTCGGATGACGAGTGGAGCAGCAGTGCCCGCAGTGGATACAATCGGGACTTTGATGACCGCAGACGTCGCGATTACTCCCCAGAGGATCGTCGGAGAGGAGATGGAGGAGGCTATGGAGGCCTTCCTGGAAGACGCAGCCGCAGCCGTGACGATCTGGTGGAGCTGGAGAGGGATCGCCGGCAGGGTGCCGCTTCCAGGGGTGGTCGAGACGATTATGACGACAGCTTCCTACGAGAGGCCATGGAAAGGAAGAAGATGGGTGAGCAGCAGAGGTCCCGCAGCAGGGAGCACCTGGACAGCGAGAGCGAGCGCTCAGATCGAGGGAGAGCACCTCGTGGGCCCCCACCACTTCCTGTGATCCCTCCTTCTGGGCACACTGGTCGCCGTGATGACTTTCCGCATCCTCCACCACCACCACCATACAGTGATGATGAAAGTGTACCATCTTCTAAGAAAAGCAACCTCCGTAAGGTGAGTAACAGATAAACTGTGCTCATTCAAATAGGTGTCGGCGTTTCAAGCTGAATTTAAGCTTGCTGTGTTTAACAGTAACAATATGTCTGATAACATCTTATATTTCACTTCATGCCAACACATTTCATGAAAAGATAAGATCATCTTCCAATGAACTTCTCCTTCTAAGAAGAGTTGCAAGGTTAGCCATAGCATAAAATCAAGCAACATGTACTTTGGCTGACACCTTCTTTGTTAAGAGTGATTTACCACAGACGGCACTAGATTTAAAGACTAACATGTATAACGTGTTTATTACTTCTCTTTTTTTCAATGAGGTGTGTTTTCATTAAGAAAATCACAAATTTGTCTCTAAAGTCTGACTGACCTAAAGATATAAGATCACATGAGAATTATGATTCTTTTGTCTTATAGAACGGAGCCGTGAGTCGGGAGAGCCTGGTCGTGTAACTGTGACGTGAGGAACCTGTCCAACCATGACGGTTTAATCCATCTAAAAGGAGCTTTTGCTTTCTGAGACTGTAAATATTAATCACACTGCTACTTGGCTGTGCTGATTTTTAATTTTTTTTATTTTTTATATTGCATACTATACCGAAAACGTACCACATATTGATGATGAATGTGTATGTATACCTTTAAAACGGGGAAGAGGTGCGCTGACGAATGTTCTGTGCCTTTTCATGTATAAAAGGTTGTGGCTGCCACAAGTGCCTTAGAGTGTACAGAATTGAACTTGTAGATGTAAAAGTCAAGTTGATAAATAATTCCTGGTAAATCGGAGCGTGTTCACACGTTGACATGTATTCCTTCTCTCATTAGTTTCAACTTTGACCTAGTTTAGCTTATTCGATAAAGTTACAGATGTAGATTTGTGAGGGTTTATGGGTGGTTTGGTTTTTACTTGTGAAAAAAAATCTTTTTATAAGAAAACCTGTGTTGCTTTTAGTTGTATTAGAGTGTGCTCATTCAGTGTATTTAGAAACCAAGTGAACAAAGTACCAGTCTCAGATAAAAAAAAAATCTACTACACTGTTTTATTTTTCTGATTCTTATTTCTGATTTGTTTTTTACACTAAATTTCAGTTTTAACCTACAGTGTATTGTGCAGCTGACCAGTAATTCACTCTAAAAATGCAAATGTATATTGTGATGTAATTAAACCTGATTTTACAATAAAGGTCTCCACTGACAAGCCATTTACTGAATTTGAGTTTCCGTGTTTACCACTAGATGACACCCTCACGTTAGTCTGTTATCTAATGGTACAGTGAACTGTTCTGTGCTTTGCAGAAATAATGTGTGTAAACCACTTGTCTAGATCTTGTGAAGTGTTATGAAGTGTGAAGCATTGTCCACTCAGATAGTAGTTACAGATTAAAGGTAAGAACACTGGATTTTTACTGACATTTCAGATGCTGTAACATGCATTTAGGATTCAAGCAGGAAAAGTGCTCACCTGTGTCACCTGAAAAGTAGGTGAAACATTATTGATTTCCTGATTAACTATTTAAAATGGTGCTAGTTGTTTTTTCTTTTTCAGGTTTCTCTGTCTCCCTTCGCTCTGCATGCACTGTGCTTTCTGATTCTAAGATGGTTACAGCGATTAAGGTTCGTGCTAATCATTTCTACCACCGGTTACCACCTTACATCAGCCGTGACAGTTGCTGCATGCACAAACTGAAATTGTTTCCATGTTTGGATTCTGTTTAGTCCGTATGAAACCAAACTTATCATTCTGCCAGCAATTGAATTTTCAGTATCAATTCAATGGTCACATTGAAAGGTTGTGTCAAAATGAAACCTTCAAGATTAGAGTACTGAAAAGGTTAGATAGCATGAGTGTTTGAATTAAACAGGAATCAGTGCGTTGCTTCTCTTTTTTTTTTCTACTAGTGGAGGCACAGAGGAGTGGAGTTAGCTATTATTTACATCAATTTTAATGTCATTTTAAAGTGGCACATTTTTATGATAAGGAAAGATTTCAGTTGCTGATGTAATGAAGCTGTAAGAAAAAAAAAAAAAAGTGTAACCGTCACAAAATATTTAGGCAGTTTGAGAATTCAATTAATCACTGTAGGTTTAACTTTAGGTTATTTTTTAATAATCTGCTGTCATGAAAATAGTCATAGTGCCTGACAGATTAGACTGTTCTGTACTTATTGGCTTCTAGGTGGGAATGTTTTTCAATGTGAGTTTAAAGAAAGGTGTTCCTGAATAAAAGAGCACTGTTTTGTGAAATGTTCCTGCAAAAATAGAAATGTCCTTAACTGTAATAAACATCCTGCTCAACCTGAGACATTTTGTCACATGGACGGGAAAGCTAAAATTAGCTTTTTGGATTCACCACAGTTTCTTTCTAAACATGGTTCAGGGTTCACTATGTTAGAGGCTCATTGAAAATTAGGTGGATGCACCAGTTAAAATGTTTTTTACTTTTAGGGAATCATAAAAGCACAGCTCGCTTGTTCTGTGAGATTTTATTTTGCATATGTATATGAAATAAATAAGTTTAGTAGATTGGTAAGTAAGTTTCCTAAAAAGTGTGAGGCTCAAAAAAGCCAGAAAAAATAAAGAATGAGAAAAATCAAGTTAGTTTTTTACTCACTACTACTTTGAGAGTTTGGACCCCTTGGCCACATGTAGGCGCCTCACTCGATGTCCAGTGGAGGAACACCCAATCATGATCTGACTGATGGAGGTGGCACTGGGGGTAGCCAATCAGAGCACTACATACCCCCGTCCTGCAGCCTGACCTCCACAGCCTTACAATGATGTATTCTGCCTGGTGTTACCAGTGAAAATTCAGGTTATTTGTAGATTGTAAAGTTCAGAATATGCAGCTGCTGTGTCACTTGCATTTAAAAGTATAGATGCAGTTTATCACACCCATTGCCACCATTCAACATGGAATTGACAACATTCACTCAAAGTAGTTGCTAACCTTTTGATACAGGCAATATTTGGAGGACAAATCAATGGAAAAAGTGAGAAACACTTACTTAAAAATAAAATGGCTTTAATAATCTGGTTAAATTGATGCTTTGGTTAGATTTTGTGTGATTGTCTGTGTCAAGTGATGTTTTTCGTACAGTCTCCCTGTTGCCAAATGTCAGAAACTGCCTCTGTTTGTTCAAGCGGTTTGATAATATCGTTTATAGAAAAATGGAAAAACTGCAAAATACAATTCAAAATGTGTTCAAACATCAGTAACCATTTCTTTAAGAAATATGTATCTAAAACCTCCAAACTGAAAGGGTAGGCTCCCCCCACATCACAGGTTCTGTATGCCAAAGACCCGATCTGCAGAGGGAGGGAGGAAGAGGAGAGAGGAGGGTGAGCAGGAGAGAAAGCAAATGCTGAAGGAGAGAAGGCGACTCTCTGAGCTCCTCACTGGCTTTTGATCAGCTGATAAGGTAAGAGCTCTGCTGTTTTCTGATCTACAGTTAATGTTACTTTTAGATTTACTAAAGAGCAGATCCTCAACCTGCATCATTCCTTTTCTTAGGTTTTTTCTTTTCTGGGTTAAATTTCTCATATTAAAATCATTTTTTGCAGCAGAATGGCAGTGAGTGGACAATTGTGATAATTTATTGGTAACACTAAAGTGGCAGCAGTGTGCTCTGTATTATTACAGTCTTGGTATGTGGTATTGGTTGATCTGTTCTGTTTAATATGCATTCTGAATATTCATTTATTAGGAAAAAGGGTTTATTTTTATTTCAGTCATTCTCATCATCACCTAACATGAAGGTTTGAAAGGTTTTTATTTTCCATCACAGCCACATTAAGTGTTATTTTTTGTGCTAATTGGCTTTTTCATGCACTGTTTTCCGACCATTTAGACAAATGCTGACAAAAACGTTTTATTTTTATAGCTCAGTATTACAATGCAGGTCTTTACCATATGTCCAGCATATGGCACCCTCTGAACTCATCACCTCCACCCCAAATAGAAAAACTAAAAACACAAGGGGGGACCCTCTGCCACTACAGCCAACAGAGAGATTAAAGCAGCATAACAGATTTGCACTATGGGCCATCATGCGGAAGATAGACAGACAGATACAGCACTATCAGGACATTGTGAACACAAGGGTGGTGATGAAGATCCAGGGCTCAACATCTGGACTGAAGCATCAAAAACCAGGGACCAGAGGGAGGTCATAGGGTGGCTTATGGTCCAACTCAAGGAGCCTGGTTGGGAAGAGAGGGAGATGCTTGAGGGGCAGCAATCAAACAGTGGGTTGGAGAGAAAGTTATCTCTGTCTGTAGAATAGAAAACATTTAGAAAAACAGTCTCATCTCCTAATGAGTCATGCAACAACACAAAAAATGGCCTCGATATTAAACACACTTCAAATCCAAGCTACACAACGACAGTTGGAGCTCAATATGGGAACTCGGGCCAAGTAGGACAAATGTGAGATTAGTTGCACCTGTGGGAATAAAGGTCCCATGTGACACAGGGATACAGCATGTCCGATCTGTGGATAGAAAGCATTGAATAGGGTCAAACATAAAATTGGACATTGATATATGATTTTCCATTAGCACGTCCAGTAAATGTTTTCAAGGCTAAGTTCTTCTAGATCAGGATAATCTGGATTTAAATAAACACCTGATAAGTTTCTCAAACTGTTTGCAAATGGCAGCCGTGCATTGCTGCTGTCCAGTAAAGTGAACAGAGGGACAATGGATCCATTCTCAGTGTGTTGTTCTGTAACTCGTCTCTGTCCAGCACAATCCCAACTACCCCCACACCCACCCACACACCCCTCCACATCTACACCATGATACTGTAAAAACATGATGCTGTGTGTTTGGTCTTTAAAATATTGAACTGGGTTTATTAGTAGGTTCATTAGGCAACTAATCTCAAATTAATACAAACACAGGAGTTCAACCTAACTGATAGTTGGTTGGAGACAGGATGAGAACCACTGTTTCTCATATAAAAATCACTTTGCATTACTGACCTCTCATGCCATGTGACTAGCAAAGAGAAATGAACCAGTTATCATTCGTTTTCCCCAAAGTCACCTCCAGTATGCACCCATGATTGTTGGGTTCAACCCTGTTCCCATCATGAAATCCATAGCTCACCAACTTAGTGTGGCTGGTTGAACTTGAGTTACGACTGTAAGAGAAAGGTCGAACAAGAGACAGAGACAAATGAGCGAGGGAAGAGAAAAGAGGATTGTTGTGATTAAAAGACAATTATCTGTGCACATCGACTTCCCAGTGTTGTGCCGTGTCAGGCTCGAGCTGAGCTGTTCTGCCCCAGAGGGCCTCAGGAGACAATGGCTACTGTGTCAAGAGGAGGGAGGAGGTGTGTTAACAAGCATTGGGGTTTCATGATAGGGCCACCATAAGATAGTGTTAACACTTATTAGTGCCAATTTTAGTGTTGTGTTTTTATTAATGGTGTTGGTAGTAGGAAGGATGAGTTGGCAGGTCGGCTACAACAGGCACATTTCCCAATTTATTATCCAAATGCCTCAAACGACAAGTGACAATGTGGTGAAGTTGTAATTTTAGTCAAACCACATCAGTAGTAGTACAAAAATATAAAATTACGCTAACCATATTTCCTTTAAATGAGAAGGAGAAGAGCTTTGAGGAGGCAGGAAAATGGAAAAGAGGAACAAAACGATGTCCAAACATAGCTCCAGTGTGACCTCAGTTCACTGTGTGGTTTATTCAAAGGACGTCGAGGAGGAGTGTGCAACGTCTCCAATCACAGCAGCAGTGCAGATGTTCGTCATACTGTACAAGTGTTCCAGTGTATTAGTCCCAGCTTTATACTAATGTAAAAAAGCCCTGTGCCCTACTGCAGCAATACTAAATTCAAATATGTAGTTAAGGCTTCAGTAAACTAGACTAAAGTAAATGTTTTAAGTAGATTCTTAATAAATTGGTGCATGATGTTTATCACTGTCTGTCAGAGTCACACTTCACTAGATCATCAGAAACGATGGCTTGTTATAAACCTCTTCAGGGACAATGATAATGACATTATTTATACACCATGGGAGTGTTTGTACTTCTGTTTCTGAGTACATACTGCTTATGTCAGCATCTGAGTTGTGGTTATTTATCAGAGTAATTAAACCTAAATTGAGTGATTTTAGTGTTGTGAAAATCAACCTGTTAAACGTTTTGACACTGAAGATAGTTTCCTGTTTCTGTTACTGCTAAATAATGCAATTCATACACTCAGTGGCAACTTTATGACGTTACACCTTTACAATTTAATACACTTTAAATTCACTTGAATTAAATTCAGCAGCAGAAAACATACACATACAACATAACTATGACCTCAGTGCTATCCCATGTGAGAACAAGCATCATGCAATTATATTGGTATAAAAGTTTAAAATTAAAAGTTTACACTTATAATCGCTTTACGACATCAGGCATGATGGATCACTTTTTTGCAAATATGTTTCTGCTAGAAGATTTAGTGTCATGATAGGAGGGGATGGGAATCCAGTGGCAGGAAAGTGGCAAAACGCATCTCAAAACATGATTCACTTCATTATTCTCTGTACAGTGGATTTGTGGTCACTGTGGTAAAACGTGCAAAAACACAGTTCTTGACTAATTAAAGTAAAACACGAACAGAAGCTTTTAACCTCTTCACCCTTTTAATCTTTCTCTCTTTCCACCGTGCTGGTCTTACCCCTCCACACACCCTCATCACCACCTTCCACTCTCACTTCCTGTGTTGTTTTACTTTGCCCTTAAAACCAACAACAAAATGTGGATGTGCACTCCATCAATCCAAAAAGATCAAATATGCTCAGTTATCTAGTGTAAACCAGCCGGCCGCGTTGGACAGAAAGGCCTCGGAGCTCAAAGCCTTACCCATATTTGTTGGGGCGAGGGGAAACAGTGTGGCCCTTTGTGGCCCTGTGTGTATTTATGAATGGCTGGGCCTTAGGGCGAAGTCTCCGAACAATGCTGCCACACTAGGGAACTGATTTTCATATGGGAGGGGTGATGGTGATGATGGTGATGATGGTGGTGGCACTGGGGAGGGCAGTTTATTCCCCACCGTTGGGGCTTGGTACAGAGAGTGGCGAGAGGTCCTGCTGGCATGACGCTTTGCATGTGAGTGTCAGAAGGAAGGCTGCTTGCACTGCTCACACTCTTGGATGCTTGGAGGTCGGCCGCACTCACCTACACAGGTGAGCAGCAGGTTTTTCTTCTGCTTTTTTTATTTTCTTATGTCAATTGGGTGCAAAGGGATAAAAACAAGGGAGAACAAAGGGAGCAACTAGAGGGCCAACAATGATTACTATTCGCTTTTGAAGCATTTTTTTTCTTTGTTATTTTTGTTCAAACACCTACAGGCAGGGTGAGTTTGTGGTTGTTTGCTGGGTGTTCATAGACGAGCTGGTGAGTGAGTGAAAAAGCAGTTGACAGTTGGATGAGTCACAAGTTGGACTGAGTTAGTAATGAATGTGTGTGTGTGTGTGTGTGTGTGTGTGAGCGATATGTGATGATGTGTAAGGGTGCACAATCAGGGAGTGAGTGGTTTCTATGTGTGTGTGCTTGTTATTTGATGTTATTGGGAGCTGCTAAAAGCCCAGCCAATTATTGCTGGACAGATTTTGCTGCCTGTGCCATTAGCGTTGAGCCATTCCTGTAATTGCCAGAGTGTATTACCACATCCAAACAGAGATTCAGTGCCAGTTAGAAGAGCCTCCGATTACACAGACAAACATTTTACAAGTCATTTAACAGTGATCTATGTTATTTAATTGAGTGAAAGATATATTGCTTGTATTGATGCTGTCAGAGGCCACAGCGTTCCCTGAATGTGCAAGTGAAAGTTTTAATAAGAAAAATGTTTTGCAGTAAAAAAATTTTACTGCAAAGGAAAAACATGTTTTTCATACAAGTCCCAGTAATAGTGGAGCAGTGTAGTGTTTATTCCCGATTATGTCTCAGCTGGTGAATTTTGAACAAGATCACGGTGGAAAATCAATGATGTTACATTTGTTTTTCAGATTTTGACCTTTAATTATAGCTTCCCCATTAGGCCAGTTAATGTGTTTTGTAAGAATCGATGGACCTGTGTACCAAGTTTTTAAATCCAGACTTTGTTTAGGAACAGTGTGAGATATGGGGATTTTATTTTGTTTGTATCTGTAATTAAAAAGAACCTTTGTTTTAATCTCTCTTCACACCTTTAGTGCAAAGATGTGTCATCCAACCACATGTCACTCCTGACAGACCTGTGGTAGAAGGACAGATTTATATTCACCATCTTGATTTGGGGCACATTTAAATGGGGCCACACTTTATTACTCTGTGTGGATGAACAGGTGATGGCTCTGTTTGTCGCCCCCTTTTGTTGAGAACGGAAGGGAGAGAACTGTAATGAGAGAAGAGGCCTGTGGCTCACCATCTGCCAACTGGGCTGGGGATTGCCAGAGTCACCAGGTTTGCCAGGTACAAAGATGGAAATAAGCTACATGTACTTATGTTGGTGATCTGAAGCTCATTCTACTGTCGCGCTCAGTGCATGAGGTCTTGGGGTTAATAGAAAAGAAAGTTTATATCTGTTCAAGCCATCTCTCTCCACCTGCTATCTAGAGATGCTGACTGTATGCCTAACCAAGCAGGAAATTACTATGTGTCAACTAAATTTTTTAAAAACATTAAAATATATGTTGCATAAGTGAAAACTGGCAAAGTCGGTGTGACACACGCCCACAGACTTGCAAATGCTAACATACTCTTCTGTGGTTTCATTTCCTTTCACATAGAAAACTCCTACAAAGACTTATAGTAAAAATGCACATCAGCAATATTAAATACAAAACAGATGTAAAGTACAGTTAAAATAACCCTAAAATATCAAAATACTTCTTACATCATGAACAAGATAACAGCTACTACAAACACTCCAGAGTATTAACTGTAAGTGGAGCGAGCAGCAAGCTCAAAGTCCAGTCTCAGTGTTGTTTTTATGCCAGCACTCGCTGCAGTACTGTGGACAGACTGTGTGACTGGATGTTGGCATATCTTCGTGTTTATGTTTGCATCTTGTGTGTTAGAGTGTGTGTGTGTGTGTGTGTGTGTGGTGCGCTGGGCTCATCGCAGCTCAACGCACCATGTGTGGGAGGGGGAGCAGTCATGTTTTAAGACCATCTGCTCCTCTGAGTATTTTAGTGGGGGCCTTAGCTTGTGGTGGACAAACGGGCGTCATAGGCAAACAGCAAAGTGCAAGCTGTGAGCAGGCCTGTTCCGGAAAAATTCCTCTAGTTTCTTCCTCACACAATGGGCAGTGTTCTGCGGACAAGGTTCCCATTCTTTGTCTCCCCATCCAAGAGGCACGGCAAAGCTCTTGTGCACGAGCCACAGACGATATTCACAATGAAAATGTTCTTCTTGGCACAATCGTGTGAGCCTTTTGGTTTGTGTGAGCAATTTCAATAATGTAAAATGACTCATAAAAGGTGCCGTGGCCTGATTTAGCAGAGCTGATTGTTCAGATAGTATCTGTGTCCCTGAAGCGTGATGTGGAATAAGTAATGATGGTGATTGTATGATTACTTAGGATATTAGAAGACGAGGATCTGCACAGGGCAGTAAAAAGAAAAACATGCTGATGCTGATTTAGATAACATTACGTTCAGTTCTGAACCGAGTTCAACTTTTATGGGTTATTTTTCTGATTTATCATAAAAGTTTTTACTGTCATTTCTTTTGCTGAAAATGTTTTACTTTGAAAGTGTTGATAAAGTCACTTTTTCTTTTCAAAAAGGAAACTGAATCAATTTAAAGTGGAAAAATGTCATTTTGCTTAGATGCTCACTGGATCTCTTCTCGCACGTTTAAACACATATACCGTGTGTACAGTGGCTACAGTCCCAGCAGGACAATGGAGCAGGCTGAGCTTACAACCAGCGCAGGGGGGATACAGAGGAAGGCCGCATAGCTGAAAACCCACACTGAGGAGTCTTTTGGCATGCCTTATGTCGCCTGAGGAAGGGGGTGGGGGGGCGTCAATGCAGCCTTCTCTTCAGCTCATCTCTAGACTGATTCCAGAGGGATTCCCTTGAGGTTATCCATGCCTCAGCCGATGCCATCACTTGGCCGTTGGCCTAACGGCTTTTGGATACAGTGACTCACTCTGCATGTAACAATGAAGGGTAGAAAACAAATTCCACTTGAACAGACAAGTTGTCTTTGTTACGTTTAAATGTAAACTAGATGGTCCTATGAGTGGATCCATGCTCATGCTTCTCGCCTACAAACATTCCTCACCAGGCAAAATATTACATCTGCATAAGATCAATGATCATGCCCCGAAGCCTTTTTTTCACATTTCTGAAATTCAAATTTTTCCGCCATGGCATCAGATACAAACACTTCCTTGAGTCTAATGAAGGGTATTTAAGCTCTTGTTGGTCAGGATTTAAAACAAATGAATCTTTCCAACATCAAAACTGTATCAAAGCAATGTAAATCTGTCATTTACATAAACATATTCATGTCACAAGTTCTATGTTCCTCCTACTGTCCGTATGTTGCTCTAACACAGCCTCACTCAAAGTGATACTGAGTCATCGTTCCTTCGCCAAACAGCCAAAAAGTTCCGTTAATTTCAACATATTTTGCTTGGACCTCACAGGGATGCACGAGCAAGAGTTCACAGTTTAGAGAAACGTGGCAACTCAATGAAATGGTGAACAGAGGCTAGGAATGCTGAGTGGGCCAAAGAATGACCCGAGAAATGCCTGAACACATATTTACGGCTGCCCATACTTCCTCTCCTCCCCTTCCTCTAATCACCTCTAATCTTTCTTTATCTTCCTTTTCTGTACTTTCCCACATAACCTAGGATTCAGAGCAAGAGGAACAACTCAGGGAGGACAAAAACAACTGGAAAAGAAGTCAGGACTTAGAGGGATCAGGAGACTGGTGCTGAGGCTGGTATGAGGCAAGTGTTTTGTGTGTGTAATTGTGCACACGTATGCTCTGTGCTCTGTGCCAGCCGTTTGTCTGCCCCATCAATGAGGCTGTTGTTGATGGGGTCGCGGATGGTGTCAGCGGCCCTGCCTGGCTGCTCTGCCCCATTCTCTTCGGCCATTGCTGATGCACTGCCTCTCTGCCTGGACACACTTGCTCGGTTCTTGGCCTTTTGTTGCAGCGCAGATGGTGCAGCTTGACGCAATACTGGAGTAAAAAAAAGTTAGTATTGTCATTATCGACAGTGTGGTATCATGGGCCAAGACATCTCAAGACCTGACCCCTTCCAGACCATATATAAAGACGGTATTGGACACGCATTTACCAGCTGGCCAGAACTGTTATATTTGCAATTTATCTTTAATTATCTTCTGTTTGCCAAAAGATTTGTGGTCCCATCTTATGTCTGCATCTACTACTTGCTGTTTTTAAAATGGGTGGCAAAACAGAAAGTGTAAGACAGCTCTGAGACAAGTGAGCTTAAAATATAAATAACATGACTTTATGATGAGCAGCATGATGACCGCTTGTCAAACCACCAACAGATTTCTTTCTTTTTTTTTTTTTTTTACCTCTCTCCATCAACAAGGCTAATATTGGTCATGGATTATCCGGGGGATGTTGGGATGTGTTAATCACGAAGCTCTATAACACAATCCACTCTTAGGCCTGCCATCTGCACACCCCGGCTGCTGCAGCATGAGGCTAAATCTTCTGCTTCTACTTCTGCATAAATTAATTTTACATCCAAAGTAACAGTCATCATGATATTAGTATACAATTTAATTAGACTGGTCATGTAATTAATGCTACTGTTTTACATGTGCCAATTAACATTGGCAGAGATAATCTTGCTTATTTTTAAATGTTGATATATTTTGTATTGAGGCAAAATCTTCTTGGAAAGCAGGAAAGCTCCTAAGCTATCAGTCAGCAGCTTAGAGACGAACTCTGGACTGTTGGACTGAAACATTAGTGCAACAGTTCAAGATCACCATGTCACATTATCATGTCAGTATTTCTAGATTTAGATTTAAGATCTAATAACACAAGAGAATTAACTCCTACTATGCTCTTCTTGCAGTGACAGAACATACTCCTGCAGGCCAATCCCTCGCAAATGTTACCCAGATCCATTACATTTATTCCTTGTGTCCATGGAAAGACGAAGAAGCTGTGGTCTATATATAAAATAACTAATATACATAGATTATTGCTGGGTATTAGTGATATTTTGGTTACTAGACATAGATATAAAACACATAAACAACATCAAAAACACATTATTTTGCATGTAAGACTTCTCTTTGAACAAAGCTACATGGTGATGGACTAATCTAAGAACTCATTCCTGAATCTTGAATCTTAATCTTCCTGTAGCAGGATTACTGGGAAGACATTCTGACTGAATGGTTAAAGTCCCTCTGTGGTGCCATTTTGTTTATTTTCTTAATGAATGGATTATGCAGTAGCATCTGTTTACATACAGTACATCCAGATCGTATTGGTAATCTAATGATAATACGATGTGTGGTGACAGGACTACAGCTTTGTGTCACAGCAAGAGTCATTCACTGGAACTGCGATTACGTATCACAGCCATAACGAGTTACTCTACTGGAGAGGGGGGGGGGCAAACAGGTGCTGACTGACGATGACTTTGTGTAACTTACTATGTTTCTGTGCATGAGTGGGGGGATTGTGAGTGATGTCACTGCCTGATGATGCTGATGTCACTAGTTGTGTTTGTTTTTTTCAGAGAAGAAGGTTGTCAAGCTGACTGGGTGTGAATGAGCACCCTCTAGTGGAGCTGCTGACGAGGTGTTCTGCAGAGTTGTTTCTACCCATCAACATTTCAAGGTGAATCATACTATTTTAGCCCTTTACTGATGTGTAAATTCTCTGGGATACACATATTGGATTAAATGTAGATGTGTTTCAATGTTTAATATTGAATAAATCACAAATTAAGCCTCTTCCCCAAAGGAACTGTGCACATCTCTGCTGTGAATCATATTTTAATCATACTTTACATCTTATTTAAGACAAATATGGCTTTAATTTCTTTCACTTGGACCAAATTCACTATACTTGGCATGTTGTTACCATACCATACAGTTAGGGTTAGGTTAGTTGTTTCTTTCCAGCACAATATTCTTTTTTCTGTTCCTAATATAAGAAAGTTGGGAGGTTATCTGGGAGTAAACATTGTGGTGTTTTTGTAGATAAATATGTTTTTGATTAACAGTGGTGGTGCTGCTGTGGTATGCTGCTGGGGCATGAAATTAACCACTGTGCAAAGATGAATGCTGGAAAAAAGAGATCTGTGATAAGATAGAAAAAACTAATTAGAATTGCTTGTTAGCAATGCAAACTCTTAATTTTGCAGATGAACGCTCAATAAAACATCACTGTTGTACAATAGCAATAACAGAAAAAACAGGTGATTGACATTTTATGACTTTTGTTGAGGGGAAATCTTTTTCACTCTATGGGCAGTGAAGATTCTGCAACATCACTTTATTTAAACACACAAATGCATCACTTTAAAGTTTAAAGATTTGTTTGTGCTCAGGTGTTTTATTTTAAATATATATAAAATGCATTGTGTAGAAAAATGGAATAGGCTTTGGTGAAACATTTTACCTGAAGTACTTCACAGTGTTATGTGCATAAATTGTGTGCACTCAGAATCTCAAAAACATTAAAAATATTTCTGTAATTCTAAGAGCTAGATGACTCATGCAGCAGTCTCAGTGCTGTAAACAAGACATCTGATTTTTCTTTTTTCTCTTGATGATGCATTCGCTGCAACTGACAGGCTGTTATATGTTCCAGAGGTCTGTGGTCAAGAGTTGAGAAGGGACCATGTGGTGTTTAGAGTTGCTCTTACCACTGCTGTTGATCATCAATGGTAATACATTTCTTATTCCCTTCCTTGTATGATGATATTCCTCTACAATACCTTGCACTTATCAGCACACATGCAGTGCTCATGTATCATAGTTCACTCAACATCTGTCTCTGCTATTCAGATGCCACTTGCCAGTGGAATGTTTGGGTACCTCGGGACATCTCAGCCATGACAAACTCCTGCGTGGTCATCCCGTGCACCTTTATGTATCCGTCTGGAATCAGGCCGTACCGTGGCATTCACGGCATCTGGTATTTTGGCCAACCCTACCCTCAACTTTTCCCTCCGGTAGTCTTCAAATCACGCACAGACATCGTGCATGAGAGTTACAAGGGCCGCACCAAGCTGCTGGGTGACCTGCACCAGAGGAACTGCACTCTGCTCATCAACAACATCGGCACAGAGCACTCAGGGAGATACTACTTTCGCGCAGACCTCGGTGGAGCCAACATGTACACATTCCCAGACTTTGCTGAGCTCAAAGTTCTCGGTAAGTCAACGACTAGAGAGGAATATACATTCACAAAAGGCCAAGTAAGCAGCAGTTACTGTGTTTTTATTCATTTTTCAGCTTTAACATCTTATATAATTAATGACCAGGATTCAGAAGAACACAATCATCAATTCATGTTAAGCACTGTCAAGCAGCCACTGTATTATAATGTTAAATGGAAGTGACCTTGCTTTTGCATTCTTTTGTTTTCATTCTTTGTCATTTCCATCATTTGTTATTTTATGCTATTGTCTTTTTATTTTGTATTTTAATGTTTCTGACGCATTTCATTGAATAGAACACAATTACTAATCTTTGTTCTAGTCTGATTAACTGAATCTCAGCATAAAAATAAATTGCTACTTTACAAATAAATTATAATTCAGGAAATAATACAATTGTGTTTATTTTCTTCACCAGATCAACCAAACATTGATGTCCCTGAGGAGATTGTCAGTGATGATAGTCTTGAATTGACATGTTATGCTCCTGACAACTGCCCCGACATGACTCCAGAGATTCAGTGGATGTACACAGACTACCTGCCTGATCCAGAGTTCTCATCTGACTACCTGGAGGAGAGCAACACAGCAGTACTCTCCAGTACACTGACCTTCACACCCAGACCTATGCACAACGGACAGCTCCTGGGCTGCAGGGTCTACTACCCCAACACCACACTGGTCTACGAGAGATTAATCTCTCTAGACGTAAAATGTAAGACAAATAAGAAAATTCATACTGCTTTTCCACTTGCAGTTTAAAGGTCCTAAAGTCCTAAATACTAATGATATTCCCATAATCAGTAAAACTCAAGAATATAAGGAAGTTCAGGATTAAACAAAAACTTTAAGTCTGAGTTTGCTGATAATGTTCAGTGGTTACCTGAGAGCTTGTGTATTAATTTTCACTTCCTAACAGATGCTCCACGATCCGTGTGGGTGAACGTGTCCTCAGAGGTGATGGAGGGCAGCTCTGTCATGTTGCACTGTGAGGTGGACAGTAACCCTCCTTCCAAGATCTCCTGGATGTTTGGAGACCAGGAGCTTATGTGGGACACAGCATCCAACATCTCGCTCTCTCTGGATGATGTGACGCCTGCTCAGGAGGGCATCTACACCTGTGTCGGGGATAATGGTTATGGAACCATGAACACTTCACTGTACCTGGCTGTGAAATGTAAGTCTCTGAGACATAGTAGTGTACAGTTAGTACATAGTGGGGAATTAAATCATGTCTTGGCTTTGCTTTTTATATATTTTATTAGTTTGTGTTTCAAAATCAGAGTGCCTTAACTAATAACCCTTCAGCAGAACAATAAAGAAGTATACGAGGCAATCACCAGAGCTGTGTCCCAGTTTTATACAAATGTTTGTTTAGTTTTAATGAGTTTCATGTCCTTTATTTGTCCGGCTCACATCATGCAGATGTTTTCATTAATAAAGCTAGCTGGTGAACATAAAGGATTATTTAGCTTGACTTCAAATGAATGATAATGTTGTACTATACCAGCTGAATGTGCAGATAAGCTGTTTGTTAACAAGTTTGCCATATTAGCTCAAAAGACATTGTCAGTGCTGGGTTCATAGCTTTTTTTCTGCTAACCCCAAAAACGGTGATTAATGATTTAACAAAATGTTGTGTCTATCAATTAAAGGCACTGTTTATAAACCATAAAGAGACATTCACATGTGAATTACAAAGAAAAAAAAGCTCACTTTCTCTGTTGCAGATCCTCCACGTGAGCCCCAGGTAAATGACTCCATGACGGTACTAGAAGGCACTTCTCTGTCCCTGCACTGCAGCACCCAGGGCAGCCCAGCCCCGACCCTCACCTGGCTGAAAGATGGGGAGCTTGTAGGGACTATCACTGCTGACGAGCTCTCAGTGCTGGAGATCACTGAGATCACACCTCAGGGAGACGGACAGTACCGCTGCCTGGCTGAGAATGAACACGGCAGAGCCAGCAGCTCCCTCAACATCACTGTCGAGTGTGGGTGAATCACTGTTCTGTATTTCACCCAACATTACTTTAAAAAAGTAGGACACTTAAGAGATGCAGGTTTGAACATCTCTAATAGGATGATCTTCATTATTTCCAATGGGTAAACTGAGTTTTATGAGTTTTCATTTTATGCATGTTATTTCTCTGACAACTGTTATGTAAAGTATGAACCCCAGTGCCTATCCAGATCCAATAATCCAATAATAGTTGGTGTTACATTTTCCACTGCTCTAATTGTAACCCTTCACCGCCTCCAATAGATGCCCCAGTGCTTCTGGAGGAGTCAAAGTGCACAGTGGTGAGGGAGGGTGTCCAGTGTGTCTGCATGGCCACAGGAAACCCTGAACCCACCATCGAGTTCTACCTGCCTGACCTGAACATCACCATCAATGAAACGGATGGCCGGTACAACTTCTACACGCACACAGATGGACACACCTCCACAGGCATGATCAAGCTACGTGAGAAAGGCGAGCGGGTTGAAAACGGCGGCCCTGCTGTCAACGTGCACTGCAGCATCTCCAACATGTACGGAAGAGAGAGTGTACTTCTGGAACTACAGCAGGAGAGTGAGTAGACCTCTGCTCTTTGTACAAAAAGACTGAAACTAACAATGAATCAGTTTTTCTGACTGATCATATCTGTGTGGCCAAAACTATGAATTCCTCCATGTCAGTGTTACATTGTTGTCCAACGTCCATGCATCTGCACGCGAATCACTCTATATTGTATTAATACATAGCAGAAAATAGTCCCCAATAAATGCATGTTGTCTGCAGTGGACCTATTTAAGTAATTTAGGGAAGTGAACAGCTATATATTTACATCTGAAGTAGACAGAGTGGCATGCTGTTAATAATACAGTATTGGAGGTTTGTATATTTAGAGAACAATACTGGAAAAAGACTTTCAGTTTTCCCTCATCCCCATGTGTTATCTTTTTTTTTTTTTTTTTTGCCTGTGCAAATAATTTACTTCAATAAACCAATGCAGCCATGCTGTAATTTAGTCAACAAAGATTTAAGATGTATTTTAATTGTTCAAAGTTAGAAATTTTTTTCTCCTCATTATTAAACAGTTTTTTTTTACCTTGATGTAATGTTGCATGTACATCTTATAACCATATATATTTACAATATATAACATCATTGTGTGCTCGTTTTCAATGTGTAGTTCAAACTTTACATCAATAATTAAGTTGCATGACCCCATTTTTAATTTTGATCATCTTTATTTTCAGAAAAGTACATGATGGCAGTTATAGTTGGCACCATCGGAGGAGTGGCGGTCATAGCCTTCATCATTGCAGCAGTGAGATATGTTGGCCACAATAACAAGAAGTGAGTATACATGTGGAACTAATGGACAGGTCAATGCAAGGCAGAAGTAGTCATTTTCCTCACTGAGCATTTTCTGAAAGCTGAGGAAACACTTAAGCCTTGTCATCCATTCTAAAACATTGGTGCACTTTCAGTATGAGTGAATGTGGGATTGATGTGGACATGAGAATAATTTCTCCAGAGCAATTTCAGTTTATTTGCAACAACAATTCCCTGTTGAAATCCTTCGAGATCTACACTGGCTGCCTTGTGGAGTGGGTTAGCAAGCTGGACTAACCTTATATTTTGCAGGCTCTATTCCCTGCTCTGACCCTGCTTCTGTATCCTTGACCTGCTATGCTAAATACAACCCAGGTAGCCCCCTTAACCAAGGTGCTTTATTCTAGACTCAAGGCATATTTGGACCCCCAAATTTGCAAGCTTTCTTTGGCAAATCACCCCTGAAGTGGGTGTCAGCTCAGCAACTAAACCCATTGAATAACCACGTCACTCACAGCCACAGTTGGCCTCCAGCATAACCTCACAGAGCTTGTTGTTTTAAAATGGATGCCCAGGCTTGGCGTGTCGCCCTGCGTTAGTGGCAGTCGAGACCGAGTCTGATTATGTGACTCCGTCCCCCAGAGAGAATGGCAACCCTAGGCAGGACGTGGTCCTGGAGAACCCAGCTTTGTACTACAGCGCAGTCAAGAAGGACAAACAAAATCTGAGGAAGAAAGTGGTGAGACGTGCTGATGTCAATGATTATGATGATGATGGAGGATGGGTTGGATCACCATTCTCACATTGTTTGGGGTTACAGTTTTGTGTAATGTAAACAAGATGTAAATTATGAGACCCCATTTTGACCTCTGAAAACGAGGTCACAGAAACAATCTCTCCCACTAGTATTCTAGTAGCTCCAACCATGACCTTTCCAAACACTGTTTTCTCTTGCTTTCATCGCTTCTCTGCATTTTTCTGTCTGTTTTTCTCTCCCCTAACTCTTGCACAGCTTAAGACAGAGCTGTTGGGCTCAAAGTTTAACTCCATTCTAGAGGAGACTACGGTAAGGTTCCTAAAAGAAAAAAGAAAAAGCCATTAAATTAAAAGCACAAGCTTCAGTGACAGATGCATCTCCTCGCATTTCAGCTTCTGTGTTCTGTACACTGCTGTTTGTTTCCGAACCGCCTTCTGCATAGCTGCCTCATTGCTAACACAAACTGCCAAACTAACAGGAAACATCTCAGTCTCCTTGTCAGTACGTCGACCAGTAATCACTAACATCCTTTCTTTATGGTGTCTGTCGCGCTCGTCTGTCATCTGTGGATGTCACCGGCACCTTGCCAGGGATTTGTGCCACTGATCGGTTCTTCTGTCTGCAGGGAGAAGACGGGGATTATCAACCTGTGGGCTCTATGGCAGGACAGGAGAGGCAAGAGTTGAATTATGCTGCTCTGGAGTTTATTGGGGCCAGGTCCAGGGAGGGGGCCTCAGGGAGGGGGGATGATGGCAGCAACTACTCGGAAATCAAAGCCAAATGAATCGCAATCCTTCCCTGATCCCTCGGCTATGCGAGACGCAGTGGCAGCCCCGTATCACACACATCCTCTTCCCCATAAACTGTACAATAACTGCCCCTCTTCTACTGGATCTCACTCTTCATCTTCACTCCTTCTTTCTCATGTTTGTCATTTATAATGTCCTACTTGATGCCAGTACTCCCCTCTGAAGCTGCCCCTCCTCCATCGGACGGCCCTTCATATGCCTTGTACTTTTTCAGGTCAGACCACGACCCTCTGGACAATGTACAAAAAATGATTTACATTTTTAGCCTCAGTTTGTAATACATGGGCTCTACAACATACAATGTTAACCTGCAACCATGTTTTTGTTGCCTTTTTCATGCTGCTCATCGTGATGCTTTCTGTTGTTGTCAAAGACAGACATCTGCTTGCCTCTGTCTGACCTTTTGAGCTGAACCTGTCTCTTGTAACTGTCATTGTGTCTGCTGCCAGTCGATGCATCAGGGCAAGGAGTAACCGTGCTTTTTGTTCTGTTATCTTTCTTTGTGTGTCTGCGAATGGAGAGCAGACCCTCTTTTCTCTTTACTTTGGTAAATTAAATTCCCAGGAAGATAACTGGCAGAGACGGGAGATGAAAACGCGTCTCAGAATCTTGTTTTCAGTATAACTGTATATAATGTGTGCTGTGACTAAGTAGCCCTCCAAATAAATGAAACAAATGGCACCATCACTTTCGACATCACTTAACTGAAGAAGTTCGTAACACTTTAGATTATACAACTTGTAGTTAAACCAAATTTACAGGATCATTTTTGTAACAATGCTGTACCTGTTGTACCAGTGTGTACAGATACATAGTTGTAGGTATATGGTAACAAGATGAAAGACAAGAGGTAATTTAGTGACGACTAACAGTGTAGGTATATTTTAATCAGTGTATGTTGTGTAATATGTGGTATGTGTATAATGCTAGCCAGAACTATGGGGTGCATATTCTATTATTGAAAGAAAAAGTGGATCTATGTGGGCTACGCTACTTACCAACATGGAAACGTTCGTAAACCTTAGGGTTGCGTGATGGAGGAACGTCAATGGTGCTGTACCATAGCAACAACACAGATGTCACTTTGTCTTCATTAATTAGACATTTAACACCACTTTAACACAGCTAAATCAACTGCAAAACCACCTTTCTTAATTTAGGGCTGGAAAAGGTTCTTGACCATTTCCACAATGGACTCTTCAGCTAAGGTACATTAGCAGCCACGGTTAAATGTCAGTATCTACATGCAAAATGCAAAATGTAGGTAAGGACATACGTTGCTTTCAATTGACTGATTAACTATATTTTAGAAATATTATTTAAAATAGACACACAAACACACATATACCCTTCAATGGCACTGCAGTGGAAAACAAAGTTACCTTGTCACCTCTATGCAGGACGTTCAAACCCAGGAAAGAAAATGCAAAGGTAACATTACAAATGCAGCTTGTTATCTCTTTATTTCTTCTTGTTACCAAGTACCTACAAGTATGTATTTGTATATACTGTACAGATACAGTGTTGTATATCCTCTAATTCAGTTAAACTACACAATAAGTCACAGGCTGTAATCTAAAGGGGTTTCCAAGACATTTTGTAAATTTAAGTGATGTATTGTTCTCCCCTAAAATATGTCAACATTTATCCAGTTTTTTATTTGTAGTACATGTTGTGACTATTTGGAAGTTGTTCTGCTTCACAGCCAATGCAACATGTCCGTCTAGCTTCTACTTCTTCTCCCTTCGGCATAGGGACTAGCTCTCTGCTGATCAGAGCACAACATACTCGCGCTCATGTATGAGCAGCCAAAGTGTTATCTTGTTTAGACAATGTATGTATTTGTGTGTGTGTGTGTGTGTGTGTATGGGTGGGTGTGTGTGTGTATTCATATTGTGCTGAAAAGATCAAAGGACACCGATCTCTGGGGAAGTTTGAGCATCGCTGAACTTAAGAAGTTGATGCATTTTTTTCTTGCAAGGTTGCATCAGATGTTTGAATCACAAAATGTTGTGTGATGCTGACTAGCCAGCTGGTTGTGCTTTTCAAAAACATTTGATGAGCCTTTGATATAATATCAAAATTCACTAATAATTTAACGTGATAACAATGTTGTCAATAATATATATTAATAAGATATATATATGGATAAGAAAAGGAAAGCCACTATGTACAGTAAATACCCTGCATGAGTGTTTTGCCAGCAGGCACACATTTACTGTGAGTATTAAACTAAAATAGAGACAGTGTGGCAAACTAAAACATGTTGTCACACATCATTCAACGCTGAACATTGTCTTAACACAAGCTTAGAAAACAGTGCTTGACCTCTAACCTTTTTAGTCAAGGTTTTTCCTATTTACCATTAAAGCAGCTCTCCATCAATGAGTATAAGCCTGAAGGAGACCTAGCATGAGACAGGTGCCAATAAACTGGGTCCTATGTTACTCATAATGCAACCTGTGGCATCTCAAGTTGGGCAATCCCTACCTGGTAAATGCCTCCGACTTTCAACCACTGTGCACCTAGTTTCTAACGCTGCTTTCTCTTTTAATACTGTACCCTCCAGGTTCAGGTCGAAATAAACCCTGATAAAATCATAAGGAGCTATTTCTCTCAGATTATATAAATACAAACTGAAGGTTCAAAGGGCATTACATATCTGTTTTTGCAGGCGGAACACTAGTGCAAATTTTGACATAAGTCAGTGGAGTTCCTCATTTGATTATGTGAGAGTCTAAACCATATAAGGAAGCTATCACTGTCATTCTTCTGCTTTCATTCTGCCACAGATTCTGTTTCTCTAAAAGTGCTTAGTAACTATAAAGCCCCAAGACACTCTGCAGCCTTAACTGAAGAACATACTGTCATAGACGTCTGTGTCATTACATTTACAGGAAATGCTTTCTGAAAAATGGGGAACAGCTAAACTGTTCACTGACTTTTTTCCTTCCTAGACAGACATTACATTTGTATGTACTCGTTTTGATAAAAGGCTCAAGTGGAAAGTAAAGTCTAGTGGGAGATGTATAATCATCTCTTCATGAAGACGGAAATTACTTTTGATACACATGCTTCAATTAGAGTAGGCTTTATAAATGTATGTTATGAAACAACATCATACTGAGGCTGCCTCATTTGAAATGATAGATTAAGTTAATCAAGGCAGCAGCAGCAGCAGCAGCAGCAGCATCTGTCTGTGAGCTGTTTCTAATTGGTTTTACAGATGCAACAAAAGTCTCTGACTGTGGTAACTGACAAAAGGAAAAGGACAGTAGCATAGATCACGTTTAAAGTTGGGACAGACGACTTGCTGCATGATGTTCATTCTTATTAGCCTTTTGTTAAGACATTGTTCTACTGACTTAGTGGTGAATGGTGCCAGATATATGACATAAAGCCTCATGCAGGGTTTTATCTTTTGTTTAATTTTATGGAAACAAAGTAGAAATATCAAATATGTCTTACCTAATCTTTTGTCCCAGTGTGTTGTGAAGAAACATTTCTATGTCCTATACTTTGTGGTGATCATAATTATCATTATGGAGATTTTTTTTCCTATACTGTATAATTGACACAATAATTCAGATCAGGGTTTGCAATCCCTCTGCAAATGAGCACTGTTACTTCATGACAGTAGGTTTTTCTGCAATGATGTAGTTTGCTTGCTTTCTTTTTGTTTTTGTTTTAAACATCTTCACACCTCAAGCAAATTCATCTGTCTTCAGTTCCATGCAAACATAAATAAAGTTTTAAAAAAAGCAAAACAATATGGAATGAAAAAATTGATTGATGGAAAACTGTTCCTCGTGCTGTCTCATTAACTGTGATGGGAATAAACTAAGTACATTAACCTCTCTATTGTATTTAGACACAATTTTGAGCTATTTACACCTAATTAGCTTGAGAATATAAATGTTCTGCTACTTTATACATGAACTTAAAGAGGCAAATATTGTACTTTTAGTCCACTAGTAACGTTTCTAATTCAAATTAATAATACAGAATCAAAAAACAAGAAAGTAATTACAATTATAGTTATTAGGCACATACATGATCATTGAAAAGGTATATAAGGTGTAAAAACCTCAAAATTAGTCATTCTGCATTACGAGTAGGCTACTTTTAGTTTTGATGCTTACTGTTCTAAATGAAAGACTTTTGAGTCTCTAGGTGGTACCAGGTCATATACTTGACCTTTGGCCTTTAACTAAAAATCTCAGCCCCAACAGTTTCCTATTTTGTGTTTACTGTGATACACTAAACTATGAACACTTCCTGCTAAGCATCATGATAAAAATGTCAAAATGAGGATGTTAGTATGCTGATTTAAGCATTTAGCTCATAGCTCTGCCCTGTATACATCCAAACAGCTGATACTACAGCTTTAGCTCTTCACCATTTATGCAGTATCTATAGCACAAACAAAAATCTCAGTCTTACTAACAAAAGTACTTCAAGTTCATCATTAAATGTACCCTGGCTGAAGATAACCAGCAGCAGTATGAACAGGAAATCTGGCCAGTGACATCAGGCCATATTATAACAACATTGAAACCGAATAATTACCATATGGAAATAGGAAATAAACTGTTGCATGAGAGCAGAAATACTTTGTGGAGTCTGCTAATTAGAGAAATATTAAAAAGACACTACAGTATGATCAAATGTTCAATTCCTTCACACTAATTAAGTTACAGAACAACACAGTAGGTGGCCATGAGTGCACTGTGACTTGCTGTGTAACCACAGACCAGTCAGACCGTCCATGCTGACCTGTCTACCACAAAATTTAAACAACAGCTGTGTTTAATTTTGTGGCCGAGTGGTGAATACTTTCCTCTTTGGAAAAGGAATGGTCAAGGAGGAATCTAAAAAACAAAATGTGTTTCATTTTATCTGCTGGTGAACTTTCTATAGGTGGTTATTATGAAATGATAACTGTACGTGTGGTGGTCTTGAGAGGACCCGTAATCCCCATCACAACTTATTGTGTTCACTGTATGTTAGTTTGTAATTTGTGCTGCTGAAAGGGAGAAACACAACACAAACTTCCTTCTCTCGATGTTTGTTTTCATCTGCATGGCTCTGCTCTTCTGTGCCACAGGTAGAGTATGTAACTTTAAATACATAAAGGATTGAATGTTAAAACGCTGTATTGTTAGGATCATCTCCAACATCTATTCATCATGATGGAAAATCAGGCATAGATTGTATGCTCCTAGCATTTACTAATGCAGCCCAAAGCCAAACATCATAGTTAACACTGCAGAGAGGTGTGATAGTATATTATCCAGTTTATCAGAATAAATGAAATGGGGATAGATAAATGGTGCATAACTGCAGCAAGTGCGGGTGCTGGCAGGTCTACAGCTTTCCAGCCTCTTTATCATAGGGCCTAACAGAGCTTATTTTGTGCATTAAAAGGAGAAAAACCAGAGAAAACCAGGAGAAATAACAGCAGAGGCTGGACTCTGTGTTGTTTTACCATGTTCCTTCACTAATGATGCTGTCTTCAGTGTCACAGGTCTAATTTGGTACAAATGTAATTCAGCACTGTTGTTGAGTGTGTCAGCAGCTATGAAAATGTGGTTTTAAAAAGCAACCTCACCATCATCATGAACACTGAAAAACTGTATTTTGTAATTTTTGTTTCAGATGGGAATCTGATAATTGAATGACTCCACAAACAGACAGCTGTCTAATGGTGCTGAAAACAATCATTAAATGAGCTAATACTTTTTAGATAAAGCAATCTTTGCCGAGCTGTAATCTCCTACTGTGTGATCAAAATCAAAACTCTTATTGCTCTTTTTAAATGTTTTTTTTCTCTTTTCCTCTCTGTTATAACAGTACAAAAAGAAATCTGTCTAAACAACAGCAGAGGCTGAACTCTCGCTAGTTCAACAAACTGTATGTATTGAAAGATGTGTTATTAAAACTGCAGTCTAATGGGCATCAGGATGGTTAGCTATATGGATTCTTAAGAGTTGGACATTTTTATTCGCATTTTGAGAAATCAAAATGAGATTTCTTCTACTATCACAACACAAGAGAGGTCAGTAGAATTACCATTCTTTAAATTTGTATTTTCCCATTTATATTTGTCATGCGTAACTAAAGCGAAACCGCAACAGGTCTTCCTGGGAACATATTTTTTTCGGAACTATGTGGCATGAAGGAAATGAAAACTGTTGACATCAGTATGTGTTTTGTGTGATTTGACTGAACCAAGGGGACGTAAAGTAATAATTGACCATGATCATCCTCTGGTGGAGACCAGTAGGAACTACAACAATAGTGACAAACAGTTCTACAAATGTCCCTGTCTTAATTTGTACTTATTATGTTCAAGCTTATAGTGTTGAAAATGTAGGTTCCATTCACTGACCTGCACTGCTCCTGGTCTTTACTCTGGATCTGCTCCTGAAATCACCTGGACGTGGAGAAAACCAGGAGAGAACGACTCTCACATCCCAGGAAACATCACTGTTTTCAGGACTGAGACTCTGACTGCGGTCACACAGAGACACAGCTCAACTTTGACCTTTGACCCGTCAGCTAAAGATAATGGCACATGAAGGTTACCTATAAGGTGTTGGGTAGGGTGTTGTAGACCCTAGCCTAATGTTTGTTCTGCTACTATGGTAGGAAAAGAGCAAAAGGTCTGTAACAGTCCATAATGAGAACGTGGTGGGGACACTGCAGGGACATAGACAAATGACCTCCACAAAGGGATGTTTGCAATATTACAATGATTAGACAATCAGTCAACGGATGAAACCAAGCTGTTGCTTAACAATGCAAACAGGAAGTGAGACACTGAGACACTGAGAACAAAACAGTGCTAAATACAGCAAATTAGATAATTTATACACTTAATCTGTCACAATATTCATCTTTTTAATACACACCTACTGAATATTTAATACATGGAACTAACACACACCATTTTCTGCAATTGCACAGCAATGTGTGTTTTGGACATTGTGGAGGTTTTATGTGGGATTTTGTCATTCAGTGTTAAAACCACCAGACAGCAAACGGTCACAAACTAGTTTGCTCAAAATAAGAAAAAACACTCAGATAACTTCCTTTTTTGAAAAGCTTTGCGGAAGTTAACTTTCATTGAGAGGATTATAGAAACAACAACTAAAGACATTTAAATGTTATATATTATATAAATATTCAATGTACAATGTATATTACAATAGTCTGATAATCTACAGTGAAATTCTAATCCAATGAAAGAATTCAGCAAAGTTAAATATCGCTTTGAAATGTACTTCCTGAAATGTTGCACAATAGTTTCCGATAAGAAACATTTGCAATTTACAATTTCTAGAATGTCTTTTTGAACAGGACATTTTCACATTCCCGTCTGAACAAGTGGTTGAAGGTAAAAGAATCGCACACTAACATTTTTTATCACAATCTTTGCTTCAATGTTCACTGCATTTTTAGTGTAGTTTCTCCTGTAGTGGGAGAAAGCAGCTCTACAGCAGCAAACGAGGATGATTGTTCTCATCTGTGTGACTCTGGTTTTCTCTGTGAGAAGCAGCAACGCTGATACAGGTATTCAACTTTATGATAGTTTTGTTTTCATGCCATCATGTGAGTTAGCAATAATTCAAATTACCAAGATATTCAGGTTACCACCCTGATATATCAGCTTATCAGTAACATTTCTCACTGTATCTGTTCTAAGATAATTAATTAGATTCTGCTGTGTTGTCTACTCAATATATATTGTTGTGAAATATCTAGTTCCTAGTTTTCTTGTTCTGTTTTTATCAACAGGTGCATCAGTTCTGGAAAGGTTCTGTCAAGGTGCATACTGTATCACTCTACCTAAAGAAGAAATTACAGCAGAGGCTGGACTCTGTGTTGTGATACCATGCTCTTTTTCCATGAGCTCCTACTTTACATCCCAGTATATAGTTTGGTCCAAATGTGAACCCACAGAATCCAGATGTGGTGAGTCAGATATAATATTTGACAGTGATGAGAACAACAGAAACATTCAGGCTGGGTTCATGGGACGAGTGTCACTGTTGGAGTCTGATGTGAGTGAGGAGAACTGCAGCATCGTCATCAACGACCTCAGAGAGTCCGATTCTGGATCCTATGAGCTCAGAGTTAATGGTCTCTATTTTCAGAGCACGGATAGATTTATATTCTCTACAAGAGCAACTGTCAATGTTACAGGTATGAAGAACAACATTAAATAAGTTTAGTGAAGTGAATTGTTATAAATTACTTAATCGTTACATATTTGGTGTATTGATTGTGTTAATAGTGAATGAACTAAAAGGGGTACTTGTCCAATTTGTCGACCTCTGTGGGCAACCAGAAGAAACTGCAGCAGTTACATAGATATTAAGTTTTATTTAATCACCCTTCATAACATTTAACACAGTTTTATTAAGTGGTAGTAAACTAGTAAGTACATTTATTTAAGTATCAGATCAAATAATAGTTAAAAGATAATAGAGAATAAAACACTCTCCATGTGAAACTGCATACTGTTGACTAGTTAAATTAAAATTACAATTAGAAGATTTAAATCACATGATCATCTAAACAGACTCTGATGTAGTTAACTGAGTGATAATCCTCACACTTTCTCAATAGGTCTGAGTCAGAAACCCACAGTGATAGTTCCTCCACTGATAGAGGGACATCAGACCACACTGACCTGCACTGCTCCTGGTCTCTGCTCTGGATCTGTTCCTGAAATCACCTGGACGTGGAGAAAACCACGAGAGAACGACTCTCACATCCCAGGAAACATCACTGAATTCAGGACTGAGACTCTGACTGCTGTCACACAGAGACACAGCTCAACTTTGACCTTTAACACTTCAGCTGAACACCACAGCACAGAGGTCACCTGTAAGGTCAACTTTAAAGGTGACACGACTACAGAGGAGACAGTGACTCTGAATATGACCTGTGAGTAAAACCATGTTTACAACATTAATTTGTACTAAACTATCTGCAAAGAGATGTGCTGTCATGAAACATCTGGAGGTTTCTGAACTGTGTTGAACTTTATAACATGAAAAAGAAATTTGGAAAGTTATGGGCACTATCACAGTATATAAAATAACATTAAATTTAGTTTCATGGATGTAAAAGAAAGTAAAATCTCAGGGAATATAAGTGTGAAGGAGGGTGAAATTCTGAATTCTGAATGTGACCATGTTATTTTAGTCTAGAATTAACTGAGTGATAATCTTCACTCTGCTTTCTCATTAGGTCTGAGTCAGAAACCCACAGTGACAGTTCCTCCACTGATAGAGGGACATCAGACCACACTGACCTGCACTGCTCCTGGTCTCTGCTCTGGATCTGTTCCTGAAATCACCTGGACGTGGAGAAAACCAGGAAAGAGCGACTCTCACATCCCAGGAAACATCACTGAATTCAAGACTGAGACTCTGACTGCTGTCACACAGAGACACAGCTCAACTTTGACCTTTAACACTTCAGCTGAACACCATGACACAGAGGTCACCTGTAAGGTCAACTTCCCAGGCATCACGACTAGAGAGGAGACAGTGACTCTGAATGTGACCTGTGAGTAAAACCATATTTACAACTTTAATTTTTAATAAAACTATTTGCAAAGAGATCTGTACAAGACAGTGGTGAGACCAGTTCTGCTCTATGGGTTAGAGACGGTAGCAGTGAGAAAGAGACAAGAGGCTGAGATGGAGGTAGCAGAGATGAAGATGTTGAGGTTCTCCTTAGGAGTGACCAGGTTAGACAGAATAAGGAACGAGTACATCAGAGGGACGGCTCACGTTGCCTGTGTTAGCGACAAAGTCAGAGAGGCCAGACTGAGATGGTTCGGACATGTTCAGAGGAGGGATAGTGATATATTGGTAGAAGGATGTTGGAGATGGAGCTGCCAGGCAGGAGGGCAAGAAGACGGCCAAAGAGGAGATATATGGATGTCTTAACAGAGGACATGAGGTTGGCTAGTGTTAGGGTAGAAGATGCTCATGATAGTTAGGTGGAAAAGGATGATTCGCTGTGGTGACCCCTGATGGGAAAAGCCGAAAGAGAAGAAGAAGAAGATTTGCAAAGAGATCTGCTGTCATGAAACATCTGGAGGTTTTCTGAACTGTGGGGAGTCTTCAAAGTAAATCTCAGTCTCACTGGAGTCTCTGGATTGCTGTAATAGAAACTTAACACACCTGGACATTTTTTAGATTACATGATTTTGTACTGTACTGTATATGTCAGACAGTATGTGTCCAGGTTTTTAATCTATTCAGCAAAGAGTCCATAGGTCAGACATGAAAATACAATTCGTCATTCACAGTTTCTATAAAATTAATATTGGTGGCATAGTTAGGGAGGAATATGGAGCTTCTGTAAAGTCTATTGTAGCTTTAAAGTTACTAATAATGTTTGTTTTCTGTTTGACTGCAGTTTTACCCAAGATCTTAAAGGGCTCTGGATGTGAGGTTCAGTCAGACGTCCTGACCTGTGTGTGTATCAGTGAGGGGTTTCCTGTACCCACCATCAGATGGCCCCTATTGGAAGACCAGTTTGAGTACTCTGTCATCACCACCGTGTCAAACCACACAGTCACCAGCACGGTCATCCACACTGTAAAAGACACTGTTGTCGAGTGTGTCAGTAGTAATATAAATGGTGACATGCATTACAACCTCATCACCAAAGTATCAGAGAGACAGGAAGGTGAATGCACCCACAACACACATAACACTCTCCATCAATCACTGACGCCAGTGAGAATGTATTGAAGATAAAAACAGTATTTGTTGAATTTTATTAGACACCACCAGGATGATGATACCATGCATGCAGTAGCTACTGTTTAATGTAAAATGACTCAGTCTTAAGTTAGGTTAGCCAGGCAGGTACAGATTTAAGTTACGTTACCTGTTCAGTATCTTGTTATTTATATATTTTTAACTTCAGTTTTGCACATTTTTGTTATTTTGGAGGATTTGGAAAATATACAGACTTTTTATTTTACACACATTATTGTGTTGTGGATTTAGTTTTAAACTGCAGCAAACACTCAATACAAATCTAAACAAGAAAACAATTCTATAGAAATGTACAGATGACACTATATGTGATTTAGTTGCTCCCTCTCATTTCTCATTTAGTCAGTGATCAAAGTGGTTTTGTAGCAACACAGTGACTGCACCTCATATCTTATCTGATCTTATCTATCTTATAGATCATCATGGACTGAATGCAGTGCATCTTTTGACTGTTGTTGCTGTTGTATCTCTCATCATAAATCTCATCTTCATAATCTACTTTGTCATCCTATGGTGGGTTATTGCTCATTTTAAGTTTCTAACACTCTGCTGATGCACTGGAGATCCCAGTCAATTCTCCGTCTCTGTCGTCACACCTGCTTTGGCTTCACATATCTTGCTGCATCTATTCAGCTTCAATGGAAATGCATATAGCCAGTCATTTTATCTGCTTTCAGTTTAACTCATTGTCTGTAGACTTCACGGTTGTCTCAGGACTTTGTTTCTGCCTGTTACCGCCATGATTTGGACTGGCCTTCATTCCATGAATTCTGTGTAAGCCTGTTTTAACCACTGCCTCTATGCTGCATGTCTTCACTTCAATCTTCTTTTCTTGGTGTTTCAACCTGACACTGAGGCTTTTATACAATGAACTGTAACCAACTCTTTCTCCTTTCTCTCCACAGGAACTCGAGAAAAAAGGTGAAACCAGAGCAAGAGGACAGAACTTATATGTCACTACAGAAAGTGGACAAATCACCTGAGTATGATGTTATTGCCCAGCCTGTGAACTAACAAGCGTCATCTAGTGTAGCAGATAATAATAATAATATACTGTGTCCTATGAGGACGTACCCTGATCTGATATCTTTAACTCAAGTGTTATTAATAAGACACGATAAAACTGTAACTTATATTGTTCATTATGCAGTATGAGTATGGAAGTAGTTTATATTTGTATTTGTTAGCAGCAATAAAAAAAACAGTTTGACTAATTACTCTGTGTCTGACTTGTTTGTTGCTCCTGCAGTCATGTGACTCTTCAAATGATTCAAATCGATGATGTCACAGTTACTAAACCCATTTCTAATGACTTTGACACTGTGCAGCGTTTTTCTACAGTCTTAAATAGAGTTACTGTCAGAGTCACAGCTCACATCAGTGAATCGGGGCTCAGAGCTGGACTGGCAGACAGTTATTATATCAGACCTGTTGTAGCCACGTTTTTCTACATCAGATAAACAAAGATTAGTAACAGAGTAAAGTGACCATCACATCTTTTAAACTAAACATTTGATTTCCTGTGTTATGATTTGTGACGCCGCTTCCTTTATTTCATGGCATCAGCTGAACTTCCTGAATGTTTTCTCCACTTCTAGTGTAAAGGTTGTTCTGACACTGACTCGATCACCAAATCAGTATATTTATCTTCATATGGATGACTCTGCTTTAAGATGCAGCTATGGTGACACAGGTATTTTCCTGGAATCCCCTGAATGTGGCACAAAACAGGAAAGAATGACCCTCAGATTCCAGTGAACAGCACAAATCACTTACTGTCACTAAATCAATAGTTTAATCGTGTTATAGTTATTACATTTTTTCTTTTACCTCTTCCTGTCTTCTCTTCACAATGATTGCTGCTGAGTGTCTCTATCTTTGGCAGAAGAGAACTGAAGTGACTGAACTTTCTCACCTCCTCCTCCTTTTCATCTTTTACTTTGTGCTAACAGTGTTCACTAAGGTTTTATGCTGAACACTGGGACAAGTACATAAGTTGGAAGTTTGCAGTATAAACTGAAAAATTAGAAACAATGAAATGAAAAGTAAAATTTTTGTTTGTTTATCTTTCCCAAACAAGAAAAACAAAGAATGGGTAGGCCTATGTATAACAAATGTGTGCACAGTATGATGTGTGTGAAAATATTTTATTATCTTCAGTGTCAGATGAAAGATGACAGTCACAGCAACATTATTAATTTGTGTCTTTTACGGTTTATACTGTGCATTATGTTTATGTAATGTCACTGAGATCACAGAAACATCGCTTTAAAAGGCATCATTGTATTCTTAGTGATAACTTCCTCTTCACACTTGACTAGATTAGTCATTATAACTCAGAGTTGGCAGTCACTAACCACCCTGATCTGTTCCACTTGTACACAGTCCTACAGCATTGGCCAGATGATGCCACTTCAAACCTGAAGGTGAAACCACTTGCCAACCACTTACCTCCTGGTTACCTGACTGAACCTGCACCTCAGACCTCTGATTTTCTGCCTGCTCCATTGATTTTGTAAGTCACTGTCTGACCTTGTTTGCCTGTTTCTTGGACCTTGTTTTTTAAATTTGGATATTGGATTAGCCGTGGCTGTAGGTGTGCTTTTTGTATGATTTTCCCCTTAGCTTTAAATAGGATTTAAATGAAGAATTGCTGTAACATATTGCCAAACAATTCAAATAAAAATATTTATTTATGAATAGTATAATTCTGTGTATATACAATCAAAGGGGAAGCTGATAACAGCATTAGGCTACACATGTTAGCCACCTGACACTTGACCTAGTCATGCTGATAAGGTGTGGATGTGATATCTTATCAATAAAAATGAACATTTCTTAATTCCTTTGGGGAAATTTACATGGAAAGGGAGCTGCATTTTAGGTGCCGAGTATTTGGGGTTTAGTGTCTTGTCCAGGGACACTTTGATATAGAGCCAAGAACTGGGGAAACTGGAAGTTGAATCACCAACCTTGCAGCTTGGTGCATCTTCTTGTTGGGTTTTTATGTTTTGAAAATGACACGTTTCACACCTATACTTCCTTTTACACGTGCTAAGAACACATGTATATTTATACATACAAACAAGTCATCGCTGTGTACACACACAATATTTTATAGTAGTATATTCCTCTATTCAAGCTCCACAGACAGTACAAATAGCATTCAAAACTGCAAGCAGGTATGTAGAAGGGCAGAGCTTACAGTTTATTTTATGATCATGAAGGAGCAACTATTAACTTACATTTGAATGGTAAAGGATCGTAGGACCTTATATTTTGCAACTTAGTTATACCAATTGCCATAATTCTAGATTCCTTCTCCCCATGCCTCTGCAACGTCTGTGACTGAAACAAGTTCCTGTCACACTTTGTCTCCAAAGTAATCAATAAGATGTGGGATCACCCAAAACAAATCCTTCTTGGATGTGACTCAAAGGTGAGTTATGGTACTGTATACCATAACTTGTGTGGTGATGTATCCAGCCTGTGTTAAAGAAATCTGGGCTTGATCGGACTCTAGCTGACAGCCACCACCCCATCTCCAAATTACTCTTTCTATTGAAGATTCTCGGAAAAGGCAGGTTTCTGTAAAAATCACAGCACAGAGAAACGCCCTTCCACAAATCACAAACCACCTTTTAAGCAATGTTGACTATGGTAATTGTTCTGTCCTAGTGGTGTTGGATTTAAGTGCTGCCTTTGACACAATTAATCATGCATTTCTGCTGGATAGATTGAGGCACTGGGTGGGTCTGTATTACTTTGGTATATATCATATTTGACTAATAGGACATTTTGTGTGTTTGACACGTTTACATCTTACCTCTTAGTTACTAATATGGTGTGCCCCAGGGCTCAATACTTGGTCCAATATTATTCTCATTCTACATGATTTTACTTTTAATAGGAAGATTTTATACACAGACATAATATTTAATTCCACTGTTATGCTGATGACACACACTTGTATCTCCCTATTGCACACATGGATAATGCTGAGCTGAGTTCTCTACTATTGATATGATCTAACAAACTGGATGTCTTTAAATTTTATGCAGTTAAACTCAAATAATTTACAAGTTAATTTAATTGGGCCACACAATATTTCATGCACTATACTGACACCTACTGGGCCTTTAACACAATGTGTCGAACCTGTTGGTTTGTAAAACTAGAATGATCCTCAAGATCTATTCACCTTGGAAACTCTGTAACTTAAAAAAAATAAAAATACAATTTAAACACTTGAAAGCGTTTAATGATAATATATATTTGAATTCTGCTACAATTCAGTAAAACTACTTTTGTTTATCTATTATTTCTTTCTAATCTATCAAGATCTAAACATCTTTTACTTTTAAAAAATGTGCTTTCTTTGCCCCTCATCGTTAACAGGTACCACTCCAGGAGGAAACAGCACTGCAAATATAATCACTGTATCAACCTTAGTGAACGAACAATAACAGCCAAGGCTGGACTCTTTCAGCTACTGAATTTAAAGTCAAATAGCATAATTCTTGTTGATTTTGATGTTATTTATTGAGTGCAAGATAAGACAGAGATAGAGGTAGAAGCCTGTTCAAACAATCCCAGTTAACAGACCTGAAAAGTTTTTATTAAACTAAGATTTACAGAAGAAACTGACTTAATAAAAACTTTGGTTGAAACCTGTACTTGTGAAATTTGTGTGAACTAAACTAAACATGAAACTAAGTGGTTGTTATCCTCCTCTGGCAGTGAGATGTGGGAACAGCAACAACAATGGCAGCTTTTCTTCTACTCTCTTGAAATGTTATATCATTGTAGTCCACTCTCTGAAATTGACATAAAACATTGGGATCTAGGATCACTAAGACTGAATGTGCTATATTAGAGTCATAAAACTAAAAACAGATTATTTCCAGTATGATCTATTTAGATTTCACTCTGGTATTGTTTTTACTCAGTGTGAAGTAATCCCAAAATCCTGTGCATGCAATTGCTAAATATGTCTTTGATGTTATTTTTTGTGATGTTAACTGTGGAGCTTCCTTTGGTTTTTGCATGTTTACAGCATTTTTACTGCAAAGTTTGTCCTGCGGACGAGAATCTGACAAACGAGGATGATTGTTCTCATCTGTGTGGCTCTGCTTTTCTCTGTGACAAGCAACAAAGGTATGTAACCTTATTATAATATTGTTTTAAGGTGACCAGTATATTTAAACAAAACAATTAGCAGTAATTTACAGTGATAAATGTACTTATCAGTGATTTCAGGTTGTTTCCAAATTACAAGTATCTCGTTTTCCAACCTGAATTCTCAGGTCATCAGTAGTATTTCTGTTGAATCTGTTTACTTACTTAACTTACTTACTTACTACTTACATAAGTAGTTTTTAAATTAATATGTGTTGAGCAGTTAGTATGTAAGAAATATGTGAAACCATGAAATTCTGTTGCTGTGTCTGACCAGTGTTGTATATCACTGTGTATTAGATATGTGTTTTCTTGTTCTGTTTTTATTAACAGGTGAACAGGTGAACAGGTTTGCAGGGGAAGGACAATTCTGTAAAGATCAATTCTGTATCACTCTTACTGAAGGACAAATAACAGCAGAGACTGGACTCTGTGTTGTGATCCCATGTTCTTTCTCTACTAGTGATGCCTTTACATCCCAGCATATAGTTTGGTACAAATGTGAACAAAACAAAATTAAATGTGCTGACTCAGATATGATATTCCACACTAATAAGAACAAAAAAGTTCAGGCTGGATTCATGGGACGAGTCTCATTGTTGGAGTCTGACCTGAGTAAGAACAACTGCAGCATCATCGTCAACGACCTCAGAGAATCAGACTCTGGATCCTATCAGCTCAGAGTTAATGATCACAATCTGAATCAGAAGACAGATGGATTTACATTCTCCCTACGAGCGAATGTCTCTGTTAAAGGTATGAGAAGCTTTAACAATATTTTAACAATCATTTTACCCATGAACTGCACCAACACATTTGGTGTGTTAATACTGTTAACAGGGAATGAACACTTGGCATTTGTTGGCTTCTTTTAACAACCAGTAGGAACTGCAGCAGTAACATAGGCAAGATATTTTTGTCTTACTGCCCCCACTCAAATGTTTAATATAGAAAAAATGATTTTATTTATACTGCACTGTACAGTTTTGAGGTATACCTGAGTATGTCCACTTTTTGCTACTTCATACTTTTACTTCACTACATTTCTTTAAGAACAATAGTTTTCTGAATCTGTTTAATTAAACAGTCTCCAGTTTGACAATGACAAACTAGTTTGCAAAGTCATTCACATTACAGAATAATTATTAGATTCAAATCCTCTCATCATCAACACAGCCTATAGTCGAGTTAAAGTAAGCTCCAGTGGAATCATCTGCAACTTTAACATAAACAGCACTTTAATTCAGTTTTTTTGAGATTATACTTTTGTAGTTTTGCTTTTTTTGCATTTTAATGAAGATCTTTAGTTGCAACATGTTATTTTAACCCAGATTTAACTGAGTGATAATCTTCACTCTGCTTTCTCATTAGGACTGAGTCAGAAACCCACAGTGACAGTTCCTCCACTGATAGAGGGACATCAGACCACACTGACCTGCACTGCTCCTGGTCTCTGCTCTGGATCTGTTCCTGAAATTACCTGGACGTGGAGAAAACCAGGAGAGAACGACTCTCACATCCCAGGAAACATCACTGTTTTCAGGACTGAGACTCAGACTGCTGTCACACAGAGACACAGCTCAACTTTGACCTTTAACACTTCAGCTGTACACCACAGCACAGAAGTCACCTGTAAGGTCAACTTCACAGGTGACACGACTACAGAGGAGGGAGTGACTCTGACCTGTGAGCAAAACCATGTTTACCTCTTTAATTTGTACTAAACTATCTGCAAAGAGAGAGTTTTTTTTTTTACTGTGTTCAAATTTAAAACATGAAAAGGAAATTTGGAAAGTTATGGGCACTATCACAGTATATAAAATAACATTAAATTTAGTTTCATGGATGTAAAAGAAAGTAAAATCTCAGGGAATACAAGTGTGAAGGAGGGTGAGACTCTGAATTCTGAATGTGATCTGCACTGTTGACAGTTTCCCTCCATCATTTGTCATATGGATTAAACTTTCTGACCAAATCATCCAAAATGAAACAAAAACAAATCCACAGAACGACACTGACACTTGAACAGTATATCTGCACAACAAAACACCTGAACACCCTGAAGACAAAAAGTACCACTTGTACCACTAAATGTTTTTTCACAGTAAATTAATGGTATTTGACTTTTGCAAGACCAAACTTCGTCCGTTAATTTATCCTGAACAACTTGAAGAGCCCTGTACTTTCATATTTTGTGCTCTTATATTTTTATTTTGATTTTTATTGCCAGACTTTTTCATAAGAACATTAACCTGAATCCAACTGGTTCCCCTGGGGCCTGGGCAACACTCTGCACAGTGTGTGTTATCACCACAAGAGGGCAGCAGTGATCTGTGAGGAACATTGACCAAGCTTGGTTTTCTATAAAACACATAAAATTAAGGCCACAATATAAGGACTGAAAAGTTAAAAATATAACAAAAGCAGTTAAAATGTATTATGTATTAATTTTATTAACTTTTTTTTATTTAATTTAATTATAAGAATAATAAAAAAACAAACAAACTTGAAAACAAGATCTATAAAAGTCTCACAAGTACAATAACCGTCTTTAAACGTCTGACTGTCTGGTGACGGCTGCGTTCCAAGTCCGTCACTCACCTGTGCCTCCCTAACTACTTTACATTGGTGGTGTAGTCCGTAATGATCTAATGGAACAAAGTGCATGAAATTGCACTACACACACACACGCACGAGATACAAACCCAACTTGAAGACATGCTGTATAAACAGTGAAATCCATATCAAATTAATAAATCAAAACATGCAGATTACAGGATCATTAAGTGACTTAGTAAAAGAAAACATTAACTCCTCTCTGACATATGCTGAAGTCTCCAGTGAGTATGGTATTGAGCTTCTGTTAAAAAATATTGTAGTTTTAAAGTTACTAACTAATGTTTGTTTTCTGTGTGACTGCAGTTTTACCCAAGATCTTAAAGGGCTCTGGATGTGAGGTTCAGTCAGACGTCCTCTCCTGTGTGTGTATCAGTGAGGGGTTTCCTGTACCCACCATCAGATGGCCCCTATTGGAAGACCAGTTTGAGTACTCTGTCATCACCACCGTGTCAAACCACACAGTCACCAGCACGGTCATCCACACTGTAAAAGAGCACAGCGGCACTGTTGTCGAGTGTGTCAGTAGTAATATAAATGGTGACATGCATTACAACCTCGTCACCAAAGTATCACAGAGACAGGAAGGTGAGTGCACCCACGACACACATAACACTCATCAATCACCGACGTCAGTGAGAATGTATTGAAGATAAAAACAGTATTTGTTAAATTTTATTAGACACCACCAGGATGATGATACCATGCATGCAGGAGCTACTGTTTAATGTGAAATGACTCAGTCTTAAGTTAGGTTAGCCAGGCAGGTACAGATTTAAGTTACATTACCTGTTCAGTATCTTGTTATTTATATATTTTTAACTTCAGTTTTGCACATTTTTGTTATTTTGGAGGATTTGGAAAATATACAGACTTTTTATTTTACACACATTATTGTGTTGTGGATTTAGTTTTAAACTGCAGCAAACGCTCAATACAAATCTAAACAAGAAAACAATTCTATAGAAATGTACAGATGACACTATATGTGATTTAGTTGCTCCCTCTCATTTCTCATTTAGTCAGTGACCAAAGTGGTTTTGTAGCAACACAGTGACTGCACCTCATATCTTATCTTATCTTATCTATCTTATAGATCATCATGGACTGAATGCAGTGCATCTTTTGACTGTTGCTGTTGTATCTCTCATCATAAATCTCATCTTCATAAGCTACTTTGCGTTCCTTTGGTGAGTTATTGCTCATTTTAAGTTTCTAACACTCTGCTGATGCACTGGAGATCCCAGTCAATTCTGTGTCTCTGCCGTCACACCTGTTTTTGCTTCACATATCTTGCTGAATCTATTCAGCTTCAATGGAAATGCATATAGCCAGTCATTTTATCTGTTTTCAGTTTAACTCATTGTCTGTAGACTTCACGGTTGTCTCAGGACTTTGTTTCTGCCTGTTACCGCCATGATTTGGACTGGCCTTCATTCCATGAATTCTGTGTAAGCCTGTTTTAACCACTGCCTCTATGCTGCATGTCTTCACTTCAATCTTCTTTTCTTGGTGTTTCAACCTGACACTGAGGCTTTTATACAATGAACTGTAACCAACTCTTTCTCCTTTCTCTCCACAGGAACTCGAGAAAAAAGGTGAAACCAGAGCAAGAGGACAGAACTTATATGTCACTACAGAAAGTGGACAAATCACCTGAGTATGATGTTATTGCCCAGCCTGTGAACTAACAAGCGTCATCTAGTGTAGCAGATAATAATAATAATATACTGTGTCCTATGAGGACGTACCCTGATCTGATATCTTTAACTCAAGTGTTATTAATAAGACACGATAAGACTGTAACTTATATTGTTCATTATGCAGTATGAGTATGGAAGTAGTTTATATTTATATTTGTTGGCAACAAAAAAACAAACAAACATTTTGACTAATTACTCTGTGTCTGACTTGTTTTTAGCTCCTGCAGTCAAATAAATCCATTCACCATGTATCATACACAATTCAAGGTTGTCAGAGAAACTTGGAGGAAAGAATATTTGGTCCAATATCACTACTTCTCAGTTTTAGTGTAGGATAAAGATATTAACCTAATTCGCGAGCATGTGTTACGTGTTATGTGACTCTTCAGATGATTCAAATCGATGACCTCTCAGTTACCAAACCCATTTCTAATTATTCTGACACTGTGCAGCCTTTTTCTACAGTCTTTAATAGAGTTACTGTCAGAGTCACAGCTGGGACAACAGTGAATCAGAGCTGGACTGGCAGACAGTTATTATATCAGACCTGTTATAGCTATGTTTATCTACATCAGATAAACAAAGATTAGTAATACAGTAAAGTGACATTGTGATTTGCAGTGAGAGTAGAGAGCAGGTAGAGGAACAGCTGGAAAGGTGGAGGTTTGCTCTGGAAAGAAGAGGCATGAAGGTCAGTCGTAGTAAGACAGAATACATGTGTCTGAACGAGAGGGATCCAGGTAGAAGCGTTAGGTTACAGGGGGCTGAGGTGAAGAAGGTACAGGAGTTTAAGTACTTGGGGTCAACAGTTCAGTGTGATGGAGAGTGTGGAAAAGAGGTGAAGAGGCGAGTGCAGGCAGGTTGGAGCGGGTGGAGGAAAGTGTCGGGAGTGTTGTGTGACAGAAGAGTGTCAGCAAGACTCAAAGGAAAGGTCTACAAGACAGTGGTGAGACCAGCTCTGCTCTATGGGTTAGAGACGGTAGCAGTGAGAAAGAGACAAGAGGCTGAGATGGAGGTAGCAGAGATGAAGATGTTGAGGTTCTCCTTAGGAGTGACCAGGTTAGACAGAATAAGGAACGAGCACATCAGAGGGACGGCTCACGTTGCCTGTGTTAGCGACAAAGTCAGAGAGGCCAGACTGAGATGGTTTGGACATGTTCAGAGGAGGGATAGTGAGTATATTGGTAGAAGGATGTTGGAGATGGAGCTGCCAGGCAGGAGGGCAAGAGGACGACCAAAGAGGAGATATATGGATGTCTTAACAGAGGACATGAGGTTGGCTGGTGTTAGGGTAGAAGATGTTCATGATAGAGTTAGGTGGAGAAGGATGATTCGCTGTGGCGACCCCTGATGGGAAAAGCCGAAAGAGAAGAAGAAGTAACACAGTAAAGTGACCATCACATCTTTTAAAGCAAGTGTGGAATAACTAAACATTTGATTTCCTGTGTTATGATTTGTGACGGCAGCTGTGGAGCTGAATGTTTTCTCCACTTCTAGTGTAAAAGTTGTCCTGATACTGACTCGATCTCCAAATCAGGACATTTATCCTCATCTGGATGACTTTCAGAAGCTGCTATGGTGACTCAGGTATTCACAGGAAAACAATGAACCACATAATATGTTTTTATTTTCCAATCACATAAACCCTACTGCCTGTAGGAACCATTTGTTTTAATGTGTTTTTAGCTCTTGCTGTCTGTTGTATATAAACTATATAAACATTAGTATCATCCCAGATCACCACCCCACATCTCCAGATTCTCAGTCTTGACACACATGAAACCAGGAGCAGTGCAGGTCGGTAGAGAAACTGTCACTGTGGGTTTCTGAGTGAGCAGTGTGAAGATCATCAGTCACTTGATCAGGAACTGCTGCAGTTCTTAGTCACTGTCTACAGAGGCCGACAACTACCCAAAGTTTAGACTATACATACACCAGTCTGGTGCAGTTCCTCAGCACAGTCTTGAATATCTTCACTCTACATAATATTCATATCTTGAACAGAGACATTTCTTTTAAAGACAATATTAATCCATTCTGTTATTAAGCAGGTGACTTGTTACACTGTTAAACTAACAGAGTGTTGAGTTGTGCACACTGAGAATCCCATTAAAGCAGGAGACCTACAGTGAATCCTTGTGTGTTGCAGCAGACCATGAACTTTGAGCTGAGGTGACTGATGCTGCTGCAGATGGGGTACATTACAGTTGTCCATGTTTTCCATGTAATTCAATGTAAAGTGTCTTGAGGTGATTGTTGTTGTTGATTTGGTGCTGTATAAATAAACAGCATACATATTGTAGACATTGTAGTCATTATAAATGTAGTGTTGTCACTGACAGCATATTCACTTCTGTGTAATTTCTTCAAAAGCAATTTAAGACTCAACATTAGGGATTATTCAAGTTTTTGAAGTGTTGAGTAAACTACTAGCAAAAAACAAAAAAAAAAAAAACAAGTCAAAATGATTTTTATTGTCATGATCAATGGCGCATATCATACTTAATTAACTCCAGTTTATGCCTCATCAAAGATAAATGTGCAGTTACAATTATATCTGCTAAAGACTGTCACACTTAATCTGATTTACTTTTAAATCTTTACACACTCCATGAAACTGGTCATCCCAGAGGCCTGACGACGTTTGCATACACTGATAAATCGTTTGTTTCCTGCTGTGATTTGTGAGGTCTGTCCTCTTGACCTGGTTTCACCTTTTGTCTTGAGTTCCTTTGGAGAAAAGGAAGAACAAAAATGATTATGATTTTTTGAATGTCCAGTTTATTCAGAGAGCATTCAAAACTTGGAATTAATGTGTAGTAACTCACCAAAGGAACAAGAAGTAGATTATGAAGATGACATTTACAATGAGAGATACAACAGCAATGGTCAAGAAAATCACTGGACTTGGTCCATGATGAGCCGCTAGAAAAAATAATATTGTATTATTACAACAACCGTCAAAATTTCAACACATGTAATGTTACCAGCAGGCTGTATTCTTACCGACATTTGTCTCGCTCCCCGAAGCTCTGATGGTGAGGTTCACAATCAGACTCTCCTCTGTGTCGATGTTTTCAGTGAAGGTGACCTTACAGGTGATGTTTGTGCCACTCTGTGTGGCTGAACGGTCAAAGGTCAAAGTTGAACTGTGTCTCTGTCTGATGGCGGTCAGGTTCTCAGTCCTTAAACCAATGCTGTTCCCTGAGATGTGAGACTCTCCTGGTTTTCTCCACATCCAGGTGATGTTAGGAACAGCTCCAGAGCAGAGACCAGGAGCAGTGCAGGTGAGTGTGATGTGCTGTCCCTCTGTCAGTGGATGAATAACCACTGTGGGCGCTTGAATCAGATCTAATAGGTGAGTAAATACATAAAATATATTTATTGAAATTATGATTATTTTGTTGTTTTGTTGTTACAGCAGTTCCTTCTGCCCTCCACCAGAGGATGATCAAAAGCTGTGTTTAGTTTTAGCTTGACAACTATAAATAAGAAAAGTACAAAAAAAAATCTAATGTGGTAGTAGAAGCAGACAAAACGTCTGACATCTCATACTTTTAAATAAAATACACTAAAATATCTAACTTCTTAAATAATCAATAGAGCTGTACAACAACACTGTAGGTTTAGCAACAAACATCTTTAGTCTACATATACAATTCGTTTTGGTTGTTGTACCTTTAATAGTAATAATTGCTTTTGAAATGAAGGTGAAGCCATCTGTCTTTCCATCCTTGTTACCAACAAGTCTGAGCTCATATGATCCAGAGTCAGATTTTCTGAGGTCATTGATGATGATGCTGCAGTTTTTCTTGGTCACATCAGGCTCCAACAGCGACACTCGTCCTCTAAACTCAGGCTCAATGTTTTCATCACCAGAGGTAAATATTAGTTTTCCAGTGCCAGATATATCACATCTTTTATTTGTAGCTGAATGACATTTGTGCCAAATAAAACCTGTGACATTGAAGACAGCATCATTAGTGAAGGAACATGGTAAAACAACACAGAGTCCAGCCTCTGCTGTTATTTCTCCTTCAGGAAGGGTGATGCAGTAGGATCCAGTTTGACAGTGTTTTATTTTTACCACCACGGTACCTATGATCCAAGAGATTCAAAGAGAAAAACAATTATGACAAGAACATGAAGTAAATGTTCACTGAAGTACTAAAATATTACAAAATAAGAATCACTTTCTTTAAAAGGCATCTGATTATTTCACTGCTATTTCCTGTCTATTTGCTGATACATTGTCAGTTATTAGATTCCCCTTTGATTTATATAAACAAGATTATACTACTCTTATATAAACTTTTTTATTTGAACTCTTTGGCAACATGGTACAGCATTTAAATCCTATTTAACTCTCTTGTTGTGTTCCAGTCCTGTTTTACTGATTTACAAGTTCATCTCATTAGATCATAGAATGTGGACAAAGCACAGAGAGGTAGAAGAAATATTCTCTAAACACTCAATGACACTTCCACTGCTTTGCTCATCGTCATCAAGAACACATTGTAAAATATAGTTTCTATAATGTGACAAGTGTGATTATATGACATGAAGTCATATAAGTTGTTTTAAAAAATCATTTATGTTAACATGAACACTAACTGTGGAGCCACTAATGCTACAGGAACCTCCATCATAAACTCTATAATAGTTCTTTACCAAATCTACTGACACCTTAATCGACATCAACCAGTCGACAAAAATGTCTTTATTTTCTGAAGGTGTGATGATGTGGTTCACGTATACTGACAGCTAAAGCAACAGCGCTATAATGCCAGAAATTAAAAGCCTAAAGGCCATTAATAAAAAGTCAAAACTTGTACGTTCATAAGAATGTAAGTTCATAAAAAACAGTCACATTAATTGATAATATACAAATTATTATTTTAATAATAATTTAAGTAGTCTTGTTTTATTATGGGGTTTTTTGACCTTTTTGAGTGGTAACACTAAACCAATTACAACGAACTGAACACAACAGGAAGGTTAAATCCAATCAATTTAACATCATCTCAGTGATGAAATGTTACAGATCATCCTGGTGTTTAAACATCAAAATGTCGTCTGCAGCCTCTGAACAGATCTTCATTAACGCTGCATACTCTACCTTTGGCACAGAAGACCAGAGACATCCAGATGAGGACAAACATCCTAAGTCAGAACTTCAGACACTCGGTGTCTGTGTCCACTGGAGAAGATCTTTTCTTTGAGGAGAATCGTGTTATAGTTATTCAATTTTTTCTTTTAACTCTTCCTGTCTTCTCTTCACAATGATTGCTGCTGAGTGTCTCTATCTTTGGCAGAAGAGAACTGAAGTGACTAAACTTTCTCACCTCCTCCTCCTTTTGATCTTTTACTTTGTGCTAAAAGTGTTCACTAAGGTTTTATGCTGAACACAGGGACAAGTACATAAGTTGGAAGTTTGCACTAAATGAAATAAATGAATGAAATGAAAAATATGAGAAAAAAATTAAATAAAAAGGAAACTTTTTTTTTCTTTCTTATCCCCAAACAAAGAACAGGTAGGCCTGTGTAAGAAGGCATCATTGTATTATTAGTGATAACTTCCTCTTCACACTTAGAGGTTTCAGATTGTCATTATAACTCAGGACTGGCCAAGTTAGTCAGAAACATGAGCCGAGTTAAAACTGTGCATATATACATGCATACATATCTATATATATATATATATATATACATACATACAAATATGAGAACTTAATTAAACACGTTAGCCTAATGCACGCTGACAAGGTGTGGATGCACTATCTTTTCTGAATTACTTATTCTGACATTTTCCACAATAAAAATTAAAATATCTCTAATTACAGAATAATAATTGATACTTTATTTCCCTTGGGGAATTTCTCAAGGAAAGGCGGCTGCATTTTAGGGGCTGAGGGTTTGAGGTTCAGTGTCTTGTCCAGGGACACTTTGTTATGGGGGCCATGAACTGGGGAAACCTGGAGTTGAATCACCAACCTTGGCTGTTGTAAAACGTGATGTGTTACTTAAAATACCTCAGCCAGATATAGAGCTGAGAATGTGTCTACTAATCTCTCTGAACCAGAAACTCTGCAGCTTGCTGCATCTTCCTGTGGGGTTTTTAATGCTAAGAAAATGACATGTTTCACACATATACTTCCTTTCACAGGTGTTAAGAACACATGTATTGCACACACAATATTTTATAGTATAGAGTTGTCTATTCAAGCTCCACAGAGTACAAATAGCATTCAAAATTGCAAGCAGGTATGTAGAAGGGCAAAGTGTAAATGGAAGAAAACTGATCTTATGGTTCATTTTATGATCATGAAGGAGCAACTAATAATTTACATTTGAATGGTAAAGGATGCTAGGATCTTATTTCTCACAAATTATTTGTACCAATCGCCATAATCCTAGATTCCTTTTACAAACTGTTAAGCTAATTAATCCAGCACCTCCCCATGCCACTGCAACATCTGTGACTGAAACAATTTCCTGTCACACTTTGTCTTGAAAGTAGAGTCAATAAGATGTGGGATCACCCAAAATTCATCATTCTTGGATGTGACTTATCCATATCTGAATTTCCATCAGGTCTGTATTACTTTGGTTTATATCATATTTGACTAACAGGAAGTTTTGTGTCTCTACTGACAAGTTCTATCTTTACTCTCATGACTTGAGTATTGTGTGCCCCAGGCGTCCAATACTATTCTCATTTTACATGCTTTCAATCGGAGATGGTATGTGCAAACGTGATATTTTATTCCACTGTTATGCTGATGACACACACGTGTATCTCCCAATAGCACACATGGATAATGCTAAGTTGAGTTTTTTCAACTGTTGGGCCGCACAATATTTCATGCACTATACTGCCAGCTACTGGGCCTTTAACACAATGTGTCGATCCTGTTGTTAAAAATCTTGGTGTTTTGAACATCAGCTAAAGTTGTCCAATGATGTTTTTATCACCTTAAGAATATAGCTCAAATTACCCAGCATTAGCTCCCAGTTCAGTGAAGGAACATTAACAGCCGAGGCTGGACTCTTTCAGCTACTGAATTTAAAATCAAATATTTACTTGAATGGAAGATAAGACAGAGATGGAGGTAGAAGCCTGTTCACAAACAGTTCCAGTAAACAGCCCTGAAGAGTTTTTATTAAATTAAGATTTACTAAAGAAACTGACTTAATAAAAACTTTGTTGAAACCTGTACTTGTGACATTTGTGTGAACTAAACCCGTGGTTGTTATCGTTCTCTGGTGGTGAGATGTGGGATCAGCAACAACAATTGCAGCTTTTCCTCCACTCACTTAATATCATTGTACTCCAGTTTGAAGATAACATTAGGAATGTTCACTGGAGTCACCTCACTGACTTTTTGAAATCTCATTGTTTCATTCACTTGATTGTAATCATGAACTCACACTTGTCTTTCTTTATTTCCTTTCATGTTAGATCTCATTTAGAAGCTCAGGTTGATTTCTCCACTGACCTGCACTGCTCCTGGTCTCACATACTTTACAAAATGATATTGTCTCAGTGGCTGATACTCTTAAGTTGACATGAAGGTTCAAGGTCTAGAAACACTAAGACTGAATGTGCTATGTAACAGTCATAAAATTTATATTATTTCCAGTATGATCTATTTTAGCCAATAAAAAGTCTGGTTTAGAACTGTCACATCTTAGTTGACACAAAACACATTCAGTCAGCTGTAATTTCAATTTTCCAGCATTTTTTTTCCAGCTTCCTTTAATCAGTTTCATGAATTGCATCTGTTCTCCTTGATTGATTTCATCTGGTCCCCCTGTCTCCTTCTATTTAAGCACCTCCTCACTCCCCTGCCAAATAATCACTGTTAATGTGAGTCCTCACACTACTGTCCAGCCCTGTGACCTTGTCTTATTTCTTGCCTTGTTATTTTGTCTCCCTCTTCTTTGTTACTGGTGGTTTTCTGTTGATAATTATTGTCTTGTTACTCTCAAGTCTTGACTTGTTACTTTGCACTGAGCCACGTCTCCTGTGTCCTTTTGTGAATTTGTGCCGGGTTATCTGCAGTTTTTTTGTTTTCTACTTTGTAGGCCCTATTTGTTTCTCCCTTGTTTTTTCATTAAACCTTGTTTTGTTCGAACTTGTGTCTGGTATTTTAATCAGGCTCAAAAACCCAAATCCTCTTATCTGGTCTGCTGGTCTGGTTATTCTTCTTTACACATCATCAAATGGTCGTCATTGGAGAACCACACTGAGTACTTTTTCTTTTTTTTTTTTACAGCATTTTTGCTGCAAAATTTGTCCTGCGGTGGGAGAATCTGACAAACGAGGATGATTGTTCTCATCTCATCTTACTTTGAAATTCTAGGATAAGTAGTTTTTTAAATTAATATGTGTTGAGCAATTATTATGTAAGCAATATGTGAAACCATGGAATTCCATTGTTGTGTCTGACGTTGTTGTATATCACTGTGTATATTAAATATGTGTTTTCTTGTTCTGTTTTTATTAACAGGTGAACAGGTTAACAGGGGAAAGACAATTCTGTAAAGATCAATTCTGTATCACTCTTACTGAAGGACAAATAAGAGCAGAGACTGGACTCTGTGTTGTGATACCATGTTCTTTCTCTCTCTAAATGCTGTATTTGGAAATACAACATTTAAATAGAGCTGTTAATACGGTGCATTCTGCACTATACTGAATATTTTAAGATTAAATGTCATTAGGTTGAAGACAGTTAAACCACAACATTTCAAGCATTTATTCACATAAATGTGTAAAACACAACTTGGAGCATACAACATATCAGAAGTGAAAACATCTTAATACAGATACAACAAGCAAAGAAATAGAAGAGAACATTTTAGACACATGTCAAAGCTGCACATGAAAAGCTGAACTTATTACAAAAGTTATACATTAATAGCATTATTATTATTATTACCACTACTAGTATGGGGTACCAGTGGTCAACTGAGATTTGCTTTGATTTTTTTCTCCTTGACTTAGATTTTGTTTGCTTGCCTTGTTCCTCACTTGTAAGTCGCTTACAAGTAAATTAGCATCATCCCAGATCACCATCACATGGCATCCTGTCAGAAGCTCTTGCATCATTATTGTGCCCCCACATCAAAATCTCTAGATCTGCCACTGTTGAGCTGTGTTTCTGTGTGACAGCAGTCGGTTCGATTCTCAGTCTTGACACACATTAGAGACCAGGAGCAGTGCAGGTTGGTGGAGAAACTGTCACTGTGGGTTTCTGAGTGAGCAGTGTGAAGATCATCAGTCACTTCATCAGGAACTGCTGTAGTTCCTAGTCATTGTCTACAGAGGTCACCAACTACCCAAAGCTACTTCATGGTCCAGACTATGAATACACCAGACTGGTGCAGTTCCTCAGCACAGTCATGAATATCTTCATTTTATATAATATTCATATCTTAAACAGAGACATTTCTTTTAAACAAAATATTAATCCATTCTGTTATTAAGGAATTAATAGACTTGTTACACTGTTAAACTAACAGAGTGTTGAGTTGTGCACACTCTGGGAATCCCATTACTGCAGGAGACCTACAGTGAATCCTTGTGTGTTGTAGCAGACCATGAACTTTGACCTGAGGTGACTGTTGCTGCTGCAGATGGGGTACATTACAGTTGTCCATGTTTTCCATGTAATTCAATGTAAAGTTTCTTGAGGTGATTGTTGTTGTTGATTTGGCGCTGTATAAATAAACTGCATTGAAGTAGATCGATTTTGCGTGAACACCTGACAGAGCATGATTTGAGTATAGTCACTGCTGTCAGTAAAGTCATTGAAATGAAGATTATAAGAATGTCATAATTAATTTTTCTGGTTTTCAGGTGAGATGCACAGTCTCCATTTTATGCCTCATGAAAGATAAATGTGCAGTTACAATTATATCTGCTAAAGACTGTCACACTTAATCTGATTTAACGTTTAAATCTTTACACACTCCATAAAACTGGTTATCCCAGAGGCCTGTCGACGTTCGCATACAATGATAAATCGTCTATTTCCTGCCGTGATTTGTGAGGTCTGTCCTCTTGACCTGGTTTCACCTTTTGTCTTGAGTTCCTTTGGAGAATAGGAAAAAAAAATGATTATGATTTCTTGAATGTCCAGTTTATTCAAAGAGCATTCAAAACTTGAAATGAATGTGTAGTAACTCACCAAAGGAACAAGAAGTAGATTATGAAGATGACATTTACAATGAGAGATACAACAGCAATGGTCACAGAAAATCACTGGACTTGGTCCATGATGAGCCACTAGAAAAAATAATATTGTATTATTACAACAACAGTTAAAATTTCTGGAGGATTCTGGAGGTGTGGACTTGGGTTGATTACTTGCTGTAATCTTTATGAACACATTTTAAAAAAGTAACTGATGCTCTGCCTTGATGCAAAGATATGATCTGGCAGGATGGATCTAAACAGGCTGTAAGTTTGGATTATTAGTAGTATTTGTGATCAGTGTAAAATAAATATAAAAGTAAAATAAAGATGTCTTTGAACTGTGCTGTAACTCACCACTAACTACCCACATTATTCAACACATGTTATGTTACCAGCAGGCTGTATTCTTACCGACATCTGTCTCAACATCGCTCCCTGAAGTTGTGATGGTGAGGTTCTGTTTTACGTACACATTTCCATTGCTGCTGACACACTCAGCAACAGTGCTGGTGTGGTGTTTTACAGTAAGGGTGATGGTGTTGTGAACTGTGTGGTTTGACACAGTGGAAGTGACTGAGTACTTATTGTGGTCCTTCACCAGCGGCCATGTGATGGTCGGTATAGGAAACCCTTCACTGACACACACACAGGTGAGGATCTCTGACTGAATCACACAGGCAGAGCTTTTTAAGATCTTTGGAAATACTGCAAACACAGAAAATGTGTTACATCAACTTTTTTTATCAGGTTGTAGTTTTGCCATGCAGATGTACTGTCCAGTTCTACTTCGATCCATTTTTATAACATGAATACAGTGAAATATAGTAAATGATGCTGGGAAACACAGCAGGTTAAAAAGAATCACTCATCAACTTTCACCCTATCAGAGTATTTACACTGATTTTTTTCAGTTCCATAACATCTGAGAAAATATACAAATAGACAAAGAACAAGCAAACAATTATTGTAAATAATGTAAAATATGTGCTACTCACTGGCCACACTCAGACTCTCCTCTGTGTTGATGTTTCCAGTGAAGGTGACCTTACAGGTGACCTTTGTGCCACTCTGTGTGACTGAACCGTCAAAGGTCAAAGTTGAGCTGTGTCTCTGTCTGATGGCAGTCAGGTTCTCAGTCCTTAAACCAATGCTGTTCCCTGTGATGTGAGACTCTCCTTGTTTTCTCCACATCCAGGTGATGTTAGGAACAGAGCCAGAGCAGAGACCAGGAGCAGTGCAGGTGAGTGTGATGTGCTGTCCCTCTGTCAGTGGATGAATCACCACTGTGGGTGTCTGACTCAGATCTAATAGGTGAGTAAATACATAAAATATATTTATTAATATTATTATTAATGTTGTCCATAGAACTGAACAACTCAGTGCATTGTGTACGTTACACTCTACATATACAATTAGTTTTGGTTGTTGTACCTGTAATAGTAATAGTTGCTTTTGAAATGAAGGTGAAGCCATCTGTCTTTCCATCCTTGTTACCAACAAGTCTGAGCTCATATGATCCAGAGTCTGATTTTCTGAGGTCATTGATGATGATGCTGCAGTTTTTCTTGGTCACATTAGTCTCCAACAGCGACACTCGTCCTCTAAACTCAGGCTGAACGTTTTCATTACTACTGGAATTAAATATTAGTTTGCCAGCGGCAGACATATCACATCTTTGTTTTGTAGATGAATCACATTTGTACCAAATAAAACCTGTGACATTGAAGACAGCATCATTAGTGAAAGAACATGGTAAAACAACACAGAGTCCAGCCTCTGCTGTTATTTCTCTTTCAGGAAGGGTGATGCAGTAGGATCCAGTTTGACAGTGTTTTATTTTTACCACCACGGTACCTGTGATCCAAGAGATTCAAAGAGAAAAAGAATTATCACAAGAAAATTAAGAACTAAGATATTACAAAATAAGAACTCTTAAAAACATATCTGACTGCTGTTTCCTATATATATTATACTATTCTTATATAAACTTTTTGGCAACATGGTACAGCATTTAAATCCTATTTAACCCTCCTGTTGTGTTTAAGTCCTGTTTTACTGATTTACAAGTTCATCTCATTACATCATAGAATGTGGGCAAAGCACAGAGAGGTAGAAGAAATATTCTCCAAACACTCAATGACATTGAGAACGCATGGTGTAGATTATGTTGGTGCTCGATCTCATTAGAGATGTGCTCACATCACCCACCCAATACATTAGCACTGTAACACCAACAAACTATTAAGTGTACCTTGTTTATTCCCATTGAATGTTCAGAACTTGTATAAAGGACTTTGCCAACATTGTTGATATGAAAGATGGAGATGTAACAGCATCACTGCTGGGTTAGGGTTAGGGGCAATCCCCAAAACCCACATGAAGTTATATAATTTGTTTTAATAGTGATTTGTGTTAAAATGAATAACTATGAAACCACTAATGCTACAGGAACCTCCATCTTAATCTCTAAAATGGTTCTTAACTAAATCTACTGACACCATAGTCGACATCAACCAGTCGACAAAAGTATCTTTATTTTCTGAAGGTGTGATGATTGCGTTTGCATATACTGAGAGCTAAAGCAACAGCGCTATAACGCCAGAAATTAAAAGCAAGACAAGCAAGTGGTACAATGTGTGTGAATAAATTTTCAACTTCACTAGTTGGTAAAGGAACAAAAACTCAGTGCAGTATTTCTAGTTTACTTAAAACCAATTTGTGGGAGCTTAATGGCCTATAGGGTTAAAGTAAAAAGTCAAAACTTGTAATGTTCATAACAATTTAAGTTCATAGAAAACGAGCACATTAGGTGATAATATACTAATTATTATTTTAATAATTATTTAAGCAATGCTGTTTTATTATGGGGTTATTTGACCTTTTCGAATGATAAAATTAAACCAATTATCACAAACTGAACACAACAGGAAGGTTAAATCCAATCAATTTGACATCATCTCAATGGAGAAATGTTACAAATCATCCTGGTGTTTAAACATCAAAATGTTGACTGCAGCCTCAGAACAGATCTTGATAAACGCTGCGTACTCTACCTTTGGCACCGAAGACCAGAGACATCCAGATGAAGACAAACATCCTAAGTCAATACTTCGAACACTCTGTGTCTGTGTCCACTGGAGAAGATCTTTTCTTTCAGGAGCACAAATTCCTAAGAACAGTGAACAGCACAAATCACTTACTGTCACTAAATAAATGGTTTAATCGTGTTATAGTTATTACATTTTTTCTTTTACCTCTTCCTGTCTTCTCTTCACAATGATTGCTGCTGAGTGTTTCTATCTTTGGCAGAAGAGAACTGAAGTGACTGAACTTTCTCACCTCCTCCTCCTTTTAATCTTTTACTTTATGCTAACAGTGTTCACTAAGGTTTTATACTGAACACTGGGACAAGTACATAAGTTGGAAGTTTACACTATAAAATTAAAAAATTAGAAACAATAAAATGAAAAGAAAACTTTTTGTTTCCCACCCCTTGTGTGCATAGTATGATGTGCTTGAAACTATTTTGTTATCTTCAGTGTCAGATGAGAGATGACAGTCACATCATCATTAATTCATGTCTTTAAATGTCTTTTTATGGTTTATACTGTGCATAATCTTTAAGAAAAGTCACATGAGATCACATAAACATCGCCTTAAAAGGCATCATTGTATTCTTAGTGATAAGTTCCTCTTCACACTTAGAGGTTTCAGATTGTCATTATAACTCAGAACTGGCCAAGTCAGTCCGTCAGAAACATGAGCTGAGTTACAACTGTGCAGTACGATGACTGACAGCTCATTGATTACTTACCAGAAACAACCAGTAAGTTTACAAATAGATCAGATAAATTTCTGGCACAGTCACTAACGTCCTGGTATTGTCCCTTCCTGGTTTTTCCCCAGTTTAGCTTATTTCTCTTTTCCAGCTCACTCATAATCATCGTCACCCAGCTGCTGCTACTTTATTCGGAGGCCTGACTTCCAGTTATGCCCTGGTTTTGTTAATTTACTGACTGTGTTACTCCTCTGGTTCTCCCATCACTAATCACCCTGATCTGTTGCACTTGTACCTTACCTTTATAACCAGCTCTACAGTCCTCCAGCATTGGCCAGATGGTGCCACTTCATACATGAAGCCCTTGCCAACCAGTTACCTCCTGGTCTCTGTTACCTGACTGGACCTGCACCCCAGACCTCTGATTTTCTACCTTACATTGATTTAGTAAGCCCCTCTCTGACCTTGTTTGCCTTTTTGTTGGACCTTGTTTTTGGATATTGGATTAGCCCTGGTTGTGGGCGTGCTTTAGGTGTTGACCTGTTTCTTGGACCTGACTGTGTTTGTGGATGTTGCTATTGTTACCTGCTTTCTGACCTCTCCAGTCTCCTCTTTAGTTTCCTCCCCCAGACTCAGTCGCCTGAATGCACCTGTAATTTTGCTGCTCATGGCTTTCTTCCTGTATGGATTTCACTTTCTAGGCTACAACTCTTAGAATCCTATGTTCTGCTGCTCCAGATGCACCCTGATAAGGTGGGGATGTACTATCTTTGCTGACTTTCTTATGCTGACATTTTCCACAATAAAAATTGTCTTAATTGTCTTGGGAAAATTCTTATGGAAAGGCAGCTGCATTTTGTCTGACACTGTGGTCTGTAGCACAGGTGCTCCACAGGAGTACTGTCTCCATTCCTCTTCCACCGGTACACCTCAGACTTCAGGTGCAACTCAGAGTCCTGCCATCTTCAGAAGTTCTCTGATGACTCTATAGTTGTAGGATGTATTAAGGGTGGAGATGTCACATACTGGTGTGGACTCAACCATCTTCAACTCAACATCAATAAAACAAAGGAGCTGGTGATGGACTTCTGGAAATCTGGGAGTGCTGTTATCCCTCTCTTTATACAGGGGGAGGAGGTGGAGATCATATACGAGTACAAATACCTGGGAGTGTACTTGGACAACAAAGAACTTAGCAGCATTGTACAAAAAGGTTCAGCCAGATGTACTTCTAAGGAGACCCAGGTCCTTTAATCTCTGCAGCACTCTGCTCCAAATGTTTTATGAGTCTGTGGTTCCAGTGTCATCTTTTATGCTGTGGTCTGCTGGGGCAGCAACATGAAGGTGGCAGACACTAACATGCTGAACAAACTGATCAGGAGAGCTGGCTCTGTTCTGGGGGTGGAGCTGGACCCTCTACATGTTGTGGCTGAGAGGAGGATGCTGTCCAAACTCCTCTCAATCCTGTCCAATTTCTCCCCCCTCTGTAAGGGATGGGGGGAAGTGATAGTTGTGTCTTGTACTTGCTGTTGTTCCACCTTAGGCTATAAATATTGACCTATATTTTGCACATTTTACGTATTCTGTACACATATTGGGTTTTCTGTATTGATGTTATTGGTTATGTGTATTCATGTTGGTGTGGTTCTTTCCTGGTTGTGGTTGCCTTTCTTTCTATCTGTGTTGAGAACAACTGTAATGAGGCAAAACAATTCCCCTCTGGGATTATAAAAGTTTTATTATTATAGTTAATCCAGCACCTCCCCATGTCTCTGCAATAAGTTCCTGTAACACTTTGTCTTTAAAGTATAGTCAAAAAGATATGGATGTGATTCACAGGGGTTATAGTACTTTATACCATAAGGCAACACCCAGTCTGTGTGATTTAAGTCCAGCTAAGTTCTTATTAAACCTCATATACTGTTTGTTCCATATTTGCTCTCTATATTCAACAGATCACTGTGCACTGGCTGTATCATTTCAAACTTGCCTGTATACAGCCTGTGTTAAAAAAAACCTGGGCTTGGTCCGACTCTATCTGACAGTTATCACCCCATTTACAAATTACTCTTTGTCTCGAAGATTCTCAAAAAAGGCACGTTTCTGTAAAACACACCACAGAGAAACGCCCTATGTAATACTTTGGTTTAAATTATATTTGATTAATAGGAAGTGTTGTGTCTACTGATAACTTTATGTCTTACCTCTTAGTTACTAATATGGTGTGCCCCAGGGCCCAATACTTTCCAATATTATTCTCATTATACATGATTTCCCTCTGAGATGTTTTACACAGAAATTATATTTAATTCCATTGTTACCCTAATGACACACACTTGTACAGGTGCTGGTCATATAATTAGAATATCATCAAAAAGTTTATTTATTTCACTAATTCTGTTCAAAAAGTGAAACTTGTATATTATATTCATGCATTACACACAGACTCATATATTTCGAGGGTTTATTTCTTTTAATTTGAATTAGAACTGACAACTAATGAAAAACCCAAATTCAGTATCTCAGAAAATTTTAATATTCCTTAAGATCAATTCAAAGAAAGGATTTTTCCACACTCTAATCAGCTAATTAACTCAAAACACCTGCAAAGGCCTTTAAATGGTCTCTCAGTCTAGTTCTGTAGGCTACACAATCATGGGGAAGACTGATGAGTGTACAAGCAATAGGGATAACCGCACCCTGGAGAGAATTGTGAAACGAAACCCATTCAAAAATGCAGGGGAGATTCACAAAGAGTGGACTGCAGCTGGAGTCAGTGCTTCAAGAACCCCTACACACAGATGTATGCAAGACATGGGTTTCAGCTGTCGCATTCCTTGTGTCAAGCCACTCTCGTGGTCCAAAGTTATGTTCTCTGATGAAAGTAAATTTTGCATTTCCTTTGGAAATTAGGGTCCCAGAGTCTGGAGGAAGAGAGGAGAAGCACATAATCTACCTGCTGACCAACTTCAGGTAGATGCAGATTTTATATTCCAACAGGACTTGGCACCTGCATACAGTGCCAAATCTACCAGTACCTAGTTTAAGGACCATGGTATTCCTGTTCTTAACTGGCCAGCAAACTCGCCTGACCTTAACCCCATAGAAAAGCTATGGGATATTGTGAAGAGGAAGATGTGATATGCCACACCCAACAATGCAGAAGAGCTGAAGGCCACTATCAGAGCAACCTGGGCTCTCATAACAACTGAGCAGTGCCGCAGACTTTCTTTGTATTGGTCTTAAGTAATATTCTAATTTTCTGAGATACTGAATTTGGGTTTTTCATTAGTTGTCAGTTCTAATCATCAAAATAAAATAAAAAAACACTTGAAGTGTATGAGTCTGTGTGTAATGCAGGAATATATTATACAAGTTTCACTTTTTGAACAGAATTTCTGAAATAAATGAACTTTTTGATGATATTCTAATTATATGACCAGCACCTGAATCACCATATCGCACACATGGATAATGCTAAGCTGTGTTCTTTGCAGTGTGTATGTCTGATCTAAGATTCAGGTAGTAGACTTGTATCTGTAGAAAGATTCCAAAATTTTGAAATGATGTCCTTGAGGAAATAGAGTTTTCTGAGTCAGTGTCATCTTTTATGTAAATTTTATCTAATTGCCTTTTTTGATTGTATGTGACACACTTGTGCTAGCTTTAATTATCTTGCTTTATCCTAATTTCTATCCTTATGTTAGATGTTTTTTTTTTATTTTAAATATTGTCTGTTTTAGTGTACAGCACTTTGTACTCTTTCATGAGTGCTTTATAAATAAGCCTATTTTATTATTTTTAAGAAGTATTTCTCTTTAGTATTGTTTGGAAAACTAGGATGATCCTCAAGATCTATTCACCTTGGAAACTGTGTTATTTTAAAAAAATAATTACAATTTAAACGAAGGATGCACTCAATAAATATATACAGTATTCGAATGCTGCTACAATTCAAAACAACAAATGTAAAACCATTTTTATTATCTGTTTGTTTCTGTTCCATCAAAACATCTTTCATGTTAAAAAATGTGTTTTCTTTGTCCCTCATCATTAACAGGTACCACACCCTAAAAACCTGTTGAAACCTGTACTTGTGACATTTGTGTGAACTAAACATGAAATTATCTGGTTGTCATCCTCCTCTGGTGGTGAGATGTGGAAACAGCAACAACTATGGCAGCTTTTCTTAAACATCTCAATGCAGATACAACATTTTTGGCACATGTCAAAGGTGCACATGAAAAGCAAAACTTGTTACAAACGTTACACATTATTATTATTATTATTGTGTACCAGTGTTCAATTTAGACTTTTATCAATATGTGTTTGAATTTTTGTATGATGCGCACTATAGTTTTTATAATATGATTTAAACAAGAAATAGTAAAATGTACATATTATAGATGTGGATAGTTTGGTAACTGTAGTTTTTTGAAAGCTTGCACACATAACATTACACTTTCTTCACTATCAAAAGATTACAAGCCACAATGGGAATAAATATATATATGATGACTATTGCACAAGTCAAATCTTTAATAATCTTATAGTTATTGTAGTAACTACATTTTCCTACTTGGATTTTAATGACGCGGTCAGATCTCGACTACAGTATGTCACAGTAGATGAACTAACACTGCAGAAGAATCTGAAAGATAAACAGGAAGTGATTAAAAGACAGACAGAGGCAGAAAAACAATGAACCTCATGACATGTTTTTATTCTCTAATCATATAAATTCTACATTTATCTCAAAGTGTTTTTAGCTGTTGTTGTCTGTTGTATATAAACAATATAAAACATTAGCAGGACCAAACTAGGACAGAAGATCTACTAAATAGGTAAGGATTGTTTGAAATTTGTTTGTTTTTTTTCTCTTGATTTCTCTTGAGTCTGCTGATTTAGCCAGTTTGTTAGTCTGTTTCAATAAGTGTTAAGAATGTAGGTAGAGAGTTTGGGTTGTTGTTGTTGTTGGGGGTTGTTTCAGCTTAGTAATCACCGAGCATTCACACTTTTGACCTAACAAAGGTGGTTTCAGCCATAGCCAATTAAGACCATATTTAAGGCACCTGTTTTGCTGGCGCATCAGCAGAACCATCAGCCCTTGTGTTCAGCCCTCTTTGTGACACCACAAGACATGTTGTTTCCAGCCTTTTCCACTTTCAATCTCTTTTGTTCACTTTAACCCTCTTCCCCTCCAGAAAGCCTGGATAGTTTCTGCCCGATATCTTCCTGACCTGCTCGTCCTTCGGCTTCCAAGTTGTGGCTCACTGACTAGATCAGTGAACAATGCATCAATGTTCAGGTGTGCTGAGAGGAAGTGGCGCAAATCTCAACTTGCTCTTGCTGATTATCGGGATTTGCTTGCATCTTTCTCTCACAGTGTAACTAGGAAGCAGACTGAATACTACCAGGACTAGCTCAGCAACATCACAGACACCAGAAAGCTGTTCTCCTCCTTCAAGTCTCTACTCTATCCACCCCCACCTCCGTCTCACAGCGGAGCCTCTTCATTCATCAACAAGGTGACAGCCATCCCAGCTCCCAGTTCTCTCTTCCTGATGATGACATTTATAAAATAAACCCACTGACGCATCTCACTTGATGTTTTCAACCCCGTCAGAGGACGATGTATCCAGCCTCCTCCTCTTGAATCGCCGGACCACATGCTCTCTGGATCTGGTCCCCTCCACTCTTCTTCAAGCTATTGCACCAACACTAATACCAGCCATTACACAGATCATCAACACTTCTCTGACAAAAGGCACCTTTCCCACCTTATTCAAGGAGGCCCAGATTACTCCACTGTTGAAGAAGCCTTCTCTGGAACCCTCCCTTGTGAAAAACTACAGACCAGTCTCTCTTCTTCCATTTCTGGCCAAGACCCTGGAACATGCAGTCAATCAACTCTCAGACTTTCTTTCCTGCAACAATCTCCCCAATGTCAATCAGTCTGGCTTCAAGAGTGGTCACTCCACAGAAACGGCCCTTCTGACTCCTGTGGAATCCCTATGGGTGGCAAAAGCTGCAGGTAACTCTTCTGTCCTCATTCTATTGGACCAATCTGCAGCCTTTGACACTATGATCAGATCCTTATGATTGCAGTCTAAAACTTCTCGGCATCCCTGGATCAGCTCTAGTCTGGCTTCGTCATACTTGTCTGGATGAACCTTCAAGGTATCCTGCCAGGGGCGTGATTTCTTACTCCCATAACCTCTCCATCGGTGTACCACAGGGCTTCCAGGGCAGTCCTTGGTCCGCTTCTCTTATCTATACTTCTTCTCTAGGCTCTCACGTGGCTTTTTTCTATCACTGCCATGCGCATGAAATCCAGCTCTTCCTCTGCTTTCCGTCTAAGGACTTTACTGTCTCGTCACGCAACTCTGCCTCTGCTTGGTTGAGAGAAAGACATCTTCAATTTAACATTTCCAAGACTGAAGTTCTAGTCTTCCCTGCCAGACCTTCGACACAACACAACATTGGATCTGCAGTGATGGTTCCCGCTAAGTGGGCAGAAATCTGGGGGTCATCACTGATGACCAACTGACCTTCAACGAACACATTGCCACAGTCTCTAGGTCATGTAGATATGCCATTCACAACATCAGAAAGATCAGACCCTACCTGGAGTACACAACACAACTCAACTCAACTCAACTTACCTCAACTCAGTCATTAAGGTCTATATCCCATCCCGTCCACTGTTCTGCGCACCACACAGTTGACACTCTCTCTTTGCTGGGTTGCTCTCTTGGACTTGCATCTCATGAAACAGAAACACTTTTTTGAAAGCACTTTGCTTTGATGTTTTTCTTCTTGATTTAGATTTTGTTTGCTTTTCTTGTTCCTCACTTGTAAGTCGCTTTGTATAAAAGCGTCTGCCAAATGACTAAATGTAAATGTAAATTAGCATCATCCCAGATCACCATCCCACGCCACCTTGTCAGAAGCTTTTGCAGCAGTGTTGTCCCACTACGTCAAAATTTCTAGATCTGCCACTGTTGAGCTGTTTCTGTGTGACAGCAGTCGGATTTTCAGTCTTGATACACATGAGACCAGGAGCAGTGCAGGTCGGTGGAGAAATTGTCACTGTGGGTTTCTGAGTGAGCAGTGTGAAAATCATCAATCACAAGTTAAAAAAAACAAGTCAAAATGATTTTTATTGTTCAATGGCACATATTGTACCTAATTAACTCCAGTTTATGCCTCATCAAAGATAAATGTGCAGTTACAATTATATCTGCTAAAGAACGTCACACTTAATCTGATTTAACTATTAAATGTGTGCACACTCCATGAAACTGGTTATCCCATAGGCCTGACGACATTTGCATACACTGGTGAATCGTCTGTTTCCTGACGTGATTTGTGAGGTCTGTCCTCTTGACCTGGTTTCACCTTTTGTTTTGAGTTCCTTTGGAGAATAGGAAGAATAAATGATTATGATTTCTTGAATGTCCAGTTTATTCAGAGAGCATTAAAAACTTGAAATGAATGTGTAGTAACTCACCAAAGGAACAAGAAGTAGATTATGAAGATGACATTTACAATGAGAGATACAACAGCAATGGTCACGAAAATCACTGGACTTGGTCCATGATGAGCCACTAGAAAAAATAATATTGTATTATTACAACAACCGTCAAAATTTCTGGAGGATCATTTGAGGTGTGGACTTGGGTTGATTACTTGCTGCAATCTTTATGAACACATATAAAAAAAAAACAGATTAAAAAAGTAATTGATGCTCTGCCTTGATGCAAAGATATGATCTGGCAGGATGGATCTAAACAGGCTGTAAGTTTGGATTATTAGCAGTATTTGTGATCAGTGTCACAACAAATGTGCACAAAGGGAGTGAAAGTAAAATAGAGAGGTCTTTGGACCGTGCTGTAACTCACCACCAACTAACTACATCATTCAACACATGTAATGTTACCAGCAGGCTGTATTCTTACCGACATCTGTCTCTCTCCCTATAGCTCTTATGGTGAGGTTCACAATCAGACTCTCCTCTGTGTTGATGTTTTCAGTGAAGGTGACCTTACAGGTGACGTTTGTGCCACTCTGTGTGGCTGAACGGTCAAAGGTCAAAGTTGAACTGTGTCTCTGTGTGATGGCAGTCAGGTTCTCAGTCCTTAAAGCAATGCTGTTCCCTGTAATGTGAGACTCTCCTGGTTTTCTCCACATCCAGGTGATGTTAGGAACAGATCCAGAGCAGAGACCAGGAGCAGTGCAGGTGAGTGTGATGTGCTGTCCCTCTGTCAGTGGATGAATCACCACTGTGGGTGTCTGAATCAGATCTAATAGGTGAGTAAATACATAATATATTTATTATTATTATTATTCTTGTTTAGAGCTGAAAAACTCACTGTGTACGTTACACTCTACATATACAATTAGTTTTGGTTGTTGTACCTGTAATAGTAATAATTGCTTTTGAAGTGAAGGCGGCGCCATCTGTCTTTCCATCCCTGTAACCAACAAGTCTGAGCTGATATGATCCAGAGTCTGATTTTCTGAGGTCATTAATGATGATGCTGCAGTTTTTCTTCGTCACATCAGGCTCCAACAGCGACACTCGTCCTCTAAACTCAGGCTCAATGTTTTCACCACCAGAGGTAAATATTAGTTTGCCAGTGCCAGATTTATCACATCTTTCTTTTATAGCTGAATCACATTTGTACCAAATTAAACCTGTGACATTGAAGACAGCATCATTAGTGAAGGAACATGGTAAAACAACACAGAGTCTATTCTCTGCTGTTATTTCTCCTTCAGGAAGGGTGATGCAGTAGGATCCAGTTTGACAGTGTTTTATTTTTACCACCACGGTACCTGTGATTCAAGAGATTCAAAGAGAAAAACAGTTATGACAAGAACATGAAGTGTATAAATGTTCACTGAAGGACTAAAATATTACAAAATAAGAATCTTTAAAAGGTATCTGACCATCACACTGCTGTTTCCTGTCTTTTTGTTGACACATCTTCAGTTCAGATATCGCTTTGATTATAAAGACAAGATTATACTATTCCTGTATAAACTTTTTTATTTGAACTGTTTGGCAATATGCTACGGCAATAGTTAATCCTATTTAACCCTCCTGTTGTGTTCCAGTCACATTTTGCTTATTTTACAAGTTCATCTCATTAGATCATAGAATGTGGATGAAGCACAGAGAGGTAGAAGAAATATTCTCCAAACAAAACTTCATGACACTTCCCTGCTTTGCTCATGTCATCAAAAGACACTTTAACAACTAACCTCTTGTTATAATGTGATCAAGTGACACATTGTGCAAGAGAGACAAAAGCATCAGGAAACAATTTTAGGCAATCCCCAAACCCACATGAGTACAGCCATATAATTTTTTAAAAATCAAACTTAATATTTACAATGACCTAACATTGTTGAGTTTCACTAATGCTACACAACTCATCATAACTCTAAACATGACTGTACAAGGCAGTAAGTCGACATAAAGCAATCGACCACATGAAGCTTTATTTTTTAGGTTTATGTGGTTTGCATATACGTGAAGCACTAAGCACAGGATCTATACGAAACCAGAAATTTTAACCGCAAGAAAATAGCTTAGTGGACATGTGTGTGCACCAGAGATTTTGCGCCTCTGTTAGAAATTGAAAATACATGCTCAGGTTTTACATTAAAGTTACAATGGTAGGCAGGGCAGCGTGAGGAGGTTTTGCCTAAGGACCCCTACTGGAGGTAGCCATAGCTGAGATTTGAACCCCAGTCTTCCACATGGGAGGCGGTGATGTTACCACTACACTAACCAGCTGCTGTTTTAACAAGGTCATTCAATTTTTGTGTTCAAATTCCACTTGAACTCTTATAAGAACTGTTAAGATTATGAGTCTGGACAGAAATGCACGTAAACTACACGTTCACTGGTTGGTAAAACAACAAAAACTCAGTGCAGTATTTCTAGTTTACTCAAAACCCATTTCTGGGAGCTTTATGGCCTAAAGGTCATTAATAAAAAGTCAAAACTTGTAATGTTCATAAGAATGTCAGTTCATAAAAAATGAGCACATTAGGTGATAATATACTAAACTAAGTTTCAGTAGTGCTGTTTTATTATGGGGTTTTTTGACCTTTTTGAGTGGTAACGCTAAACAAATTCCAACGAACTGAACACAACAGGAAGGTTAAATCCAATCAATTCGACATCATCTCAGTGAAGAAATGTTACAGATCATCCTGGTGTTTAAACATCAAAATGTCGTCTGCAGCCTCTGAACAGATCTTCATTAACGCTGCATACTCTACCTTTGGCACAGAAGACCAGAGACATCCAGATGAGAACAAACATCTTAAGTCAACACTTTAAACACTTTGTATCTGTGTCCACTGGAGAAGATCTTTTCTTTCAAGAGCACAAATTCCTAAGAACAGTAAACAGCACAAATCACTTACTGTCACTAAATCAATGGTTTAATCGTGTTATAGTTGTTACATTTTTTCTTTTACCTCTTCCTGTCTTCTCTTCACAATGATTGCTGCTGAGTGTTTCTATCTTTGGCAGAAGAGAACTGAAGTGACTGAACTTTCTCACCTCCTCCTCTTTTTGATCTTTTACTTTGTGCTAACAGTGTTCACTGAGGTTTTATACTGAACACTGGGACAAGTACATAAGTTGGAAGTTTGTACTATAAAATGAAAAAAATGAGAAAAAATTAAATGAAAAGTAAATGTTTTGTTTGTTATCCCCAAACAAGAAAACAGAAGAACAGACAGGCCTGTGTGTGACCAATGTGTGCATAGTATGATGTGCTTGAAACTATTTTGTTATCTTCAGTGTCAGATGAGAGATGACAGTCACATCAACATTAATTCATGTCTTTTAATGTCCTTTTTATGGTTTATACTGTGCATAATCTTTAAGAAATGTCACATGAGATCACATAAACATCGCCTTAAAAGGCATCATTGTATTCTTACTGATAACTTCCTCTTCACACTTAGAGGTTTCAGATTGTCAATATAACTCAGAACTGGCCAAGTCAGTCCGTCAGAAACATGAGCTGAGTTACAACTGTGCAGTACGATGACTGACAGCTCATTGATTACTTACCAGAAACAACCAGTAAGTTTACAAATAGATCAGATCAATTTATTGCACAGTCACTTTCAACTTCCTTTTATTTTCCCTTCCTGGTTTTGCCCCAGTTTGGCTTCTTCCTCTTTTCCAGCTCACTGATAATCATTGTCACCCAGCTGCTGCTACTGTATTCCAATGCCCGACTTCCAGTTATGCCCTGGTTGGTTAATTTATTGACTATCTTTCTCTTCTGGTTTTTCTGTCACTAATCACCCTGATCTGTTGCAATCGTGCCTTCAGCATTGGTCAGATGGTGCCACTTCAAACCTGAAGTCACTTGTCAGCCAGTTATCTCCTGCTCTCTGTTACCTGACTGGACCTGCACCTCAGACCTCTGATTTTCTGCCTGCTCCATTGATTTTGTAAGTCCTTCTCTGACCTTGATTTCCTGTTTCTTGGACTTTGTTTTTGGATATTGGATTAGCCCTGGTTGTAGGCGTTCTTCTGGTGTTGACCTGTTTCTTGGACCTGACTGTGTTTATTGTTACCTGTTTTCTGGCTTCTTCAGTCTCCTCTTTAGTTTCCTCCCCCAGACTCAGTCGCCTGAACGCACTTGTCACTTCACTGCTCATGGCTTCCTCCTTGTATGGTTTTCACTTTCTTGACTACTACTCCTAAAATACTCTGCTGCTCCAGATGCACCCTGACAAGGTGTGGATCTAATATCTTTGCTGAATTTCTTATGCTGACATTTCCACAATAAAACTTAACATGTCTTAATTCCCTTGGGGACATTCTCATGGAAAGGGAGCTGCATTTTAGGTGCTGAGGGTTTGATTCAGTGTCTTGTCCAGGGACACTTTGATATGGGGCCAGGACCTGGGGAAACAGGGAGTGGAATCACCAACTTGGGTATTACAGACCTTTGTGTTACATAAAATACCTCATGTAGATATAGTTCTAATAGATTCTAATCTTTCTAAATACACTGCAGTTTGGTGCATCGTCCTGTTGGGTTTTCATGTTGAGAAAATGACATGTTTCACACATATACTTCCCTTTACATATGTTATGAACACATACTGTATATATTCATTTACAAATAAACAAGTCATCTCTGTGTACACACACAATATTCTATAGTAGTAAACTGCTGATTAGCTAGTTAATCCAGCACCTGCCCATGTCTCTGCAACAAGTTCCTGTCACACTTTGTCTTTAAAGTATAGTCTAAAAGAGGTGGATGTGACTCACAGGAGTTATGGCACTTTATACCATAACTCAACAGAAGGCAACATGTAGTCTGTGTGATTTGAGACCAGCTAAATTCTTGTTAAACATAATTTACTGTTTAGGTCCATATTTTCTCTCTATATTTGACAGATCACTGTCCACTGCCTATGTCATTTCAAACTTTCCTGTATGCAGCCTGTGTTAAAGAAAACTGGGCTTGATCCGACTCTAGCTGACAGTTATTACCCCATCTCCAAATTACTCTTTGTATTGAAGAATCTCGAAAAAGGCAGGGTTCTGTAAAACATAGCACAGAGAAACGCCCTATATATTACTTTGGTTTATATTATATTTGATGAAAAGGAAGTGTTATGTCTACTGACAACTTAAGGTCTTCCCTTTTAGTTACTAATATAGTGTAACCCTTGCTCAATACTTTGTCCAACATAATTCTGATTCATTATTCTACGATTTCCCTAGAAATTATACTTATACTACCACTGTTACGCTGATGACACACACTTGTATCTCCCTATTGCACACATGGATAATGCTGAGCTGAGTTCTCTACTATTGATATGTCTGATCTAACAAACTGGATGTCTTTAAATTTTATGCAGTTAAACTCAAATAATTTACAAGTTAATTTAATTGGGCCACACAATATTTCATGCACTATACTGCCACCTACTGGGCCTTTAACACAATGTGTCGAACCTGTTGGTTTGTAAAACTAGAATGATCCTCAAGATCTTTTCACCTTGGAAACTCTGTAACTTAAAAAAAATAAAATACAATTTAAACACTTGAATGCGTTTAATGATAATATATATTTGAATTCTGCTACAATTCAGTAAAACTACTTTTGTTTATCTATTATTTCTTTCTAATCTATCAAGATCTAAACATCTTTTACTTTTAAAAAATGTGCTTTCTTTGCCCCTCATCATTAACAGGTACCACTCCAGGAGGAAACAGCACTGCAAATATAATCACTGTATCAACCTTAGTGAAAGTACAATAACAGCCAAGGCTGGACTCTTTCAGCTACTGAATTTAAAGTCAAATAGCATAATTCTTGTTGATTTTGATGTTATTTATTGAGTGCAAGATAAGACAGAGATAGAGGTAGAAGCCTGTTCAAACAGTCCCAGTTAACAGACCTGAAAAGTTTTTATTAAACTAAGATTTACTAAAGAAACTGACTTAATAAAAACTTTGTTGAAACCTGTACTTGTGACATTTGTGTGAACTAAACCAAACATGAAATGACGTAGTTGTTATCGCTCTCTGGTGGTGAGATGTGGGAACAGCAACAACAATTGCAGCTTTTCTTCCACTCACTTAATATCATTGTACTCCAGTTTGAAGTTTACATAAGGAATGCTCACTGGAGTCACCTCACTGACTTTTTGAAATCTCAATGTTACATACACTTGATTGTAATCACGAACTCACACTTGTCTTTCTTTATTTCCTCTCTCATTAGATCTGATTTAGAAGCTCAGGTTGATTTCTCCACTGACCTGCAGTGCTCCTAGTCGCCTGTAAAGTCAACTTCATTTTATATTATTTCCAAAATCTATTTTAGCCTATAAAAAGTCTGGTTTAGAACTGTCACATCTTAGTTGACACAAAACACATTCAATCAGCTGTATTTTCAATTTTAAAGGATTCTTTTTCCAGCTTTCCTTAATCAGTTTTATGGATTGCACCTGTTCGTCTTCATTGATTTCACCTGATCCTCCTGTCTCCTTCTATTTAAGCACCTCCTCACTCCTCTGCCAAATAATCACTGTTAATGTGAGTCCTCACACTACTGTCCAGCCCTGTGACCTTGTCTTATTTCTTGCCTTGTGTTTAGTTTTTTTGCAGTTTTTTTTGCAGTAAAAAATATTGTATATAAATTCCAGTGATGGCTTAAGTAGCCACACCCTTGCTTTCAGGTGTGTTATATTCAGCCACAGAATGATTGAACTCCTGTTTTATGATCTTTGATGTTAACTGTGGAGCTTCCTTTGGTTTATGCATGTTTACAGCATTTTTACTGCAAAGTTTGTCCTGTGGTTGGAGAATCTGACAAACGAGGATAATTGTTCTCATCTCATCTTACTTTAAAATTTTAGGATAAGTAGTTTTTTAAAATAATATGTGTTGAGCAATTATTATGTGAGCAATATGTGAAACCATGAAATTCCGTTGTTGTGTCTGACGTTGTTGTATATCACTGTGTATATTAAATATGTATTTTCTTGTTCTGTTTTTATTAACAGGTGAACAGGTTAACAGGGGAAAGACAATTCTGTAAAGATCAATTCTGTATCACTCTTACTGAAGGACAAATAAGAGCAGAGGCTGAACTCTGTGTTGTGATACCATGTTCTTTCTCTCTCTAAATGCTGTATTTGGAAATACAGCATTTAAATAGAGCCGTTAATACGGTGCATTCTGCACTATACTGAATATTTTAAAGATTAAATGTCATTAAGTTGAAGACAGTTAAACCACAACATTTCAAGCATTTATTCACAAAAATGTGTAAAACACAACCTGGAGCATACAACATATCAGAAGTGAAAACATCCTAATACAGATACAACAAGCAAAGAAATAGAAGAGAACATTTTAGACACATGTCAAAGCTGCACATGAAAAGCTGAACCTATTACAAAAGTTACACATTAATAGCATTATTATTATTATTACCACTACTAGTATGGGGTACCAGTGGTCAACGGAGATTTGCTTTGATTTTTTTCTCCTTGACTTAGATTTTGTTTGCTTGCCTTGTTCCTCACTTGTAAGTCGCTTTGGATAAAAGCGTCTGCCAAATGACTAAATGTAAATTAGCATCATCCCAGATCACCATCCCATGGCATCCTGTTAGAAGCTCTTGCAGCATTTTTGTCCCTCAAACATCTCTGGATCTGCCACTGTTGAGCTGTTTCTGTGTGACAGCAGTCGGTTCGATTCTCAGTCTTGACACATTAGAGACCAGGAGCAGTGGAAGTTGGTGGAGAAACTGTCACTGTGGGTTTCTGAGTGAGCAGTGTGAAGATCATCAGTCACTTCATCAGGAACTGCTGCAGTTCCTAGTCATTGTCTAAAGAGGTCGACAACTACCCAAAGCTACTTCATGGTCCAGACTATAAATACACCAGATCATGAATATCTTCACTCTACATAATATTCATATTTTCAACAGAGACATTTCTTTTAAAGAGAATATTAATCCGTTCTGTTATTAAGGAATTAATAGACTTGTTACACTGTTAAACTAACTGAGTGTTGAGTTGTTCACACTGTCACACTAATGCAGGAGACCTACAGTGAATCCTTGTGTGTTGCAGCAGACCATGAACTTTGAGCTGAGGTGACTGATGCTTCTGCAGATGGGGTACATTACAGTTGTCCATGTTTTCCATGTAATTCAATGTAACGTTTCTTGAGGTGATTGTTGTTGTTGATTTGGCGCTGTATAAAAAAACTGCATTGTAACTAAATAGATTTTGCATGAACAACTAATAGAGCATGATTTGTATTTAACTTGTACGACATGAGTATAGTCACTGCTGTCAGTAAAGCCACTGTAATGAAGATTATAAGAATATGTCATACTTAATTTTTCTGGTTTTCAGGTGAGATTGCACAGTCTCCAATTTATGCCTCATGAAAGATAAATGTGCAGTTACAATTATATCTGCTAAAGACTGTCACAGTTAATCTGATTTAACAATTTAATCTTTACACACTCTATGAAACTGGTTATCCCAGAGGCCTGTCGACGTTCGCATACACTGATAAATCGTTTGTTTCCTGCTGTGATTTGTGAGGTCTGTCCTCTTGACCTGGTTTCACCTTTTGTCTTGAGTTCCTTTGGAGAATAATAAGAAAAAAAGGTTATGATTTCTTGAATATCCAGTTTGTTCAAAGAGCATTCAAAACTTGAAATGAATGTGTAGTAACTCACCAAAGGAACAAGAAGTAGATTATGACGATGACATTTACAATGAGAGATACAACAGCAATGGTCAAAAAAATCACTGGACTTGGTCCATGATGAGCCACTAGAAAAAATAATATTGTATTATTTCAACAACAGTTAAAATTTCTGAAGGATCATTTGAGGTGTGGACATGGGTTGATTACTTGCTGTAATCTTTATGAACACATATTAAAAAAGTAACTGATGCAAAGATATGATCTGGCAGGATGGATCTAAACAGGCTGTAATTTTGGATTATTAGTAGTATTTGTAATCAGTGTCATAAGAAATGTGCACAAAGGGAGTGAAAGTAAAATAAATATGTCTTTGAACTGTGCTGTAATTTACCACTAACTACCCACATTATTCAACACATGTAATGTTACCAGCAGGCTGTATTCTTACCGACATCTGTCTCGACATCGCTCCCTGAAGCTCTGATGGTGAGGTTCTGTTTTACGTACACATTTCCATTGCTACTGACACACTCAGCAACAGTGCTGGTGTGGTGTTTTACAGTAAGGGTGATGGTGCTGTTAACTGTGTGGTTTGACACAGTGGAAGTGACTGAGTACTTAGTGTGGTTCTCCACCAGCGGCCACGTGATGGTCGGTATGGGAAACCCTTCACTGACACACACACAGGTGAGGACCTCTGACTGAATCACACAGGCAGAGCTTTTTAAGATCTTTGGAAATACTGCAAACACAGAAATCATCATCTTTCTATCAGAGTATTTAAACTGACTTTCAGTTCCATAACATCTGAGAAAATATACAGTTAGACAAAGAACGCGCAAACAATTATTGTAAATAATGTAAAATATGTGCTACTCACTGGCCACACTCAGACTCTCCTCTGTGTTGATGCTTTCAGTGAAGGTGACCTTACAGGTGACCTTTGTGCCACTCTGTGCGGCTGAACGGTCAAAGGACAAAGTTGAGCTGTGTCTCTGTCTGATGGCAGTCAGGTTCTCAGTCCTTAAAGCAATGCTGTTCCCTGTGATGTGAGACTCTCCTGGTTTTCTCCACATCCAGGTGATGTTAGGAACAGATCCAGAGCAGAGACCAGGAGCAGTGCAGGTGAGTGTGACGTGCTGTCCCTCTGTCAGTGGATGAATCACCACTGTGGGCGTCTGAATCAGATCTAATAGGTGAGTAAATACATAAAATATATTTATTAATATTATTATTATTGTTGTCCATAGAGCTGAACAACTCAGTGCACTGTGTACATTACACTCTACATATACAATTAGTTTTGGTTGTTGTACCTGTAACAGTAATTATTGCTTTTGAAGGGAAGGTGGCGCCATCTGTCTTTCCATTCCTGTTACCAACAAGTCTGAGCTCATATGATCCAGAGTCTGATTTTCTGAGGTCATTGATGATGATGCTGCAGTTTTTCTTCGTCACATCAGGCTCCAACAGCGACACTCGTCCTCTAAACTCAGGCTCAACGTTTTCATTACTACTGGAGTTAAATATTAGTCGTCCAGTGCCAGATATATCACATCTTTTATTTGTAGCTGAATGACATTTGTGCCAAATAAAACCTGTGACATTGAAGACAGCATCATTAGTGAAGGAACATGGTAAAACAACACAGAGTCCAGCCTCTGCTGTTATTTCTCCCTCAGGAAGGGTGATGCAGTAGGATCCAGTTTGACAGTGTTTTATTTTTACCACCACGGTACCTATGATCCAAGAGATTCAAAGAGAAAAACAATTATGACAAGAACATGAAGTAAATGTTCACTGAAGTACTAAAATATTACAAAATAAGAATCACTTTCTTTAAAAGGCATCTGATTATTTCACTGCTATTTCCTGTCTATTTGCTGATACATTGTCAGTTATTAGATTCCCCTTTGATTTATATAAACAAGATTATACTACTCTTATATAAACTTTTTTATTTGAACTCTTTGGCAACATGGTACAGCATTTAAATCCTATTTAACTCTCTTGTTGTGTTCCAGTCCTGTTTTACTGATTTACAAGTTCATCTCATTAGATCATAGAATGTGGACGAAGCGCAGAGAGGTAGAAGAAATATTCTCTAAACACTCAATGACACTTCCACTGCTTTGCTCATCGTCATCAAGAAGACATTGTAAAATATAGTTTCTATAATGTGACAAGTGTACAAGGCAGAAAAGAATCAGGAAACAATTTATGGCAATGCCCCAAACCCACATGAAGCCATATAATTTGTTTTAAAAAATAATTAATATTTACATGAACACTAACTGTGGAGCCACTAATGCTACAGGAAACTCCATCATAAACTCTAAAATCTACTGACACCATAGTCGACATCAACCAGTCGACAAAAGTATCTTTATTTTCTGAAGGTGCGATGATGTGGTTTGCATATACTGACAGCTAAAGCAACAGTGCTATAACGCCAGAAATTAAAAGCAAGACAAGCACGTGGTACAATGTGTGTGCACCAAGAGATTTTGCGCCTCTGTTATAAATTGAAACATGCATCAGTGTTTTACATTACACAAGTTACAATGGTAGGCAGGGCAGCGTGAGGAGGTTTTGCCTAAGGACCCCTACTGGAGGTAGCCATAGCTGGGATTTGAACCCCAGTCTTCCACATGGTAGGCGGTGATGTTACCACTACACTAACCAGCCGCTGTTTTAACAAGGTCATTCAATTTTTGTGTTCAAATTCCACTTGAACTCTTATAAGAACTGTTAAGATTATGAGTCTGGACAGAAATGCACATAAACTACACGTTCACTGGTTGGTAAAACAACAAAAACTCAGTGCAGTATTTCTAGTTTACTCAAAACCCATTTCTGGGAGCTTTATGGCCTAAAGGTCATTAATAAAAAGTCAAAACTTGTAATGTTCATAAGAATGTAAGTTCATAAAAAATGAGCACATTAGGTGATAATATACTAAACTAAGTTTCAGTAGTGCTGTTTTATTATGGGGTTTTTTGACCTTTTTGAGTGGTAACGCTAAACAAATTCCAACGAACTGAACACAACAGGAAGGTTAAATCCAATCAATTCGACATCATCTCAATGAAGAAATGTTACAGATCATCCTGGTGTTTAAACATTCAAAGTGTTGTCTGCAGCCTCTGAACAGATCTTCATTAACGCTGCATACTCTACCTTTGGCACAGAAGACCAGAGACATCCAGATGAGAACAAACATCTTAAGTCAGTACTTCGAACACTCGGTATCTGTGTCCACTGGAGAAGATCTTTTCTTTCAAGAGCACAAATTCCTAAGAACAGTAAACAGCACAAATCACTTACTGTCACTAAATCAATGGTTTAATCGTGTTATAGTTATTACATGTTTTCTTTTACCTCTTCCTGTCTTCTCTTCACAATGATTGCTGCTGAGTGTTTCTGTCTTTGGCAGAAGAGAACTGAAGTGACTGAACTTTCTCACCTCCTCCTCTTTTTGATCTTTTACTTTGTGCTAACAGTGTTCACTGAGGTTTTATACTGAACACTGGGACAAGTACATAAGTTGGAAGTTTGTACTATAAAATGAAAAAAATGAGAAAAAATTAAATGAAAAGTAAATGTTTTGTTTGTTATCCCCAAACAAGAATACAGAAGAACAGGCCTGTGTGTGACCAATGTGTGCATAGTATGATGTGCTTGAAACTATTTTGTTATCTTCAGTGTCAGATGAGAGATGACAGTCACATCAACATTAATTCATGTCTTTTAATGTCCTTTTTATGGTTTATACTGTGCATAATCTTTAAGAAATGTCACATGAGATCACATAAACATCGCCTTAAAAGGCATCATTGTATTCTTACTGATAACTTCCTCTTCACACTTAGAGGTTTCAGATTGTCAATATAACTCAGAACTGGCCAAGTCAGTCCGTCAGAAACATGAGCTGAGTTACAACTGTGCTGTACGATGACTGACAGCTCATTGATTACTTACCAGAGACAACCAGTAAGTTTCCAAATAGATCAGATCAATTTATTGCACAGTCACTTTCAACTTCCTTTTATTTTCCCTTCCTGGTTTTGCCCCAGTTTAGCTTCTTCCTCTTTTCCAGCTCACTGATAATCATTGTCACCCAGCTGCTGCTACTGTATTCCAATGCCCGACTTCCAGTTATGCCCTGGTTGGTTAATTTATTGACTATCTTTCTCTTCTGGTTTTTCTGTCACTAATCACCCTGATCTGTTGCAATCGTGCCTTCAGCATTGGTCAGATGGTGCCACTTCAAACCTGAAGTCACTTGTCAGCCAGTTATCTCCTGCTCTCTGTTACCTGACTGGATCTGCACCTCAGACCTCTGATTTTCTGCCTGCTCCATTGATTTTGTAAGTCCTTCTCTGACCTTGTTTTCCTTTTTCTTGGACTTTGTTTTTGGATATTGGATTAGCCCTGGTTGTAGGCGTTCTTCTGGTGTTGACCTGTTTCTTGGACCTGACTGTGTTTATTGTTACCTGTTTTCTGGCTTCTTCAGTCTCCTCTTTAGTTTCCTCCCCCAGACTCAGTCGCCTGAACGCACTTGTCACTTCACTGCTCATGGCTTCCTCCTTGTATGGTTTTCACTTTCTTGACTACTACTCCTAAAATACTCTGCTGCTCCAGATGCACCCTGACAAGGTGTGGATCTAATATCTTTGCTGAATTTCTTATGCTGACATTTTCCACAATAAAACTTAACATGTCTTAATTCCCTTGGGGACATTCTCATGGAAAGGGAGCTGCATTTTAGGTGCTGAGGGTTTGATTCAGTGTCTTGTCCAGGGACACTTTGATATGGGGCCAGGACCTGGGGAAACAGGGAGTGGAATCACCAACTTGGGTATTACAGACCTTTGTGTTACATAAAATACCTCATGCAGATATAGTTCTAATAGATTCTAATCTTTCTAAATACACTGCAGTTTGGTGCATCGTCCTGTTGGGTTTTCATGTTGAGAAAATGACATGTTTCACACATATACTTCCCTTTACATATGTTATGAACACATACTGTATATATTCATATACAAATAAACAAGTCATCTCTGTCTACACACACAATATTCTATAGTAGTAAACTGCTGATTAGCTAGTTAATCCAGCACCTGCCCATGTCTCTGCAACAAGTTCCTGTCACACTTTGTCTTTAAAGTATAGTCAAAAAGAGGTGGATGTGACTCACAGGAGTTATGGCACTTTATACCATAACTCAACAGAAGGCAACATGCTGTAGGTGTGATTTGAGACCAGCTAAGTTCTTGTTAAACATAATTTACTGTTTAGGTCTATATTTTCTCTCTATATTTGACAGATCACTGTCCACTGCCTATGTCATTTCAAACTTTCCTGTATGCAGCCTGTGTTAAAGAAAACTGGGCTTGATCCGACTCTAGCTGACAGTTATTACCCCATCTCCAAATTACTCTTTGTATTGAAGATTCTCGAAAAAGGCAGGGTTCTGTAAAACATAGCACAGAGAAACGCCCTATGTATTACTTTGGTTTATATTATATTTGATTAAAAGGAAGTGTTATGTCTACTGACAACTTTAGGTCTTCCCTTTTAGTTACTAATATAGTGTAACCCTTGCTCAATACTTTGTCCAACATAATTCTGATTCATTATTCTACGATTTCCCTAGAAATTATACTTATACTACCACTGTTACGCTGATGACACACACTTGTATCTCCCTATTGCACACATGGATAATGCTGAGCTGAGTTCTCTACTATTGATATGTCTGATCTAACAAACTGGATGTCTTTAAATTTTATGCAGTTAAACTCAAATAATTTACAAGTTAATTTAATTGGGCCACACAATATATCATGCACTATACTGCCACCTACTGGGCCTTTAACACAATGTGTCGAACCTGTTGGTTTGTAAAACTAGAATGATCCTCAAGATCTTTTCACCTTGGAAACTCTGTAACTTAAAAAAAATAAAATACAATTTAAACACTTGAATGCGTTTAATGATAATATATATTTGAATTCTGCTACAATTCAGTAAAACTACTTTTGTTTATCTATTATTTCTTTCTAATCTATCAAGATCTAAACATCTTTTACTTTTAAAAAATGTGCTTTCTTTGCCCCTCATCATTAACAGGTACCACTCCAGGAGGAAACAGCACTGCAAATATAATCACTGTATCACGCTTAGTGAAAGTACAATAACAGCCAAGGCTGGACTCTTTCAGCTACTGAATTTAAAGTCAAATAGCATAATTCTTGTTGATTTTGATGTTATTTATTGAGTGCAAGATAAGACAGAGATAGAGGTAGAAGCCTGTTCAAACATCCCAGTTAACAGACCTGAAGAGTTTTTATTAAACTAAGATTTACTAAAGAAACTGACTTAATAAAAACTTTGTTGAAACCTGTACTTGTGACATTTGTGTGAACTAAACTAAACATGAAATGATGTGGTTGTTATCGCTCTCTGGTGGTGAGATGTGGGAACAGCAACAACAATGGCAGCTTTTCTTCCACTCACTTAATATCATTGTACTCCAGTTTGAAGTTTACATTAGGAATGTTCACTGGAGTCACCTCACTGACTTTTTGAAATCTCATTGTTACATTCACTTGATTGTAAACATGAACTCACACTTGTCTTTCTTTATTTCCTTTCATGTTAGATCTCATTTAGATGCTCAGGTTGATTTCTCCACTGACCTGCACTGCTCCTAGTCGCCTGTAAAGTCAACTTCATTTTAGCCTATAAAAAGTCTGGTTTAGGACTGTCACATCTTAGTTGACACAAAACACATTCAGTCAGCTGTATTTTCAATTTTAGAGGATTTTTTTTCCAGCTTTCCTTAATCAGTTTTATATTCATGTACAAATAAGTCCCTGTTCGTCTTAATTGATTTCACCTGATCCTCCTGTCTCCTTCTATTTAAGCACCTCCTCACTCCTCTGCCAAATAATCACTGTTAATGTGAGTCCTCACACTACTGTCCAGCCCTGTGACCTTGTCTTATTTCTTGCCTTGTGTTTAGTTTTTTTGTTTTTTTGCAGTAAAAAATATTGTATATAAATTCCAGTGATGGCTTAAGTAGCCACACCCTTGCTTTCAGTGTGTTATATTCAGCCACAGAATGATTGAACTCCTGTTTTATGATCTTTGATGTTAACTGTGGAGCTTTCTTTGTTTTATGCATGTTTACAGCATTTTTACTGCAAAATTTGTCCTGCGGTTGGAGAATCTGACAAATGAGGATGATTGTTCTCATCTCATCTTACTTTAAAATTTTAGGATAAGTAGTTTTTTAAAATAATATGTGTTGAGCAATTATTATGTGAGCAATATGTGAAACCATGAAATTCCATTGTTGTGTCTGACCGTTGTTGTATATCACTGTGTATATTAAATATGTGTTTTCTTGTTCCGTTTTTATTAACAGGTGAGCAAAGTATTTGGAAATACAGCATTTAAATGGAGCACTTCATACGGTGCATTCTGCAATACTGAATATTTTAAGATTAAATGTCATTAAGTTGAAGACAGTTAAACCACAACATTTCAAGCATTTATTCACAAAAATGTGTAAAACACAACTTGGAGCATACAACATATCAGAAGTGAAAACATCCTAATACAGATACACAAGCAAAGAAATAGAAGAGAACATTTTAGACACATGTCAAAGCTGCACATAAAAGCTGAACCTATTACAAAAGTTACACATTAATAGCATTAATTATTATTATTACCACTACTAGTATGGGGGTACCAGTGGTCAACTGAGATTTGCTTTGATTTTTTTCTCCTTGACTTAGATTTTGTTTGCTTGCCTTGTTCCTCACTTGTAAGTCGCTTTGGATAAAAGCGTCTGCCAAATGACTAAATGTAAATTAGCATCATCCCAGATCACCATCCCATGGCATCCTGTTAGAAGCTCTTGCAGCATTTTTGTCCCTCAAACATCTCTGGATCTGCCACTGTTGAGCTGTTTCTGTGTGACAGCAGTCGGTTCGATTCTCAGTCTTGACACATTAGAGACCAGGAGCAGTGGAAGTTGGTGGAGAAACTGTCACTGTGGGTTTCTGAGTGAGCAGTGTGAAGATCATCAGTCACTTCATCAGGAACTGCTGCAGTTCCTAGTCATTGTCTAAAGAGGTCGACAACTACCCAAAGCTACTTCATGGTCCAGACTATAAATACACCAGATCATGAATATCTTCACTCTACATAATATTCATATTTTCAACAGAGACATTTCTTTTAAAGAGAATATTAATCCGATTCTGTTATTAAGGAATTAATAGACTTGTTACACTGTTAAACTAACTGAGTGTTGAGTTGTTCACACTGTCACACTAATGCAGGAGACCTACAGTGAATCCTTGTGTGTTGTAGCAGACCATGAACTTTGAGCTGAGGTGACTGATGCTTCTGCAGATGGGGTACATTACAGTTGTCCATGTTTTCCATGTAATTCAATGTAACGTTTCTTGAGGTGATTGTTGTTGTTGATTTGGCGCTGTATAAAAAAACTGCATTGTACTAAATAGATTTTGCATGAACAACTAATAGAGCATGATTTGTATTTAACTTGTACGACATGAGTATAGTCACTGCTGTCAGTAAAGCCACTGTAATGAAGATTATAAGAATATGTCATACTTAATTTTTCTGGTTTTCAGGTGAGATTGCACAGTCTCCAATTTATGCCTCATGAAAGATAAATGTGCAGTTACAATTATATCTGCTAAAGACTGTCACAGTTAATCTGATTTAACAATTTAATCTTTACACACTCTATGAAACTGGTTATCCCAGAGGCCTGTCGACGTTCGCATACACTGATAAATCGTTTGTTTCGTGCTGTGATTTGTGAGGTCTGTCCTCTTGACCTGGTTTCACCTTTTGTCTTGAGTTCCTTTGGAGAATAATAAGAAAAAAAGGTTATGATTTCTTGAATATCCAGTTTGTTCAAAGAGCATTCAAAACTTGAAATGAATGTGTAGTAACTCACCAAAGGAACAAGAAGTAGATTATGAAGATGACATTTACAATGAGAGATACAACAGCAATGGTCACGGAAATCACTGGACTTGGTCCATGATGAGCCACTAAAAAAAATAATATTGTGTTATTACAACAACATTTAAAATTTCTGAAGGATCATTTGAGGTGTGGACATGGGTTGATTACTTGCTGTAATCTTTATGAACACATATTAAAAAAGTAACTGATGCAAAGATATGATCTGGCAGGATGGATCTAAACAGGCTGTAATTTTGGATTATTAGTAGTATTTGTAATCAGTGTCATAAGAAATGTGCACAAAGGGAGTGAAAGTAAAATAAATATGTCTTTGGACCGTGCTGTAATTTACCACTAACTACCCACATTATTCAACACATGTAATGTTACCAGCAGGCTGTATTCTTACCGACATCTGTCTCGACATCGCTCCCTGAAGCTCTGATGGTGAGGTTCTGTTTTACGTACACATTTCCATTGCTACTGACACACTCAGCAACAGTGCTGGTGTGGTGTTTTACAGTAAGGGTGATGGTGCTGTTAACTGTGTGGTTTGACACAGTGGAAGTGACTGAGTACTTAGTGTGGTTCTCCACCAGCGGCCACGTGATGGTCGGTATGGGAAACCCTTCACTGACACACACACAGGTGAGGACCTCTGACTGAATCACACAGGCAGAGCTTTTTAAGATCTTTGAAATACTGCAAACACAGAAATCATCATCTTTCTATCAGAGTATTTAAACTGACTTTCAGTTCCATAACATCTGAGAAAATATACAGTTAGACAAAGAACGCGCAAACAATTATTGTAAATAATGTAAAATATGTGCTACTCACTGGCCACACTCAGACTCTCCTCTGTGTTGATGCTTTCAGTGAAGGTGACCTTACAGGTGACCTTTGTGCCACTCTGTGCGGCTGAACGGTCAAAGGACAAAGTTGAGCTGTGTCTCTGTCTGATGGCAGTCAGGTTCTCAGTCCTTAAAGCAATGCTGTTCCCTGTGATGTGAGACTCTCCTGGTTTTCTCCACATCCAGGTGATGTTAGGAACAGATCCAGAGCAGAGACCAGGAGCAGTGCAGGTGAGTGTGGTGTGCTGTCCCTCTGTCAGTGGATGAATCACCACTGTGGGCGTCTGAATCAGATCTAATAGGTGAGTAAATACATAAAATATATTTATTAATATTATTATTATTGTTGTCCATAGAGCTGAACAACTCAGTGCACTGTGTACATTACACTCTACATATACAATTAGTTTTGGTTGTTGTACCTGTAACAGTAATTATTGCTTTTGAAGGGAAGGTGGCGCCATCTGTCTTTCCATTCCTGTTACGAACAAGTCTGAGCTCATATGATCCAGAGTCTGATTTTCTGAGGTCATTGATGATGATGCTGCAGTTTTTCTTCGTCACATCAGGCTCCAACAGCGACACTCGTCCTCTAAACTCAGGCTCAACGTTTTCATTACTACTGGAGTTAAATATTAGTCGTCCAGTGCCAGATATATCACATCTTTTATTTGTAGCTGAATGACATTTGTGCCAAATAAAACCTGTGACATTGAAGACAGCATCATTAGTGAAGGAACATGGTAAAACAACACAGAGTCCAGCCTCTGCTGTTATTTCTCCCTCAGGAAGGGTGATGCAGTAGGATCCAGTTTGACAGTGTTTTATTTTTACCACCACGGTACCTATGATCCAAGAGATTCAAAGAGAAAAACAATTATGACAAGAACATGAAGTAAATGTTCACTGAAGTACTAAAATATTACAAAATAAGAATAACTTTTTTTAAAAGGCATCTGATTATTTCACTGCTATTTCCTGTCTATTTGCTGATACATTGTCAGTTATTAGATTCCCCTTTGATTTATATAAACAAGATTATACTACTCTTATATAAACTTTTTTATTTGAACTCTTTGGCAACATGGTACAGCATTTAAATCCTATTTAACTCTCTTGTTGTGTTCCAGTCCTGTTTTACTGATTTACAAGTTCATCTCATTAGATCATAGAATGTGGACGAAGCGCAGAGAGGTAGAAGAAATATTCTCTAAACACTCAATGACACTTCCACTGCTTTGCTCATCGTCATCAAGAAGACATTGTAAAATATAGTTTCTATAATGTGACAAGAGTGATTATGACATGAAGTCATATAAGTTGTTTTAAAAAATCATTTATGTTAACATGAACACTAAGTGTGGAGCCACTAATGCTACAGGAACCTCCATCATAAACTGTAAAATGGTTCTTAACCAAATCTACTGACACCATAGTCGACATCAACCAGTCGACAAAAGTATCTTTATTTTCTGATTGATGGTGCGATGATGTGGTTTGCATATTCTGACAGCTAAAGCAGCAGTGTCTGTACTAACAGATTTGGTGCCTCCATTATAAATTGAAAGATGCATCTGTGTTTTAATTTAATTCAATTTTTGTGTTCAAATTCCACTTGAACTTGTATAAGAACTGTTGAGATTATGAATCTGGACAGAAATGTGTGTAAACTACAATTTCACTGGTTGGTAAAGGAACAAAAACTAAATGCATTTCTAGTTTACTCAAAACCAATTTGTGGGAGCTTAATGGCCTAAAGGTCATTAATAAAAAGTCAAAAACTTGTACGTTCATAAGAATGTAAGTTCATAAAAAACGAGCACATTAGGTGGTAATATACTAATTATTATTTTAATAATAATTTAAGTAGTGCTGTTTTATTATGGGGTTGACCTTTTCGACTGGTAACACTAAACCAATTACAACGAACTGAACACAACAGGAAGGTTAAATCCAATCAATTTAACATTATCTCAGTGAAGAAATGTTACAGATCATCCTGGTGTTTAAACATCAAAATGTCGTCTGCAGCCTCAGAACAGATCTTCATTAACGCTGCGTACTCTACCTTTGGCACAGAAGACCAGAGACATCCAGATGAGGACAAGCATCTTAAGTCAGTACTTCAAACACTCGGTGTCTGTGTCCACTGAAGTAGATCTTTTCTTTCAAGAGCACAAATTTGTAAGTACAGTGAACAGCACAAATCACTTACTGTAACTAAAATATGGTTTAATTGTGTTATAGTTATTACATTTTACCTCTTCCTGTCTTCTCTCCACAATGATTGCTGCTGAGTGTCTGACTGCTCCCCCAGGGGAATGGGTTAAATGCAGAGGACCAATTTCATTGTAACATGTACATGTGACATATGACGAATAAAGGCTTTCTTCTTTTTCTTTATCTTTGGCAGAAGAGAACTGAAGCGACTGAACTTTCTCACCTCCTCCTCCTTTAGATCTTTTACTTTGTGCTAACAGTGTTCACTAAGGTTTTATGCTGAACACTGGGACAAGTGCATAAGTTGGAAGTTTGCACTATAAAATGAAAAAAATGAGAAAAAATTAAATGAAAAGTAAACGTTTTCTTTGTTATCCCCAAACAAGAATACAGAAGAACAGGTAGGCCTATGTAAGAAGGCATCAGTATATTCTTAGTGATAACTTCCTCTTCACAATTAGAGGTGTTAGATTGTCATTATAACTCAGAACTGGCCAAGTTAGTCAGAAACATGAGCTGAGTTAAAACTATGCTGTACGATGACTGACAGCTCATTGATTACCTACCAGAAACAACCAGTAAGTTTCCAAATAGACCAGATCACTTTCAACTTCCTGTTATTATCCCTGCCTGGTCCTGTCCCAGTTTAGTTTCTTTCTCTCTTCCTCTAACTCACTCATAATCATATACAGTATATATATAATCAAAGAGAAATCTGATAACTTAACTAAACACATTAGCCTAATACATGCTGACAAGGTGTGGATGTACTATCTTGGCTGAATTTTTCATGCTGACATTTTCTACAATAAAAATTTAAATATCTCTAATTTCACAATAATAATTGATACTTTAATTTCCTTTGGGAATTTCTCAAAGAAAGGCGGCTGCGTTTTAGGGGCTGAGGGTTTGGGGTTCAGTGTCTTGTCCAGGGACACTATACATGGGGTCCAGGATTTGTGGGAGTTGACTCACCAACCTTCGGTGTTGTAGACCTTTATGTGTTACTTAAAATACCTCAGGCAGATATAGAGCAGAGAATGTGTGTACTAATCTCTCTAAACCAGAAACTCTGCAGCTTGGTGCATCTTCCTGTGGGGTTTTTAACGCTAAGAAAATGACATGTTTCACACATATACTTCCTTTCGCAGTTGTTAAGAACACATGTATATTTATACACACATAAAGTCAATATAATAAAGTCATCTCTGTTTACACACACAGTATTCTTTAGTAGCATAGTCGTCTATTCAAGCTCCACAGAGTACAACTAGCATTCAAAATTACAAGAAGCTATGTAGAAGGGCAAAGTGTAAATGGAAGACAACTGGTCTTACAGTTCATTATATCCTCATGAAGGAGCAACAAATAATTTACATTTGAATGGTAAAGGATGCTAGGATCTCATTTTTCACAACTTATTTGTACCAATCGCCATAATCCTAGATTCCTTTTTCAAACCGTTAAGCTAGTTAATCCAGCACCTCCCCATGCCACTGCAACGTCTGTGACTGAAACAATTTCCTGTCACACTTTGTCTTCAAAGTAGAGTCAATAAGATGTGGGATCACCCAAAATTCATCATTCTTGGATGTGACTTATCCATATCTGAATTCCATCAGGTCTGTATTACTTTGGTTTATATCATATTTGACATTTGACTTTAACAGGAAGTTTTGTGTCTCTACTGACAACTTCTGTCTTCACTCTCAGTATCTGAGTATGGTGTGCCCCAGGCGTCCAATATTATTCTCATTTTACATGCTTTCCATCTGAGATGTTTTACACAGACGGGATATTTCTTTCTACTGTTACGCTGATGACACACACTTGTATCTCCCAACAGCACACGTGAATAATGCTAAGCTGAGTTCTCTACTATTGACATGTCTGATCTAAGAAACTGGATGTCTTTAAATTTCATGCAGTTAAACTCCATTAAGATGTTAGTTCTTTTAATTGGGCCACACAATATTTCATGCACTATACTGCCACCTACTGGGCTATTAACTAAGGTTGTCCAATGTTTTTATCACCTTAAGAATATAGCTAAAATTACCCAGCATTAGCTCCCAGTTCATTGTAGAGTCAATTTTAAGATTTCATTTATTACATTTAAAGCCCTTTTAATTTCATACAATCCTCCATATCACCTGAGATCCTCAGGTACTAGATTTTATCTTTTCCAAGATTCCAAAATTTTGGAATGATCTCCCTGAGGAAATCGAGCTTTCTGAGTCAGTGTCATCTTTTAAGTCTTGTCTTAAAACTCATTTTTATCTAATTATCTTTTTTGATTATATGTGACATGCTTGTGCTAGCTTTAATTCTCTTGTTTTGTCCTCATTTCTATCCTTGTGTTAAAATTTTGTTTTTTAATTTTAATTATTGTCTGTTTTAGTGTACAGCACTTTGTACTCTTGGATACGTGCTTTATAAATAAGGCTATTATTATTATTACTAAGTATTTCTCCTGTTTTGTATGGTTTGTAAAACTAGGTTGATCCTTAAGATCTATTTACCTTAGAGACTGTGTAATTAAAAAAAAATAATTACAATTGAAACGAAGGATGCACTCGATAAATATATATTCGAATGCTGCTACAATTCAGTAAAACTACTTTTGTTCATATGCTGTTTCTTTCTGTTCCATCGAAATTTAAACATCTTTTACTTTTAAAAATTGTGTTTTCTTTCTCCCTCATCATTAACAGGTACCACTCCAGGAGGAAACAGCACTGCAAATATAATCACTGTATCACGCTTAGTGAAAGTACAATAACAGCCAAGGCTGGACTCTTTCAGCTTCTGAATTTAAAGTCAAATTGCATAATTCTTGTTGATTTTGATGTTATTTACTTGAATGGACGATAAGACAGAGATAGAGTTAGAAGCCTTTTTAAACAGTCCCAGTTAACAGCCCTGAAGAGTTTTTATTAAATTAAGATTTACTAAAGAAACTGACTTAATGAAAACTTTGTTGAAACCTGTACTTGTGACATTTGTGTGAACTAAACACGTGGTTGGTATCGTCCTCTGGTGGTGAGATGTGGGAACAGCAACAACAATGGCAGCTTTTCTTCCACTAACTTAATATCATTGTACTCCAGTTTGAAGTTTACATTAGGAATGCTCACTGGAGTCACCTCACTGACTTTTTGAAATCTCATTGTTACATTCACTTGATTGTAATCATGAACTCACACTTGTCTTTCTTTATTTCCTCTCTCTTTAGATCTCATTTAGAAGCTCAGGTTGATTTCTCCACTGACCTGCACTCCACAGAAGAGACGGTGACGCTTAGGTAATTCTCATATACTTTTAAAAACTATATTGTCTCAGTGGCTGATACTCTGAAGTTGACATGACGCTTTGAGGTCTAGGATCACCAAGACTGAATGTGTTATATAACAGTCATAAGAATTTAGATTATTTCCAGTATGATCTTTTTTAGCCTATTCAGTCAGCTGTAATTTCAATTTTCCAGCATTTTTTCCAGTTTCCCTTAATCAGTTTCATGAATTTCACCTGTTCTCCTTGCTTGATTTCACCTGGTCCTCCTGTCTCCTTCTATTTAACCACCTCCTCACTCCTCTGCCAAATAATCACTGTTAATGTGAGTCCTCACACTACTGTCCAGCCCTGTGACCTTGTCTTATTTCTTGCCTTGTGTTTAGTTTTTTTGGATGACCTTGTTTGTCCCTGGACTTTACCTTTGCCCTGTCCCTCTGTAAGTTTAGCCTGCCCTTTTGTGATCTTCTAGTTTCAGTTGTTATTTTGTGTCCCTGTGCCGTGTTACTGGTGGTTTTCTGTTGATAATTCTTGTCTTGTTTCTCTCAAGTCTTGAGTTGTTACTTTGCACTGAGCCACGTCTCCTGTGTCCTTTTGTGAATTTGTGCCGGGTTATCTGCTGTTTTTTTATTTTCTACTTTGTAGGCCCTATTTGTTTCTCCCTTGTTTTTTCATTAAACCTTGTTTTGTTCGAACTTGTGTCTGGTATTTTAATCAGGCTCAAAAACCCAAATCCTCTTATCTGGTCTGCAAGGCTGAAGGTTTTTCTCCATCATTTATACATTATATCTATTTCTTCTTTACACATCCTCAAATGTTCGTTATTGGAGAACCACACTGAGTACTTTTTCTTTTTTTTTTACAGCATTTTTGCTGCAAAATTTGTCCTGCGGTTGGAGAATCTGACAAACGAGGATGATTGTTCTCATCTCATCTTACTTTGAAATTCTAGGATAAGTAGTTTTTTAAATTAATATGTGTTGAGCAATTATTATGTAAGAAATATGTGAAACCATGAACTTCCATCGTTGTGTCTGACCGTTGTTGTATATCACTGTGTATATTAAATATGTATTTTCTTGTTCCGTTTTTATTAACAGGTGAACAGGTTTACAGGGGAAAGACAATTCTGTAAAGATCAATTCTGTATCACTCTTACTGAAGGACAAATATGAGCAGAGACTGAACTCTGTGTTGTGATACCATGTTCTTTCTCTCTCTAAATGCTGTATTTGGAAATACAGCATTTAAATAGAGCTATTCGTACGGTGCATTCTGCACTATACTGAATATTTTAAGATTAAATGTCATTAAGTTGAAGACAGTTGAACCACAACATTTCAAGCATTTATTCACAAAAATGTGTAAAACACAACTTGGAGCATACAACATATCACAAGTGAAAACATCCTAATACAGATACAACAAGCAAAGAAATAGAAGAGAACATTTTAGACACTTGTCAAAGCTGCACATGAAAAGCTGAACTTATTACAAAAGTTATACATTAATATCGTTATTATTATTATTACCACTACTAGTATGGGGTAACAGTGGTCAACTGAGATTTGCTTTGATGTTTTTCTCCTTGACTTAGATTTGGTTTGCTTGCCTTGTTCCTCACTTGTAAGTCGCTTTGGATAAAAGCATCTGCCAAATGACTAAATGTAAATTAGCATCATCCCAGATCACCATCCCATGGCATCCTGTTAGAAGCTCTTGCAGCAGTTTTATACCCCCACATCAACATTTCTAGATCTGCCACTGTTGAGCTGTTTCTGTGTGACAGCAGTCGGTTCGATTCTCAGTCTTGACACATTAGAGACCAGGAGCAGTGGAAGTTGGTGGAGAAACTGTCACTGTGGGTTTCTGAGTGAGCAGTGTGAAGATCATCAGTCACTTCATCAGGAACTGCTGTAGTTCCTAGTCATTGTCTACAGAGGTCGACAACTACCCAAAGCTACTTCATGGTCCAGACTATAAATACACCAGATCATGAATATCTTCACTCTACATAATATTCATATTTTCAACAGAGACATTTCTTTTAAAGAGAATATTAATCGATTCTGTTATTAAGGAAGTGATAGACTTGTTACACTGTTAAACTAACAGAGTGTTGAGTTGTGCACACTGAGAATCCCATTAATGCAGGAGACCTACAGTGAATCCTTGTGTGTTGTAGCAGACCATGAACTTTGAGCTGAGGTGACTGATGCTTCTGCAGATGGGGTACATTACAGTTGTCCATGTTTTCCATGTAATTCAATGTAACGTTTCTTGAGGTGATTGTTGTTGTTGATTTGGCGCTGTATAAATAAACTGCATTGAACTAGATAGATTTTGCATGAACACCTAACAGAACATGATTTATATTTAACTTGTGCCACATGAGAATAGTCACTGCAGTCAGTAAAGTCACTGTAATGAAGATTATAAGAATATGTCATACTTAATTTTTCTGGTTTTCAGGTGAGATTGCACAGTCTCCAATTTATGCCTCATGAAAGATAAATGTGCAGTTACAATTATATTTGCTAAAGACTATCACAGTTAATCTGATTTAACTATTAAATGTGTGCACACTCCATAAAACTGGTTATCTCAGAGGCCTGACAACGTTCGCATACACTGGTGAATTGTCTGTTTCCTGACGTGATTTGTGAGGTCTGTCCTCTTGACCTGGTTTCACCTTTTGTCTTGAGTTCCTTTGGAGAATAGGAAGAAACAAAATGATTATGATTTATTGAATGTCCAGTTTATTCGAAGAGCATTAAAAACTTCAAATGACTGTGTAGTAACTCACCAAAGGAACAAGAAGTAGATTATGAAGATGACATTTACAATGAGAGATACAACAGCAATGGTCAAGAAAATCACTGGACTTGGTCCATGATGAGCCACTAGAAAAAATAATATTGTATTATTACAACAACACTTAATATTTCTGGAGGATCATTTGAGATTTGAGATTTGCTGCAATCTTTGTCAACACACATTTAAAAAACATTAAAAAAGTAACCGATGCTCTGCTTTGTTGCAAAGATATGATCTGGCAGGATGGATCTAAACAGGCTGTAAGTTTGGATTATTAGCAGTATTTGTGACAACATATGTGCACAAAGGGAGTGAAAGTGAAATAAAGATGTCTTTGGACCGTGCTGTAACTCACCACCAACTACCCACATTATTCAACACATGTAATGTTACCAGCAGGCTGTATTCTTACCGACATCTGTCTCACTTACTTTTTATAACATCGATGTCAATACAGTAAAATATAGTAAATGATGCTGGGAAACACAGCAGGTTAACAAGAATCGCTCATCACCTTTCTATGAGAGTATTTACACTGATTTTCAGTTCCATAACATCTGAGAAAATATACAGTTAGACAAAGAACACGCAAACAATTATTGTAAATAATGTAAAATATGTGCTACTCACTGGCCACACACAGACTCTCCTCTGTGTTGATGTTTCCAGGGAAGGTGACTTTACAGGTGATGTTTGTGCCACTCTGTGTGACTGAACGGTCAAAGGACAAAGTTGAACTGTGTCTCTGTCTGATGGCAGTCAGGTTCTCAGTCCTTAAAGCAGTGCTGTTCCCTGTGATGTGAGACTCTCCTGGTTTTCTCCACATCCAGGTGATGTTAGGAACAGATCCAGAGCAGAGACCAGGAGCAGTGCAGGTGAGTGTGATGTGCTGTCCCTCTGTCAGTGGATGAATCACCACTGTGGGCGTCTGAATCAGATCTAATAGGTGAGTAATATATATTTATTAACATTATAATTATTGTTGTCCATATAGCTGAACACCTCAGTGCACTGTGTACGTTACACTGTACATATACAATTAGTTTTGTCTGTGTCTGTTTTTGTCTGTACCTGTAATAGTAATAGTTGCTTTTGAAATGAAGGTGAAGCCATCTGTCTTTCCATCCCTGTAACCAACAAGTCTGAGCTGATATGATCCAGAGTCTGATTTTCTGAGGTCATTGATGAAGATGCTGCAGTTTTTCTCAGTCACATCAGGCTCCAACAGCGACACTCGTCCTCTAAACTCAGGCTCATTGTTTTCATTACTACTGGAATTAAATATTAGTTTTCCAGTTTCAGATATATCACATCTTTCTTTTATAGCTGAATTACATTTGTACCAAATTAAACCTGTGACATCATGGGCAGCATCATTAGTGAAGGAACATGGTAAAACAACACAGAGTCCAGCCTCTGCTGTTATTTCTCCTTCAGGAAGGGTGATGCAGTAGGATCCAGTTTGACAGTTTTTTATTTTTACCACCACGGTACCTGTGATCCAAGAGATTCAAAGAGAAAAACAATTATAACAAGAACATGAAGTAAATGTTAACTGAAGTACTAAAATATTACAAAATAAGAATCACTTTCGTAAAAGGCATCTGATTATTTCACTGCTGTTTCCTGTCTTTTTGTTGACACATCTTCAGTTATCAGATTCCCCTTTGATTTATATAAACAAGATTACACTATTCTTACATAAAAGTTTTTATTTGAACTGTTTGGCAACATGGTACAACATTTAAATCCTATTCAACCTTCCTGTTGTGTTCCAGTCCTGTTTTACTGATTTACAAGTTCATCTCATTAGATCATAGAATGTGGACGAAGCACAGAGAGGTAGAAGAAATATTCTCCAAACACTCAATGACACTTCCACTGCTTAGCTCAACATCATCAAGAGCACATTTTAAAATATAATTTCTATAATGTGACAAGTCTACAAGGCAGTGAAGAATCAGGAAACAATTAGTTTTATGGCAATCCCCAAAACCCACATGAACTCATATAATTTGTTTTAAAGAAATCATTTATGTTGAAATGAACGCTGACTGTGGAGCCACTAATGCTACAGGAAACTCCACCATAAACTCTAAAATGGTTCTTAACCAAATCTACTGACACCATAGTCGACATCAACCAGTCGACAAAAATATCTTTATTTTCTGAAGGTGCGATGATGTGGTTTACATGTACTGACAGCTAAAGCAACAGCGCTATAAAGCCACAAATTTAAAGCAACTTGAGACAGAAAAGAGAAAAGCATTTTACACCTCTATTATAAATTAAACCTGCATCTGGGTTTAATAGGTTAATTAAATGTTGGTGCTCGAATTCCACTTGAACTTGTATAAGAACTGTTAAGATTGTGAGTCTAGACAGAAATGTACAGTATGTAAACTACAGCTTCACTGGTTGGCAAAGGAACAAAAACTCAGTGCAGTAATTCTAGTTTGCTCAAAACCAATTTGTGGAAGCTTAATAGCCTATAGGCCCTTAATAAAAAGTCAAAACTTGTAATGTTCATAAGAATGTAAGTGTCACCATTTCTGCATATTCTGTTCTCTGCCATTCCTGTCTGTACTCATTTATGGTCCCCTTTCTCATTTCAGATACCCTGCATGTTCCTGCTTCTCTACCTCCAGGCACCTTGTTAACACTCATCTGGTTCACCTGTGTCATTGTCTCTGCCCCATTGCTATATAACCCACTCCACAACTCTGCTCCCCTGTCAGTTCGTCACCTTCTCTGGAAAGACCACACCTGTCTGCCTGAAACCAGCTCAACTAAAACGATTTTCTGAACCATTAACTCCGGACTCTATGTATGTCTGTCTACCTGCCCGTTAGAGCAGCCGCTTTTAGTTACTATCCTGTTTTTGGACTTTTTCCCCTGCCAGTGCAGTTATTCAGTTATTGTATTTTTGTTTTCTTACACTCCTGCCGGTTAGTGCAGCGTCCTTAGTTTACTCCGTTCATCTCTTTGTTTTATATATCTACCACCTGCTGAATAAAAGACACTTGCTCTCCAGCCTGCCTCAGCTTGTGCTTTTGGGTCCACGCACCTACTTGTGATAGAACGAACTGACCAACATGGACCCAGCAAACCTGGGCAATGTGGCTGGTGAGTTGGAAGCACAGGCGAAAGCAATCAGATGTCATGAGCAACAGCTGGAGGACCTTACTATGACTGCTCCATAGACCTTCTACCAGGGTCCATCCCACCCAGAGGTCGTCTTTTCTCCCTTTCTTCCCCAGAGAGGCTGGCTATGGAAAAGTATATCGCAGAGTCTCTGGCCGCTGGAATCATTAGACCCTCCTCTTCACCAGCTGGTGCAGGATTCTTCTTTGTCGGTAAGAAGGACGGAGGTCTCCGTCCCTGCATTGACTATAGAGGCCTCAATGACATTACAATAAAAAACAAATATCCACTCCCACTCATCTCCTCTGCCTTTGAGCTCCTTCAGGGAGCCACAGTCTTCACCAAATTGGACCTACGGAACGCCTACCATCTGGTGAGGATTAAGGAAGGGGACGAATGGAAGACTGCCTTCAACACTCCGAACGGCCATTACGAATACCTGGTGATGCCTTTCGGGCTCACAAATGCTCCCGCTGTATTCCAGGCCCTAGTGAACGACGTGCTCCGAGACATGGTCAACATCTTTGTATTTGTGTATCTCGATGATGTCCTGATCTTTTCCAAGGACCTGCAGGAGCACATAAAGCATGTTCGCATGGTACTGCAAAGACTTTTGGCTAATGGGCTTTTTGTAAAAGCAGAGAAATGTGCTTTCCATGTGTCATCCACAACCTTTCTCGGATACATCATCTCCCCTGATCGCATGGAAATGGATCCAGGAAAAACCAAGGCTGTCCTCGATTGGCCTACTCCCACCTCCCGGAAACAGCTGCAGCGCTTTCTGGGGTTTGCAAATTTCTACAGACGATTCATTCGTAATTATAGCTCAGTCGCCTCACCCCTCCACCAACTGACCTCCAACCAGTCTCCGTTCTTCTGGACCGCCGAGGCTGACCAAGCCTTCCGGGACCTCAAACACCGCTTCACATCGGCTCCTGTCCTTACCATCCCTGACCCCAAGAGGCAGTTTGTGGTTGAGGTGGATGCCTCAAGTTCTGGCGTAGGAGCAGTCCTTTCTCAAAGGTCAGTGTCGGACAACAAATTACACCCCTGTGCCTTCTTTTCTAGAAAGCTGCTTCCTGCTGAACGCAACTACGATGTGGGCAACAAAGAATTGCTAGCCATGAAGTTGGCGCTGGAGGAGTGGCGCCACTGGCTGGAGGGGAGCGAACAGCCGTTTGTGGTCTGGACTGACCACAAGAACCTGGCATATCTCCGTTCTGCCAAGAGGCAAGACGCACGACAGGCTCGGTGGGCTTTATTCTTCACCCGGTTCAACTTCTCTATTGTCTACCGGCCGGGTTCCAGGAATACCAAGGCTGATGCCCTGTCCCGCCAGTTCCCAGACACCGAGGACTCTGAGCCAGCAGATCTCATCATCCCCTCGTCCTGCTTCATCGGTGCTGCACGTTGGCCCATAGAGAAACAGGTAGCTGATGCAGTCACCAATCTCCCTGTTCCACCTAACTGTCCTCCCCGCTGTCTGTTTGTTCCTGATGCTCTCAGGTCACAGGTTTTGCAGTGGTCCCATTCTTCTCGTCTCGCCTGTCATCCTGGATCTGATAGAACCCTAGCCATGATCAAACAACGGTTCTGGTGGCCGACTCTCCATGCCGACGTCAGGGAATTTGTTGCAGCCTGCTCTACCTGTGCTCAAAATAAAACCTCCAACAGAGCTCCTGCTGGGCTCTTGCACCCACTCCCAATTCCGCGGCGTCCTTGGTCACACCTCTCTCTGGATTTCATAACAGGCCTTCCTCCATCTGAAGGTAACACTACCATACTCACTGTTGTCGACAGATTTTCTAAAGCCGCACACTTTGTTCCCCTTCCAAAGCTGCCCTCTGCCAAGGAGACAGCTGAGGTCATGCTGTCACAGGTGTTCCGGCTCCATGGTCTCCCGTTGGACATTGTCTCTGACAGAGGGCCCCAGTTTGTAGCGAGGTTCTGGAAAGATTTCTGCCGACTCCTGGGGGCCACAGCCAGCCTCAGTTCTGGGTTTCATCCCCAATCAAACGGCCAAACCGAAAGGATGAACCAGGATCTGGAAAGGACTCTCCGCTGTCTCTGCTCAAAAGAACCTTCCACGTGGTCAAAATCCCTTCTCTGGGTAGAATATGCTCACAATTCCCTTCCCTCCTCAGCAACTGGCTTCTCACCTTTCCAGGCAGCCTATGGTTATCAACCTCCCCTTTTCCCATCCCAGGAGCAAGAATCGGACGTGCCCTCTGTTCAGGCCTTCATCCGACGCTGCCGAAGGACATGGATCAGAGTCCGGAACTCCCTTATCAGAACATCCCACCGCTATGTTACGGCGGCCAACAAACGCCGCTCTCCAGCTCCCCTGTACGCCCCGGGACAGCGTGTGTGGCTGTCCACTCGCGACCTACCATTGAGGGTGGATTCCAGAAAGCTGGCTCCCCGCTTTGTGGGTCCTTTTCCTGTATCCAAGATCGTCAATCCGGTGGCTGTGATGCTCAGGCTCCCTCGGTCCCTCCGGGTGAATCCCACCTTTCATGTCTCTCACCTCAAGCCGGTTCGGACCAGTCCTCTGGCTCCCGCCTCCGTGCCCCCTCCGCCCGCCCGGCTTGTTGGTGGTGCGCCGGCCTTCACGGTCCGCCGTCTCCTCCGTTCCCGCCGGCGAGGTCGGGGTCTTCAGTATCTGGTCGACTGGGAGGGGTACGGTCCTGAGGAGCGTTCCTGGGTTCCTGCCCGGTCCATCCTGGATCCAGCTCTGGTGCGGTCCTTCCATCGTGCCCATCCTGATCAGCCTGGTGGGCCGTCCGGTGCCGGCCGTTGAGAGGGGGGTTCTGTCACCATTTCTGCATATTCTGTTCTCTGCCATTCCTGTCTGTACTCATTTATGGTCCCCTTTCTCATTTCAGATACCCTGCATGTTCCTGCTTCTCTACCTCCAGGCACCTTGTTAACACTCATCTGGTTCACCTGTGTCATTGTCTCTGCCCCATTGCTATATAACCCACTCCACAACTCTGCTCCCCTGTCAGTTCGTCACCTTCTCTGGAAAGACCACACCTGTCTGCCTGAAACCAGCTCAACTAAAACGATTTTCTGAACCATTAACTCCGGACTCTATGTATGTCTGTCTACCTGCCCGTTAGAGCAGCCGCTTTTAGTTACTATCCTGTTTTTGGACTTTTTCCCCTGCCAGTGCAGTTATTCAGTTATTGTATTTTTGTTTTCTTACACTCCTGCCGGTTAGTGCAGCATCCTTAGTTTACTCCGTTCATCTCTTTGTTTTATATATCTACCACCTGCTGAATAAAAGACACTTGCTCTCCAGCCTGCCTCAGCTTGTGCTTTTGGGTCCACGCACCTACTTGTGATAGTAAGTTCATAAAAAACGAGCACATTAGGTGATAATATACTAATTATTATTTTAATAATAATTTAAGTAGTGCTGTTTTATTATGGGTTTTTTTGACCTTTTTGAGTGGTAACACTAAACGAATTATGACGAACTGAACACAACAGGAAGGTTAAATCCAATCAATTCGACATCATCTCAATGAAGAAATGTTACAGATCATCCTGGTGTTTAAACATCAAAATGTCGACTGCAGCCTCAAAACAGATCTTCATTAACACGGCATACTCTACCTTTGGCACAGAAGACCAGAGACATCCAGATGAGGACAAACATCCTAAATCAGTACTTCGAACACTCTGTGTCTGTGTCCACTGGAGAAGATCTTTTCTTTCACGAGCAGGAATTCCTAAGAACAGTGAACAGCAAAAATTACTGTAACTAAATAAATGGTTTAATCGTGTTATAGTTATTACATTTTTTCTTTTACCTCTTCCTGTCTTCTCTTCACAATGATTGCTGCTGAGTGTTTCTATCTTTGGCAGAAGAGAACTGAAGTGACTGAACTTTCTCACCTCCTCCTCCTTTTGATCTTTTACTTTGTGCTAACAGGGTTCACTGAGGTTTTATACTGAACACAGGGACAAGTACATAAGTTTACACTATAAAATGAAAAAATGAAAAACAATGAAATGAAAAGAAAACTTTTTGTTTGTTTCTTATCCCCAAACAAGAAAACAGAAGAACAGGTAGGCCTATGTAAGAAGACATCATTGTATTCTTAGTGATAAGTTCCTCTTCACACTCACACTCTTCACAGATTGTCATTATAACTCAGAAGCGGCCAAGTTAGTCAGTCAGAAACATGAGCTGAGTTAAAACAGTGCTCTATATATAGGTGCTGAGGGTTTGGGGTTCAGTGTCTTGTCCAGGGACACTTTGATACAGGGCCAGGAACTGGGGAAACCTGGAGTTGAATTATCAACCTTGGGTGTTGCAGACATTTGTGTTACTTAAAATACCTCAGCCAGATATAGAGCTGAGAATGTGTCTACTAATCTCTCTGAACCAGAACCTCTGCAGCTTGGTGCATCTTCCTGTGGGGTTTTTAACGCTAAGAAAATGACATGTTTCACACATATACTTCCTTTCACAGGTGTTAAGAACACATGTATTGCACACACAATATTCTAAAGTAGTATAGTCCTCTATTCAAGCTCCACAGAGTACAAATAGCATTCAAAATTGCAAGCAGGTATGTAGAAGGGTAAATGGAAGACAACTGGTCTTACAGTTCACTGTGTCCTCATGAAGGAGCAACTAATAGTTTATATTAGAATGTTAAAGAATTCTATGTTATTTTTCACATCTTATTTGTACCAATCGCCATAATCCTAGATTTCTTTTTCAAACTGTTAAGCTAGTTAATCCAGCACCTCCCCATGCCACTGCAACTTCTGTGACTGAAACAATAATATATCAATAAGATGTGGGATCACCCAAAATTCATCATTCTTGCATGTGACTTGTCCATATCTGAATTCCATCAGGTCTGTATTACTTTGGTTTATATCATATTTGACTTTAACAGGAAGTTTTGTGTCTCTACTGACAACTTCTGTCTTCACTCTCAGTACCTGAGTATGGTGTGTCCCAGGCGTCCAATATTATACTCATTTTACATGCTTTCCATCCATGTTATACGCAGACGTGATATTTGTGATATTTCATTCCGCTGTCGGTGGACGAAGTGTGTGATGACACACATTTGTATCTCCCAATAGCACACATGGATAATGCTAAGTTGAGTTTTTTTAATTGGGCCGCACAATATTTCATGCATTATACTGCCAGCTACTGGGCCTTTAACACAATGTGTCGAACCTGTTGTTAAAAACCTTGTCGTTTGGGCATCAACTAAGGTTATCCAATGATGTTTTTATTACCATAAGAATTTAGCTAAAATTACCCAGCATTAGCTCCCAGTTCATTGAAAGTACATTAACAGCTGAGGCTGGACTCTTTCAGCTACTGAATTTAAAGTCAAATAGCAAAATTCTCGTTGATTTTGATGATATTTACTTGAATGGAAGATAAGACAGAGATAGCGGTAGAAGCCTGCTCAAACAGTCCCAGTTAACAGCGATAAAGAAACTGACTTAATAAAAACTTTGTTGAAACCTGTACTTGTGACATTTGTGTGAACTAAACTAAACATGAAATGACGTGGTTGGTATCGTCCTCTGGTGGTGAGATGTGGGAACAGCAACAACAATGGCAGCTTTTCTTCCACTCACTTAATATCATTGTACTCCAGTTTGAAGTTAACTTTAGAAATGCTCACTGGAGTCACCTCACTGACTTTTTGAAATCTCATTGTTCCATTCACTTGATTGTAATCATGAACTCACACTTGTCTTTCTTTAAATCCTCTCTCTCTAGATCTGATTTAGAAGCTCAGGTTGATTTCTCCACTGACCTGCACTCCTCCTGGTCACCTGTAACGTCAACTTCACAGGCAGCAAGACCACAGAAGAGATGGTGACTCTCAGTTAATTCTCTTACATACTTTACAAAAGTATATTGTCTCAGTGGCTGATACTCAGAAGTTGACATGAAGGTTTGAGGTCTAGGGTCATCAAGACTGAATTTGCTATATAACAGTCATAAGATTTAGATTATTTCCAGTATAATCTATTTTAGCCTATAAAAAGTCTGGTTTAGAACTGTCACATCTTAGTTGACACAAAACACATTCAGTCAGCTGTAATTTCAATGTTACAGGATTTTTTTCCCAGCTTCCCTTTATCAGTTTCATGAATTGCCGTGTTACTGGTGGTTTTCTGTTGTTAATTCTTGTCTTGTTACTCTCAAGTCTTGAGTTGTTACTTTGCACTGATCCACGTCTCCTGTGTTCTGTTGTGACTTTGTGCCTTGTTATCTGCTGTTTGTTTGTTTTCTACTTTGTTTGCCCTATTTGTTTCTTCCTTGTTTTTTTTTTATTAAACATTGTTTTGTTCGAACTTGTGTCTGGTATTATATTCAGGTCCAAAAACCACAATCCTCATATTTGAAACGCTTAAGGTTTTTCATTTTATCCTTTATACATTATATCTATTTCTTCTTTACACATCATCAAATGGTCGTTATTGGAGAACCACACTAAATACATTTTCATCAGTGTCAAACCACACAGCAGTGTCAGACAAACTGTGGAAGCTCATAGAAACCCTTAGTGTGTTGGCAGAAATGAAAATGGGGTTGTGCAAGATAACCACATCATCATTCCTTCAAAGAGCCAGCGGAGGTCCCCCCGTCAAGGGATGTGTTGGTGAGTAGGTAATTCACAATGTAAAAACTAAAACATTCAACTTTCTTTTAATCCTTTTAGTGACAACACTTCCTATTTTCTGTTTCATCAACTCTGCCATTTTAGTTAATTTTTATTGCAAAGTTTGTCTTGTGGATGAAGATGCTGTTTCAATTACTATGAAATTAAAAATTTCAGATAACCTAAATTAGAGTTAAACTCTATGATAACCACAGCACACATGATAACGGACTAAGTCTAGTGGAATTATGTTCTGTGTTGTTAATGTGTGTCTCACTCCCATGCAGCATTGTGGCTTTTCTATTAGCAAAAATGAAACTTAACTGCATTGTATTTGGTGATAATGTGGTGTAAACTCGCGTCCTGTATGAAGAAATCACTCTTTGCTTTGTGTTTACCTCCTTTTAAACTTTTGAACTGTCTTTATTTGGTTTTCTTGCTGCTTCATATGTTTTGTCACAGTGTATCACTGTTAATAACAGCAAACCGCATGGAAACTCAATCTTACAATTGCCTTCTGCAGTATTTGAAAACCATTTTTGCATCCTGATTAGTTTGTAATGTTTTGGAACCACTTTTGTTCAGTTACTTCATTCAAACAAGGGAAATTGAAAACCCTGCCAGAGGTAGCATAGTGACTGCATGTCATATGGCTATTAAGGATCAAACATGAGCACTGCTCTTCTGGATCCACATAAACTATTGCGCATAGTATAAATCATAGACAACCTAAAGGCAAAATGCTTCCTAAGAGGCTGCATGCAGTTGAAATGAAGTAATTGAAACTATGGGTCAGAAATGGAGCAAACTTCCGCAAAAAAGCAGCAGGATAGAAATAGAAAAATGAGAAGAGGAAGAGTCAGTTCAGAGCAGAAACACTTAGCAGAGATGAGTGTGTAGTGGAGTGCAGAGCAGAGGGCGAGAGGAGGTAAAAGAAAAACAAGATAATTTATTCTTATATAAAATCTTATATCCACATTCATTGCTGAACAATTGGTTGAGGGTATGATAATCAAACATTAATAATCTGTGCTTATATTAAATGATTTTAGGGCTGGATAGGGGCTCTCAATCAGTGCAAGGATTAGATATTTTTTCTATTGCAGTTGCTTCTGTAAATAATATTTTATATAGGATCCAAATGAGAACAGATGGCTTAAGTAGCCACACTCTTGATTCAGGTGTGATAATCTACAGTCACAGAATGATTGAACTTGTGTTATACAATCTGTCATGTCAACTGTGGAGCTTCCTTTGGTTTATGCATGTTTACAGCATTTTTACTGTAAAGTTTGTCCTGCGGTTGGAGAGTCTGACAAACGAGGATGATTGTTCTCATCTGTGTGGCTCTGCTTTTCGCTGTGAGAAGCAACAAAGGTATGTAGCTTTATTGTAATATTGTTTTAAGGTGACCAGTATATATGAACAAAACAATCAGCAGTAATTTACAGTGATAATATTTCATGTTGTTTCTAAATTACAAGTATCTCGTTTTCCAACCTGAATTCTCAGGTCATCAGTAGTATTTCTGTTGAATCTGTTTACTTACTTTGAAATTCTAGGATAAGTAGTTTTTTACATGAATATGTGTTGAGCAATTATAATGTAAGAAATATGTAAAACCATGAAATTCCATTGCTGTGTCTGACCGTTGTTGTATATCACTGTGTATCACTGTGTTTCTTTTTCTGTTTGATTAACAGGTGACCAGGTGAACAGGTTTGCAGGAGAAAGACAGTTCTGTAAAGATCAATTCTGTATCACTCTTACTGAAGGACAAATAACAGCAGAGACGGGACTCTGTGTTGTGATCCCATGTTCTTTCTCTACTGGTGCTGCCTTTACATCCCAGCATATAGTTTGGTACAAATGTGAACAAAAAAAAATTAAATGTGCTGACTCAGATATGATATTCCACACTAATAAGAACAACAAAAAAGTTCAGGCTGGATTCATGGGACGAGTCTCATTGTTGGAGCCTGACCTGAGTAAGAACAACTGCAGCATCATCGTCAAAGACCTCAGAGAATCAGACTCTGGATCGTATCAGCTCAGAGTTAATGGTGTCTTGAAGACTGATGGATTTACATTCTCCCCAAGAGCAAATGTCTCTGTTAAAGGTATGAGAAGCTTTAACAATATTTTACCAATCATTTTGCCCATGAACTGCACCAACACGTTTGGTGTGTTAATACTTTTAAGAGGGATTGAACATAGTACTTGGCATTCATTGGCATTTTTTGGCAACTAGTAGGAACTGCAGCAGTAACATAGGCAAGATACGTTTGTCTTACTGACCCCACTCAATTTTTTGACATTAAAAAAAATATATATTATTTTAACTGCACTGTAAAATTTTGAGGTATACTTGAGTATGTCCACTTTTACTTCTCTACATTTCTTTAAGAACTATAGTTTTCTGAATCTGATTCTGATTTAAGTTTATATTTAGCAATTTGGCAGACACTTTTATCCAATTCGACTTACAAGGGTATGTGTCACTGCTGGGATTCAGCCCCAGTCTCCCACATGGAAGGTGGTGATCTTACCGGTACACTAACGAGCTGCTTATTTAAACAATCTCCAGTCTGATAATGACAAACTAGTTTGCAAAGTCATTCACATTACAGTATAAATATTAGATTCAAATCCTATAATCATCAACACAGCCTATAGTCGAGTTAAAGTAAGCTCCAGTGGAATCAGCTGCAACATTAAAGTGATAAACATACATGCATCAGTAATTATCATCCAGTAATAATATATTAATTGACATAAAATGCGCTGCATAAATAGCACTTTAACTCAAATAAGTTTGTTGAGATTATACTTTTATAGTTTTGTCATATTCATTTGGAAGGTTTTAAGTTGCAACATGTTATTTTAACCTAGATTTACCTGAGTGATAATCTTCACTCTGCTTTGTCATTAGGTCTGAGTCAGAAACCCACAGTGACAGTTCCTCCACTGATAGAGGGACATCAGACCACACTGACCTGCACTGCTCCTGGTCTCTGCTCTGGATCTGTTCCTGAAATCACCTGGACGTGGAGGAAACCAGGAGAGAACGACTCTCACATCCCAGGAAACATCACTGTATTCAGGACTGAGAATCTGACTGCTGTCAGACAGAGACACAGCTCAACTTTGACCTTTAACACTTCAGCTGAACACCACAGCACAGAGGTCACCTGTAAGGTCAACTTCACAGGTGACACGACTACAGAGGAGACAGTGACTCTGAATGTGACCTGTGAGTAAAACCATGTATACAACTTTAATTTGTACTAAACTATCTGCAAAGAGATGTGCTGTCATGAAACATCTGGAGTTTTTCTGAACTGTGTTCAACTTTATAACATTAATAGGTAATGTGGAAAGTTATGGGCACTATCACAAAATAACATATTAAATTTTGTTTCATAGACATAAAAGAAGTTAAAATCATGGGGAATACAAGTGTGAAGGAGGGTGAGACTCTCAATCTGACCTGCACTACTGACAGTTTCCCTCCATCGTTGGTCATATGGACTGAACTTTATAGTGAAAACATCCAAAACGGAAAAGAAATTAATCTACAGCACGACATTGAGACTAACCAGCAGGAAGAAAGGGGACTGGCCACTCTGTTCTTCACTAACATCACTACAAAAGAGTCTGGACAGTACATCTGCACAGTAAAACATCTGAACAACACGCTGAAGAAACAAGTGGATGTTACAGTGAGATGTTAGTACAAAGATTACAACTTCTCTGTTGTTCTCTAACGCTGAGTTAATGGTCTCGTACCTTTTCTTATTATGTAACTGAAACTGACTTTAGTGCAGAAAAAAGCTTAGTAAACTATTTAGTAACTTTTTCATTCAACTTCAACTTCCTGTAATATTTGTCTTTTGTTCTATGTTAGCCTCACTGGATACACATCTTTATATAATATAATCTAAAATATGTTGACTTATTCTTTAAATAGATTTTATGTTTCCTACCTAATGGGCTTAAATTCAGTTACTGTATTTGTTTAAATATTTTCACACAGATGTAAGAAGTCCCCTGATCACTGGGAAATCGACTGTTGAAGAGGGAGATGCTCTGAATCTCACCTGCAGTGTTGACAGTTTCCCTCGGTCTTTTATTAAGTGGACTAAACTAGGCTTCAACACGACCCTGCACAGTGGAACTGACACCGACCTGCAGAACAACACTGGATCAGCCACACTTTTCATGCCTAATGTGACAGAAGAACAGGCTGGACGGTACATGTGTACAGTAAAACACCTGGACACAACTTTGACTCTTCATGCTGATGTAACTGTCACATGTAAGTAGAGTGTACTAACTGTGCAGCTAAATGTTGATACTGTGCTTTTTATCTCCACATTTTGCACTAAACTATTGATGTCTGTTGTGATTTCAGGGTTTCCAAAGATCTTAAACTCTTCACGCTGCGAAGTTCAGTCAGACGTCCTGACGTGTGTGTGTATCAGTGTCCTCAGGTTTCCTTTACCCACCATCAGATGGCCACTGCTGGAGAACTACACAGAGTACTCTGTCATCACTACTGTGTCAAACCACACAGTCAACAGCACACTCACACTCACAGTGAAAGACCACGCCAACAGATCTGTGGAGTGTGTCGCTAGCAATACAAATGGGGAAGTAAAGAAAAACCTCAAGATCCAAATAAACCTGTCTCAGCAAGAGGGTACGTGTTCTCAACTATTACACTTCTGCTTTGTTGGACTGCTGTTTGCACTTCAAACACATATAGCATGTGCTGTTGTATGTGTGCTGATTACTGCTAAAAAGAAAGAGACAAACATTTTTTATTTTTTCTGTCTAATTGCAGAAAAAGTCAGAGCGTTGTTCAAATTTATTTCACGGTTGGAAAACATCATCGCCTTTGTGATTGGTGTTGTCATTTCAGCAGTGGTTTGCTGTTTGGTAAATAATTGCCGCAGGTACAGAATTTATTTTGTTGATTAATTCCATTTTGTCAGAGGATAATCTTATGCGTCAATTTGAATTTGTTGTTGTGTAAATACATTTACTCTAGAAAAAAGCAGAAGAGCTCTGGAAATCTGGATGAGACTCTTCAGATGGTGCCCAATCAAAAGGCTCCACTGGTATTTATATTCATTAAATATTATACTGTATTTAGCTATTCTTTATATATATATATATATATATATATATATATATATATATATATATATATATATATAGATAGATAGATAGATACATACACACACCCATTTGACTTATTACAGGTAGCTGTAGAGGATGGAGCTGTTCCAGTAGAGGAAGTGACTGCTGAAATCCAAAATGGGCCTAAAGATGTGGAGTACGCCACCATTGACTTCTCCCGGCTGAAAAGAAGAAGTCCCAGAGAGGAAGCAAAAAGAGAGACCACTAAGACAGAGTATGCTGAACTTAAAAGAGAAGTAGAAGTGGAAAGAGAAGATGCTGCAGCAGAAAGAGAAATGTTGGAGGGCAAAGAGGAGGAGGCCGAGATAGAAGGAGACGAGGAGACACAGCACTGGGTCCCAGAAGAGGAGGAAGGGGAGGACATGGCAGTGTATTCTACTGTAAAGGACATAATGGATAAGAGTTGAGGACTGTGTTGGATTGTGATTTTTCCTCTTTGCTCTTTTCAGATGTGAAGGATTTGTATCATGGAATAACGATGAACTGTCCAGTCAATGAATGACTCGTCTCTAAACAGTTTCTACCACAGAGCTGTGACTAATTTAAACAAATCAAGTGGGTAATTTACCCAAATTGCAGATTCTGTAGTTCATAATTAGATTTTTGATTCCAAATACAGTGTAATACTTTCTTTTTTTTGTTTGAATTATTATTATTTTAATATTAATTATTCTATATATTTGCAGTGGATGGATAGTAGCATAAAAAGCTAATTTTAAAATTGTCCAGTATCTGTCACATGTGGTGTTTATGTGTCTTTCTTTCTTTTGGTACATGAAGAAATGTCTTCAGGTTCTGCAGTGACTGTTCACAAAGCACAGGTGACAGGTAGTAACTTTTTCATTGTTATATACAGTAGTGTAAACTCTTTCTTATTTTATTTTATCATTATAAAGCTGTTTTTTCTTTTATATATAAATAAAAAATGTTTATTTGAAAGCTTTTTGTAGCAGATATCACAGACAAAATAAATAATTTCACTGATCTTGTGACTATAAAGATGATAATAACAAAAGTTAATACTGTTGAGAATTGTAAAATGCAAATCTTGCAACTCCCTGTGTTTAAAGTTGTTAAACTGGGCACACAGCTGTTTCCATACAGCCGTTTCTGCCTGAGTGTTTTTTGCACTCTCATGTAATAGAACAACAGAAAAGAGAAGTACATTGTGTACAATGGAGATGTTCATCGGTGTGCCTACTGTTAAAACTGCATGAACATGAACGAGCACTTGGCATTTGTCGGCCTCTGTGGGTAACCAGTGGGAACTGCAGCAGTTAAATAGGCGAGATAACAACAACATCGACAGGTTTTAATATGCGGGCAGGAAGGAAAGAGAAGAAAAAGTGAAATATGCAGTTAAATTTCTCTTTCCATATATTTGTTATTCCTTTATAAATACATAGAAAATGTTTATCCAAATACACGGCATTGCTCTAAGGAAAGGTGTCTGGAGAAAGGATGCATGATGATAGGTGAACTACAGATATTTATTTTGTGACTGTTGGTGTTTGTCACAGTATTCGTCAATGGAGCTACACATCTACTGTATCAGAGGTGTTAGTGAGGTGTTTTAACTATAGAACTGATTGCAGGAAACACTTCACACTGAAAGAAACAGATTAGCAACACCCTGAATAAAAAAGTGACCAAATTTAACTATGCAACAATGGAAAAACTGAAGAAAACTAAACATTTAACTTCCTGTATTAAGAGATGTGATTGCAACTCTTCAGCTTCCTTTCTTTCTTTCGTCAACTCCACTTCCTTAATTTCTCTTCCTGAGGAGGAAGAGAAAGTTCTCGAGCAGCAAATCAGAGCAATAGTTTGCATCTGAGCAACTTTGGGTCTCTAGCGGGACTAGAGGGACTTCTTCTATCCCATATATGGAGTATGTATAAATATACAGGACACACGTTTATAGCATTAACGAATCAAATGTCATCCCACAGTTGACTGTGTTATCTAACAGATGGTTTGACTGTTTCAAAAATGGAAAAATGCTTCATGGTGCACAACTTTTATCATGCCACGTATTTTTTCCTAATAAATTACTGCTAGTAACTAAAACTTCTCCCTTCACTGTCATGATGAAGTTAAACTTTTATCATTTTAATTTTTTAAAGGTTTTAGCTAAAGTGAGTGGAAGTCTATCACCTTAAAGTGCAACCATGATGCGTTCAGAGACACTGAGAAGACAGCAGTGTTAAAAAAAAAGGCAAAGTTTAAATTAATAAACATTATTAAAGCAGAGAACAGTATCTTACTCTCATACATGGTTATTTATTTACAGTATAGATAAAAACACATGCAGAAAATTGGTTTAAGATTTTTTAAAGGGGGGAAAATTACATTACTTTCCTTTTTTGCGTATTTTACAGTCATTGAAAGAATCTAGATAAACAAGCAAACTAACGTTAATGTCATTTCATCATTCAATGATAAAGATTGTTATTAGTTATTATATTATGTGATATTTACACATTCTAACCATATGAAAACCTGTCAGTATCAAGGAGATATTTCTCAACAAATGTGAGGAAACTTCCTGAAACGTTGCACAAACCCAAACAGAGGAGACAAAGAGTCACTTCAGACCTGAAACACTGTGGAGGGAAGAGCAGGAGCACAGTCGAGAAGAGGTAAAACACAAGATAATTTAATTCAAAATGTCCTTTTGAAACTGAAAAGTTATGTTATGTTGTCAAAATACTATTTGACTTTTCACAGTCTGTGCTTTCAGTAACTGAGTCAGGGGCTCAAATCTACAGTATACGGGGGCCCTTAACCGACAAAAAATATCATAGATATTTATTTTACTGCAGCTGCTTTTGTAAAAATGATTGTAGTGCAATTAATTTATACTATATTATGATTATTATACAGCACTCTGTGAGAAAATGTGACTCTAAAGTCGTCACACCCTTGGGTGAAACGATTTAATCTCGCAACTATGGAACAACTGAACTTGCAACGTCCTGTTTTAAGATCTGTGTTGTCACTGTAGTGCTTCCTTTGGTTCAGTTTTTGCATGTTCACTGTATTTTTAGTGCAAAGTTTGTCCTGCGAGGGGAGAAACTGACAAACGAGGATGATTGTTCTCATCTGTGTGACTCTGCTTTTCTCTGTGAGAAGCAGCAACGCTGATACAGGTATTCAACTTTATGATGGTTTTGTTTTCATGCCATCATGCGAGTTAGCAATAATTCAAATTACCAAGATATTCAGGTTACCACCCTGATATATCAGCTTATCAGTAACATTTCTCACTGTATCTGTTCTAAGATAATTAGTTAGATTCTGTTGTGTTGTCTACTTAATATATATTGTTGTGAAATATCCAGTTCCTAGTTTTCTTGTTCTGTTTTTATTAACAGGTGCATCACTTCAGGAGTTCTGTCAAGGTCCATACTGTATCACTCTACCTAAACGAGAAATTACAGCAGAGGCTGGACTCTGTGTTGTGATACCATGCTCTTTTTCTACGAGCTACTACTTTACATCCCAGTATATAGTTTGGTCCAAATGTGAACCCACAGAATCCAGATGTGGTCAGTCAGATATAATATTTGACAGTGATGAGAACAACAGAAACATTCTGGCTGGGTTCATGGGGCGAGTGTCACTGTTGGAGTCTGATGTGAGTGAGAAGAACTGCAGCATCGTCATCAACGACCTCAGAGAGTCCGATTCTGGATCCTATCAGCTCAGAGTTAATGGTCTCTATCTTCAGAGCCCGGATAGATTAACATTCTCTAAAAGAGCAACTGTCAGTGTTACAGGTATGAAGAACAACAATAAATGTGTTCAGTGAAGTGAATTGTTATATATTACTTAATCGTTACATATTTGGTGGATTGAGTGTGTTAATAGTGAATGAACTGAAAAGAGTACTTGGCATTTGTCGACCTCTGTGGGTAACCAGTAGGAACTACAGCAGTACTACAGACAGAATAAGCTTTACGTAATGCCTCATTGAAAAATTTAACAAAGTCTCATGCAGTGGTGGAAAGCAAATAATGTTCTGTAGTACATTTAATTAATTTACATAATTAGTATTTCCCTTTTATCCTACTTCATACTTTGACTTAGCTTCTTTTCAGAGGTAAATATGGCACTTCACTACATTTATTTGATAACTATAGATAATAGTCCCTTCTCCAAATCAGATTATTAAAACAATCTCAATTGTGAAATTAACAAAGTAGCAACTAGTATGTAAAATAATATATATAAAAATAAAAATATAATTAAGCTTTATGGTCATCAAAGCAGCTGATGTAGTTAAATGTAGTTCAAAGCTGCAACATTATAGTGATGTACATTTTGATCCATGACTGATCCATCTGCACATAGTACCATAGCACCTTGTGCTTTTGGCCCCAAAAGTATTTTGTATTTTGTTCTTTCACTTATGTAGGACTTACATTTTAACTGAGTATTTCATCTAAGCTTTAAGTGACTTTTAATCTTCACACTACTTTCTTATTAGGTCTGAGTCAGAAACCCACAGTGACAGTTCCTCCACTGATAGAGGGACATCAGACCACACTGACCTGCACTGCTCCTGGTCTCTGCTCTGGATCTGTTCCTGAAATCACCTGGACGTGGAGAAAACCAGGAGTGAGCGACTCTCACATGCCAGGAAACATCACTGAATTCAGGACTGAGAATCTGACTGCTGTCACACAGAGACACAGCTCAACTTTGACCTTTAACACTTCAGCTGAACACCATGACACAGAGGTCACCTGTAAGGTCAACTTCAAAGGTGACACGACTACAGAGGAGACAGTGACTCTGAATGTGACCTGTGAGTAAAACCATGTTTACAACTTTAATTTGTACTAAACTATCTACAAAGAGATGTGCTGTCATGAAACATCTGGAGTTTTTCTGAACTGTGTTCAACTTTAAAACACGAACAGGAAATTTAGAAAGTTATGGGCACTATCACAAAATAACATATTAAATTTTGTGTCATAGACATAAAAGAAGTTAAAATCACAGGAAATACAAGTGTGAAGGAGGGTGAGACTCTCAATCTGACCTGCACTGTGGACAGTTTCCCTCCATCGTTAGTCACATGGACTGGACGTTCTATACCAGACGTTCAAAACGGCACAGAAATGAACCTGCAGAACGATACTTTGACCGACCTGCACAATGTCACCGAGCCTTTCCTGCAGGAAGAAAATGGAAAAGCCACTTTTTCCCTCACTAACATCACTACAAAAGACTCTGGACAGTACATCTGCACAGTAAAACATCTAAACAACACGCTGAAGAAACAAGTGGATGTTACAGTGATATGTTAGTACAAAGATTACAACTTCTCTGTTGTTCTGTTCTGTCATTTTGACAACAACATATTTATTAAAATTGTTTTAGTTGCTCTCTGGCCAATCCATACTTCAGGCCAGTATATTACAGAACAGATAATGGCTGCAGTATATTGTTCTATATATTTTCAGGTTTAAAATGTGTGTTTACCTTTAATATAGATGAAATATTTATATAATACTGCCTGCAGCTGCCTTTTTTTTTTTTATCAAATTTTATCATGTTTAATAGTCAGTAGCACATCAACAAGTTGTCCAAACATCGTTGTTTTTCTTATATTGTAACAAATCATGTATATAATTTACAATATATATTGCAATATATTGTGGTGTATTTATTCTTTCTTCTACTTATTTGATTTGTTTTTTACGTCTTGACCCCACGTTCAGTTATTTGTTTAAATATTTTCACACAGATGTAAGAAGTCCCCTGATCACTGGGAATATGACTGTTGAAGAGGGAGATGCTCTGAATCTCACCTGCAGTGTTGACAGTTTCCCTCGGTCTTTCATTAAGTGGACTAAACTTGGCTTCAACACGACCCTGCACAGTGGAACTGACACCGACCTGCAGAACAACACTGGATCAGCCACACTTTTCATGCCTAATGTGACAGAAGAACAGGCTGGACGGTACATGTGTACAGTAAAACACCTGGACACAACTTTGACTCTTCATGCTGATGTAACTGTCACATGTAAGTAGAGTGTACTAACTGTGCAGCTAAATGTTGATACTGTGCTTTTTATCTCCACATTTTGCACTAAACTATTGATGTCTGTTGTGATTTCAGGGTTTCCAAAGATCTTAAACTCTTCACGCTGCGAAGTTCAGTCAGACGTCCTGACGTGTGTGTGTATCAGTGTCCTCAGGTTTCCTTTACCCACCATCAGATGGCCACTGCTGGAGAACTACACAGAGTACTCTGTCATCACTACTGTGTCAAACCACACAGTCAACAGCACACTCACACTCGTAGTGAAAGACCACGCCAACAGATCTGTGGAGTGTGTCGCTAGCAATACAAATGGGGAAGTAAAGAAAAACCTCAAGATCCTTAAAATCCAAAAGAACCTGTCTCAGCAAGAGGGTACGTGTTCTCAACTATAATACCTTGATGTTGGACTGCTGTTTGCATTTTTAGTACCTGTTGCATGTGTGCAGATTATTGTTGAGAACAAACTGCACGTAAACATCTAAATTTCTTCCTTCTCATTGCAGAAAATGGCAAAACGTTTTTAAAAATTGCTTCACAATTGGAAACCATCATCGCTTTTTTGATTGGTGTTCTCATGTCAACAGTCCTTTGCTGTTTGGTAAATAATTGCCACAGGTACAGTATTTAATTTGATGAATTAATTACCACATTTTGTTAGTGGATAATACAGTAACATTACCTCACCTTCTGTTGATGTTCAACTTTAGAAAAAAACAGAAAGGTTCTGGACATCTGGATGAGACTCTTCAGATGGTGTCCAACCAAGATGATCCACTGGTATTTATATTCATTTAATATTACACTTATTAAACATAGTTTCTTCATAATATTATATAGTTTTAGTTCAGTTCTCTCTAAACTGTAAACTGAAATGAAAATGAGCTAGAAGAGAATAATCTGAAACAAATCTGATATGTTTCAAAAATAACAGTAGCCTACTTATAGTAATAATGCTGAGGTGTAGTCATGTGAGTTGACTCATATCAGGCTTAAGCTGCAAATTTGAGGACTGGAAACTTGATTCACTAACACTGATAAAAGATTAATTGATCTGATACTCCTTTCTCAAGACTTAGACTTAGACAGAGGACTTGACAGAACCTGACTTTTTAATTAAATATTTGCATTTGTCTACAAATCTGAGAAGCTGCATTTTGTCTATGTAACATAACTGGTTAATTCTGGTAAATGCAAAACTGGCAACCTGCACGGCAGACCACTAGAGAGCATCACTGAGGGTACCAACCATAAAGGAGTCAAAATTAAGTTTGAATTCACAGACGTGGTGATGTAACTTTATATGTGTTAATAGTGTGCAAAATTTGCATCTGGCAAATGATTCAATAGTGCTAAGTCAGTCTTTGTGGTTTCTGAGTCCATCAAAACAAAACTTTTCTTTTGCCAAGATGTATGGGTTTAATTGGCACTTATCACCCCTGGTTCTGGTTAAAACAACAAACATCCAACACAACTAATCTTAAATCCATGCCTCAAACTAATAGAAGGTGGGTTTGTGTGCTCTTTACAAGCTTTGTAGGGAAAGAGGCTTGAACCTTGACCCCTACCCAAGACCTCCTTACATTTGGATAAAAGCATCTGGCAAATGACTAAATGTAAATGTAAATGTGTAAATGAGACATAACACCTCTGACCCTCTGAGCCTGATTGAACTGAGTTGTTCTACAGTTCCAACAACATTAGGAAGTGAGAAGCATATTGGATGAGAGAAATGATTTGACCTTCCTTAAGTGAAGTCAGGGCAGGAGGCCTAATACTAAGACTTACTTCCACCTCTACTTTGCAGTATTTTTGATGTGTAAATGTGTTTTTTTTCTGTATCATTTCAGTCAGGAACACGTCATTCAAGATACTGACGATAAAATGCAAACAGCTGTAGAAAATTAGCTGTTCTTTGAGTGAGCTCTCAAAGAGCCTGAGCAACAACAAGGAAAGAGTCAAATAATTTGAATTGTACTTGACAGATATATGATGGTCCAGCGGTTGAAGATGATCAGCTCCACTTCGAAGAGGGAGCTGAAGATGAAGCTGTTACAGTGGAGAAAATAGCTCCCAAGCTTCAGAATGGGCCTAAAGATGTGGAGTACGCCAGCATCGACTTCACCCGGCTGAAAAAAAAAAGGGAGGCAGCAAAAAGAGAGACCACCAAGACAGAGTACGCTGAAGTTAAAAGAGAAGTAGAAGAGGAAAGAGCAGAAATAGAAATGTTGGAGGACAAAGAGGAGGAGGCAGAGATGGAAGAAGACGAGGAGACACAGCACTGGGTCCCAGAAGAGGACGAAGGGGAGGACATGGCAGTGTATTCTACTGTAAAGGACATAATGGATAAGACTTGAGGACTCTGTTGGATTGTGATATTTCCACTTTGCTCTTATCAGATGTGAAGGATTTGTATCATGGATTAACGATGAACTGTTAGTCCAGTCAATAAATGACTCTCTAAACAGTTTCTACCACAGGGATGTGATCTTCAGATGTCTGTTTCAATTCAATCATTCAACGACTGGAGGTTGGACAGTGTTTATTCATGTCTCTCTGCTTTAATGTGTTTGCTTTTCCTAAACCTCACAGAATGAATTCATCCACATCCCGAAAACACTGAGACTAGACAATTAGAGCGGGTAATTGACAGAAGCAGTGTTCTTGTTGCTGTTGTTTTGTTGTGCATGGATATTAAGACAAAAAGCAAATTTAACATGACAGAGATGTTTGAAAGGTTTTCACAAGCTTATTTATGTTTTAGTATTTAATATTATTGATCAGTCACATGTCTTATAGTCTTTTAAGCACTTTTTGTCAAACTCACGTTGCTGCAATTCGTCAAGTCACTTCCTCTGTTTTAAAAATGTGACCAGTATCTGCCACATGTGGTGTGTGTTTCTTCATGTGTTTTCTGGTGCACAGAAGTGTTTAGTGGTTCTGTAGTCTGTACTGTAGATACTGATGATAACAAATTAGTTGGAATTTAGCAACTTCAAGTTTAAACAAGAAGTAATAGGTGAGAACTCAGTGATGTCAGAGTATATTTTAATGTCTGTCAGTGACTTTGCATAATAAACCATTAAGTTCTTTCAAAGAGGCTGCATGCAGTTATATTTAAGATATTTTGTCTTTGTATCATTTATCTATAAGATTCTTGACATATTACACTGTGAGATTTCTGCTACTGCTGTAATTAAATAGAGATCAATAGTATTCACTGTATTATTTTTTTATTATCTAACCAATATTTTCTATTGATTTACTATTTTATTGGACCTGTGTAGTACCAAGGAAATGTCTTGATGAAAGATACTTACAGAGTTGGTTTTAATGTGATTGGGCTGAAATAATCATTTAATGAAACATAGAGTAATAATTAGTCTCAGATGGAGACCAGTAACAATTATAACCTTTATAAAGACATTCCTGCCATGTATTGCACTTATTGGCCATTGTCTTTTTTCTGTTTTACCTCTGTCTCATTTTCAGCATACTGTTACTGTGCTTACTCTGTGGGAGTCTTTGTTTTCAACATGGAGAGGTCAGTGTCAAAGATTTTCCTTTGGTTCAATATGACCATCAGGCATTGACTTCCCAGCATGCTTAGCAGAATGCACTAGATTAACAAATGCCTAATGTATTATAACCATATGCAATGATATGAACAGCACTAATGTAAATACCAGTGGAACAACTTGAGTGGTTATCATCTTTATCTTCTCAGCCAGATTTCCAGAGCTCATCACTGACAAGTGTTAACAAATATCATTTAATCATCAAGTTTCAATATGGTAATGAGGGCTGGAAACAATTTCCTCTATTTCTGAATAATTCATAGTTATTAATTGTAGCCTCCTAAATGATTAATAGCAGGTAATTGTTTGGTTTGGCTCAGTGGCTCAGCAGTGTTGCTTAATGACAACTTCTTGGCCTTTTGACTTGCATGTTCAAATGGCTGCAGATGTGTTGAATTAGTAGTTTGGGATTGGTGAAAAATCGATTTTCATGAGAATTACAATGACTTTTTTTATACATTTAATTAAACATATATACAAATCAAACATTTTCTCAAAGGACAAATGTCTCAATGGTTTGGCACCGTATAAAGGACTAATACACAAAATATCCTCTCTTTCTTTCTTTTTACTGAGTCGAGAATCATTCTGAGTCATATTGTTACTCCAAAGACTGGGATTTGTTTGCAAATGATTCAAAGCCCTTTAGAAAGATCTAAATTGTCTTTATGTCTCAGCCTGTTTTATGTATAATATAAATATAACTATTTATGTTGTCACTGACATTTCCAGTTAATATTATTCAGGATGGGATTGAGACAGATTTGTAAAATCTGCACTGTTACTTGGGAAAACAACAACATGACAATCAATGACAATTCTCTAGTCTCTATAGTCTGAATGTCTATGCTTCAAGTAGGTCCGTGAATAATGTAATAGTGATTAGCCTTTATCCTCACATCAATCATACTGAATTTGAAATTAAACGCTGAAGATGTGAGAGAGGTCAAGATTTCAGCTTTAATTCAAGGGATTTGACAAAAGTATGGCATTAACCATTCAGGAGATACAGCAATGGGGTGCGAGTATGTGTAGTTCCTGAATGGTTAATGTCATCTCTGTCAATTAGAATTAAAGCTGCTGTCATATTATGGATGATACGAAAGGCTTGTGACCTTTGATTCGTGCTGTCTGGATAGATCCAGAATACAAGTCACTTCCTATGTTTTAAAATGTGACTAGTATCTGCCACATGTGGTGTGTGTGTTTCTTCTGATACACAGAAGTGTTTTGAGGTTCTGTCGTATGTACTGTAGATACTGTTAATAACAGACTAGTTATAATTTAGCACCTCAAACAGGAAGTTATAAGATAATTCAATGATGTCAAACTATATTTTTAAATGTCTGACTTCAGAAAGACTTTGCATAATAAACCATTACGTTCTTTCCAAGACGCTGCATGCTGTTATATTTAAGATATTTTTGTCTATAAATCTTCAGGTATTAATTAAGTAGTCAACATACAGATTTACATTTTTCCAAATTGCATATGTTGTATTTATTTATTTTTTGGTAGGTTTTAGCTGTGACAGTCTGAGGAGACAGTAATTAATAACGAGCAATGTGTCGAGAAACTTCCTGGAAACTTCTTGTACTGAGGGAGGAAGTAAAAAAGGACGAAGAAGAGAAGTAGAGACCATTTAGAGAAGAGGACAGAGAAGAGAGAAGAAGGCCGGAGCACAAGACAGACGTGACTGTAATAATTGTTTTATTGTTTTAAATAGTGAACTGTATCATGTCTTCAGTTTTCCTTCACTGATTGACTGAAGCCTTTTTAAACCTTATAATCATTTAGGAAGATTTAGAGGTTAGATCAGATAGATCAGAGCTTTTTTTGATTAGGTTTATGAGTTTAGAAGCTCAATGAGCATCAAAATTACAATCATAACTCTGAAGATGATGTTAGTAAAATGGGAACTATAGAGATGTTAAACATGCAACATGCTTTATTTAAACCTTTTACAGTGAGACATGCTGTTATTTCTGGTGTCATCATTTCAACTTTTTTTGTTGTGTACTTCTGAAAGGAAGAAGTTTGTCCTGTGGAGGGAGAGACCGACCGTCTCAAACACTGAATTAGGATGTTTGTTCTCATCTGGTTGACTCTAGTCATCTGTGTCAGAGGCAACAGATCAGTTGAAGGTACAGTCTGCAGCCTTAATGTTGATTTATTAAGATGCCGATGATAAACCCAAAGTTTATTTTTTATCTTCCCACAGAATTAATTGTTTTCTTCTGCCTGTTGTAATTCCCTGAAACTATGATGATCTTTTCATTGTTTGAAATCAGGAAGAGGTGTTTTTAAAGACAATTACTAAATTTGTGGGGGAAGAAGAAACTTTAATTCAGCACAGAAACTATATTAACTATATACATACTGTACATCATAGGAAACTATTCTCTTATGCTATAGAAATCTATTCCTCTGCTTTTTTAACAAATGTTTTCTTTTCTTCTTTTTGTTACAGCGACCTCATCATTAGAAAAGAAATGTGAAAGTGGATCCTATTGTACAAACCTTACTAAGGGAATTATAACAGCAGAGGCTGGACTCTGTGTGATTTTACCATGTTCTTTCACTACTGAAGCTGATTTCAGTTTCACAGAGATAATTTGGTTCAAATGTAATTCAGCTACAAAAGAAAAATGTGATAAATCTGACACTGGTAAACTAATATTTAACTCCAGTAATAATGAAAACATTGAGTCTGAGTTTAAAGGACGAGTGTCGTTGTTGGAGCCTGATGTGAGTAAGAAAAACTGCAGCATCATCATCAACGACCTCAGAAAATCAGACTCTGGATCATATCAGCTCAGAGTTAACGGTAACAAGGATGGAAAGACAGATGGCTTCACATTCACTACTACAGCAACTATTACTGTTACAGGTATCAACAGCCACAACAAATACTGTATGTACAGTTGAAATGTTTGTTGTTGTTTTACTACTGCTGTAATGAAATAGAGATCAACAATATTATTGTATTACTTTTCTTTTTACTATTTTACTTTTAAAGTATCAAGGGAATGACTAAATGATATTTACAGAGTTGATTTTTGTGATTTAGCTGAAATAATCATTTAATGAAACATAGAGTAATAATAATTATTCTCAGATTGAGACCAGTAGGATCTGTATCAATAGTGACAGAGCTTCCTTCTATGTACCTTCCTGCCGTGTTCTGCACTTATCGACCAGTTGAAATCTTGAACAAACAGATTAATTTGTCAAATTTTAACCTAATAATGATCCAGATGATTGTTCATTGACTAACTCCTGCTAATCCTCTTTCTGTATTTACTCTCTAATAGTTCTGAATCAGAAACCCACAGTGACAGTTCCTCCACTGATAGAGGGACATCAGACCACACTGACCTGCACTGCTCCTGGTCTCTGCTCTGGATCTGTTCCTGAAATCACCTGGACGTGGAAAAATACAGGAGAGAACGACTCTTACATCCCAGGAAACATCACTGAATTCAAGACTGAGAATCTGACTGCTGTCACACAGAGACACAGCTCAACTTTGACCTTTAACACTTCAGCTGAACACCACAGCACAGAGGTCACCTGTAAGGTCAACTTCAATGGGAGCAAGACTATTACTGAGAGGGTGACTCTGAATGTGACATGTAAGTAGATTCTGTATTTCGTTAAATTACATTTACATTAAATGTTTAACTTTATTGTTTTCCCAGCTCAGTGTAGATAATCTGAATCTACAATGTCAATATGTGAAAGTGAGTGTTTTTGTTTTATGTTTATTCTTTTGTTTTAGATGTTAAGAATCTGAATATCAGTGGAGCTACAACTGTGAAAATGGGTGACACCCTGAATCTAACCTGCAGTGTTGATAGTTTCCCTGCATCTTCTATGACATGGACCAAATCTGGCTTCAATGATAGTTTTAATAACAATGATGAAAGTCAACCACTTACACAGGGTGGACAAGCCTTTCTTATCATCCATAATATGACAGCTGACCATTCTGGACAGTACATCTGCACAGCTAAACACCAAATCCAGACTCTGACTAAACACACTAATGTAACTGTGACATGTAAGTAGACTGAAGTTTACTTTAAAACGATGTATTTTTACACAGTAGAAGTTTAATTTATTAGTTTTGATGCTGAGATTCTCCATGTTTGTTTGCAGCTCCTCCAAAGATCTTAAATGGCTCTGGATGTATGAATCAATCCCAAGTCCTAACCTGTGTGTGTATCAGTCAGGGGGTTCCTTTACCCACCATCACATGGCCGCTGCTGAATATTAAATACTCTGTTTTTACCACTGTGTCACAACATACAGTTAACAGCAGCCTCACTGTTCCTCTGACCACTTCTAGCAGAACAACTATAGAGTGTGTCAGCAGCAATAAACATGGAGAAACAAAAGAAAACCTCACTATAAGAAATGACTTTAATCAAAATGATGCCGGGTACTGTAAGTGTTTACAAGTTTTTCATTGCTGACATGTTAAATTATCACCAACAACAACACACAGTAGTTAAAACCTCAAGTATTTTCCTCTTTTGACTCCAGATATCTTCATATATTTGTTAAATAACTCGTGGCTACACGTCATTGTTGCATTTTTGCTCGGGATACTTCTTTCTGCAACCATCATCTGTTCATCAAGAAAATGCTGCAGGTACAGTTTTATTATCTTTGCATTATTGTGATTTCATATCTGTTTAGACTTTTCATTAAATATCATACCAGTGTTATTTGTCCACTTTACTGCAAATAATGAGCACTTTACAGAAGGGCTAACTATTGTCAGAGGTATATCATAATGGTTATATGTTCGAAAGTTCACTAACTGCTTAGGCTGAAATTATTCTTTTTTAAAACACTTGATTGTTTTGTTATTTGTTAACATCTGTCTCTGTAAAATTACATTTTCCTTCAGGAAAAAACAGAAGTGCTCTGAAGATTTGGCTGAGTATGTGGAGATATCGACCACTCAGGTAGTTCCACTGGTATTTCCACTATATTTATTGATCTGTTATCACATTTCTATATGATTTGTTTGTTATTTGTTAAGTTATTGCTGAAAATCATTGTTTATTTTACCTCAAGTCTGAGAAATGTAATGTACTGAAAAGACTTTATCTGTTTTTGCATCACTGAGCTAAAGAGTTTTCCTTGGTGTCGACTGTGTGGTGCTGGTACCAGACGTCGTTCACCGGTTGAGCGCAGTGGACGGGAGGGGATGTAGACTTGAATGATTGAACTAAGATAAGATGGAGCTGTGGAGTTGACCACTCTGTAGGCAATAGACAGAGCTTTGAACTTGATCCTTGCAGCCACAGGAAGTCAATGCAAAGATCTGAAGAGCGGTGTGACATGAGACCATATATTGAATTGAAGTTGTCTTTTCATTACTCCACTGTACCTGACAGGTTGCTGCTGGACAAGAAGTGGAAGATGACTGGACTCATGACCACCCTGGGGAGTCAGCACCTGCTGATGATGACGTGGAAGTAGAAGCACAGTATTCTAACATTGACTTCTCCTTGTTAAAACAAAAGAATCCCACAGAGGTAAAGAAGAGAGAAACCACAGAGACAGAGTACACTGAAATTAAGAAAGAAACAACATGTAATGGAGGAGAGGAAGGTGAAATGTTGGAGGGCAATGCTCAGGAGGGAGCGATCACAGATGAAGATAAGGAGACAGAACAGTGTATTTTAACAGTAGAGGAGGGAGGTGAGGATGTGGCACTGTATTCTACTGTTAATGAAGAACTGGATCAGATTTAACTTTAAGGCTTAAAGATACAGTAATTCTTTTTGGAAAACCTTTTATTAGACACGTGCTCCAAATTATATCTTCATGTAGAGCAGTGTTGTTGAAGCCATCAGTGATGCACACTCATTGAACAGCACAGCAGAGAGAGGGTGGGCTGGAGACATTTTGATTTTCCCGTGCTTCATTAATTTGCATATTGTAGCTTCAGCTATTGGTGAATTTGTGAATGTGAGTGTGAATTGGAAGCTGTAAAGATGCAGTTATCCATGCCTGGATGTTACAGGCATTTTTACTTATGAGGTTAACTGAGATATATTGTTGTATAGAGGAGATGTAAATAATCAAAGAACCAGACAGATGTGTATTGTGTGATTTTACTGGCTAATCAATCTGATGTGTAAATATCAGTGTGATGTGTGGTTCATAGAACATCATTTGCTGTTTTAAATTATCTGTATATAAGTGTTCGAAACATCACTGGGGTAGAAATAAAACCTGTTAAAAAACCTGTGAAATTTAACACTTTACATTACATTGCTAAGAAATAAATGCAGCAGCAACCAGAGTTTTATGTTTTGCATGTTTTTGCATTTTGCATGAGCTGTTGAGGGCAGGTCAGGTGACACACACTTCTGCATTTCTTAAATGTATTTTTGCTCATAAATGGTTCGGTCAAGTGGGCTCAACTGTCCACAGCTTTGCAGTCCATGAGGGGTCAGACTCAATGTCATAAAGTCATCAGTGTTGATGTGAGGTAAACCCACTCTGTCTGTCTGGCTGTTTCTCAGCTCTACACAAAATCGAACTTCATGCAGCTATAACTTTGCAGAAAAAGTGTCCCTAGCCTTTATTCTTCATTTTTTTATACAACCTTAGTGCGGAAGCATACATGTGCATGAATGCACAGATGGTGGTTAGAGTCTTGTATTTTAATGTTAAGTTGAAAATAGGAAGTTATCAGAGGCACTCTGAGCACACAGTGTTGCCAAATGAGGAAATCCACAGATGAATACCCACTACAGTGACATTGCTCAGAACAGTACCTACACATTTTGCACAGTAGATGAAGACACTAAGACGCCAAATAGAGACCGGGATGGACCCAGACACTTTGCATTTTAAAATACTATGAGTCACAGTGTGCACAGTGTCTGTTCTGCAATGTTCTATACAAGATAAATGACAAGAAGCTATTTTGTTCATAATCTTCTTCAAGACTACTTAAAGGAACGACACTGGTTGGTTGGTCGGTTTCTCAAGATAACCAGAATTTTTTTAATGCTTGTGCAACTGTCATTAACTTCCCTTTTCTAAATCAGTTCACGATTAAGTGCATAATCATGCAACAAAAATGGTTTCCCTTTATTAATTAGCATTTAAAATATATGTTCCTAGATTGATGCATAATTACATATAATGAAATCATACTCATATTAAATTGTTATTTAACTCATTAATTAACAATTTAACACAAAGAAGGAAGAGGTTACAAAGTGAGGAGAGGAAGAGTTGGTTACGAGCAGAGTCGCACAGAAGAAGAAGACTCAGTGTGGACAGAAGAGAGCAGAAAAACAAGACAGGTGAAACACAGTAAGTAACTGAAGTCACTGCTTTGTTAAAGTTTTCTTTTATTGTGAAATTTAGAGGACTAAATAAGTATTGAACCAGAGACAGACAAGAACCCTGGTGGAGACTTCTGATATTTATTGTTCAGAGCTGTTGCACTGTTGCATGTCAGGGGGCCGATGGAAACCCCAGGGGAAAGTTGTAGTCAAATGTAATCTCATAAATGTGGAATAGGTGAACATGTAACATGAAGCTGTTTTTGGTCCAGTTTGATTAACCTAACTTCCTGTATGTTTATTGCACTTCTTGTATTGTGTTGTTGTAGTTGTTGTAGTGGTGCATCTGAAGTGAGCAGTTTGCCTCGTGGAGACACAGACGAGAGTCTCATCTGCCAAATCAAAATGTTCATTCTCTTCTGAATGGTGCTCTTCGCTGTTAAATGTATGATGTGCAGTTTTATTGCAATGTTGTAATGAGATCAAATTTGAATGCTACAGATAGTTTAAACAAAAGACTTTTTTTATGAGTTGCTATATTTTATATTCTCAGCAGTTGCAAGAAAACTGACCAAATCACTGACCAACACCTAAAGTGAAATGTAGTGATATGTTAACACTTGGGTCCCAGAACAAGAATGGACAATCATCAGTGCCTGAGCCAAACTCAAATCAGAATAACTGCAACATCACCATCATTAACAAAAAGATAGACTCTGGATCACATCAGCTCAGAGTTGATGGAATCCTTAATGGGAAAAAAATATACCTGTTGTCTGATCTGACAACCATCAGTGTAAAAGTTATGAAAATCTATATCATATCACTGAATATGTTTATTGTAGTGATGGTAACACCAAGGTAGTATTTGTGCTTTGTTGACCTCTGTAGACAACAATCAGGAACTGCAGTAACACTGACAGAACTTTATATTTCCCTATTACTGCATCACTGTGCTTACTGTCCTTTGTGCTAACTGGAATTTACTTTACAAGTTCTATTGGAAGTGAACAGTCATTTCTATGTTTGCTCATTAGATTCAGTTAATTAACTACATCACCCTGATTTTCTGTGTTTTCACCCACTTACGATCTGACAGCAGGACCCAATATCTCACTGATCTGCCCTGATCCTTGTCTCTGCTCTGGATCTGATCCACATATCACTTGGATGTGGACAAGTGCAGGAAATAATGACAACAAGAGTATAGAAATATTTTTAGACTACGTCAGAGCAGAGAACCAGATTTTCAAAAATGCTGCAGAAGAAGAACAAAATTAAATGGTCAAATTTTAGACTAACATGGTGTTTTGTCTTGTCAAAGACAGTAAATGTGAAAGATAATTAATTGTTGTGTTATAAACTGATAATATTTGGCAATTATATTGTCAACTGAGATAAATAAAGAAAACCTAACTGTGACATTTAAGTAGATTGCAGTTTACTTTGAAAATGTTTAAGTTTAATTTATTGTCTGTCATGCTGAGCACTTGAAAATACCCGAGTATTTAAAGCACTTAAAATACACTCCTGAGCACTTTAAATACAGTAAAAACTAACTATATTACCGATATAATGGTATATCGGTAAAATTTTTGAGTTCTTTTTACCGATTGCTTTCCTTAACAGTTAAGCAAATAAATAATAGAGAATTTGAATTTTCCCTTCTCTCATTGTTATGTAGTTGTATTTCCAACACAGTGCACATTTTAAAGGTTTCTCTGTATCCAACCCTGAATATATTATCTGACTATGTCATAAACAACATATGTATTCATACAAAAAATACATTGACACATAAATATATATGTAGGTACCAATCATTGGCAAATTGCAGCTCTGATTCTTTGAGTCACAATTGGATTGAAAATCGTTGATCACTGAATGTTTCTTTAGTAAAATTAAAGTTATTACTTGTGTCGTGTGTGTTTATAGAGTTCATCATAGTTCATTACTGTATAATGTTCATTGTAATGTTCCAGTGGTGAAGAACAGAATCTCTACTACAGTGTCAGCACCAGACCAGAGTCATTGTTATCCAAAATGCTACAAGGTGCAAGTATTTTGAAACAAGTGGTAACTGGAACTGCTTTAAGTTCTTGAAGACTTTTCCTCTTCCATCCAGATGGTTTCATCAGTTCTGACTGACTGGTTGGAAAAGCAGACTTATAAACCCTGTTGAGTCACTGAGTTGTTAACACTTGATGGTCTTGGGGAGCTGGCATCTCTGTGCTGTGCCATACAATTATAAAGCTGTAGTTTGGACTGTCCTGTGTATAGATTTATACTTTCTTCACTGCATTCACCTGTGTGTGGGTGTGTTAATATGATTAACATATGAACATTATTAATAACATAAATGATGAGTCCAAAGTACATTTATTCTTAACATATCAATAAAATGAACACAGGCAATGTTCCCAACTATTCAATCTTCAACAATGTTTTTTCTTTTGGGAAAGTATCCATTCTTGCAGTTCAACGTACAGATATGTGACTCCAGTGTTATCAACACTTTTACGATTGTGTTCAGGCATCACAGCACTAGATTAAGGTGAGGGAAAGATTGTGGATTAACAGACAAAAATCTAACAGTTGGTTAAAGATGAGCTTAAGCCACTCCTCTTCCCCTGTACCAGCACAATAGACGTTGTAGGTGCCAAGAAAATTGTCAAAGCAGATGCAGCCTAAAAAAAGCTGTGAGTGAAACTGTACAGAAACTATTTAGGTGAAAACTGCCCCTTCAGATAAATAGAGCCCGGGAGGACAGTTCAATCTATTTCATGATAAATTACTTAATGAAAGAGATTTGAAGATGAGTGACTGTGACATTCATACTTAGTTCTACTATTGATGGACTGTTGCTCCAGCGACTCTCCTATAACCAGTTTCTACCACAGAGATGTGATCTTCAAACGCTCGTACTTAACTAATGTGACCACGATACATCACTTCTCTAAATGTTCAGATCATTCAACTAAATTGGACATTATATTTATATTAAAGTGTTAGTGCTTCACAGTGTTTGCTTTGCATAAACATCACAACTAAATTTAGCTAAATATATGAAAACACTGAGACTTCAACAATATGTGTAATTTTTAAAATTGTACACTCATTTCATAAGTTTCTTCCTAATTTCAGAGACTTTGTAGAAGATGCATAGTAACACAAATACATCATTTATAGCTCATAGTTTTCACAAGCTCATATATTTATTAATCGCATTTCATATTTTACAATTTCTAGATCAGTCATATGTCTTATAGTTTTTTGAAGCACTTTTGTTTAACTGATGCAAAGTCTGCCCTTCAAGTCAAGTCACTTCCTGTATTTTAAAATGTGACCAGTATCTGCTACATGTGCTGTGTCTGTTTCTTCTGATACACAGAAGTGTCTCAAGGTTCTGTCATGTGTATAGTAGATACTGTAGATAATTTAGCACCTTAAACAGGAAGTTATGAGATAATTAACAAAGACAAAAATGTTTAAAAAGGTCTGACTTCAGTGTCTTTTTGACAACTTTCAACAAGACTTTACATAATAAACCGTTTTTTCCAAAACCCTACATGCAGTTATATTTAAGATATTTTGTTTATAAATCTTCAGGTATTAATTAAGTAGTCAACATACAGATTTACATTTTTCCAAATTGCATATGTTGTATTTATTTATTTTTTGGTAGGTTTTAGCTGTGATAGTCTGAGGAGACAGTAATTAATAACCAGCAATGTGTCGAGAAACTTCCTGGAAGCTTGTTGTACTGAGGGAGGAAGTAAAAAAGGACGAAGAAGAGAAGTAAAGACCATTTAGAGAAGAGGACAGAGAAGAGAGAAGAAGGCCGGAGCACAAGACAGACGTGACTGTAATAACTGTTTTATTGTTTTAAATAGTGAACTGTATCATGTCTTCAGTTTTACTTCGATGTTTCATAAAGTCATTTTAAACCTTATAGTCATTTAGGAAGATTTAGAGGTTAGATCAGATAGATCTGAGCTTTTTTTCATTAGGTGAGTTTAGCAGCTCAATGAGCATCAAAATGATAATCATAACCCTGAAGATGATGTTAGTGAAATGGGAACTATAGAACTGTTAAACATGCAACATGCTTTATTTAAAGCTTTACAGTGAGACATGCTGTTATTTCTGATGTCATCATTTCAAATTTTTTTGTTGTACTTCTGAAAGGAAGAAGTTTGTCCTGTGGAGGGAGAGACCGACCGTCTCAATCACTGAATTAGGATGTTTGTTCTCATCTGGGTGGCTCTAGTCTTCTGTGTCAGAGGCAACAAATCAGTTGAAAGTACATTACGCAGCCTTAATGTTGATTTATTAAGATGCCGACACTTAACACAAAGTTTATTTTTTATCTTCCCACAGAATTAATTGTTTTCTTCTGCCTGTTGTAATTCCCTGAAACTATGATGATCTATTCATTGTTTGAAATCAGGAAGAGGTGTTTTTAAAAACAAATTACTAAATTTATGGGGGAAGAAAAAACTTGAATATTCAGCATAGAAACTGTCTATTTCTCTAATTTCTTAATTTACGATATATAATAAATTAAATCTGACAAAAAATAATGAGCTGTGACACACTATGTACATACATCATAGAAAGTATTCTAAAAATAAAAGTATTCTCTTATGTTATAGAAATCTATTCCTCTGCTTTTTTAACAAATGTTTTGTCTTTTCTTCTTTTTGTTAACAGTGACCTCATCATTAGAAAAGAACTGTGAAAGTGGATCCTATTGTATAAACCTTACTAAGGGAGAAATAACAGCAGAGACTGGACTCTGTGTGGTTTTACCATGTTCTTTCACTACTGAAGCTAATTTCAGTGTCAAAGGGTTAAGTTGGTTCAAATGTAATTCAGCTGCACAAAATAAATGTGATAAATCTGACACTGCCAAACTAATATTTAGCTCCAGTAATAATGAAAAGATTGAGCCTGAGTTTAAAGGACGAGTGTCGCTGTTGGAGCCTGATGTGAGTAAGAAAAACTGCAGCATCATTATCAATGACCTCAGAGAATCAGACTCTGGATCATATCAGCTCAGAGTTAATGGTAACAGGAATGGAAATACAGATGGCTTCACATTCACTTCTACAGCAAATATTACTGTTACAGGTATTAACAGCCACAACAAATACTGTATGTACAGTGGAAATGTTTGTTCCTAAAGCTGCATACACCAACATATTTAGCTCTTTAGATTCTTGAGATATTAAACTGTGAGATTTTTACTACTGCTGTAATGAAATAGAGATCAACAGTATTATTGTATTACTTTTCCGTTTACTATTTTATTTGTGTAGTACCAAGGAAATGTTTAAATGATATTTACAGAGTTGATTTGTGTGATTTGGCTGAAATAATACTTTAATGAGACATAGAGTAATAATTAATTATTCTCAGATTGAGACCAGTAGGATCTGTAACAATAGTGACAGAGCTTCCTTCTATGTACCTTCCTGCCATGTTCTGCACTTATCGACCAGTTGAAATCTTGAACCAACAGATTAATTTGTCAAATTTGAACCTAATAATGATCCAGGTTGATTGTTCATTGACTGACTCCTGCTAATCCTCTTTCTGTATTTACTCTCTAATAGTTCTTAATCAGAAACCCACAGTGACAGTTCCTCCACTGATAGAGGGACATCAGACCACACTGACCTGCACTGCTCCTGGTCTCTGCTCTGGATCTGTTCCTGAAATCACCTGGACGTGGAGAAAACCAGGAGAGAACGACTCTCACATCCCAGGAAACATCACTGTTTTCAGCACTGAGACTCTGACTGCTGTCACACAGAGACACAGCTCAACTTTGACCTTTAACACTTCAACTGAACACCACAGCACAGAGGTCACCTGTAAGGTCAACTTCAATGGAAGTAAGACTATTACTGAGACAGTGACTCTGAATGTGACATGTAAGTAGATTCTGTATTTCGTTAAATTACATTTACATTAAATGTTTAACTTTATTGTTTTCCCAGCTCAGTGCAGATAATCTGAATCTTCAATGTCAATATGTGAAAGTGAGTGTTTTTGTTTTTAATTCTTTTTTGTTAGATGTTAAGAATCTGAATATCAGTGGACCTACAACTGTGAAACCGGGTGACACCCTGAATCTAACCTGCAGTGTTGATAGTTTCCCTGCATCTTCTATGACATGGACCAAATCTGGCTGCAATGAAAGTCTTAATAAAAATAATGAAAGTGAACCACTAACACAGGGTGGACAAGCCTTTCTTATCATCCATAATATGACAGCTGACCATTCTGGACAGTACATCTGCACAGCTAAACACCAAATCCAGACTCTGACTAAACACACTCATGTAACTGTGACATGTAAGTAGACTGAAGTTCACTTTAAAACGATGTATTTTTACACAGTAGAAGTTTAATTTATTAGTTTTGATGCTGAGATTCTCCTTGTTTGTTTGCAGCTCCTCCAAAGATCTTAAATGGCTCTGGATGTGTGAATCAATCTCAAGTCCTAACCTGTGTGTGTATCAGTCAGGGGGTTCCTTTACCCACCATCACATGGCCGCTGCTGAATATTAAATACTCTGTTTTTACAACTGGGTCACAACATACAGTTAACAGCAGCCTCACTGTTCCTCTGACCACTTCTAGCAGAACAACTATAGAGTGTGTCAGCAGCAATAAACATGGAGAAACAAAAGAAAACCTCACTATAAGAAATGACTTGAAACAAAAGGATGCCGGGTACTGTAAGTGTTCAGAAGTGTTTTTTTTATTATTATATTATTGCTTGTTTTGTGTTAGATTATGCTCAAAAACTACAAGGATCAACTGGATCTACAATTTTTTGTCCCCTTTGTCTCCAGATACATTCACAAGTTTGTTCATTAAGTGTCAACAATACATCATCAAGATTTTGATCGTGACACTTCTTTCTGGAGCCATCATCTGTTTTGCAAGAGAACGTTACAGGTACAGTTGTATTTATTGCTCACGATGTGTTTTGATTCTCAGTTTTAATTTGTTGTTGTTTTAGTTGTTGTTGTTATCAGTCAAAAAGAGAAATTCAGGTCAAATCACGACCACTTCACATACAGTAAATAACAACTATGTTCATGTGTTCTTTCTTCTGCCTCCAGTCATTTTACCATTTACTGTCATACACAGTTAGCTCCGTTCCATAATTGAAGGCATGTAGATTTTTTTGTCCCCTTTACACCAAAACACTTAGTCAAGACTTTCAGCTTTAATTTTAATTGACAAAGATTGCATTAACCATTCTGGAATTACACATACTCACACCCCATTGCTGTAGCTCCTGAATGGTTTATGCCATACTTTTGTCAAACCCTTGAACTAAAGCTGAGAGTCTTGAATTTCTCACATCTTGAGTGTTTCATTTCAAATTAAATGTGATGGATGTGGAGAGGATAAAATACTTATAAATATTACATTATTTATGGACCTACTATAAGTGTGCATGAAGCATACACATTCAGACTATAGAGACAAGAAAACTGAGCTTTAAAGCTGTTTTTTCTGTGATTGTCATGTTGTTGTTTTCCCAAGTAACAGTGCAGATTTTACAAATCTCTCTCAATCCCCCCGAATAATATTAAAAAAAAGCTTATAATGGTGGAAAGTTCAGCGACTGTATGTGATCAAACCATCAAAATGACAAATGTGGTTCTTTTGTAAAACCCAATTTTTTAAGTGACTTTATATAATGAAATTTGCTTTTTAAATGTTATGTTATTTGTTAACATTGGTCTGTGTTGGTTCACATTTTCATTCAGAAATAAACAGATGAGCTCTGGAAATCTGACTGAGAAGATGGAGATGGTGACCACTCAAGCTGTTCCACTGGTATGTACGTTATGTTACAGCTGTTTATATCATTGCACATGGTTATGACTGATTAGATATTTATTAAATGCTAAATATTAGTCTTGTGTTGAACATGCAGTTCTATTATTACCGGTACTCTTTTATTTCGACCCCGTAAGAGATGAAATGTATAAAAGAAAAGATTGAATCTGAGTCACTGGGTTCATTTTCTCCACTATAATGCAGTTTAAGCATTACTTAAACAATGCTTTTACAAATCAAGGGAAACAAACAATACAGAATTTGTAGGAGGTTTTTGTGTTTAGATGAGGCTGACATGAGTTGGGTACAGAATTGTCTGACATATATCCAGCTGGAATCTAGTGTAACATTTGTGCATTGTACCTGACAGGTTGATGCAGGTCATGAAGAGGAAGATGACGGGACTCAATACGAAGAGGCAGCTGAAGCTGCTACACAGTCAACGCCTGATGGTCATATTGAAACTTGAAACATATGAAAATCTAAAATCTCTGGGCTAAGGCGTTATGGGTGTTTCCAACATTCTTACTCTTTTATTAATCACCATAAATATGCTGTCAAAGAATTTACAGCCATTGTAAAAAAACAGCTATTGATTTCCTTAAAGTACAAAGAGATGAGTGTGACTGTATAATACCAATGATCATGGACTAATTATTAAAAATAGAAATTACACTTCTCATAGTATAGTATAGTATCAAATATGTAGTGGCAGCAGTGTAACGTCAGCAGGATGCTGAATAGGTACCCTGTGTTGATCCTAACTTGAAGGAGAAAACTTTATCCACTGAATTTATTTCTTTTTTCTGTAGAGGCACTATCAACATGTTGTATTTTAACTTTTTATAATATATTTTATGTTGTGTTGTTGACAGTATCCTGCATTTTATCCTTGATGTTTTATTCTATGTTAAGCAGCATCTATGAACCTATGAATATATCATTATCGCCTGGTGCTGTAATAACAGGTTGAGTTGGACCAAGGTGATGGTACTGTAGGAAATGGGTCACTCCACCTTGAACTTTGGTGGTTCACACAGGTACATGTCTATAAACTGGATCTATTGAATTCTGCAAAAGACTTGTTATAAAATAGATATTTTTTTCTAAACACAACTGGATGTATTTTTAGACATGACTGCAGAGAAAAGTGACTTTCATAATCCACTGCACATGTGAATTTATGTCATGAAAGATGAGCTTAAGCCACTCCTCTTCTCCTGTACCAGCACAATAAACTTTGGTGGTGCCAAGAAAATTGTCAAAGCAGATGCAGCCCAAAAAAAGTACATTAGCTGTGAGTAAAACTGCATAGAAACTATTTAGATGAAAACTGTCCCTTCAGATAAACAAAGCCCAGACAAATGGTTCAATCTATTCCATGGTAAATTACTTAATGAATGAGATTTGAAGAAACTAATGCGACCACGATAAATCACTTCTCTAAATGTTCAGATCATTCAACTAAGACAGGACTGGAAATTATTTTCCAGATTAAACTGTTAGTGCTTCACAGTGTTTGCTTTGGATAAACATCACAACTAAATTCAATCTGTGTAATTTTTTTAATTGTACACTCATTTCATAAGTTACTTTTCATTTCAAAGACTTTGTAGAGGATGCAAAGTAACAAAAAGCTCATTTATAGCTCATAGTTTTCACAAGCTCATATATTTATTAATCACATTTCATATTTTACAATTTCTGGATCAGTCATATGTCTTATAGTTATTTTAAACACTTTTTGTTAAACTGATGCTGCTGCACTTCCTGTTTTTAAAATGTGACCTGTATCTGCCACATGTGGTGTGTGTGTTTCTTCTTTTGCCTATGATACACAGACATGTCTCGAGGTTCTGTCGTATGTACTGTAACTACTGATGATAACAGACTAGTTAGATGCCTCATTTAAGATATTTTGTCTTTAAATCTTCAGTTATTAATTCATTAGTCAACATACAGATTTACATTTTCCAAATTGCATATCTTGTATTTATTGTTCTTTTGGTAGGTTTTAGGTGTGACAGTCTGAGGAGATAATTAGTAGAGTAGAGTAATTAATAACCAGCAATGTGTCAAGAAACTTCCTGGAAACTTCTTGTACTGAGGGAGGAAGTGAAAAAGGATGAAGAAGAGAAGTAGAGACCATTTGGAGAAGAGGACAAAGACAGAAGAAGGCAGGAGCACAAGACAGACGTGACTGTAATAATTGTTTTATTGTTTTAAATAGTGAATTATATCATGTCTTCAGTTTTCCTTCACTGATTTCATAAAGCCTTTTTTGAACATTATAGTCATTTAGGAAGCTTTAGAGGTTAAATTACAGTAGATAGATCTGAGCTTTTTTTGATCAAGTTTATGAGTTTTTTTCTCTGCATCAGATTTTACAGCGAGCATCAAAATGATAATCATAACTCTGAAGATGATGACAGTAACATGTATTACTGGGAACTATGTTAACCATGCAACATGCTTTATTTAAACCTTTACAGTGAGACATGCTGTTATTTCTGGTGTCATCATTTCAAATTTTTTTGTTGTACTTCTGAAAGGAAGAAGTTTGTCCTGTGGAGGGAGAGACCGACTGTCTCAATCACTGAATTAGGATGTTTGTTCTCATCTGGGTGGCTCTAGTCTTCTGTGTCAGAGGCAACAAAGGTGAAGCTGAAGGTACAGTACGCAGCCTTAATGTTGATTTATTAAGATGCCGACACTAAACTAGTTTATTTTTTACACCATCTTCCCATAGAAGTAGTTCTGAAACTAGGATGATCTATTCATTGTTGGGGGAAATCAAGGAGAGGTGTTTTTTAAAGACAAATTGCTAAATTTGTGAGGAAAGATGAAACTTGAATATTCAGCATAGAAACTGTATCAACAGTGATGTTCTATTTCTATCATTTCTTCATTTATGATATATAATAAATGAAATCTGATAAAATAATGAGCTGTGACACACTATATACATACATCATAGGAAGATTTTAAAAATAAAAGTATTCTCTTATGTTATAAAAATCTATTCCTCTGCTTTTTTAACAAATGTTTTCTCTTTTCTTCTTTTTGTTAACAGCGACCTCATCATCAGAAAACTACTGTCAAACTGGATCCTACTGTATAAACCTTATTAAGGGGGAAATAACAGCAGAGACTGGACTCTGTGTGGTTTTACCATGTTCTTTCACTACTAAAGCTGATTTCAGTGTCAAAGAGTTTATTTGGTTCAAATGTAATTCAGCTACAAAAGAAAAATGTGATAAACCTGAAGTTGCCAAACTAATATTTAACTCCAGTAATAATGAAAACATTGAGCCTGAGTTTAAAAGACGAGTGTCGCTGTTGGAGCCTGATGTGAGTAAGAAAAACTGCAGCATCATCATCAACCACCTCCGAGAATCAGACTCTGGATCATATCAGCTCAGAGTTAATGGTAACAGGAATGGAAATACAGATGGCTTCACATTCACTTCTACAGCAACTATTACTGTTACAGGTATTAACAGCCACAACAAATACTGTATGTACAGTGGAAATGTTTGATCTTAAAGCTACATACACCAACATATTTAGCTCTTTAGATTCTTGAGACATTAAACTGAGAGATTTTTACTACTGCTGTAATGAAATAGAGATCAACAGTATTAATTGTATTACTTTTCTTTTTACTATTTTACTTTTGTACTTCAAGAAAATGACATATAATATTTACAGAGTTGGTTTTGTGTGATTTAGCTGAAATAATAATTTAATGAAACATAGAGTAATGTTTGTTCTTATTTATTCTCAGATTGAGACCAGTAGGATCTGTAACAATAGTGACAGAGCTTCCTTCTATGTACCTTCCTGCCATGTTTTGCACTTATCGACCAGTTGAAATCTTGAACCAACAGATTAATTTGTCAAATTTGAACCTAATAATGATCCAGGTTGATTGTTCATTGACTGACTCCTGCTAATCCTCTTTCTCTATTCATTCCCTAATAGTTAGTCAGAAACCCACAGTGACAGTTCCTCCACTGATAGAGGGACATCAGACCACACTGACCTGCATTGCTCCTGGCCTCTGCTCTGGATCTGTTCCTGAAATCACCTGGACGTGGAGAAAACCAGGAGAGAACGACTCTCACATCCCAGGAAACATCACTGAAATCAGTACTGAGACTCTGACTGCTGTCACACAGAGACACAGCTCAACTTTGACCTTTAACACTTCAGCTGAACACCACAACACAGAGGTCACCTGTAAGGTCAACTTCAATGGGAGCAAGACTACAGAGGAGACAGTGACTCTGAATGTGATCTGTGAGTAATAGATTCTGTGTTTCGAAAATGTTAAATTTTTACATTAATCAAATACATGTGTAGATATTATTAGCAGTGATGCTGAGATTCTCCTTGTTTGTTTGCAGCTCCTCCAAAGATCTTAAATGGCTCTGGATGTATGAATCAATCCCACGTCCTAACCTGTGTGTGTATCAGTCAGGGGGTTCCTTTACCCACCATCACATGGTCACTGCTGAATATTAAATACTCTGTTTTTAACACTGTGTCACAACATACAGTTAACAGCAGCCTCACTGCTCCTCTGACCACTTCTAGCAGAACAACTATAGAGTGTGTCAGCAGCAATGAACATGGAGAAACAAAATAAAATCTCACTGTAAGAAATGACTTGAAACAAAAGGACGTACTGAGAACTGTAAGTGTTCACAAGTTTATCATTACTGAAGTTCTAAATTATCACCAACAACAACACACAGTAGTTATAACCTCAGTTATTTTACTCTTTTGACCCCAGTTACCCTCAGAGACTTGTTAAATAACTCGTGGCTACACGTCATTGTTGCATTTTTGCTCGGGATACTTCTTTCTGCAACCATCATCTACTGCAGGTACAGTTTTATTATCTTTGCATTATTGTGATTTCATATTTATTTAGACTTTTTTTTTGATAATCTGTCATTAAATATCATAACAGTGTTTTAAGTTATTTGTCCAATTTACTGCAAATAACTAGCACTTTAATAAATGCTAACTATTGTCAGAGGTATATCATAATGAAAATGTGTTAGAGTTCACTAACTGCATAGGCTGAAATATTCAACATCACATAAGATACTTGTTATTTGTTAACATTTGTCACTGTAAAATTAAATTTTCCTTCAGGAAAAAACAGAAGTGCTCTGAAGATTTGGCTGAGTATGTGGAGATAGCGACCACTCGGGTAGTTCCACTGGTATTTCTACTATATTTATTTATCTGTTATCACATTTCTATATGATATGTTTGTTATTTGTTAAGTTACTGCTGAATATCATTGTTTATTTTACCTCAAGTCTGAGAGATGTCATATAAAGTACTGAAAAGATTTGATCTGTTTTATTGTCACAATATTTTTTATTGTTTTGTAATACAGTGTAAACTTTACTTTCACAATGCTTGTACAGTACAACTCCAGAGAGGCAAAGAACAGATGATTTAGTGAAATAAACACAGCCTTCAAAATTTAAATTACCTTTGTGTTTAGTTGAAACTGAAACGTACTCAGATCTATATAGTATTGAATTGCAGTTGTCTTTTCATTTCTCCACTGTACCTGACAGGTTGCTACTGGACAAGAAGTGGAAGATGACTGGACTCATGACCACCCTGGGGAGTCAGCACCTGCTGATGATGATGTGGAAGTAGAAGCACAGTATTCTAACATTGACTTCTCCTTGTTGAAAAGAAAGAATCCCACAGAGGTAAAGAAGAGAGAAACCACAGAGACAGAGTACACTGAAATTAAGAAAGAAACAACATGTGAGAGACAATATAATGGAGGAGAGGAAGGTGACATGTTGGAAGTCAATGGAGCGATCACAGATGAAGATAAGGAGACAGAACAGTGTATTCTAGCAATAGAGGAGGGAGGTGAGGATGTGGCACTGTATTCTACTGTTAATAAAGTACTGCATAAGATTTAACTTTATAGCTTAAAGATAAAGTAATTATTTTTGGAAAACCTTTTTTTAGACATGTGCTCCAAACTACATCTTAATGTGGAGCAGTGTTGTAGAAGCCATCAGTGATGCACACTCATTGAACAGCACTGCAGAGAGAGGGTGGGCTGAAGACATTTTGAGTTTCCTGTGCTTTATTAATTTGCATATTGTAGCTTCAGCTATTGGTGAATTTGAGCATGAGTGTGAAATGGAAGCGTCATTAGCTGAAGTAGGTAAAATTAGCTTTACACGAATCTTCTTATAAAGCTAATCTGTATATAAGTGCTTGAAACATCACAGTAGTGGAAATGAAACCTGTTAAAAAACCTGTGAAATTTAACACATCACTTCAAGAAATATTTTTACGCTTTGTCTGCATAGAAAATATAAGTATGCAGACACACTTTACATGATTACATGGTAAGAAATAAATGCAGCTGCAAAATAAAGCAACCAGAGTTTGTGTTTTGCATGTTTTTGCAATTTGCATGAGCTGTTGAGGGCAGGTGGAGTGTTTGTTCAAAAATGATTCAGTCAAGTGGGCTCACCTGTCCACAACTTTGCAGTCCATGAACAAGACACTGAAATTTATTACAAATAGATCCCTGGGGCCCAACTCAATGTCATTAAGTCATCAGTGTTGATGCGAGGCAAACTGAGAGGTGCTTTGGACTGCTGGAGTGTGTCTGTCTGGCTGTTTCTCAGTTCTACACAAAATCTAACTCACACTTTCTGTCTGACACAACTTTGGTGAGGAAGCGTACATGTGCCTGAACACACAGATGGTGTTTAGAGACATGCATTTTAATGTTAATTTGAAAATGGGAAGTTACCAGAGGCACTCTGAGCACACAGTGGTGCTAAATAAGGAAATCCACAGATCGATACCCACTACTGCGACATTGCTCAGAACAGTACCTACACATTTTGCACAGTAGATAAAGACACTAAGACGCCAAATAGAACATGCATTTGAAACTAGACTTACAGTATTTGTTGTTTTATTTGTTTTTACACGTGAATAATCTGATGCAGCCCCTAGGCTAATATCTTAGGCACCTAAATAAAAATACTTGTTAAGTTTAGGAAATTATGCATAACCAGTTCTTTTGTTCTGTAAAATTGTTACAGATGTGTTCACTGTCTTTATTTCTTAATCAGTTTTTAGGTCAATAGAAATAATTTCTATTGGGATTAATGTTTTTATATTGTAGTTTGGTTGCAACGTACTATGTTCAACGTGCTTTGAACAACCAATGCTGATGTTATTGTGATTGAAAAATGAAACGTCACGACAGTGGTTCTGAAGTGTGATTGGCTAAAGGACGGGCGTCAGAGAGGTCAAGGGTCAGCTGAGAGAGAGGTCGAGCGGGAGCGGCACGAATAGAAAAATGCAAACGACAGAAACAGAGACATTAAGAAGGAAGAGTGCAGTTTTCACGGTGAATATTGTTCTTGTTACTCCTGTTGTTGCACCAGCTACAGCACGTTAAGTAGCCGCGTTGACGTAAACTGAATCTGCAAACAACGAGAGGAGTTCATCGTTGTCGGATTAGCATGTCGGGCTAACAAGCAGCTAGCCTGAGAAGAGACTTCTCCAGAGTTCCCAGATGTCGCTCCAGGTGAGCAGGAGGAAGCCTGGAGCGACATCTGGAAACACGAGAGAAGGACACGGTTAAACTCACTGATGGACTCCTGTTGTTCACTGTCGTTAGCTGTGAGCTAAGCTACAGACTGATGCTAGATGGTCCGACAGTGGAGGTGCAGCGTGTGGACACTGACGTTGACACTGGTTGTGTGAGTTCTCCAACTTTGATTTCCGCTCGCTAGAGTAAATGCTATGATTTGGGGAATATAGTTGTTTTTGTGATCTGTTTTATAGATTTCATTCTGTGGTTGCTTAAACTTAAAGGGGTGTTTATAAAAAAACTTGCGGAAGTAAAGTTTATGAGCTCAGGGCGCTGTCCTTCTATTAAAAGGTAAAGGAAGTGAAAACTATCAAAAAATAAATAATAAAATAATAAATAAATCTGTGTCAAACTGTGTCTGTTCTGCACTGTACTATGCAAGATAAATGACAAGAAGCAATTTTGTCTGTTTTAATGCTTGTGTAACTGTCATTAACGTCCCTTTTTTTAAAATAATTTCACAACTAAGTGCATAATAATACAGAAAAAATAAAGGGAAACACCCTTTATTAATCAGTATTTAAGATACATGTTTTAGATTGATGTATAATTACAGTACATATAATAAAATAATACCCATATTAAATTGAGGCAATGTGAAGAGAGGAGCTGCAAAGGTCCACATGCAGTTTAACACAAAGAAGGAAGAGGTGTCAAAGTGAGGAGGGGAAGAGTTGGTTACGAGCAGAGTCGCACAGAAGAAGAGTCACTGTGGACAGAAGAGAGCAGAAAAACAAGACAGGTGAAACACAGTACGTAACTGAAGTCACTGCTTTGTTACAGTTTTATGTCTTTGTGCTATTTAGAGGACCAAATTGCCCCATGGAGACATAGACGGAGCGTCTCATCTGCCAAATCAGAATGTTTGTTCTCTTCTGGGTGACTGTGCTCTTCGCTGTTAAAGGTATGATGTCCTTTCATTCTCTAAAAACGTTGGTACAGTTACTGATATTCAGTACATTTTAGTTAAAGCTTTCATGACCCATAACATCTTACTGTATGGCAGAAATGTTTGATGTGGAATTACCAAATGAGATAAAGCCAAAAAATCTATAAAATATACATAGAAGCCATAGAGCCTTTGCTTAATTTTCTTTGCAATCTAATAATAAAGGAACCTGACTGTCTAATATAACATCAGCTTTGTGCATCAGGAAACAGATGTATTGGTCACACGTTGCTGCTGCTGAAAAAAAATTGTCTTTTCACATCTTCACCATTGTTTCAGTGATCTTAGAACTTGTCAGTAAAAGTATTCTGTCATTATCTGTAATTTGACATCTTGATAATGATATCCATACATGTTCCTGTCTCTTTTTTTTCTGTTAATATTTGTAATTGCAGGAGAAGCGACAGAGACTGGACTCTGTGATGAGATACTATGTTCCCCTGTCAACAACAGCAGCACTGACAAAAGTGTAATAAAGTACAAATGTGGTCCACCTAAATCTAAAGTGAACTGTAGTGATCTTTTAACACTTGAGTCCCAGAACAAGAATGGACAAGTGTTCAAGACAAACTCAAAACAGAATAACTGCAACATCAATATCAATAACACAAAGACAGAGTCTGAATCATATCAGTTTAGAGTTGATGGAATCCTCAATGGGGATAAAATATACTTGTTGTCTAACCTGACAACCATCAATGTAAAAGGTATGAAAATCTATGTCATATCACTGAATAAAAAAAAAAAACACCAACCTAGTATTGGTGCTTTGTTGACCTCTGTAGACAACAATCAGGAACTGCAGTTACACTGACAGAACTTTATATTTCCCCATTACTGCATCACTGTGCTTACTGTCCTTTGTGCTAACTGGAATTTACTTTACAAGTTCTACTTGAAGTCAACAGTCATTTCTATGTTTGCTTATTAGATTCAGTTAATTAACTACATCACCCTGATTTTCTGTGTTTTCACCCACTTAAGATCTGACAGCAGGACCCAATATCTCACTGATCTGCACTCCTGGTCTCTTCAATGGATCTGATCCACAAATCACTTTGATGTGGACAAGTGCAGCAAATAATGACAACAACATCTCAATCTCAAATTTAACCCTTACACTCCTAGTTAAACACAATGGTGTAGAGGTCACCTGTAAGGTCAACTTCACAGACAACATGACTCTTAATGTGACCTGTGAGTAAAACGTACTGTGTTTTTACATTTACTTTTTTATTTTTCTTACTTTTAAGTCACTGTTGAGGTTCTGGATCTTCATCCTTCAGTGTGGGTTGGAGTCAGTTTGTCATCTTGGTCTCTAATGTGTATTAAGATTTTAGGTATTTTACAATTTTATTTAGACTGTACAGCTGATGGAAAGAGTTTTCACTTCAGCAATGTCCAAGTACAGTACAGAATATAGAACTGTTTTTAGACAGAACATGTTTAAGTTCAGAGCAGGGAAGCACATTTACAAGAGTGTTGCAGGATGGTCAAACTGTAAAGTAACACAGTGTTTTGTCTTGTTAAAGAGAGTAAGTGAAAGGTAATTAATTGTTGTGTTATAAACTCAGGACTCTTAGTAATAAGAGTAAACAGTGGATAGAAGTACCTTCTCAATATTAGTATTCCTTAGAGTACTTAGTAGTGCTTCTAGAAGTGAACTATAATACATAGCTGTCACTGCTATGCTACAGTATCACAACACAAATTCATAAAAAATGAAAAATGTAAACAACACTACTTAAAAGTGTATTTTAAGAGTACAATAAATTATAAAATGTGAATCTACAAAACAGCAACAATAGTACATCACAAAAAACACTCTATTGCATATACACTATACAGAACATCTATTTGGAGTACTTCAAAGTGTACTTTCACAAGCTAAAAGGTTGGCCCAAGAAGTATTGAAAAAGTACACATAATATATAATTACCATTGGTATACTTAGTATAGTACATGATGTATACTTAGAAATGGAATTATTATTATTTAATTAAGCTTCAGTATATTTTTTCTTAAGGGTTTGCACACTTCTCTCAGCCACATCGTCCACTTGTCTGTTTTCTGGTTACTGAGACTACACGTCCATGTGTTCCTCAGCCTCACAGTCTAAAATCATGTATTTATAATAGTTGGGAATGATGTTGTCTGATTAATTCAATTTAAAATATTTTTTCAAAGTTTATGATCAAGAGGAAAAGAAAAACAAAGAGACAACAGGTTCTACCGTGACAACAAATCCCACTACACAGAAAGGCAGCACAACAAAACATGAAACTGTAACACAGACTAGTAAGTATTGTAATCTGATTAATTTCATGACATTTTGTTAATTTTTAGAAAATGTTAATGTATTCTGCGTTATCCGCATATGATAAGCTTTTACTTTTCATTATATTAACTGTTAACTTCTAACACAAGGGCAGCAACCATTTTGTCCACACCTGTAGCCAATTAAAAACAGGTCCTTTTAAATCAGGAGGTAGCAAACCTATTTATCAAGGAAAACGCAGCAAATCTGTTACATTCACAAAGGATCCGGTTCATTTGAACGGCTCTCTGATAGGAACGATGGATCTGAATCTTACATAAGAGCCCTTCCTTTTAAAGCTTTGCCTTAATTTTACTCATCTCCTTTTTACTTGAACAATGAGAATTAGTCATCAGAGGTAAGAATAGCTGTTTATGCTTTGTCCATAGCTGCTAGTCAGCGCATCGTAGGCTCCAGAAGAACGGGCTAAACAGTGAAAGAAGAAAGGGGGTGATGGTAGCAACAATAAAGGAAATAACTAATAATAATAATAACTTTTTACTGGCTGGTATGTTTAAGTTTTAATGAGATAAATTCTGCCTTAACTTATATATGACGTGCACACACATACATGCGTTCCACTAAACAAAGCCTTAATTCCCACCTATGTAATTCCCCTAGCATCTATGTTTCGCAGCACTGGGCCCCTTCAGCTCAAGTCTTTATACTGAAACACAATTTTCCATAAAACCCTTACAGCCACACTATTGCTTGGCGGCGCTGTTTAATGTGAATTAACTGTGTATTTTTATACAGTAGAAGTTAAAATTATTGGCTGTGATGTTGAGATTTTCCTTGTTTTTTTGCAGCTCTTCTAAAGATCTTAAATGGCTCTGGATGTCTGAATCAATCCCACGTCCTAACCTGTGTGTGTCAGTCGGGGGGTTCCTCTACCCACCATCACATGGCCACTGTTGAAGAATCTCACTGAATTCTCTGTTTGTATCACTGTGTCAAACCATAAAATGAGCAGCAGCATCACTGTTCCTCTGACCACTTATCACAGAACCACTATAGAGTGTGTCAGCAGCAATGAACATGGAGAAACAAAAGAAGCCCTCATAATTTTACCATGTAAGTGTTCACAAGAGCTTTTTTTAATTGTTTGTTTTGTGTTATATTAGCACCAAGAACAACAGATCAGCTGTCACCACTATTATTTTTTTCTTCTGACCTTAGATACGCCTACACATAATGCAATGAAGTGGTACCTATACCTTTTTAAGATTTTGATTGTGATGCTTCTTTCTGGGGTCATCTTCTGTTTAGCAAGAGAATGGCACAGGTACAGTTTTATTAACCTTGTGTTACTATGCTTATTTTGCATTTTTGATTTAGTATTTTTGATTTGTTGTTGTTATTGTTGTTCCTGATCATACAAGTGAAAATCCTGAGCACTTTAAATACAGTAAATACTAACTATCATTAATGATATATCCGTAACATTTTTGAGTTATTTAAGTAATTTTATCAATTACTTTCTATAACAGTTAAGCCCATAAATAATAGAGACTCCCTTCTCTCACTGTTACAGTGAGGGAAAAAATTATTTGAACCCCAGCTGATTTTGTAAGTTTGCCCACTAACAAAGAAATGATCAGGCTATAATTTCAATGGTAGGTTTATTTGAACAGTGAGACACAACAATGACAAAAAAAATCCAGAAAAATGCGTTTCAAAAAGAGTTATAAATTAATTTGCATTTCCATGAAGGAAATAAGTATTTGATCCCCTATCCGTCAGCAAGATCTCTAGCTCCCAGGTGGATCTTATACAGGTAACGAGCTGACATTGGCAGCCCTCTCAGCTCGTTACCTGTATAAAAGAGACCTGTCCACAGAAGCAATCAATCAATCCAGATTCCAAACTCTTCACCATGGCCAAGACCAAAGAGCTTTCCAAGGATGTCAGGGACAAGATTGTGGACCTACACAAGGCTGGAATGGGCTACAAGACCATCGCCAAGCAGCTGGGTGAGAAGGTGACAACAGTTGGTGCAATTATTCGCAAATGGAAGAAACATAAATTAACTGCCAATCTCCCTTGGTCTGGAGCTCCATGCAAGATCTCACCTCGTGGAGTTTCAATGATAATGAGAACGGTGAGGAATCAGCCAAGAACCACTCGGGAGGAACTTGTCAATGATCTCAAGGCAGCTGGGACCATAGTCACCAAAAAAACAGTTGGTAACACACTACGCCGTGAAGGACTGAAAGCCTGCTGTGCCCGCAAGGTCCCCCTGCTCAAGAAAGCCCATCTACAGGCCCGTTTGAAGTTTGCCACTGAACATCTGACTGATTCAGAGGAAGACTGGGTGAAGGTGTTGTGGTCAGATAAAACCAAAATCGAGCTCTTTGGCATCAACTCAACTTGCTGTGTTTGGAGGAGGAGGAAGGCTCCCTATGACTCCAAAAACACCATCCCCACTGTCAAATATGGAGGTGGAAACATTATGCTTTGGGGGTGTTTTTCTGCCAAGGGGACAGGACAATTGCACCACATCAAAGGGAGGATGGATGGGGCCATGTACCGTCAAATGTTGGGTGAGAACCTCCTTCCCTCAGTCAGGGCATTGAAAAGGGTCGTGGTTGGGTACTCCAGCATGACAATGATCCAAAACACACGGCTAAGGCAACAAATCACTGGCTCAAGAAGAAGCATATTAAGGTCATGGAGTGGCCTAGTCAGTCTCCAGACCTTAATCCCATAGAAAATCTGTGGAGGGAGCTGAAGGTTCGAGTTGCCAAACATTGGAGAGGATCTGCAAAGAGGAGTGAGCCAAAATCCCCCCTGAGATGTGTGCAAACCTTGTGGCCAACTACAAGAAACGGCTGACCTCTGTGATTGCCAACAAAGGTTTTGCCACCAAGTACTAAAGCACGTTTTTCGAAGGGATCAAATACTTCTTTCCTTCGTGGAAATGCAAATTAATTTATAACTCTTTTTGAAACGCATTTTTCTGGATTTTTTTTGTCATTGTTGTGTCTCACTGTTCAAATACACCTACCATTGAAATTATAGACTGATCATTTCTTTGTTAGTGGGCAAACTTACAAAATCAGCTGGGGTTCAAACAATTTTTTCCCTCACTGTATGTAGTTGTATTGTACTGGTAAGTAACACAGTGCATGTTTTAAAAGTTTGTCTGTATCTAACCATGAATATATTACCTGACTATGTCAGCGACATCATAAAGAGTCATACAAAAAATAAATTGACACAGTCAATATAGGTATAGATATATAGATAGTTCTGACTGATTGGCTGGAAAAGCAGACTTATAAACCCCGTTGAGTCACTGAGTTGTTAGCACCTGATGGTCTTAGGAAGCTGGCTCCTCTGTGCTGTGCGATACAATTGTAAAGTTGTTGTTTGGTCGGGAGAGTCAAAGAATAAATATTGTATACATGATTCACTCATACACAGACAGTTTTACAGCTGCTCACAAGGTTTATAAGTCTACTGTTTCAGCAAATCAGTCAGAACTGATGAAGCCTTCTGAAGGTGAAATGTCTTCAAGAACTTAAAACAAGTCCAGTTACTTAGCTGAAAAGCATTTTCTGGGAAAACCATGGTCTAGAGAATTTTCACAGACATTTCAAACAAGCTCTACTCTTTGATTTGGAATCAAAGAAAACAGTTCAGCAACTGCATAGGCTGAAAAAAACTTAACTTGTTTGTGTCTTTTTTTTAACCCTGTTTTTGAAAGTGACTTTTAAAAAATGAAACTTGCTGATTACTGGTTGTGTTATTTGTTATTTTAATTATTTGTCACTTGTGAATCACATTTTCATTCAGAAATAAACAGATGAGCTCTGGAAATCTGGCTGAGAAGATGGAGATGGTGACCACTCAAGCTGTTCCACTGGTCTGTACATTATATTACTGCTGTTTATATCATTGCACGTGGTTATGACTCATTAGATATTTATTGAATGCTAAATACTATTCTTGTGTTGAACATGCAGTTCTATCAGTATTATTTTATTTAAACTCTGTATGAGATATAATGTAAAACAGAGAAGATTGAACCTGAGTCACTGGGTTCATTTTCTGCACTGTAATGCAGTGTAAGCATTACTTACACAATACTTGTACAAATCAAGGGAAACAAACAATACAGGATTTGTAGAAAGTGTTTGTGTTTAGATGATCATTGAACTAAGACAGGACTGGAAATTAGACATTATATCTATGTTAAAGTGGTAGTGCTTCACAGTGTTTGCTTTGCATAAACTTCACAACTAAATTCAGCAAAATCCATAAAAACACTGAGACTTTAACAATCTGTCAATTTTTTTTTAATTGTACACTAATTTCATAAGTTAGTTCGGGACTTTAAACATCCCAGAGGAGATCAGAAAGAGGACAACGAGGGGATGTAGGGGAGGCAAAAAACAGCAAGGAGGAAATAAAGAACGGAGAATAGCGATGTTCAGAGAGAAGGTGAGAAGATTTATACCACATCTCCCCTCTGTGAATATGGGTAATGTGAGATCACTGGACAATAGGATGGACGAACTGACAGCTCTAATGAGGATGGAGAAAATCTTTACAGAGTGTAGTTTGATGTGTTTCACAGAGACATGGCTGCATGATGGTATTCCTGACTCCAGTGTTAATATAGACGGTTTCAGGAGAGGAGGGGGGTTGATGTTCTCATTAACAACAGGTGGTGCCATCCTGGTCATGTCACTGTGAAAGGGCGTGTATGCAGTCCTGATATTGAACTTTTGGCTGTGGGACTTCCTCCATATTATTTACCCTGAGAGTTTTCTCACTCCATATTAATCTGTTTACGTTCCTCCATCTGCTGACGCCGCTGCTGCGTGTGACGTCATTCAGACGGTCACCTCCAACCTGCAGACCAGACACCCGGACACCTTCTTTATGATCTCTGGAGACTTTAGTCACGCCACCCTCAATAAGAATTGAATAATTTTTTCAATCGATTCCAGGCTGATCCACAGAGTTCACTACCTGTTTCTCAGTCCCTCCCCCACACGACTCAGCACCCACCCTAACAATCTCAGCTGAGCAGGTGAGAAGAGAGCTGCACAGGCTTCACCCCACAAAAGCTGAAGGTCCTCATGGAGTCCACCCAAGGGTGCTGAAAGCCTGTGCTCCTCAGCTATGTGTTGTTCTCCAGCACTATTTCAATCTCAGCCTGCAACTGGAGAGAGATCCTCTAGGGTGGAAAAAGTCGTGCCTGGTTCCAGTGAATAAGACGCCACGTCCCAGAGTCCTCAATGACTTTAGACCAGTGGCTCTGACATCACACATCATGAAGGCTTTCGAGAGGCTGATCCTGGAGCTGCCCTTATTCCCCCTTGCTCTTATTTTGGCAACTTCCTGTTTCCTCTGCCCAGTCTGATCACATGCACTTACCTAATTGACTACACCTGGTTTCCCCCACACTATAAATACCGGCCTGCTCACTTTGCTCCCCTGCTAGATAGTCTATTGTCTACACCCGGACACTATCCAGTGTTTCTTGTGGACTGATTGCTTTTGGATTTTTTTGGATTCTGCCTGCTCTGGACCCCGTCTCCTGCCTGACCCCCTGGTACTGTGAGTTCTGTTTATTCCGTGTCATTCCCCCTGCTCGCAGTACCAGACCTGTCCCTGTGCCTGCCTGATTCCCTTTCTTGGACCTGTACCCCTTCTACCCTGGATTCCCCCTCACTGGACCAGCCTGACCTGACCCTGCTTCCCGTTTACCCCTCTGGTTCTGTGAGTTTTCTCTCTGCTCTGTTTTCTCCCTCGTTGTTCCCTTCCCTAGTCTGTTTCTGTTGATCTCCCTGTGTTTCGACCTGGATTGTCTTACGGTTGTGGATTTTGCCTGCTGGACTTATCTCTGGACTGCCTATCTGTGTATGACCTGGATTACCCTCGACCTCTCAGTTTAGCCATGTGAATTTTTGTTTGGACTGTATGTGTTCATTACCCCAGCCTGTTTTCCCACACTGGGTTTAGACATTGAATTGCTTTCCTTTGGTTTGGACTATATTCTCGTGGTGTTTGTGTGACACTTTTGTTACAGTCCTGAACTTTCTCCATTGTCCTCCATTTTGTCCATGTGCTCTCCGTTGGTCGGCCATCTTGGTTTTGACGTCACATCCGGTTTCCAACCAGACCACCATACTCACCCTACCTCATCTCCTCCCATCTAGTGACTGTTTCATTCAATTCATTGATTTACTGTGTTCTGTCAGTATAAATAAAGATTGACTAATCAGTTCTGTCCTGTCTGATCTCTGGCCATGGAGTCCTTCATCCAGCTCGTGACAAGTGCATTCAACACCATCCGGCCTGCACTGCTGGGAGAGAAATCAAAAAAACATGCAGGTCAACACTCCCCTGATTTCCTGGATTATGGACTACCTCACCAACCGCCCACGGTATGTCCGCCTGCAGAACTGTGTGTCTGACACTGTGGTCTGTAGCACAACTGCTTCACAGGGAACAGTTCTGTCTCCATTCCTCTTAGCCCTGTACACCTCAGACTTCAGGTACAACTCAGAGTCCTGTCATCATCACAAGTTCTCTGATGACTCTGCAGTTGTAGGATGTATTAAGGGTGGAGATGTCACAGAGTACCGTGGAGTGGTGGACAGTTTTGTGGACTGGTGTGGACTCAACCATCTGCAACTTAACATCAACAAAACAAAGGAGCTGGTGATGGACTTCAGGAAATCTGGGAGTCATCCCTCTCACTATACAGGGGGAGGAGATGGAGGTCGTGTCCGAGTACAAATACCTGAGAGTGTACCTGGACAAAAAACTGGACTGAGAACTCAGAAGCATTGTACATAAAGGCTCAGAGCCGGATGTACTTTCTGAGGAAACTCAGGTCCTTCAACGTCTGCAGCACCATGCTGCGGATGTTTTGAGTCTGTGGTTCCAGTGTCATCTTTTATGCGGTGGTCTGCTGGGGCAGCAACATGAAGGTGGCAGACACTAACAGACTAAACAAACTGATCAGGAGGGCTGGCTCTGTTCTGGGGGTGGAGCTGGACCCTCTACATCTTGTGGCTGACAGGAGGATGCTGTCTAAACTCCTCTCAATCCTGGACAATCCCTCCCTCCCACTGCAGTTTGTTGGCTGGACAAAGGAGCACATTCAGCCAAAGACTTATTAACATTAAATGCTCGACAGAGCGCCACAGGAGATCCTTTCTACCTGTGGCAATCAATCTGTACAATTCCTCCCCCCCCTCTGTAAGGGGTGGGGGGAAGTTGTCATTTACTTGCTGTCAATCCACATAGGATATAGATTTATTTATTTTGAACCAATTTCATTTGTCTATTTTACATATTCTGTGTGTATATATTGAGGTTTTTCTGTATTGATGTTTTGTATTTATGTTGGTGTTGGATCTTTCCTGGCTGTGGTTCTTTTTCTTTCTGTCTGTGTTGAGAACAATGGTAATGAGGCAAAACAATTTCCCTCTGTGATAGTTTTTTTTTTTTTTTTTTTTTTTTTTTTTTTTTTAAATCTTGAATAGTTTTCACAAGCTCATATTTATTGATTAAAATTTTACAATTTCTTGATCAGTCATGTCTTGTAGTGTTTTGAAGCACTTTTTGTTAAACTGCACTTCATCAAGTCACTTCCTGTATTTTAAAATGTGACCAGTATTGGCCATGTGGTGTGTGTGTGTGTGTGTATACAGAAGAGTCTAGAGGTTCTGTCGCGTGTATAGTAGATGCTGATGATAACAGACTAGTTATAATTTAGCACCTTAAACAGGAAGTGATGAGATAAATCAGTGATGTCAAACTATATTTTAAAATGTCTGACTTCAGAAAGACTTTGCATAATAAACTGTTACGTTCTTTCCAAGTAGCTGCATGCAGTTATATTTGAGATATTTTGTCTATAAATCTTCAGGTATCAACATACAGTTTTACATTTTCCAAATTGCATATGTTGTATTTATTTATTTTTTGGTAGGTTTTAGCTGTGACAGTCTGAGGAGACAGTAATTAATAAACAGCAATGTGTCAAGAAACTTCCTGGAAGCTTGTTGTACTGAGGGAGGAAGTAAATAAAGATGAAGAAGAGAAGTAGAGACCATTTGGAGAAGAGGACAGAGAAGACAGAAGGCAGGAGCACAAGACAGACGTGACTGTAATAATTGTTTCATTGTTTTAAATAGTGATATTTAGGAAGATTTGGAGGTTAGATCAGATAGATCTGAGCTTTTTATGATCAAGTTTGATGATAATGGATGAAGATGACAGTAAAATGTATTACTGGGAACTATAGAGATGTTAAACATGCAACGTGCTGTATTTAAACCTTTTACAGTGAGGCATGCTGTTATTTCTGGTGTCATCATTTCAACTTTTCTTGTTGTACTTCTGAAAGGAAGAAGTTTGTCCTGTGGAGGAAGGGACCGACCGTCTCAATCACTGAATTAGGATGTTTGTTGTCATCTGGGTGGCTCTAGTCTTCTGTGTCAGAGGCAACAAAGGTGAAGCTGAAGGTACAGTACGCTGCCTTAATGTTGTAATTCCCTGAAACTAGGATGATCTATTCATTGTTGGGGGAAATCAAGGAGAGGTGTTTTTAAAAACAAATTGCTAAATATTTGGGGGACAATAGATTCCATATACTACATATATCTAGATTCTATTTCTCTAATTTCTTCATTTACTATATATAATAAATGATATCTGATAAAATAATGAGCTGTGACACACTATATACATACATCATAGGAAGATCTAAAAATAAAAGTATTCTCTTACGTTATAGAAATCTATTCCTCTGCTTTTTTAACAAATGTTTTCTCTTTTTTTCTTTTTATTAACAGCGACCTCATCATTAGAAAACTACTGTCAAACTGGATCCTATTGTATAAACCTTACTAAAGGAGAAATAACAGCAGAGACTGGACTCTGTGTGGTTTTACCATGTTCTTTCACTACTGAAGCTGATTTCAATGTCAAAGGGTTAATTTGGAACAAATGTAATTCAGCTGCACAACAAAGGTGTGATCATTCTGACACTACCAAAAAAGTATTTAACTCCAATAAGAATGAAAACATTGAGCCTGAGTTTAAAGGACGAGTGTCGTTGTTGGAGCCTGATGTGAGTAAGAAAAACTGCAGCATCATCATCAATGACCTCAGAAAATCAGACTCTGGATCATATCAGCTCAGAGTTTTTGGTAACAGGAATGGAAAGACAGATGGCTTCACATTCACTTCTACAGCAAATATTACTGTTACAGGTATCAACAGCCACAACAAATATTGTATGTACAGTGGAAATGTTTGTTCTTAAAGCTGCATACACCAACATATTTAACTCTTTAGATTCTTGAGATATTAAACTGAGAGATTTTTACTATGGCTGTAATGAAATAGAGATCAACAGTATTAATTGTATTACTTTTCTGTTTACTATTTTACTTTTCACAATAGATTTGGCTGAAATAATAATTTAATGAAACATAGAGTAATAATTAATTATTCTCAGATTGAGACCAGTAGGATCTGTATCAATAGTGACAGAGCTTCCTTCTATGTACCTTCCTGCCATGTTCTGCACTTATTGACCAGTTGAAATCTTGAATAGATTAATTTCTCAAATGTGAACCTAATAATGATCCAGATGATTGTTCATTGACTGACTCCTGCTAATCCTCTTTCTGTATTTACTCTCTAATAGTTCTGAGTCAGAAACCCACAGTGACAGTTCCTCCACTGATAGAGGGACATCAGACCACACTGACCTGCACTGCTCCTGGTCTCTGCTCTGGATCTGTTCCTGAAATCACCTGGACGTGGAAAAATACAGGAGAGAACGGCTCTCACATCCCAGGAAACATCACTGAATTCAGGAGTGAGAATCTGACTGCTGTCACACAGAGACACAGCTCAACTTTGACCTTAAACACATCAACTGAACACCACAGCACAGAGGTCACCTGTAAGGTCAACTTCACAAGGATCAAGACTACAGAGGAGACAGTGACTCTGAATGTGACATGTAAGTAGTAGATTCTTTATTTGAAAATGTTTGTTTAACTTTATTGTTTTCCCAGCTCAGTGTAGATAATCTGAATCGTCAATGTCAATATGTGAAAGTGAGTGTTTTTGTTTTTTTATTATTCTTTTGTTTTAGATGTTAAGAATCTGAAAATCAGTGGAGCTACAACTGTGAAACCGGGTGACACCCTGAATCTAACCTGCAGTGTTGATAGTTTCCCTGCATCTTCGCTGACATGGACCAAATCTGGCTTCAATGAAAGCCTTAATAAAAATGATGAAAGTGAACCACTAACACAGGGTGGACAAGCCTTTCTTATCATCCATAATATGACAGCTGACCATTCTGGACAGTACATCTGCACAGCTAAACACCAAATCCAGACTCTGACTAAACACACTGATGTAACTGTGACATGTAAGTAGACTGCAGTTCACTTTAAAACGATGTATTTTAACACAGTAGAAGTTTAATTTATTAGGATTGATGCTGAGATTCTCCTTGTTTGTTTGCAGCTTCTCCAAAGATCTTAAATGGCTCTGGATGTATGAATCAATCCCAAGTCCTAACCTGTGTGTGTATCAGTCAGGGGGTTCCTTTACCCACCATCACATGGCCGCTGTTGAAGAACCTCACTGAATACTCTGTCTGTATCACTGTGTCAAACCATAGAATGAGCAGCAGCATCACTGTTCCTCTGACCACTTATCACAGAACCACTATAGAGTGTGTCAGCAGCAATGAACATGGAGAAACAAAAGAAAACCTCATAATTTTACCATGTAAGTGTTGAAAAGAGCTTTTTTTAATTGTTTGTTTTGTGTTATATTAGCACCAAGAACAATAGATCAGCTGTCACCACTATTATTTTTTCTTCTGACTTCAGATACACCTACAAATAATGCAATGAAATGGTACCTATACCTTTTTAAGATTTTGATTGTGATGCTTCTTTCTGGGATCATCTTCTGTTTAGCAAGAGAATGGCACAGGTACAGTTTTATTAACCTTGTGTTACTATGCTTGTTTTGCATTTTTGATTTAATATTTTTGATTTGTTGTTGTTATTATTGTTCCTGATCAGTCAAAAAAAATCATACCAGTGAAAATCCTGAGGACTTTAAATACAGTAAATACTAACTATCATTAATGATATATCCGTAACATTTTTGAGTTATTTAAGTCATTTTATCAATTACTTTCATTAACAGTTAAGCCCATAAATAATAGAGACTTTGAATTTTATTGTACTGGTATTGTATTGTATTGTATTGTATTGTACTGGTAAGTAACACAGTGCATGTTTTAAAAGTTTGTCTGTATCTAACCCTGAATATATTACCTGACTATGTCAGCGACATCATAAAGGGTCATACAAAAAATAAATTGACACAGTCAATATAGGTATAGATATATAGATAGTTCTGACTGATTGGCTGGAAAAGCAGACTTATAAAACCCCGTTGAGTCACTGAGTTGTTAGCACTTGATGGTCTTAGGGAGCTGGCTCCTCTGTGCTGTGCGATACAATTGTAAAGTTGTTGTTTGGTGGAGAGAGACAAAGGGTAAATATTGTATACATGATTCACTCATACACAGTTTTACATCTGCTCACACCTGGTCTCAGGTGGTCACAGTAACACCCATAAAAGCCAGGTTCAACAACAATCCACAGGTGACCATTAAAGGGTTAAACACTTCACAGGGTTTATAAGTCTACTGTTTCAGCAAATCAGTCAGAACTGATGAAGCCTTCTGAAGGTGAAATGTCTTCAAGAACTTAAAACAAGTCCAGTTACTTAGCTGAAAAGCATTTTCTGGGAAAACCATGGTCTAGAGAATTTTCACAGACATTTCAAACAAGCTCTACTCTTTGATTTGGAATCATAGAAAACAGTTCAGCAACTGCGTAAGCTGAAAAAAACTTAACTTGTTTGTGTCTTTTTTTTAACCCTGTTTTTGAAAGCGACTTTTAAAAAATGACACTTGCTGATTACTGGTTGTGTTATTTGTTATTTTAATTATTTGTCACTTGTGAATCACATTTTCATTCAGAAATAAACAGATGAGCTCTGGAAATCTGGCTGAGAAGATGGAGATGGTGACCACTCAAGCTGTTCCACTGGTCTGTACATTATATTACTGCTGTTTATATCATTGCACGTGGTTATGACTCATTAGATATTTATTGAATGCTAAATATAAGTCTTGTGTTGAACATGCAGTTCTATCAGTATTATTTTATTTCAACTCTGTATGAGATATAATGTAAAACAGAGAAGATTGAATCTCAGTCACTATGTTCGTATTCTGCACTGTAATGCAGTGAAAGCATTAATTACACAATGCTTGTACAAATCAAGGGAAACAAACAATACAGGATTTGTAGAAAGTGTTTGTGTTTAGATGAGGCTGATATGAGTTGGGTACAGAATTGTCTGACATATGTCCAGCTGGAATCTGGTGAAACATTTGTGCATTGTACCTGACAGGTTGATGCAGGTCATGAAGAGGAAGATGACGGGACTCAATACGAAGAGGCAGCTGAAGCTGCTACACAGTCGAGGCGTAATGGTCATATTGAAACTTGAAACATATGAATATCTAAAATCTTTGGGCTAAGGCGTTATGGGTGTTTCCAACCATCTTACTCTTTTATTAATCACCATAAATATGCTGTCAAATAATTTACAGCCATTGTAAAAAAACAGCTATTGATTTCCTTAAAGTACAAAGAGATGAGTGTGACTGTATAATACCAATGATCATGGACTAATTATTAAAAATAGAAAATACAGTTAGTTCTCATAAAGTATCAAATATGTTGTGGCAGCAGTGTAAAGTCAGCAGGATGTTGAAGAGGTGCCATGTGTTGATCCTAACTTGAAGGAGAAAACAGAACGTTATTCACTGAATTTATTTCTTTTTTTCTGTAGAGGCACTAGCAACATGTTGTATTTTATCTTTTTTTATTCTATGTTAAGCAGCATCTATGAACCTATGAATATTTCATTATGGTCTGGTGTTGTAATAACAGGTTGAGTTGGACCAAGGTGATGGTACTGTAGGAAATAGATCAGTTCACCTTGAGCTTTGGTGGTTCACACAGGTACATGTCTATAAACTGGATCCATGGAATTCTGCAACAGACTTGTTATAAAATAAAATAAAAAATTCTAAACACAACTGGATGTATTTGTAGACATGACTGCAGAGAAAAGTGACTTTCATAATCCACTGCACATGTGAATTTATGTCATTGAAGATGAGCTTAAGCCACGCCTCTTCCCCTGTAACGGTATATAGACGTTGTAGGTGCCAAGAAAATTGTCAAAGCAGATGCAGCCTAAAAAAAGAACGGTAGCTGTAAATAAAACTGCATAGAAACTATTTAGATGAAAACTGTCCCTTCAGATAAATAAAGCCCGGGAGGATGGTTCAATCTATTCCATGGTAAATTACTGAATGAGATGTGTTAGTGTTAGTGCTTCAAAGTGTTTGCTTTGCACAAACTTCACAGCTAAATTCAGCTAAATACATGAAAACACTGAGACTTCAACAATCTGTGTAATTTCTTTAATGGTACACTCATTTCATAAGTTGCTTCTTGATTTCAAAGACTTTGTAGAGGATGCATAGTAACAAAAAGCTCATTTATAGCTCATAGTTTTCACAAGCTCATATATTTGTTGATTACATTTTATATTTTACAATTTCTAGATCAGTCATATGTCTTATAGTTATTTTAAACACTTTTTGTTAAACTGATGTTGCTGCACTTCATCAGATCACTTCCTGTATTTTAAAATGTACTAGTACCTGCCACGTGGTGTGTGTGTGTACACAGAAGTGTCTCGAGGTTCTGTCGTGTGTACTGTAGCTAGCAGACTAGTTATAATTTAGCACCTTAAACAGGAAGTTATGAGATAATCAGTGATGTCAAACTATATTTTTAAATGTCTGACTTGAGTGTATTTTTGACAACTTTCAGAAAGACTTTGCGCTACATGCAGTTATATTTAAGATATTTTGTCTATAAATCTCCAGTTATTAATTCATTAGTCAACATACAGACTTACATTTTTCCAAATTGCATATCTTTTATTTATTGTTCTTTTGGTAGATTTTAGCTGTGATAGTCTGAGGAGACAGTAAATAATAACCAGCAATGTGTCGAGAAACTTCCTGGAAGCTTGTTGTACTGAGGGAGGAAGTACATAAGGATGAAGAAAAGAAGTAGAGACCATTTAGAGAAGAGGACAAAGAAGACAGAAGAAGGCAGGAGCACAAGACAGACGTGACTGTAATAATTGTTTTATTGTTTTAAATAGTGAACTGTATCATGTCTTCAGTTTTCCTTTGCTGATTTCATAAAGCCTTTTTTAAACCTTATAGTCATTTAGGAAGATTTAGAAGTTGAATCAGATAGATCTGAACTTTTTTTAATAAGTTTGATGATGATCGATGAAGATGATGACAGTAAAATGTATTACTGGGAACTATAGAGATGTTAAACATGCAACATGCTGTATTTAAACCTTTACAGTGAGACATGCTGTTATTCCTGGTGTCATCATTTCAACATTTCTTGTTGTGTACTTCTGAAAGGAAGAAGTTTGTCCTGTGGAGGGAGAGACCGACCGTCTCAAGCACTGAATTAGGATGTTTGTTCTCATCTGGGTGGCTCTAGTCTTCTGTGTCAGAGGCAGCAAATCAGCTGAAGGTACATTACGCAGCCTTAATGTTGTAATTCCCTGAAACTAGGATGATGTATTTATTGTTGGGGGAAATCAGGAAGAGGTGTTTTTAAAGACAAATGACTAAATATGTGGGGGGCAACAGATATTGTGTATTTCTATCATTTCTTTAGTAATAAAATATGTACTTAAAGGGGAATCTGATAAAAAATAATAAGCTGTGACACACTATATACAAACATCATAGGAAGATCTAAAAATAAAAGTATTCCCTTATGCTATAAAAATCTATTCCTCTGCTTTTTTTAACAAATGTTTTGTCTTTTCTTCTTTTTGTTAACAGTGACCTCATCATTAGAAAACTACTGTCAAACTGGATCCTATTGTACAAACCTTACTAAAGGAGAAATAACAGCAGAGACTGGACTCTGTGTGGTTTTACCATGTTCTTTCACTACTGAAGCTGATTTCAATGTCAAAGGGTTAATTTGGAACAAATGTAATTCAGCTGCACAACAAAGGTGTGATCATTCTGACACTACCAAAAAAGTATTTAACTCCAATAAGAATGAAAACATTGAGCCTGAGTTTAAAGGACGAGTGTCGCTGTTGGAGCCTGATGTGAGTAAGAAAAACTGCAGCATCATCATCAATGACCTCAGAAAATCAGACTCTGGATCATATCAGCTCAGACTTGTTGGTACCAGGAATGGAAAGACAGATGGCTTCACATTCACTTCTACAGCAAATATTACTGTTACAGGTATCAACAGCCACAACAAATACTGTTTGTACAGTGGAAATGTTTGTTCTTAAAGCTGCATACACCAACATATTTAACTCTTTAGATTCTTGAGATATTAAACTGAGAGATTTTTACTATGGCTGTAATGAAATAGAGATCAACAGTATTAATTGTATTACTTTTCTTTTAACTATTTTCCTTTTGTAGTATAAAGGAAATAGATAATAATAATATTTACAGAGTTTGTTTTGTGTGATTTGGCTAAAATAATAATTTAATGAAACAGAGTAATATTAATTATTCTCCGATTGAAACCCGTAGGATCTGTATCAATAGTGACAGAGCTTCCTTCTTTGTACTTTCCTGCCATGTTCTGCACTTATCAACCAGTTGAAATCTTGAACCAACAGATTATTTTGTCAAATTTAAACCTAATAATGATCCAGGTTGATTGTTCATTGACTGATTCCTGCTAATGCTCTTTCTGCATTTACTCTCTAACAGTTCTGAGTCAGAAACCCACAGTGACAGTTCCTCCACTGATAGAGGGACATCAGACCACACTGACCTGCACTGCTCCTGGTCTCTGCTCTGGATCTGTTCCTGAAATCACCTGGACGTGGAAAAAAACAGGAGAGAACGACTCTCACATCCCAGGAAACATCAGTGAATTCAGGACTGAGAATCTGACTGCTGTCACACAGAGACACAGCTCAACTTTGACTTTTAACACATCAGCTGTACACCACAGCACAGAGGTCACCTGTAAGGTCAACTTCAATGGGAGTAAGACTATTACTGAGACAGTGACTCTGAATGTGACCTGTAAGTAGATTCTGTATTTCGTTAAATTACATTTACATTAAATGTTTAACTTTATTGTTTTCCCAGCTCAGTGTAGATAATCTGAATCTTCAATGTCAATATGTGAAAGTGAGTGTTTTTGTTTTTGTTTGTTCTTTTTTGTTAGATGTTAAGAATCTGAATATCAGTGGAGCTACAACTGTGAAAACGGGTGACACCCTGAATCTAACCTGCAGTGTTGATAGTTTCCCTGCATCTTCTATGACATGGACCAAATCTGGCTTCAATGATAGTTTTAATAAAAATGATGAAAGTCAACCACTAACACAGGGTGGACAAGCCTTTCTTATCATCCATAATATGAAAGCTGACCATTCTGGACAGTACATCTGCACAGCTAAACACCAAATCCAGACTCTGACTAAACACACTGATGTAACTGTGACATGTAAATAGACTGCAGTTTACTTTAAAACGATGTATTTTAACACAGTAGAAGTTTAATTTATTAGTAGTAATGCTGAGATTCTCCTTGTTTGTTTGCAGCTTCTCCAAAGATCTTAAATGGCTCTGGATGTATGAATCAATCCCACGTCCTAACCTGTGTGTGTATCAGTCGGGGGGTTCCTTTACCCACCATCACATGGCCGCTGTTGAATATGAAATACTCTGTTTTTACAACTGGGTCACAACATACAGTTAACAGCAGCCTCACTGTTCCTCTGACCACTTCTAGCAGAACAACTATAGAGTGTGTCAGCAGCAATGAACATGGAGAAACAAAAGAAAATCTCACTATAAGAAATGACTGTAAACAAGAGATCACCTGGTACTGTAAGTGTTCACAATTCTTTCATTACTGAAGTGTTAAATTATCACCAGTAACAACACACAGAAGTTATAACATCAGTTCTTTTCCTCTTTTGACTCCAGATTTCTTCATTGATTTGTTAAATAACTGGTGGCTACACGTCATTGTTGCATTTTTGCTCGGGATACTTCTTTCTGCAACCATCATCTGTTCATCAAGAAAATGCTGCAGGTACAGTTTTATTATCTTTGCATTGTTGTGATTCCTGTGATATCTGTTTAGACTTTTCATAAAATGTCATACCAGTGTTATTTGTCCACTTTACTGCAAATAACGAGCACTTTTCATAAATGCTAACTATTGTCAGAGGTATATCATAATGGATACATGTCGGAAAGTTCTCAAACTACATAGGCGGAAATATTCAAACTCTCATATGGTCCCTTTTTTGAGACACTTGTAAAATTACATTTTCCTTCAGGAAAAAACAGAAGTGCTCTGAAGATTTGGCTGAGTATGTGGAGATATCGACCACTCAGGTAGTTCCACTTCTATTTCCACTATATTTCTGATCTGTTATCACATTTCTATATGATATGTTTGTTATTTGTTATAAGTTATTGCTGAAAATCAGTGTTTATTTTACCTCAAGTTTGAGAGATGTAATGTAGTGAAAAGATTTTATCTGTTTTATTGTCACAATATTTTTTATTGCGTTGTAATACAATGTAAACTTTACTTGCACAATGCTTGTACAGTACAACTCATGAGAGGCAAAGAACAGATGATTTAGTGAAGTGGACACAGCTTTCAAAGTTTAAATTACCTTTGTGTTTAGTTGAAGCTGAAACGTACTCAGATCATATATTGAATTGCAGTTGTCTTTTCATTTCTCTACTGTACCTCACAGGTTGCTACTGGACAAGAAGTGGAAGATGACTGGACTCATGACCACCCTGGGCAGTCAGCACCTGCTGATGATGACGTGGAAGTAGAAGTATATTACTCTGACATTCACTTCTCCTTGTTGAAAAGAAAGAATCCCACAGAGGTAAAGAAGAGAGAAACCACAGAGACAGAGTACACTGAAATTAAGAAAGAAACAACGTGTAATGGAGGAGGGGAAGGTGACATGTTGGAGGGCAATGCCCAGGACAGAGAGATCACAGATGAAGATAAGGAGACAGAACAGTGTATTCTAACAGTAGAGGAGGGAGGTGAGGATGTGGCACTGAATTCTACTGCTAATGAAGAACTGCATCAGATTTAACTTTATAACTTAATGATACAGTAACTTTTTGGAAAACCTTTTATCAGACATGTGCTCCAAACTACATCTTTATGTAAAGCAGTGTTGTTGAAGCCATCTGTGATACACACTCATTAAACAGCACAGCAGAGAGAGGGTGTGCTGAAGACATTTAGAGTTTCCTGTGTTTCTTTAATTTGCATATTGTAGCTTCAGCTATTGGTAAATTTGAGCATGAGTGTGAAATGGAAGCTGTAAAGGTGCAGTCATCCATGCTTGGATGTGATGTGTGCTTGTTATAGGCATTTTTGTTTATGAGGCTAACTGAGATATATTCTTATATAGAGGAGATGTAAATAATCGAAGAAGCAGGCAGATGTGTATTGTGTGATTTTGATGGCTTCTCAATTTGATGTGTAAATGCCAGTGTGCTGTGTGGTTCATAGAACAGCAACGTCATCAGCTGAAGTTGGTAAAATTAGCTTTGCACAAATCTTCTCATGAAGCTATATATAAACTGTATTTAAGTGTTCAAAACATTACAATAGTGGAAATAAAAACCTGTTAAAAAACCTGTGAAATTGAACATGTCACTTCAAGATTATTTTTATACTTTGTCTGCGTAGAAATATATGTACGCAGACAAACTTGACATGACTACATGGTAAGAAATACATGCAGCTGCAAAATAAAGCAGCCAGAGTTTTATTTTTTGCAATTTGCATGAGCTGTTGTTGTAGTCATGAAAAGTTTTGCCACAGAGAAGGTGGGGTGACAAACACCTCTGCATTTTTTATGTATTTTTGTCCAAAAATGGTTCAGTCAAGTGGCCTCATTGTATGATGATCATGTAGGGCAAACTGTGAAGTGCTTTGGACTGTTAGAGTCTGTCTGTTTCTCAGCTCGACACAAAATCTAACTTTAACTTGGTGGTTAGAGTCTTGTATTTTAATGTTAAGTTGAAAATAGGAAGTTATCAGAGGCACTCTGAGCACACAGTGGTGCTAAATAAGGAAATGCACAAATGAATACCCACCACAGTGACCTACACATATCGCACTATAGATAAAGACACTAAGACGCCAAATAGAGACACAGGACGGACACAGATACTATGCATTTGAAACCAGATTTACAGTATTAGATGCATTTTATTTGTTTTTACACATAAACACCCTGAAAACTATCATAGACCAGGCAACTTGTGCTGCCAATATTACAAGTCTGTATCAAACTGTGCACAGTATGTACTGTACTATACAAGATAAATGACAAGAAGCTATTTTGTCCAAAATCTTCAAGTCTACACAAAGAAAAGACACTGGTTGGTTGGTTGGTTTCTCAAGATAACCAGAATGTTTTAATGCTTGTGCAATTGTCATTAACGTCCCTTTTCTAAATTTGTTCACGATTAAGTGCATAATCATGCAACAAAAATGGTTTCTGTTTATTAATCAGCATTTCAGTTACATGTTTCTAGATTGAAGCATAATTACATGTAATGAAATCATACCCATATTAAATTGAGGCAATGTGAAGAGAGGAGCTGCAAAGTTCTTCATGCAGTTTAACACAAAGAAGGAAGAGGTTTCAAAGTGAGGAGGGGAAGAGTTGGTTACGAGCAGAGTCACACAGAAGAAGAAGAGTCACTGTGGACAGAAGAGAGCAGAAAAACAAGACAGGTGAAACACAGTAAGTAACTGAAGTCACTGCTTTGTTACAGTTTTCTCTCTTTGTGCAGTATAGAGGACTGAATAAGTATTGAACCAGAGGCAGACAAGAACCCTGGTGGAGACTTCTGATATTTATTGTTCAGAACTGTTGCACTGTTGCATGTCAGGGGGCCGATGGAAACCCCAGGGGAAAGTTGTAGTCAAATTTAATCTCATAAATGTGGAATAGGTGAACATGTAACATCCTGTATTAACATCTGCGCCGTGAAGCTGTTTCTGGTCCAGTTTCAACAACCGAACTTCCTGTATGTTTACTGCACTTCTTGTATTGTGTTGGTGCATTTGAAGTGAGCAGTTTGCCTGGTGGAGACATAGACGGAGCATCTCATCTGTCAAATCAGAATGTTAATTCTGGTTCTGGGTGACTGTGCTCTTCGCTGTTAAAGGTATGATGTGCAGTTTTATTACAATCTTGTAATGGGATCAAATTTGAATGCTACAGATAGTTTAAACATAAGAATTTTTATGAGATTACAGGTATTTATTCTATATTCTTACAGTATACTATGATGAATGCTCATCCTTTCATGCTCTGAAAACGCTGGTACAGTTACAGATATTCAGTTTGTCCAAATTACCAAATAAGATAAAGACATAAAATCTGTAAAATATATGTAGAAACCTAAATTTTGTAAATATTTTGCTGAATATTGCTGAATTTACTGGCAATGTAATAAGAAAGGAACCTGACTGTCTAATATAACATCAGCTTTGTGCATCAGGAAACAGATGTATTGGTCACATGTTGCTGCTGCAAAAAAAAAGTGTCCTTTCACATGTTCACCAGTGTTTCAGTGATCTCACAACTTGTCAGTAAAAGTATTCTGTCATAATATGTAATTTGACATCTTGATGTTAATATCCATACATGTTCCTGTCTCTTTTTTCCCTGTTGATATTTGCAGTTGCAGGAATAGCGGCAGACACTGAACCCTGTGATGTGATACTGTGTTCTCCTGTCAAAGACAACAGCACTGACCAAAGTGTAATAAAGTACAAATGTGGTACATCTAAACCTAAAGTGAAATGTAGTGATATGTTAAGATCTGATGAGTCCAAGACAAACTCAAATCAGAATAACTGCAACATCACTATCGGTAACACAAAGACAGACTCTGGATCATATCTGTTCAGAGTTGATGGAATCCTCAATGGGAAAAAAATACACATGTTGTCTGATCTGACAACCATCAGTGTAAAAGGTATGAAAATCTAAATCATATCACTGAATATGTTTATTGTAGTGATGGTAACACCAAGGTAGTATTTGTGCTTTGTTGACCTCTGTAGAGAACAATCAGGAACTGCAGTAACACTGACAGAACTTTATATTTCCCCATTACTGCATCACTGTGCTTACTGTCCTTTGTGATAACTGGAATTTACTTTACAAGTTCTATTGGAAGTGAACAGTCATTTCTATGTTTGCTCATTAGATTCAGTTAATTAACTACATCACCCTGATTTTCTGTGTTTTCACCCACTTACGATCTGACAGCAGGACCCAATTTCTCACTGATCTGCACTCCTGGTCTCTGCTCTGGATCTGAGTCAAATATCACTTGGATGTGGACAAGTGCAGGAAATAATGAAAACCACATCTCAAACTTAAATTTAACCCTTACCCTCCCAGTTAAACACAATGGTATAGATGTCACCTGTAAGGCCAACTTCACAGACAACGTGACTCTTCATGTGACCTGTGAGTAAAACATACTGTGTTTTTTACATTTACTTTTTACTTTTATTTATATCTTTTAAGTCACTGTTGAGGTTTTGGATCTTCATCCTTCAGTGTGTGTTGGATTCAGTTTGTCATCTTAGTCTCTAATGTGTATAAAGATTTAGGTATTTTACAATTTTATTTAGTCTGTACAACTGATGGAAAGAGATTTTAATTCAGTGATGTCTTACATACTTATGTATACATCATGTATACTTCTAAATTGAATTATTATTTAATTAAGCTTCAGTATATTTTTTCTTAAGGGTTTGCACACTGCTCTCAGCCACATTGTCCACTTGTCTGTTTTCTGGTTATTGAGACTACTCATCTATGTGTTTCTCAGCCTCAGTTTAGAATAGTTGGGAATGATTTTGCATCATTAATTCAATTTAAATATTTTCTTAAAGTTCAGAAAAACGAAGAGACAGCAGGTTCTACTGTGATGACAAATCCCGCTACACAAAACAGCAACACAACAAAACATACAACTGTAGCTCAGACTAGTAAGTATTGTAAGCTGACTCATTTTGTTGGAAAATGATGTCTTCATGTATTCTGCATCATCCACATATGATGAACTTTCTTTAATGCTGTGCTTCTTTCCTGTTTTGCAGCATCTCTAACAAGCTCAAACAGCAGAAAGCATCTTGGAATACAGTCGTGTGTGTGTGTCGGTGAAGGATTTTCCCCTTCCACCATCAAATGGCAGCTGTTGGAGAACCACACTGAGCACCATCTCATTACCACTGTGCTGAACAACTTAGCCAACTGCACAATCACCCTGACTACAGAAAACAGCAGCACTGATGTTCAGTGTGTCAGTAAAAATGAGACAGGTAATGGTTCATCTTTTAGTTCATGTGTTCCTGAATCTTCTTTGAATTTTGGACAGAAACATGCTGGAACCTGTAAATATTAAATGTAAATATAGTTGTATATGTTGTCGGTAAAGTAAAGTGTTTTTATGGCCTTAGGTTTAATATACTGTCTCATTAACATTGTGTTCCTCTTGATTACAGACCCAATGATGAGGTTTTTATGTCTGATTAAAAAAACTGAAATCATTTGTGCATTTTTGACTGGGGTACTTCTTTCAACAATCCTTTCAACGATATTTTGCTGTTTGATAGGAAAGTGCTGCAGGTACGTTGTTAAGCGTCATTTTTTTGTTTGTTTACTTTTATTTTATATTAATATTGTGGCTTTTAATTTTATTTCTCTTCAGAAAAAAACAAAGGGCTTATGGAAATGTACCTGAGGCAACTGGTCGAGGAGGCCCACTGGTATTTATGGTTACACATCTGGTCATATCATAAGTTACTTAAAACCTAAATTTGAATTTTGCTATTTGGTGACATCTAGTGGTAGAAAAGACAAACTGAACAGGAGTTGACAGTTCGTTATTTTATTTTTAAATCAGCCAGTTAAGTTGATTCAGGCACAAAACTGTTGTTGCATCACTAGATACATAACTCCTAATATTTCTGTGTCGTATCTGACAGGTGGTTGATGAAGGAGGAGGAGATGTGGCAGCAGGGAGGACAGATGTGGATTACTCCACCATTAAATTCTCTGTATTGAAAAGACAGACGGTGAAGAATTCAGAAGAGACCACAGAGACGGAGTACGCTGAAATAAAAAGAGGAGAAACAGAGGAGCAACAAGCTGGTGAGGGCATCCAGGAGGAGGTGCTGATTGAGGAGGCGGTGCTGACTGAGGTGGAAGCTGTGCTGGTTGTGGAGGCAGAGGAGACAAATCATTATGTTCCAGTGATGGGGGAAGGTGAGGATGTGGTGCTGCCTTCAAATGTGACGGATATTGTTAATGAGATTTAAGGATTCTGGAGTTTAGTTGTTGACTGTTGAATTTCTTAGGTGGTGTAATGTTTGTGCAGTTTGTACCATGGCACAGATTGTCTTGACCCATTAAAAGTCAAAACCCTGGAAAAACGTTATGCTACTGTTATAGTGTAAAACAAACAGCAGTCACCATTGTACAGCAGTTTTTACAGTAGAAAGTCTTTAATTTTTATTTTCTGCTTTTTTATTTTATTTTTCTATTACCACAACATGAAAAACACAGGCCATATTCAACCAATATCTAATCCTCTATGTAAATTGTATATGTAAAAACGAATGAGAAGTAATTTCATAATTATACATTATGTCAAATCTCAGGCTGCAGTTTAACTTTTAGGATGTAAAATATAAAATTTGATTCATGTAAATTATCAAAGTTTACACTTATTGCTGTATGTTTTAATTATTTTTAATTACATTAGAAATGAGGAGTCTTAAATATGTTGATCACAAGATTTCAGTGACTCAGCCAGAGGGTCATAGAATCCAGTAGACTACAAACCACAGCTGCATGGTACAAACATTATTTACACCCAACTGCCTTCAATTAAAGGAATCCAATTGAAAACCAATAACTTGCACAGACCCCCACCCTCCTCTGATACCAAATAACTACTGGCCAGTCATCTGTAAATCTAATAAGTTACACTTTTAAAGGTTCATTTAGACAAGTCAGGCCATGCAGTGATGTTAACTCTTTTGGACAACGTCACATTGCATGTTATAGGTCCTCATTTACATAAAAAGATAACTAAATTAAACTTGTACAACAAATAGGAACCATTGACGTCTATCTGCTGATTGTATCATCCTCACAAAGTGTTTCCTATGTAACACTGAAACTAAGACCATGTTTGTTTGTTCACACAAAGTCAGGCATTAGGGGTTTTAAAGTAGTCTGCTCACTGTTACCAAGTTGAGAAGCGGAACAAACTAAAATAACCAACTTGTCATTTGTTATAGTTTGTACAAATGCACCGGTCGCAAACATTGAACTGTGAAATTATTCGATTATGATGTTTGTGATGCAAAATGTGGATAATATTGTAGTAGGATGTATGGTTGCCATTAAAGCACCAATAAAAGGATCTTCTGTGTACAGTAGAATATTCTTGTTTTTAATTGTATGAGTTCACACAGTGTTCATGCAATGTTAAAGCATGATTTTAGGTAAATCATTTAATCACTTTCTTCCAAAATAGTTGAAAGAATCGGGAGGACTGTTACCAGTTACAGCTAAAACAATCAACATTTTCTAAAGGATTTAAAGAACAAACTTCCAAGAGAGTTATTATAAACTGTTTGTAGCTGAATCTAATTAAAACATTTGCAGTCTCACTAGTATTGTATACTTGTATTTGAAGTGAGCTCGCTTGTATTTCAGAATTTAATTAAACAGTGTGATGCTGTCTTCAGCTGTCAAATGAACAAAAAAATGTGAGAGGATGTGAACCTAAATAACATCTGGATCTCTAAGCAGGTTTCACATGTTTTGCATACAGGGTTCCTCTTAAAAGAGAAGAGGTTTCTCACATACAGTCTAACCCCTCAGATGTTTTAATATGTCTTTGTTCCTCTTTATCTGTAATACATTTCTCTAAGTAAGAATCACTGGGGAAGAAATCATGACAGCTTTTAGTGAACGAAAAGAAATTGAAAGTTTTAAATTGATAGTGTATGTTGACAATGAAAGAGAAACACGTACTTGTGTTTAAAAAAACTGAACAGATGCTAAAAATCTGTCAGTATAAAGGTACAAACTGTGGCCACTTTATTAGGTACACCTTCACAAGCTAATATAATCCAAGACGGAGGTGTTTCTAACACATTCTGGACACTCTATTTACATAAATGAGGGGGACAATACATTAGAAACACCTCTTAATATAATGCACTCTCAAGTTAGTATCTTGTAAACATAGAATTTATTGCAGAGCTGATGTATTGAACTGGATTAGATTGTACTGGTGTACCTAATAAAGAGGCCACTGAGTGTATAGAGCATGTGTATATTTATTTTTAGTGCATGTTTATTCTGATGTCTTACACTGTAGATCGCTAGAAATACATGTGATTACCAGTTTATTTACAGTTTATTCTGTAAAAAAATGCTTTTTAATGCTTTTTTTGTACGCATTGCATTTTATGACAAGTGTTTCTAATACAGTATGTGTTTCACCTCATATATCAGTGGACTGCTTTTAAAAAGGGACAGCTGACTGTATATTTTTTACTGCATAGTCGTACTGATGAGCCCTTTTCTTTCTTGCCTTTGGAATATTTAATTGTAAAAATTTGTGCTGTAACAGTTTATTTCTGCTGGCAATTTATGTAATCTGTTTTTCAAAAACAAATAAAGAAATACAGTGCTTCTTTAAAAATGTATAGTTGCATGCCTTTATGTTCCTGTAAAGGTGTATGCAGGCTTATCAAAGCTTTAAATATTGGGGCACTATGCATGTATGAGCTTAGTCAGATGCTGGATTAAGGCTGAGCTTCTGGGATTAGAACGTTCCACTAGCTGGACAGACACCTTAAATAGATCAACCTGCTGCTGTCAGTGCCTCAAAGCAGCAGAGGACTGGACACAGAGTGCTTCTTCTTCTCCAGACCTGCAGGTGGGTCAGTGCATCATTTTGCTGAATGGACAGTAGAACAGAAATACTTATGATTAACAGAAAGGCTTTAGGACATTTCAGGTTTAATACATTAGTTAGTAATATTCAGTTCATGTATTACATGAAGCATCTAATATAATATAAACAGTGGCACAGAAGTATTCACATCTTGAATAAACTTTAGTAAAAAAAGTAGAAAAAGATCAATACCCCACTACAGGTAAAAGTATTGCAATTGAAATCCAAAGTAGAAGTATAATGAAAGTATAAAAAGAAATTGTAAAGTAGACATTCTACAGAAAAATATTCCCTCTGCATTTTAAATACTGATGCAACAATGTGTAAGTATAATTTTACTACTGCAGCTGTACGTTCTACAATCCAGTTTGTTAAAGTAGATCAGTTTTAGTCCTTTGTTTGGAAACTCACTCTATATTATAACTGTAATGTTCTTTTCACAGAAATGGCTGATGTTTTCAGAGGCTTAAACCTCCTTGAGATCCTCAAAGAATCCTTAGAGAGTAATAAGTTATCAGAAGTCAAGGATGCCGTGGAGGATCTCCTGATCAGCAGGATCAACTTAGCTGTGGTTGGGGACAGAGGGGATGAAAAAGCCTGCTTCTTGAACTCCCTCCGTGGCCTTGGACCTGGGGATGAAGGGGCAGCTCCGTGTCAATCCCCTGTTGCCCCAGAGGAAGTGGCAGGCTATCCTGACCCTAAACACCCAGACTTTCGCTTGTGGGACCTGCCACCTGTTCCAGCCACCTCTCCGTTTGAACCCAAAGGATACATGGATAGAGTTAAGTTCCTCCGCTACAATGCTGTCTTTATGGTATTCACACAGACAACCCAACCCAACAGTGTGGAGGTGTTCTTAGAGGCCCGTTCACTGCAGCTGCAAACAGTGTACTTTACTCTCTTAGCTTCACGAAAAGACACAGAAACGAGTCTGGAAGAAAAGAAGAAACTCTGTCTGGAAATGCTAACATCACAGGGTGTGAAGAAACCTAAAGTCTACCTGGTCAGACCATCCTCCTTGGAGAAGTTTGACTTTCCTGCTCTGTTGGAGGACATGTGCAATGACCTACCAGAGATCCGAGCCCACGCCCTTCTCTTGGCTCTGCCAGCACTCACCTCAACCCTGGTCACCCAGAAAAAGGAGGCATTCAAAGCACTAGTATGGGCAGCCGCCTCACTCTCTGGTGGAATGTCAGCTATTCCTGTTCCCCTGGTAGCCTCTATGGTGGATTCAAGCGTAGCAGTGCGTATCCTCACAAAAGCACAATTATCTCTGTGCCTGGATGATGAATCTGTTGAACGACTGGCTCAACAGCGAGGTGTGGAACCCGCAAGACTCAAAGCACTTCGGACTTGTGCACTGTCAGTGGAGGTCAGCAAAGGGGAAGTTAAAAAACGGTTGGCGGCAGCAGAAAAGGACTTGGCCACAGTTTCATCAAAGCTGGTGGAGATGGCGCTGCCTAGACATGCTCGTTCCGCCAGTCGCTCCTTTGCCGCCATGCTTCAAACGTTAAATGGCGCTATTGATGAAATGGCGGCAGACGCTGAGAAGATAACGGCTGTTGCTCTTGGGGAGGAGAAATGATGTCAAACCTTTTTTGTTCGTTTTTTTTTTTTCTTTGTGATGTTTCCTGTTCATGTGTGGTTTACATTAACTTTGATGTTTTGGGATACAAGAAATGCAGTATTTATAAAATACTTTATAAATCTGTTAATACTTTTTCACTGTTTGTTGATGATGTACTGAAGGAATCCCTTCACTGTAAGCAAACATTCTGAAAATAAGTGTTAAGTACTGCATGTTGCTTAGTGCCTGTTTATTAGACATCCCCCACATACCCCGAGAAGTGACTTTCACTATTAACAAAAGCATTAAAAAGAGGAAGTGAGACGAAGTTCAACTGCATGTCTAATTGTAGGTGTAGCAGGCAAGTCGAAGGAAAAGTATATCACTGTCATCGGTACGTATATATAAAAGATAGTGTTCTCTGGCTTGCATGATTGGGCATGCAAATTCTTTAAGATTTTAACTCAACTCAAGTGTCTTTTCCCAGCACAGTTTAGAAGAGGGGGTGCTTTTTAGAGACTGTTTTACGTGGGTCCTCTGAGGTAAGAACAAGCTTATTTTGCTTTCATTCTAAAATACTGCTCGTATTTGACCTTCTAATTCAACAAAAAGTAATTTCTGCAAGTAAAGGTTTATGTCACTCAAAATGGTTATATTTCTGTTAAATTTTTGTGAAATTTAACCAGTAAAATTAACTAGTGAAAGTGGTCGTTTGTGAAGAAGCGGTTTGATTCAGTGGAGTGTTTTGAAATTTTGGTAGTTTTTAATTTTCCCCTGGTAAAAGTCATCTTGTTGGATCTACAAGAAGACACACACTATATATATATATATATATATATATATATATATATATATATATATATATATATATATATATATATATATAAATATATATATATATATATATATATGGTATGGGTGTTAGAGTGGCGTGAAAATGTGTTTACCTGATATAGAAACTTTTAGAAACACTTAATTTAATTGTAATATTTTTCTATTATTAGACTGCAGTCTGACCATGTTGTGTATGATGAATTTCATTATTATGGAAAAAAGAAATTTAAAACCTTCACCTGAGACTTTAAAACATAATCACACAAATAATATTTGTTTTGGACCATGCTGTATCTAGACACAGGCAAAAGTCATTACAAGCTCACATCTATGTTAAAATGAGGAAGAAAAAACTGTCAGAAAAGTGACAAAAAAAGAGGAAGATAAATCTTGAGACTGGCTGATTTGCATTGAAAATAATGAAGCTTTTTTGGTAACTAAGCAGTTTACAGTAAAGATTCTGGAGTCTTAAGATGTCCACATACAGCACACACTGTATTGTTTTTGGTTTCAGATTTCAAGCTTTTTTCCTACATGACAATGAACTTTCATACAGTTGGCTGCTTGGTATTTCTGACCCTGATAAAAAGTAGGTATTTCAATATTTATTTGTACTGCAAAGTTTGCTCTAAACATAATTTACATAAATGTCATATCTAGTACCTGATTTTTCCATTTGTGTTTTCACCACCACAGATATTTCTTGTGAAGAATCAGCCCCCTTTAAACTGGACGACAGTGAGCTGAGTGCCATAGAAGGATCCTGTATTGAAATTAAATGTAGAGTCACAAGATCAGTTCCTGCTGATGATGCATACTGGTTTTGGATGAAGGATGCACAATGGATAGATGCTCACAAGAATTTTACTGCCACCATCATTTACAGCACGAATAACCTAACACGTCCTGTCAGTCCAGATTTTGCAGGCAGAGTGCAATATGTTGGCTCTTCATCTTCAGATTGGAAGAGTTTGTCAACTCCAGAAAAGCCACTGTGCAGTGTTTTAATCTGCAACCTCAGAAAAAATGACAGTGGACAGTATTCTTTCAGATTTATAGGCCCCAACAAGAAAAACTGGGTAACTAAAAAAAATGTTACCCTCACAGTTAAAGGTATGTACGAAGACCAAAACAGTGAAATTCTGTTTATTGTCAGGTTATTTGGTTAAGTATTGATAATATAATAAATATATTGATAAATTAAATGTAGAATTTCTTTTCAAGCTAGAAATATAGCATTCTGAAAATAAATGTTTCATGTCAGAAAAAGTAACTCATACTGTTGTAACACAGTCATCATAGAAGTCGCCCAGTATTTCTATTGGATGTTGGATGCAGTATATAATAATAATAGTATATAGTAATATAATAATTCATTGTTTTTATATTTTGAAGTAACATTTGTGATACTGTGAGAATTCATTTGTAATGTTGAGAAATTTTGTTTGGGATTCTGCATCATCAAAAGTTTATTACTGGATGTTGGATTGGCAGCAGTTTTGCTAAAGCTCTGCTCAGCTGTAAATATTCAAACTTTAAAATAATCCTTTTACAAACTATTATAACTTACTACTGTAGTTCTACATATAAGGTTAATTAACCATTTATTTTTCTTCTTTCACATTTTTTAGAAAATCCATGTCCGATCAGTTTTGAGAAGCCACCTGTTGTGAATGAAAGTGGGACGATAACACTCCGATGCTCCACTTTACACTCATGTTCCTCAGACCTACAAATAGATCCAATAGACAAAGATCTATCACTGCTGCACTCAATAGACCCTTCAAATCTCTTACAAAGCAATACCCCATATAAAAGCAAAACAGTCAGCATCCCAGTCAACTGGGAGGATGATGGGAAGGAGTTTTCATGTCAAACACTGGATAACAAGGACAAATATATGATCCAAAATGTCAGCATTACCGTGGAATGTAAGTTTGGAAGCAGAGACTTTATTCACATCAACTATTATTTATTGTTATTATTTACTACAACATTATGATTCTCATAATGATCCATTTATGAACCAGCAGCACTAAGCAGCTTCTTTTAAAATAGTACTACTTAAATACGTTCACAACTGTTTCTTTACACCTGAATTACAATTACATTAATTACATTTCCCCTTAAAAGCATGATGTCTGTTCATTATTGAGGCAGAAATCAAAATCTATATGACTACATTTGTAGTTATATGTGATTTTCATGTTTTCACTGAACTTGTTTTGAATTTGTTGACACAGATTCTCCTAAAAACACATTGGCCACAAAAAGCTCTGACGTTATCAAGGAACGTGATTCTGTGACTCTGACTTGCTCTGCCAAAGGACGTCCAAAACCCACCTTTACCTGGTTTAAAAAAGAAGGTGTTGACTTGTTCCCAAACACCACGGGATCAGAGTTGAACTTCACATCAATTAAAGAAACACAAAATGGAGATTACTATTGTGAAGCCACAAACACACATGGAAAAAATAAATCAAACCCAATAACTATTAATGTTACATGTGAGTACTTTAGTTTTTACTAAAATGAATGAATGTGGTGTTAATGTGATTTTCCATAACTGAACCCCTTTTAACACAGCTGTAATTTTAATAATGTTGCCATTGTATTTTTAAACATTCTTTTTTAATGAAAATGTTATGGTTGGCATTTGTCTTGCTGTTCCGTATTTTAGTGCCATGTCATTGTAAGCTTAACAAATATTAAAATGTTCCGTTTTAGATGCCCCCGATGTTGAGATAAAGATGACTCCAACTAAATCTGCCTTCAAAGAAGGAGATACAATGACTTTAAGCTGTAATGTGAAGAGAAGCAATCCACAACCTAAGACCTACAAATGGTTTAAAGATGGAGTATTGATTAGTGGACAGCAGAATGATATGATAAATACAGTAATAAAACCTGAGGACAGAGGAAACTATAAATGTCAAGCAATAAACTCTGTGGGTGCTGGAACATCAAAGCCACTTGAAATCAAGGTTGAATGTAAGTTTTTACACTTTGTGCTCTATGTATGTCTGATATGAGCTGATGATGTCAGATAAACTGTATCATTAAAGAAAGTGTACTAACAGTCGTTTCTTCCTTTCAGACCACCCAAGGAGGACAACACTTTCCACCAGTGAATCTGATTCAAGAGTAAAAATTGAACATTCCCTAAGATTCACCTGTAACACTGATGCCTATCCTCCCCCAACAACATACTCTTGGTACCGTTACAGCGTCAACAAAAAAGCTGACTCCTCACAGTGGACATCCACCACAACACATAGAAATGTCTTACAGTTAGAGAAGGTACAAAAAACAGATGAAGCATGTTATATGTGCAACGCCACCAACAGCATCGATACAGGAGAAAATAGTGACGAAGTGTGCATACGAGTACTGTGTAAGTAATCACACTATTCTGCATTTGAACCTGGCTGGTTCATGCTATCACTCCAAAATCTCTTTATAATGATTTTTCCGAGCTTTCAGGACAGATATTCACTCAATCTGTTCATGTGCTGGTGCTGAAAAATAGGTTGAAAAATCCCTCTCATATGTTTCCTCTCCACAGATCCACCCACCAAACCTGAGCTGTCGATGACTACTGAGGTCACAGAAAATAAAACCATCACCATCAGCTGCACTGTTGAAAGCTTCCCACCATCAAAGCTCACCTTATGGAGGAGTTCCAAAGCAAATACTCAATTGTCATCTTGGCATTTATTTCATGATTACTGGGAAAACTCCAACAATCTCCTCCACAGGTTTAATGTAACTTCAAACGATGCTGGATTGTATATCTGCAAAGCCCAAAACAGTGAAGGTTTAATAGACAGCACAGCGATGAAGTTGGTGGTGAAATGTGAGTAGTTAAACGCTGCATTGTCTTTTACTAATCAGACAGATCATATCAAAACCTAACTTTCACATCAAGTTAATCGCATTTTCTCTGTATCACAGTAAAAGTGAGGCATTGCTATAGATAAACTACGTAACAGCTGCATTCATGTCTTTTTGTAGTGTAGAACAGCTACAATGACATAAATTCTTAAATCACAGTAATTCCTCTAACAAACAGAAAACTTAAGATGCTCATTTTTGTACACATACTGTATTTGACTCTCTGGTGCACGTGGACACACGTCAGGTAAACACTTCCTGCTTTTCACATTTACCTGTCCTTAATTGATCTAATTAAAACGGCCCAATCCCTGCTCAGGCTCGGTCTAAGCACCGCCCACGACCTCGCAGTCCGCCATTGTTTCACTTCCTAAATCAAACAAAACAGCACAAAGCGCGGACACAGCTGATTTATTGGGTGTTTGGATGAACACAGAAGTCTCTTTTCTTCTTCACATCCTCTCATAACCTGAACAAACAGGATTTAATTGTTTTTGACGGGGCTGTTCTCACAATTTGTGTGAAGTTCATTTTCATTGGATTCACTTTAAGACTGAAGTTTAAAAACAGACTCTGACAGATTCTGTCTGTCTGAGACCTGAAGATGTTTTTATTCAAAGTCTAAAACATGTAAGTGTTACCAACACTGTTTGTCTTACTAGGTTAGCTTGTTGAATATAGCGAAATTAGCTGCAGACTAATGCTAAAGGGCTAATGTGGCTAACGCTAGCTTCTCTCAGAATCTAGAGCAAAAGACATTTCACGCAAATTTCTCAGTGGGACATTTAAGATGTTCCAGAGACCTCATATGAAACTTTTGAAAGCATTTTTATGGTAGTATCATGTTTATCTGACACCATTTTAAAGTGGTTTCATGTGTCTGCTGCGTCCAGTCACTCTGTGCTTCTTAAAACTTAATTCACAAGTCAAGAACCAAATATCAATTAACAATCAATTAAGGCAAAATTTAGAACCCTATCTAATTAAAACCTACATATCCCATGGAAATCACAATTTTTTTGGTATGTTTGGCAGTCCTGAATTGAATTAGTCCTAAATTACCTGAATTAGTCCTGAATTACCTTTTGCAGTTAATATTGTCTCTGAGCTGTCACTGATCTACATTATAGACATTTCATGCATCCAGGTTCGGGGTTGTGTCTTTGACCATTGGTTTCACACACACTCGGTACAGGCAGAAGGAAAAAAAACCTGTGCATAAGTTACGTTTACAGAAAATCCTTCCTGCAGGGTTGTGCAGAGCTGTATTCACGTTTATTTTAGTTTTGGAATAAAACTGTAAGACACTCAGAAAAAGTATTAAACCTGCAACTCACTATGATCTACACGTTTTTTCAACATGAAAATGTACAGGAACAATTTGGGACTTCGGGGACCCGTTCTTTTAATAACATGGCCACTTTAAGTCAAATATATTAATGCAGCATTTAGTCGAGTAATTCTGTTGTGTGGTATTTCTTCATATTTAAGTCACAGTAATTCTCAAGCAGTGAATCACCAATCAATCGCCCCCTCCTGGTGGCCTGAATTGTTTTAAGGTTTTAGGGAAGTCATTCATTGGAGTGTATTTATTATTTTACAGGTGTGCATGTTATTGTATTCAAGTCCACCACCAACCTATAGTATATAGGAAAATGTGAATTTGATGATTATGATTTCTATGCAATGACATGATCTGACACTTTTTTTTTTCTTTTTCTCTGTAACTGTAGATGTTCCCAAAGACGTGATGATTCAATCTGAATCTACCGTTGTTGAAAATAACCCATTGAAACTTTGCTGCATTGCCAAGTCCTTCCCACGAGTTAGCACTTTCACCTGGACAAAGGATGGGAAGGAAATATTTCGCTCGAGTTCAACGAATTTCTCTGTAAAGTCTGCTGGTCCCTCTGACAGTGGACTGTACAGGTGTGCAGCTAAAAATGAAATTGGAACAGGACAATCGCAGGAATTCGATATCAAAGTCAAGTGTGAGTAGACTGATACAATCATGGTGGTGTGTGAATGGGACAAAATAAAATGCATAAATGCATATTTTATATAAAAAATAATTATATTTATTGGACAGCCTGGGAACAAATGGATAATGTAGGATTTACCTCTCCAACCAGAAAAGAACAAGACATTATAAACATATTTTAATTTGCCACAGCAATTTATTGTCCATTCTTATGAGAACTAAAAAAAGTGTAATTAGTAGACATATTGTTGAGGTGTTTAATTTGGCCTCAGAGGCCTTAAGCTACCATTTGACGAATTTTAAGATGATGTTGTCGTGGAATCCACATCCACTATTATCATTTAATTTATGCAGCCCTTTTTGTATGATCTTTGACAAAGATATTGACAACATAATTTTGTCTAATTTGTGTTTCTCTTGAATTCCCCTTTTTAGATGGTCCAAAATACACAAAGATCATTCAATCAACAGAAAAGCAGTCCAGTAATGGGATGAGCTATGTTGAGCTTAACTGCAGCACTTGGTGCTATCCAGCAGCCACCAAGTATTTATGGTACAAGGAGGAAAAGAATGCAAAAACACATACAGAAGTGCATAATGGTCAGATCTACACAGTGAACTCAGACCAACCTGGAGTCTACTACTGCGTTGCAACAAATGAAATAGATAAACAACAATCTGCTTCAGTCCACCTCTTTGACGGTGAGTGATTTTCACAGTCATGAAAGAGAAGAAGAAGTCTGGTTATGTGCTGAATATGCAATGCAGGATATCAGACTTAACAAAATATATTCCCTCTGATAGAATCACAGCAGTTTGACACTGTGCTTCTTGTTGACTTTGTGTGTGTGTACCAACACCTTGTCTCTTTTAACCACAGGAAGCTTTATGAAGATTTTGAAGATCTTACTGTGCCTGTTTCTTATCCTGTTCATTATTCTCATAGCTTTTGTAGTTTACAGGTAAGGTATGAATAGTTAGACATAGGCATAGTTTTGATTAAAAAAGGAAAAATCACAGATTGACATGTATAATTGGATTTTTGTTGTTTTCAGGTACAGGAAGAAGAAACAACAAACTTCACAAGGGACTTCACAACCCTGTTTTAGCATTCTGGTAATGACTCATTTGTGCAAACATTTGGACGACTTTACTAAACATATTCAGACATAAATTGCATATCTGTGTGTGTGCACGTGTCAGGGTTGGTCAAACAATGCCAGGAGGGGGAATCTGATACATGAGACTGTCTTGGCAGAGCCTTGCAGGAGCAGAGATGACCTCTTGCCCGAACAGTCGTATCATCCAGGGGCCCAGCGATGTCAGCCTCCTCCAGACAGCACGTAAGATAGCAGCCACACAGACAATGTCCCAAGACAAGGAACACTCTGTAAGATAGGGTTTGATGGGCTACAGCTCATGCTTGAGTCAAAGCATTCATTTCAGATCTTTCAGACATGAATGGCATCATGAATCTTCCCTGTCATAATGTGTTGTTGTTCCACACAGGTCTGCATCCGACAAAAGCTGTGTTTACAGCATGATCAATTTCCCCCGAAAACAGGTGAGTCAACCAATTTAAAGCTTTACAACAACTTTTTTTTTTAAGAAAAGAACACATGAAAGCAAATGTGTCAGAGAGAACTAAAGTTTGTGACCAGTATTTTATTTATTTTACACTTATACAAAGAAAAATATAAACAGTATGGCAACACCTGCCACAGGACAAAATGCATGTCATTAAATGAAAATACAAAAGGAAATGTTAATATAAATATTAAATAACTCACGTTAGACATTTGGACATACCAGTCTTAATTCAGTGAAATCACAGTATATTAACCATTATTAAAGGTGCACAAACGGTTTTATACAGGTTCTTATCATAAATACTACTACACCTACTACTCCACCTGCCTCATGAAATGTCTGTGGATCTGCAGAGAGATTTAAAGTCAAAAGAACTCAGATATAAGAAACACTATGTTGAAGCCATGAGTTGTAAGCTGTGGTTGTTTACCAGGCAGATAAGATCTGATGACATGTGCTACCGAGAAATTGTAGAAAACTGTTATTAAGGCCTATTTAGTCTATTAACCACAACACAGGATATTTACACCTCTGCTGCATTGCTGTTTCACGGAAATACCCCAGTGATGTCTTTCTACTTTTCTAAAGGTTTCACAACCTACACGTCAACTGAAATATACTACAAAGTAAAAATTTTAGAAAAAGTAATTATTTTGATTATAATGCTGAAATTTTTATTACCTAAAATGGCAACAGTACTTATACACAGCAAATATAATTTATCTCAGTAACTTGTGTAACAGCGTTTTTCAGTATTCATGGACTCAACAATTTCACTTTAACACTTGAGTGTTTACAGAACTACTATGCACGCATTGGCTTCCGTTTTCTAAAATGACTTTTTTTTCTATTGCTCTATTTGAAAAAGGGCGGATGTGTCTTTCAACGATCTGTAGCACTTCCCTCACTGTTTTTTCTGTCAACAGCTGTCAGTACAGTAATCATTCAGTATTTTGCAGCCATTAATTAAATGATGACCTGCAGCATCCATTTGAAAGCATGAATGAACTGATTCATTTGCTTCTGTACATTCACTCATGTCCTCTGTCTGCATTTGTTCAGGCTCCTAATGCACAAAAACCCACAGGACCCCCAGGTGGACACACTGTGGATTTGCAAAAGTGAGTATTTGTTTTGCATATAATACAAAAAAAAGACTATTATATGGAAAATGTATGGCAATATTTTTTGTTTCTCTAGAAACACACAAGCTAAACCGGCAGAAGATGCTGTGTATGCTAAGGTGTCCAGGGAAAAGCCAAATTCAAAGGTCAGACACAGAGATCTTTCATTCCATATGTCAAGTTACAATATACTATAGCAGTGTTTACTTGTGGTTGATTACAGTAGACCAAAAACCAGACCAACTAGACCATTCTGTTTTTCTGATAATCTTGATTTATCCTCGAATAAACAGGATTGCCTAACAGACTATGAGAACATCAATGCCACACATGCAGCCAACCCTCCATATCCATATCCATTCGATGATGACACAGATACCAGTGACGATGACGTACAGCTCAACTATGCACAGGTAACCTTCACTGCAAACCCAGGGCATCAGCGATCCAGCAGTGACTCCAGCAGCACTAGCTCTGGCGAAGATGAGATTCAGTACTCCGACATCAAAATCTGATTTAAGACTTAAGTTCTTAACCTACTTGTGTTGTTATGTACACAGCTATCTTCTGCCTAAGATATTTTGTCAACTATAAATTTCGGGTTTGTAGTTTTTTTATTACATATGGTACTGTTTTAAAAGTGTATTTCTGCTTTCATGGCTGTGCAGCAACAAGTTCCAAACATGAGGGAAGTGACGGTTTGAAACAAAACAGCACTTAAATATAAATGTGTCAATATTCTGGTTAGATTTGAGTTAAATTTATAAAAAAAAAAAAAAGTGACTAAATGTACTATAGTTTTAATATTATTGTGAGGTCTGAACGCAATGCTGCTCAATAGGTGTCATTTTGTAAAAGCTGTGCTGTAATCCCTTTACTGAGGCTTCTTTTCAATGTATGTATGTTTACAATGTGTTTTCCTAAATGCCTGGTTTTAAAAGCCACTCTGGTGCCAGAAAAAAGTATTTTCATAAATAAGCTCAAACATGTATGTATGTATTTTTTTGAAAAAACTAAACAAACTTATCAATAAAAAGTTATTTTTTCAAAACATCCTTTTTGAATCTTGCACAAAGGTTTTACGTTACTTTTCTACAATTAATAAAATAAAGTAAAAGTCAGGAGGTGAACTGCACCAGCTAAGCCATCAATTTGTAACTGACCTCACCACAAACATCTTTCTCTTGTCCAAAATGAGCTTTTGAAGCTGCTGCTTCCTTCTTTGTTTCTCCTCTTGTGTTTCCACCGGAGTCCAGACAGTTCACAGCACATGCTGTCTTGGAGGTCTGGTCTCAAATTTCTTCATCCTTCAGCTCACCCGCTGACTTTGCCTGGAGGATCTCAACTTTGGCCTTTGGGGAAATAAGAGCAATTTGTTCAGTTATGTGAAGAAACTTACTTTTCTTTACCCAACAAAATTTGACATCTCCACTTGTTTGGGTATGCAGCACTTGTTTGCCATTTTTCTGTTGCAAGTCTTTGTGTAAGATACGTGTATTTTTAAGCTTCCACCTATTTTATACAGACATTTATATAGGGCATTAACTCACCTCATTAGTGATCAGTTCCTTGTTGAGTGAAAGGCTCCCTCTCCTTTTCCTAAAAGCAACACAAAAAGAATTTTTAATATGGGAACATTTCATCATCTATCCATCTTACGATAGCAGTGATCAGGAATAAACATGAGTGCTCATGATGTCAGAGTCACTTTACTCTTCTTTCCAACCAGTGTCCACAACATTCTTTTAACACTGGCATTAGTTCTGTCTTTTCTATGTTCCTCACCTGCAAATGAAGAGCAGCAGCGGGACACACAGCAGCAACATCCCCAGTGCCCCCGCTGCAGAACCGATCAACAGAGACACAGCATGGAGACCTGAAAAGCCCCCGCAAACCAAATCACTCAATAAAACCCGAAACAGCCGATTTATGTGAAAGAAAAGCCAAAGCAAATGAAGCATCATACAGATTCACGTACCTAGCTGAGTTTCACTGGAGGACACATTGAACCTCAGACTATCAGAGCCCAGGGAATTGGTGCTGAAGCAGACCAGAGAGGGCATGTCTTCCTGCCAGTGGTACATGGTGATGAGGCTCCTTATTTGCATGTTGCCCAGGGGAACTTCCCTGATCGGGATGTCAGCAGAGTGATTTACAGGCTCCCCAGCCAACTCCCAAACCAGAGATGGAGGCGGGTTCCCCTGGCTGTCACAGGTACATCGGATCTGGGATAAAATATTGACACAGCGGGACGAGGGCAGGATTTCTGGAGCAACTGCAAAAAAGAGAGAAGATTTAGCTTTTTATGCATGCTTGACCAAATCTCACTGGGAAAAAATATTGAAATGAATAATTAATAATTAGAAATAAATAAATACATCTCACATGTGACATCAATATTTGGAGGCTCTGAGTATTCAGATCCGTGGACATTCAGAGCCTGACAGTAGTACTGATCCCCTGAGAGTTTGGTCACATTGAAGGTGAAGTCTCGCTCTGAGCCCACAAACTCCATATGTCCTTCGACCACTCTGAACCAGGTGAAGTTAACCACTGCTGGATTGCCGATGCTCGTGCAGGTCAGAGTCACAGAGCTACCATCAAGCACCGGACCAGAGGGGTCAACCAACACTGAGGTGTTCTTAGGGGGATCTGAAAAGATAATAGCTAATTAGTACTGCATCCAAAACCATTAATGTTTGGCAAATGCAGCTTCAACTCCAACAAATTACTTTTTTAGATTTGATTGTTGATTGTTTTGAGGTGAAGTGATTTGGTTTAATACAACAAAAAAAAACTTTTAAAAAAGGACAACTGGAAACTGCTTCTGAATATGGTCTTGTCGTATGTTTAGAGATCATGCATAAAGACAAAACTGGATTCCTTTGCTGTAAATGCTTACACGGTTAAGATAAAATCTATGTACAATTTAGATTTGTTTTCTCATAAACTGAGAGACAACCTCTTCGTTATCTGTGTTTGGAAATGACATCTCAATAAAGACAAACCAAACAAAACATCTACACAAATTAACACACTGGCACACATGTGGACACACTGCAGAGCTCAGTCATGAAGGAGTCACGCAACAAGACAATGCTTTACTGTTCATGGTCCAGACGCTGTAGTGTGCTCTCTGTGGCCGAGTCTTGGCCCCACATCATGTTTGGGTGAGCACAGCTGGACTCGTGGTACAGTAGAGCCATATTCAGCAAATGAGCACACTGGAAAAACTCATGTGTGCCGTTTGTTATCAGTGTAAATCAGTGTCTTTACTGTGCTAAACTTACATTGAACGTCCAGCTCAGTCAGTGCTGAAATTTCCTCCCCCAGGTCATTTTTTGCTTCACAGTGATAGTCCCCACTATGTCTTTGGTCGGCTAAACTTATAACTAGGGTCGGTCCATGCTCCTTATCCTCCTCATCATCTCTGTACCAGGTGTAGTTGCTCACAGATGGGTTGGCTCGGCTCCTACAGAACAGAGAAACGGAGCTGCCCTCCAGTATTGGACCTGCGGGATCGACAATTACCTCCGTGCCCTTAGGAGGAACTAGAAAAACAAAGAATGGGTTCAGTCCGTGTTTTGTTTAGTATTTGTACATTTGTTTTTGTTTCTGTTGCTGTCTGACTTACACTGTACGTCTATATGAGTGATGGATGAGTTCTGGGCTCCATATTTGTTACTGACTTTGCAGTAAAACTGGCTGTCGACCTCTGACACTGTGGTGGAAAGCCTCTTCTTGGAACCCACTAGTGCCACCTCATCTCCGTCCACTTTGTACCAGGCGTAGCTGTCCACAGGTGGATTTGCATTAGTGTTGCACGTCAGAGTCACAGAACTGCCCTCTGTCACAGGACCAGGGTAGATGACAGATGTGTTATTTGGAGGATCTGCAAGAGAAGTTTGAAAATATAAATAAGTGAAATATTTCATTTTTGTGGACTGCTGACAATATTTCTCCTAAATTCCAAATAAAATATGTTATTTAGAAAATAGATAAAGAAAGAAAAAGATAACACATGAAAATAACAGTGATGCAGTGTTTGTAGAATTTGAATAATTATTATTTAGAAATTAAAAAAATATATATTCACTTGTAAACAAAGTGGTGATAATGTTTTCACTAAAGACCATTCAGAAATCAGTATTTGATTGAATAACCCTGATTCACAATCACTGCTTTCATGCGTTTTTCAGAATTAGATGTGCTGGTGTAACAAAACAGTAGTTTTGTCTGATTGTGTTTGATAATTTTTTTTGTCTTTGATCATGTTAGAATATTATAACTCGTTCGCTGTTCCATTTGCAAACAAGCCCCACTTCAATGCAGAACGGGAAAGGAAATGAGCACTTTTAAATGAACCTTATTTCCATAGATCCTATTCGCAATCTCAGGATCTGTCGTTTGCACACGTCAACCATTTGCTGGGACAAGGGACTAGATATTTAAACAATATTTTCATTGCACCAAATCACGGATAAAAACAGAGTACAGTTGGATTATGGTATGTTTATATGTAACTCTACAGTTGGAAATACTACTGAGGTGTTAATTTAGAAACGATCTGAACACTTTGCAGAGGTTAATGGTCAAACTGATCATTCAAAGAATCATCCTAGTTAATGTCGGATGCCCAAAACTAAATAGATGTTTCAGCCCATGTCATAATGAACAAAAACCTACTCACAAAGAACATGTAGGGTCACACTTTTTTCATACAGGAGGTCCCTGTTGTCAGCTTGTCTGTTGTAGAGGGTGGTGCAGGAGATCTTCTGTCCATTATGGACGTATGAGGCCGTGAAGTTCATAACAGAGGACACAGATTGAGTTTCTGTGGTCTCTTCAGTGTCACCTATACTGGGCGTCCATGTCAGAACTGGAGGCAGAATGGGACAAGGAGCAACAGCGGAGCAGTTTAATCTCACTGGAGTTCCTTCTTCCACCTCCAGCCTGGATGGAGTTAGAACAGGTCTAGGCAGTGAATCTGAAAACGAGGATCAAGTGACAAAGAGTAATTAAATGTGGCTTTACATGTGTAAAAGTATCGCGAAATAACACAAACCTTGAGCGGTGATAAGGACACTGGTTTGAAAGTTGAATTTCAGCAAGTTGTCACACTGCAGCCTGATGTAGTAGTTGTCATAATGGTTGGACGGCAGGTTGTTGAAGATGGTGGTGCAGTCCTTCTCGTGCAGAACCCCAGTCAGGTTCCCCTGCAGGATGTTTAAGCTTGTACTTGCTCCGGTGAGGCTGGAATCAAACACCTGTGTTCGGCTCCAGCTCCCTCTCTTCCAGATGACTTTACACGAATCATCCAAATGTTGATCCCACTCTGAGGGCAAGCTGAAAGTGCAGGGGATGATCACACAGGATCCACTCAGCCCCTCTATGGTCTGAGGCATGAAGGCTGCCCAGTGCTGGCATGAGCTACCTAAAGTGAAATGGAAAAAAAAGTGACTAATTAAAAAAAGAAATATACACACATACAAATGAATGCAGAAAACCATGAAATTCCCAAAGGTTCCCATATCCACATCATGACCCGATGCAGAATAACTTACCCTGAAGTAGACAGCACATGAAGAAAACCTTTAGAGCACCTGTCATGCTTTTCTGTCACTGATGATCCTACACAAAGAGACATCAGTGAATTTTAATTTGTGATTACGTGTCATGTAGGCTTTTTTCACACAGAATAGATAGAAATTCTGATCACTGTTTTTAGGAGGGAAACTATTTTGATATCAAAGTAAAAGTGAGTGAATGAATATTCAAAAAAGGGTTCAAGGCAACTGTGAGGTGAATGTATCAATACCACAATGAAACATTAATATAAATATAATAAACACTCAAGTCAATGCACTTGCATTAAATCTAAAAATAAAATTGCATTTAAAAAAAAGTATGATTTAAGTTTTTACCTTGAAGCTCAAAGTGATGATCAGCATACAGCGTCTTTCTTTTCTGGAAGAAAAACAAACAGGACACAGTTGTTAGTGTATTTATATTATTGGGTTAATATTTTACTTCTAGTCCATTACTAATAATCGCTTATTGTTTTGAAATTGATGGAGAAGCATATTAAGGTTTTACCAGCATTGAAGGATCAGTGGTGATAATCCAACAACTCGGACACGTCTGACTTGTGGTGTTTCTGAGTGGAACGCGCAGCTGTTGGGAGATTTGTCTGGGGAGTGGCGCTCAGCACAACAACATGTATTGATACTTTACACACTACGATTCTTTGGCCACTTTCTCAGGAAATCCCACTGTAGTTAACCTTAAGTAGCATTTTACACTAAAATGCAAATCTGTGATCACACAAAACATTTATTTTAACTTATTTACAACATTTTAACCAAGCAGTCGAACTCAGACAATAAGATTATTTAACCTAAAATGAACTGAAGCTGTCTACGTAATACCTAGGGTAAAGTGTAATGCAAGGTATCATAACTTTGCATTACAATTTACCTATGTATTAGTAAAATAATCCTGTAGACATATAAAGTAGAATTGAATGCACATATGTTCTGGTAGTGGTGACTTTCAATTATTTAGCTTGAACTAATACAGCTGCCAGTCTGAGATCTGTCTAACGCAATTCAACAAAAGCTAGTCAACAAGAAAAAATAAAAAAGGTGGAAGTTTATCTCTCTAATTCCCTAAATAAAGTGTAACAAGTGAAAGATAATTGCCTAAACAAGCATTAATAGCAAGTTATTACCTGACCAATGGATAATAATTAGTAAAAGAAGTTGTCTTCGTCATAAGACTGATAATACTGCATATTATCAGTCTACAAGAACAGAGAGATTTGAATTGGACAATTTTAATGTTATAAAGTTAAAAAACAGAGACCCAAATAAATCAGTTTGTACAAATACCCATTTAATAGTGCATTCACATCAGTGTATACACTTATTTAGATATCAAACCCATATAAATTTCAAAATTATAACTTAATTTACAAAAATGTAATGTACAATATGTCTTTACTAAAAACTAGGATACAGGATACCTGATGATATAAAGTAAATGATCACAGTGTTTAACCTCAACAGCTCTCTGACAGTTTACTTATTGCTGGGTTGTTCTATAATTGGGTTCATATTGTGACCCTGTTGTTGTAGTGTGTTGCTGTAGTGTGCACTTGTAATGCTGGTATGTGACCAGCAGGGTGAGGTCAAACTCAAAGAGTAAATCCTCCGAGTAACAGACGCCCAGTGTGCAGGATGATGCATTTGTGGTTTGCAGCTAGTGAACCTCTGTCACCACTGAAGCCTCTTTCAGTAACAGTTTCCTCCGTTGTCTTTACTTTCATCGTCTCAGCACCTAAAAAAAAAAAAAACGCTGCACCACAGAGTCTAACGCACTTCATCCTCAGATCCACGAGTCCAGGTGCAGAATCAGCCCCTGATGTGGATGTCGGCCAAACCAGCCCCTCAAACAGCCACAAGTGACTCGTTGCATTGTCTGCTCAGTAGCTTCACTCAAGAATTTTCCAGTCACATATGGAAAAAGGTCAATAACGGCTATGCTCGTCTGTTGCTGTAACAATGACATCCATCCAAATCCGCATGGATACTGCGTTGGAAGCCACCAGAAAGAAAAGACGGTCGTATGTCTTCACACAGAACGTCAGACTGGGCCGCGGAGACTGGAGAGAAACACAGAGCGATAAGTTATGGTGATGAAAAAGAAGCTTTTTGACATGACTGAAGGATTTTCCATAATAGTTTGTTCAAGATTTCAATAAACTCAGTGCCCAGAAATGTCATAAATCTCATGCTGATACTTATGTTAAAACCTAAATCACTAGATTCTTGTTAAAATGTGCAAAAAACATTTTGTGCACAATTAATTCTGCTAAAGACAAATTATTTGGCTAATTCACTTGAGTGAAGTCAGAACTGAAGTAACAGGGTTTCCCATGGTGTCATTTGAACCTCGAGTGTCACATGACACTTTTTCAGTACCTCAGTCCTGCCAGCAGATAGTAAATAGGGATTTACTCAACAATAGCAGCGTTACCTAAAAAGACATTGTTTGTGTTTTTAATCCTCTGCATATCTATTGGGTTTCTAATCTAACTAAATGACCCACTCAAAGAAAGAAAAAACACAAACCAGTAGAATACTTTAGAGCAGATAGACCCCAGTAAACACAGATAAGACATGCCAAGGTCATTCTAGTTGAGATGACATGGTGCTTTTATTTAAGGAGGCACGAAATGTCTGTTGAAAACATTAAAGTTGACTCCTCAAACAGTTTATGTGCCATAACTGTGTTTGATTTATGAATAGATGACAATTACACGGACCTCAAATAAAAGACTTCCAGCTTGACAAACTGCTTCTACACTCAAGTTCAGCTTAAACTGCATTTATCAAATCATTTCTCTAAGGATTCCAGACTCACAGCCGGATGCACCACTTAATAGACCGTGATGGACGTTATTCTGTGCACTGTATGAGAACTCACAGATGTTGCTGTTCGGAGATGGTCGTAGTAAACTTCTTCTATGGCCTGGAAGTAGATGACTCCCTTTAGCTTTCTCTCATCACAGTCTGCAACAAAGAGAGAAGGAATGTAGAAAAACTGTAACGACACTTAACTCGTCTTCTTCCTCTTTTAACCTACATCTTAATTTAAATCTTTTTTTTTTGGAACAAAATAAATGAAAGATGGAGGCTGGAAAATAATGTTACTGATGCAATACTGTTGTACAACACACCTGTTTTAATTTCAGTGGCCTAGCGTGACACAAAAGGCTTTCACTCATGCAAACGAGTCATTATGTGCACACAACACCACTCCAGCCAGTCTAACCTGTATAGTAGGCTAGGCGTCTGTGGTCCATGTCAAACAGGAACCATCTCTTCTTCCAGGTCTTGACCCTCCCCCCTCGTTTGGTGAGGAAGCCTGCACAGCGTCGAGGTGTCAGCCGCAGGTCCGTGCAGCCGGTCACCCCATGACCCATGGACTCCACATGTGCCCGCAGGTCAAAGTTCGGAGAGAGGAAAAGAGGCAGGCTGCGCTGCTGAAGAGATAAATGGAGTTTAAATGTGGTTTTTAAATAATTAAAATGTCTTATATCCTTCACAAATAATTAGTTATTATTGATAAGGGTTAAAGATTTTTACACAAAAACAGAAACATACTGTTCCACCAATCGGTTGCTTAATATGTTGTGTTCATTTAAAAAGCAATCACTATCTGAGAACATATGTTTTCAGGCATTTACCACTGCTGTATGTCTTTTCATGGCTACCTCTGGTGAGTTTGGGGGTGGAGAACTAGCCTTCGGTTCCTCCTTTAGTTCCGTATCTGGCCTTGGCGGGGTCTCTCGCTCTGGACGTTCTGTTTTGGGAGAGTTGAGCTCTCCCTTTCTTCTCTCCTCCAGCAACATCTGTCGTCGCTCTTCCTGGAAGCACACACATATCATAGCAGATTGTTAGCCATCGTCCAAAATATGTTTTGATTGTCTTCAGGGCTGATATACGCATACATGCAAACATTTCTCCCTTTCAGTTTCAAACTCCACATAAATCATGGAGCTCCATATTTCGCAGTCTTGGCATTTCCCAGTGCTGCGAGCGCGCATTACAAACATCCACACATCTGCTTGCTGTTTTCTTGGACCATCATGTGTGAGCTGAGTGGGTGTCAGCCGTCAGACAGCCGTGCCTAACGCAGTGTGTTTCGGGTGATTAGAGGTGCCAGCTAGTGTTTCCCACGGCAGGTGACTCACCCTCTCTCTGAGGAGTCTCTCCCTCTCTGCCTTAGCTTCCCTCAGTTTCTTCTCAATTTCCACAAGATCCAACAGGCACGGGCTGTGAGAGGAAGACCAGTTACGTTTATTATTAAAAAGAGAGTCACTATTCTTGTATCCATGCTGATGATGTGGGCTAAAAATCCTTCCTATTGTTGTATATATTCATTTCATTTCGGTCTTAAAAGATGCTTTCATCAGACAAGCAGTGAAGTAACTGACCTGGCAGCACGAGAGCTTGTTGTACTATTGCAGGGAGTGAGGAGCCCGCCACCGTTGCTGGTCCCAAGTCTGTGCCCACTGCTGTGCCCATTGCTGAGTCTTTGAGAGGGGACGGGGGACGTGAATGCCTCCGGGGTCTGACTGTCTGGAAGTGTCCTTACCAAACCTGAGAGAGTGAGGAGATGGAGAAAGACATGCAGGAACACTATGAGCTGGCCAGCAGGGAGAATTTTATATAAGATGTGAGAGGATCCCTGCTAGTGGCTTGGTATCAAGGTGATGAATCACATTTGATTACGAATCCACTCCAGCATTCAGGAAGAGATTACTGCAAGTGGATGAAAGGTGAAGGACAGACCTGGCAAGTCTTGACAGGACCTTGGAGATCAGGCTACTCTGACATTAACTGAGTGAATGAAAAATGTATAATTCGTTTTTAGGCTTAAGTTTCAGGTTGCTACTCTTTCTCATCCGGTCTGTACAGGTAAGTCCTGCTTCCTACCGACGTAATAACAACTTACCTACTTTACCGACACACCTTTGATTTGACTAAAAGGGAGGGAACTAAACAAACAGACAAAATGAGGACATGAGTGCAGCGAGCAAGTGTTTATTGTTCCTATTTCACAGTGATCTCAGCTTAAGCAATCAGATGCACAATAGAAAGGAGAAAAAGGGGACTGGTGGTGGCTCACCCTGTACCGACACGGGTCTGTCGTTGAGTTTGTTGTTGCGATGTGAACTCCGTCTTCTGTGCAAAGTGGTGGATTCTTTGGACGGGTCCTGCAAAAGAAGAGTGTGTATCACTAACAAATGGAAAATAAAAATGTCCCAGCCTGTTTATGATGGTTTTTATATATCTATGTGCAGCAGATTGATTTATGAAGACAATAATTACAAATAAATGAATAATTATTTTATCCATACAGTACCTGAGGAGGCTTGTGAACAGTCAGAGGTGAGAGTGACATCATGCAGGGGGCAGAACCAGTGATGCTCGACCAATCAGCGAGTGGGTTTATCTCTTTGAGAACCTGCAGAACCAGATTAAATTTACTGTAAAACTTTATCTAGGATAAAAACTGGGTCTGTATGGCACAAACACTAACAGTTTATTCCAATTGGAGCAGCAGAGAAGATAACAAACACAGTGACTGATGGCAGCTGCTGCATCAGACATACCACATCTGGCTGAGAATGGAAACTCCACTTCCAGCAGGGATTGCAATGAGTTAAATAATAATCATCTCCTCATCATCTTGCCCTCCAACCCTCCCTCCCTGCTTGACTCACAAACACATGAGCAATTCAGTCGCCACATGCAGTCCGGTGTTTAACCCTTGTCTGCCTCTTTCACTGCTCCACTCCAGCACATACCCACAGGCAATGTGAGGAGATTTAAAAGCTTTTATTTTCAGTTTTCTTCAGGATTTCGTAGATATCAAAGACTGAAACCTCAGATTCAGTTTTCCAGAAGTGTCTGCTGTAGAGTTCATTTTCAGACACAACAAGCTTCACTTAAAAGGTCACGACACATGTGTCAGAAGCAGCACATCCTGTAGTCACACTGCAGTCATGTTGTCTGGTCCCCTCTCCTCCTCTGCACTGACATTCCCTCCTACCCTCCCTCTAGCCGTCCGTGTTCTCCCATTTAATCAAACAACTAAATATTTTCTGACTAACACAGTTTGAATCCCCGTCACACATACAGATCATAAAGAGTGTATATTTTTTTTTGTATCTTACCGCACGGTGTGAAGATGGGAAACTTCTCGCAGCCTGCCTTCTCTCCCTCTCACACATTCACACATGCACATGTGCGCACACGTTCACACATGCGGCACCCTCCTTTGCATTGCTTACTCCTCCCTCCCTCTCTCCCTCCCTCCCTCCCTGCAGAGTCTGTTGAACTCCCTCTCTCTCTCTCCCTCTCTCTCTTTCTCTTCCTGACTCGCTCCCTATCTGATTTACTTTTTTCCTCGCCCACATCTCGTCTCCTCCTCATTTTAATTGGTGATCAAAGGCAAACCACTGGCTCTGTGATAAAATACACTGCACATTTTTAATTAGTGACTGAGTAAATCACATACGTTGGAACAGTATTCACAGTAAAACATTGATAACACATGCTGGTTTGGGCTTGTCTCAAAATTTAAGCCAAAATTTCAGTCACTGGATGTTTCTGATGAAAACTGAACTGAAGCCCAGTGAAAAAGGAAACAGATACATTAGGTTTTTAAGCTTAGAAATCTAAGGCTATGTCTGAAATCATCCATCATCCTCTAATAATACTAGAAGTCTAGGTTTGATTAACTACAACAGACAACAATAAAAATGTATTTTATGAATGCCGTTTTGTAGTTTGTAAAGCCTATCAGCCCTGCCTATAAAAAGGTTTAGCTGCCCCTTACTTATCACTACTCCCTATATGATAAGCTCTCATTCCCACACGACATTACATAGAATATAAGAGTGGTTGTGGTCATAGTAAAAGTAAAAAACTGTCACAATAAAATATGTCAGATGTGCTGGACAGAACAGATATCGTCTGATAAAAAATATTACAGTTTGGTATTAAATCACAGCAGTAACTGGATCCAGCCCCCACTATTTTCAATCCATCTTACTGTTTGATTTGTGTGGATGAGTTCTCTCTTCTCTTTCCTCAAGGCGTTCAGCTCTCTCTCCTTCTCCTTCTCCATCTCCTTCAGCTGTCTCTCTAGCTGCTGGACTCTCTCCTGAAAATTCAACACATAATTTCCATCAGTGCGGACTGCCATATGGTTTCCTTTCCTAAAAACAAGTGTCATGTGCAGTGGATGATTCAGCTGGCTGGCCTCAGTTTACTTAATCTTTTCATGATGCTGTAATACTGGGCAAACATCCCCGATGCGACGACATGTGTGCTGTGTGCCGCGGAGCCTTTAGTGAAGCGAATCTCTTCAGCCGAGACACAATGCAAATCAAACATCCATTTTGCAAGTTAATGAGAGGCACGAGAGAGACACATGATAGCATGGCTGAAAGTGCGACTCAAAGAAGTGATGGACTGATATTAAATCAGCAGGTTAAGACAGCAAACATTATATAGTGACAGACTGACAGAGGGTTTAGAGACGAGCTGTCATCCGCAGCAAGGCCACAGTGCAGCTGAGTCAACTACCACCTCTGTCACACAATTCCTCTCTTCATCTCTGCAGTCCTCCTCTTGCATACTCCGGCTAATTGGGGAACAATCCCATATTATTTTCACCATGGCTCTTTTGTCTATAATCACATGGATCCTGAGGAATCTGACATGAATGAAAAAGCCAATTTTGAGGACTTCTATGTGAGAAAATAAACAGAAATCACATGTTAACAGATTTTGTTAACATGCAGCCAAAGACGAACGTGGACTCGTTATACATAAGAATCATCACTGCCCACGTCTTCAGCATACGATGTCTCTTAGTTGTTCCAAATTGGTATAGTACAATATTTTAGCCACTTTTGTTATGATACTTTGGGCGAGGGTACACAGTCCCAGAGCACTGCTCTATCTAATTAATGTAAATGCAGCATTTTGGCTTCAGCTTAAGATTGACATTGTGGTTTACATAACTACTAATTACCTTAACATGTGGTCCACACATTCATGTTCCCTGCAGGGTGAACTGTAAAACCTTTTGTGATCATCTGAATTTTAATTAGCACTGTCATCATGCTAAACATTTTGGATTCTGGCCAAATACCTGTAAACCTAACAGCACACACAGGTTACTATGCTAAACTAACACTGAACATTGAACAGTGTGCCTGCAAAACACCAGCATGTCAGCAATGCTATTTAGACTGTAAAATATGAATGCTGGCAAAGAAATATTTTATAGACATAAAATTTATGCATCCCCCTCCACAAAATCCAAACTTAAGCACCTAGTTACTCTGGACTTGCACAGTAAATATGACTTGAATTATAAATGTTGCAATGAGCATGTAAAAAATGGTCACATACAGTAAATAGCACTGTTATTGTTAACATGTGTTTATGCACTTGTTTTTAAAGTTAAGTCACTGAATTAGAAATTTAAAATAGTATCTGCATGTCAATAAATCACAAGCACACAGCAGCAACATGTCTTGGAACCTCATTGAAGTTATAAATTAATTAGATTTATCACATACGTGGCAACATATTCTAGGCCTCCTCCAATTGTTTGAAATGACTATTTTCCAAAATAAATCATATAGAGTTTGATGCTACAGTGCATTGTTTAAATTTAGAGAGCCTGTTGAATCTAATCAAACGTGGAACATCTGTTTGTTGCACAGAATCATCATCTGTTCCCAAAGAGTTTAAACTTACAGTGAGAACATAGTAGAGATAAACCAGGTGACTCAGGTGCAATACGTTACTGTATTTCATTTACAATATGAATCTGTCTTTATAGCCAAGACTGTGTAGCCCTGCTCCACAATCTTCCAAATCCTCTCATGTCTTCCATCTTTCCATCTTCCCCCTGTTGTTCCATCTTTCTCTACAAGCTCCCTCTCTCTCACTGAGGCCTCTGATATAATTGATCTCGCTGCACAGAGTCTTGTGACAGTGTCAGGGTGACGCTGGTGAGTGTGAGGTAAAGAGTTCATGCATGTGTCACCGACTGATAGAGGGACAGGAAAGAGCACAAGCCTTAACATGTAATGACAACCATGAACTGTGAGGAAAGGAGACTGTGCACATGTGTACACCCCATCCCCACTATTCACCCAGTGTAGTATTTTATATTTAATGTACAATGAGTAAACAACTGTTTGTAAAATGCAAAACCACAAAATGTCTGAGCAAGATTTATCCATTTTGCTTTGGCTCTTTCAACTCTGAAGAGAAGAGAAAACACATTTCAACCAACTGCAGCTTCAAAAAGGTCCAGAAAGAAAAGCAGAAACTTTAGCTTGAGTAAAAGTTTCCATTGGATCTGTGCTCGGATGCTGCGTCTTATTCTTGAGTCATGAACATATTACATTTCATGAAGCAAGATAATCAATAAAGACTGTAGGAGTAAAGGTTGACGTGTGTTATAAATATCGTAATACTATTATTCCTACATCACTAAAAGATAAAAGTGAAATATTTTAATGAAATTTTATTTAATTTTATTTGTATAGCGCCAAATCACAACAGAAGTAATCTCAAGGCACTTTACAGTGTAAGGTTAAAAACTAAGTGTATACAGAGTTATATAGAAAACCCAACAACCCCAATCTATTTAAACATGGACACAGTTTGAAAACTAAAACTTCTAGATTAAAACTAGATTTTTAGTGAGGACATTGTGTTGGATTAGATTATGAGGTGTATCTGTTATTTTGGCCACCTGCTCTGTACACATCACATAACTGTGACAGGAAGTCTGAGTGAAGGTTAATCCCACATCAGCCAGTGAGGGTAAACAGTGACATGCTGACACCGACACAGAGACAGAGATAAGCTGCAAACCTGTATAACACGTCAGAGAGCAGCTGTGAAATTCTCTGAAAACTATACCAGTCTAAGACACGTTTACCTGTGCTGTGTTGACCACATGCTGCTGACAAGAGATTTCCCTCTCCATGTCTCTGTCATCCTTTCCAATGTCTTTGTCTGACACGCTCTCGTCTTCCTCATCGATGCCGCTCTCTTGCTCCAGGACACGAAACTCCCAGTCTTCAAAAGCCCGAACCGCCGCTTCCATCGCCTCTTTCTCCTGCGTTGGACAACGGAAAATTAGAGGTTGACTCTTATTTACTCAGTGAATAGTATTAATGCAAAGTTAATTATTTTCACCAAAACATAAATATATAAAATCTCTCCAGATTTCGTTACTTTCATAGTTGATGAAAGAGTGTGTGCGTCAATATGCAAATGTAACCTCAAGATCTGAATGTTAAGTTTAGGATGAAATAGAACGTATGTATAAGTAAAAATATTTGAACGTGTTTTGCGTTGTAGCACTGGTTTCAATGCCTCAGTCCTTACTGAAAATGAAGAGTGGTTTCAATAAGGTCGATGAAACAGAATAATCCACTGTTCAGTAGGTAAAAACTGTGCAGGTGAGTAAAAAACCCCTGGCGGCTCATTGCCTCATAGGAAGAATGCCTGCTCTCTTGTTCTTGTGCAATTTATGCTCAAGTCCTTTGTTTGTGTATGTCTATACGTTTGCACCAAACCAGTTTCAAAAAGCTCTTTCTAAATAAGTAGACTTGTCACAACATACAATAACAAGCTGCTGCTGCACCTCACCAAACCTGTAACTAAATACTGATTTAAAAACGGAGCAATGTCCCATCTTGTTCGGTCACATTCACAGGGGACAATACCCACTTTATGTGTAAAAACATCTCACACACTGACACATCAGGTTGAACAGGAGTCGGCGCTGATGTCAACACACTGTCATGTGCCAAAACAGCCAGTATCAGTTGCAGTTTTGTGTTTCATTTGGGTAGCTGCCAGATAGACATGAGCATTATTAAATGTCTGTGTAGGACATCGTCTTACTGGGAAACATATCTGTCATGCAACGGTTGCACTGATCCATTGTGTTGCCAGTGTGTCTGTGTTTAATGCAGACACTGTTTGCAATATTGGACCAAACCAAACCAAACTCCATGCCACACTTCTAAAAATGTTAGGTATTGTATAGAAATCAGTCTCTCACCTGCTGCAGCTGCAGTGTTAGCTGTTCTCTCTGGCTCTCTGGCTGACTGGGGATCAGTTTCTCCTTCTCCGCACACTTCTTCTTCAGCTCCTCCACCCTGCGTCTCTCCTTTTCCAGACTCTCTCGCTCCTGCTGTAACAGACAAGGTGAGAAAACTTTAATGACCAAAAACAAGACAAAAACTATTTCAAAAGAGGAAAAAAAAAAACGATCTATTTCACAACAGTGTTTATGGAGTTTGTTCAGGATAACTGCAGGCGTTCAACTTCAAACTGCTCTGTACTGAGGCTTTCAACATGCAAGAATCATTTCATGGGAACTGGCTTATCATTAAAAGGATCTTGTGTTGATGTTAGTGGACCATTACAGAGAGCACACAGTTCTGTGGAATCCCTTAAACTAATTTTTCTGTTGTCATTGTCAATCCCTACACTAAGCCATTTAGCAATCAGCAAATATTAGCTTTCACTTTCTATAAGAAATAAATTCAATTGGTCATGAATTATGATGGCATAAAACCTCTACTGAAAAACAGCTCCTGTAAGAAAGGATTAAATAAAATGCTCTGTGACACTCTTACCTTTCGCCTGTCTGTGTGCTTGTGCGTCTCTCTTTGTCTGGCCTCCTGCTGTAGAGCCTGCAGCTTCTGTGTGTGTCTGTGCAGCTGGTTCTTCTCTGTCTGCAGCTCACCCTGCAGCAGAGCGATCTCCAGCTGTAGCTAAAAAGAACAGGAGACACCACTGAGCTGAATCACAGTGACCAGAGCTCGAGCATTCTTTCACTGTGACCATGGAAAAGCTGTGCAGATTTTAAAAATGCAGACTTCAGCAGATCAGACAATCACAGATGTTTATTTGTTGAGAGAGTCAGTGAATGAAAATCCTTAAATATTTAAACCATTTAAAGGTGCCCTCATGTAGGCTGTGTTTAATATTTTATAATTCATTACAGAGAGGCAAATTAAATCTGTGATGAGAGAGAACACTGAGTGAGATATTGAATTATTGTTTATGCAAACAAACTTAATAAGTTATGTTTGTGCCACTCAGTAACCAACAACTTGCATCTTCTCACCTCAATCTTCAGTTCCTCCTTCTGCTGGTCAATCTCTGTGATTCGCTGTTGGAGCATTGAAGGCGATGTCAGGAACCTCAGTGAGCTCACCTCCAGTTTTTTAATGCAGGGCTGAAAAAAGTAGGCAAACAGATCACATGCAAGCTTTAAAGCAGTAAACTGTTTAGTCTGGAAATGTGGGATGATTCATCGGTTAAACTGCATGCAAGAAGATACTTCCTTCTTCTTTCATGCAGGAGCAGGTTCAACCACCACGACATTTCACATGAAAGAGCTTCAGCATCAACAGCTTCATCTCACTCAGTTACCTTCTCACTGTCCGTGCTGCTGCTCTCTGTATCCGACTCCGCCCCAGAGGAGGTGGGACTGTGACCTCCAGCCACTCTGGTGATCCACGGTGACTGGAACCCCTGCTGCCACCGACTCCTGGAGCTCTCCATGTTATGTTGGGGCATTTCTAAAGGCCAAAAAATAAGAGGTAGTTAATGAGAGGTACTGAGTGAGGGGTGGGGGTGGGGGTGGAGGGGGTCTGACTGACTTTAGAGAGTGTTGTGGTAATCTAATCTGCTGCACGGTTGAAGGCGTGTGAAGGATCAGGTGACCGTTCACAGAGAGGAGATCACAGCTGAGTAATACTACATAATCACTCTACAACACAGAAATCCCCACTGGTTTCCAGAAACCAGCGTTTGACGGGGAAAACATTTCGTAGACAAGCAGAAGCAAGAATCGTGAAAGAGAAGCAGAGAATTCAGGATGTGGCTGGTGGTTTGTGGTCGTGTTTCAGGGTCTCTCTCTTAGTGAAGGACTCTCGTGTGGACATAATCATGATAAATAATAGTCTTTTCTGTTGGAGGCTTAAAAAGGATAGAAGTGGAATTAGAACAATAAATTAAATACTAGAATGAGAAATTGCCCACAGACATCAGAACAGTCTTTGAAGTACTTTTATGTTGTCTCACTTTTGTTCTGTCACATTCATGTACATGACCCAAGCAAATATCCCCACATGTATATAGTGTTTGCACTCTTTCACATCAAAGTGCTTCACAGCATTTAAGAATCTGTCAGCCTAAAGAGCTATATTGTGCTGGAGCTTTATTCTTTGTCCTTTCACCGTCATCTGTGTGGTCACTCTCTATGCACATGCCAGCAGAAACACATATGTGAACAGACCAAAACCAATTTGTGGGAAAATACTTTTGATTCCAGCTTTTTCCCACCATCCTCCTCTATATGCCCTCTCTCTGTCTCTCTCTCTCTCTGTCTCTCTCTCTGTCCACCCAGACCTTATTAGGCTGCGGGGAATGCAGGCAAAGTGGAAGTACAGAGATAAATATACAGCCGAGATACGAGCGAGGGTTTCCAAACAACGACTGGCATACTGACATCAAGAGAGACACAGAGGAGAGTGGGAGACGCAAACAGACAGAGGGGCAGGAAGTGGAGTGTAAAATGTCAAAGGACAGTCTCTAGTTTCCAGTGACACACTAAATGTTCAAAGTGCAACTTTACAGATGTGTTCACGGATGTAGAATATGACTGTGTAACGATCTCAACTGGTCCGAGATCGATATAAATATAACAAGTTCAAACTAAAAAGTTCAATGTGCACCTATGAAATAAGAACTGAATGAACTAGATTTCATTGACAACCAGGACAAAGTGTTCAAGAAAAGAATAAAACTGAAATTGCATGTTCAGGAATGACACAACCATCGCCCACTCGAAGTATAAATCGTACTGATGAGACAATAAACAGGAAAGAAAAACTCATTATTGCACCATGACTCACACAACTTCTCAAGGTTTCTAAGGTAAGAGTATATGATGGTAGATGAAGTTACTACAAAAATAACGCTTAAATTCCATGGAGAAATAGCACGGGGTAAAGAGGTGAGTCATATGCAGCAGAACTATCACATCAATCACATTTTGTTTGCATAGCACCATTCATACAGAGTAATGCAAGTAAAACCACTTTACAAATGAGTGAAAACTCATAATAAAACTACTTTCAGTCTAAGGCACCAGTTTATCATCAGCATGTCGTGATATCAGTGTAAATGCTGGAGAAGATCATCTCAAAAACAGTAAACACTGTGTAAATAACACTAACCAGTCAGGTGCCATATAGGTTTACTGCATAATGAAGTGTCATTTAATGTTATGCTGGGATAAAATCTGTTTTAATGCATCAAATGTCTGTAGAGAAGAAGTCAATGCACCTAAATATATCTCAGAAAATATTAAACTCCTTCACTAAATTGATCATTTGTGCTAATATTTCATAGTGTGGCGCTCGCACTGCTTCACTCTGAATTACATTATCACTGTATCCAAACGATCAGTGCAAGAGTTTGTTATGTGGCCTCTAACTAAAGTCCACTCAGATACACTATCAACACCACAGAGACGAGGGAGGGGGACATTCAGGACTAAAGTCCAGACCCCGTGTAAACACAGTGGTCTGTGAAAAGCAACAAATAAATACAGTTCACCGACAAAGCAAGAGCGCGAGACGCTAGGAAGAGAATCAGTTATGGATTTAAAAATCGAAATCAGCAGATGCAGAAAAAGGAAAAAGGAAGAAGAGAAATTCACCCTGAGAGTTAGATCAAAGAACTAAACACAGTTTTGTACCCAATATAATTGGACTTGATTGAAGGAGGGGTGGGTGCGGACAGGCGACGAAGATAGCAGAAAGAAACAGAGTTCAGCATCAAGGGTGCATGTGTTTGCACGTGGGTGTGTGTGTGTTTTACGTAATGACTACCCAGAGGTAACACAAGCTAGAGTATAACTCTCAAACTGATCCTAGAAGGCTTCAGGACTTTGTATCAGTCTGCAGTGCTAATTATCAACCCCAGACCACCGGCAACAGCTGACTCACTGTACAACAGCTACACACACACTGTGAAGTGCATGCACACAATCAGACCAGTGTGAGAGTTATGCATCTCCAACAACACAGCTGTGTTGTTGTTGTGTGAATGTTGCACTCCTATAGTGCTGCCAGACTCATAATATTATATTAAAATATTTGCCACAATGCATCTTGCCTGCAGACAGTTATATTAGCAGCAGCTAATGTCAGCATGAGCTGCTATTGTGAGGAATTGTTGGCTGCAGAACTCTAATAAACTCATTTCTTTCCAAATCCACAGTCCTACGTTTTTTTCCTTTATAAGCTTGTAGTCTTTAGGTCCGACCAACACAGACTTAACAGCTATAACATCACTTTAGGACATTTATCAGATGTCAGCTGCCTCTTCTTAAGACGCACACAGCTACAGTCATAACCTTTTTTTGCATGTGCACAGTATAATTCAATACTGGCAGCACTGATGAATATGAAATATGAAATAACCCTGATGACAACATGAAGAAGCTCCCGCCAGAGCAACACAGCACATTCTAAATCCTGGACATTTAAAGTTTGACTAATCCGTTCCTGAACCATGGAAAGAGTCGACCATGTGGCTCCCTAACGGTGGAAAAAACACACAGCTGCATTGTGAAACGAACTCGTCCCTGTCAGGACCCCAAACCGGTGAGGCGCTAAAAGGAAAAGTGAGGCTAAGCATTAAGTACACAAAACCATAAAGTCAACAGCACAACAGCTACATACAGGACAAAAGAGTCAGATGGTGGTATGCTCTGAGTGGGACTGAATGCTGATAACAGCCTATCAGTGCTCATTCAAAGCAAAGGCCCTTGGCTGGGGAACATGTGCACAACTGTACTGTGACAGGGGGGGCAGCAACAATGACAAATTATTCTGCAGACCTGGGCAGGAGTACAGTCAGTGTACTCACCGAGCTGTGTACTAAGTACTGCAGCTAAAAACATTTTGCGAGAACCAAAAGCTGATCAACTTGAGGTTTCACTCACCGTCATCTTAAGTTTGCAGGCTCGAATATTTTTGGAGGATTGTTTACTAAGTCATGCTCTCTACAGTGTACATTCACTGTGACCTTAATCTGCGTCTGTACAAGTGCTGCATTAAATTTGGCACAGTGGCATGACACAGACCAGAAGGGCACGTCCAGTCCAGATGTGACATTTATTTCTTTCACTGCTGAAACTCATCTGCAGAGACCAAAACAGACTATTACGCCTTGTGAATTAGTAGGACAAGCCAAATATTCTTTTTATTGAACATAATTACAGGCTGTGGCTTCGGGCACACAGACCAAATCTCCAGGCTTTTAAACTCTGTGATCAATAGCAGGCCTGACATCATCACATCAGCATCTTATGCTGACAGTGTTTCCAGAAAACCTAAGTACTTTTCCTCCTTTTACAGTCAAAGTGAATAATCAGAAGTCCTTCTTTTTGCCACTTCTCTGCCCTGGCTGTGGTACATTTAGGCCCTAATTGAAGATAGAAAAGGAAATGAGTCTTACTCTCATGCTATAAGAATGAAGTTTGGTTGGATGAATCCTTTGTGCTATACTGCACTCATTGGTTTCTATCAATGAATGCAAAGATTTAGTCAAGCCACACATTTTTATGGACCTGTCCTTACATTAAGCAAAGAGCAGACCATCATCTGACAGTTTAAATACTGTGGACTAACAGACCTGCTGAATGTGGACCGGCTGGCTCCGTGCCGAGGAGCAGGAATCTGTCATCGCAGCTCATGTTGAACAGGAAGAGCAGGTGAGAAGACAGAGGTTTGGCCATGAACCAGCTGTCACTGTAGGACTAAGAGACAAATCGGGCCTGACACACGCAGAGCAATATGCTCTATATAAAAACTACTGTCTAGGTATGGATTCTATACTAAATGACCTTACTAACAATGAAGCTGACTAGTAACACTATAAACGAACACATTAGAGGTAGCGGGAGCTGCATTTTTGAGCCTTTTCTGTTGTTTCGTGATGCATTTCACTACACTCCTGTGGAAAATTAAATGATAAGCTGCTGTCACACTGTCAAATGTTTTGCACTCACTACAAAGACGGCTTTATGCAAACAAGAGCTTTCAAAAATAAAAAATAAAAAATCACCTAGTCATCAATCATCAGTTGTACATTTCAGGTCCTGGCATCAGTCCCACAGAATTGAATATCAAACGTGTTCAGATCAAGGCTCTGGAGATATTCAGTGCCGAGCAGGCAGATATACTGGTTTCTGCAGTTGCAAAACAAATGTCAGGTTTGATTCCAAAAATAATAAAAATGCATTCCCACTAAAATATTAATATGTAAATCATTTTCTTATTGGCAAGTCAAACTGTTAAAAGTAGAACTGGGAAAACAATAGTACTTCACAAAACATAACATCGCTGTGTTTTCTCTTTTGTTGTTCTGCTTTCTGAAACGTCAGTGTGTTTTGCACCTACTGGCCACCGTAGAGGAGCATCAGACTACTGTAACTCCTCCGAGCGGCTCTCACAGAGATTCCTTTGGCCTGAGTAAATCTCTGGGAACCGTGATGCAAGACAGTGATCCATTAATAACAGCCTGGGACACAGACACCGAGCTCAGACGCTGATTTGGCCAGTGTCGGTTAAAACAAGATGTGTGCATGAGACAGCGTAACTAAAAGGCAGAACTCCCCAGACGTCAAACTCTCCAGATCCAGGACAAATCTCTCCTCACAGCCCTCCATCATCTACACCCCCACCCACTGTGTTTACCCTGTATGTACTGATGGAGGGATAAAAGGGGAGATATCCAGGGTCACTGTAAACACAGTTTATTATCAGGGGGCAAAAGTTGGAGTAAGAAAGAGACGTTTAACTCTCAGATGGTTAAATAGTTTTACAGATAAGGCCAGAGGGTGGATGAAACATCATCAAATCAATGAACTATGGCTGCTTCACAAACTTTCTCTCAAGCAACTTTTACTTTGTCAGTTCATTCAACATAAGGAAGCAGCTTTAATTCCTCTTTTCTTCTAACTGCAGAAGCATTTGATAGTAGATGTGACACAGTCTTGTTTCTATCCCCTCATTTAAAAGCTCCACACACACTGAGAGCCTCCATTTGAACACATTCACAGCGCGTCCTGTGTGGGAAGCTGTTTGTTCGCCTCTCTGTTCTCAACAGGAACTTGTGTTTGGAGGCAGCAGGCTCAACGGAGCTGCTGACAAACACAAAGGAAGCGAAGTAAAGCATGAAATAAAGTCAACTCTTACCTGGAAAAACGTGTTGCAGCCTTCAGGAGACGAGCTGTGGCTGCTTCAGTTCATAATGAGACGACTGGTAAAGCCGGACGAGGGGGAAACACGCAGCGTCACTTCAGAGAACTTTTCTAAAAAGCACTTTCATTTTCACACAAGTCAGGCTCGACCAAAGTTACAGCCTCATCAGCTGACGGCTGGGTTATGGGTCTCTCCCTCTCTGCCTGGTTGGACTCAGTCTCTCACAGAGAAACGAGCAGCTCGTCGTCAACAGGTGATATTGAACTGAAAGCGTGCGGAGGCGCGCGGCGACGGAGGCGGACACCGCGTAACCAAGAGGGCTGTGTGCGCCAGTGCATACGTGAAAGGTCGATCTAGATCCCAAATATGACGTCCACTTACTCCAAACAACCCTCAGCACAGGTTTCTGTACAGTTACACACAACAGCCAGAGTCCAAATGAGATTTCTATTCTGGGAGCTGACAGAGCTTTTTCACTGAGGAGCCACTGGACTGAACAGTCATCCAGGCGCACAGCCAGTGAGCTCTGAACCAAAAGGTTAGGCTATTTAAATACTTTTAATGACAGCTTCCTAAATTGTCAACTAAATATAAGGTCAAATAGAGTAGGGGAGCTTTGGGGGGTCAGTCGAAACATTTTTAGAAAAGCAAGAAGTAATTTGATCCTTATGCAGTAGAGGGAGCACACTACAGATGTAGTTATTGGGTCCACTTTTCTCCATGTCAATAGGAAAACAAACCTGAAGGGGTTTTTTAAAACTCTCCGTGGAGATGTCCCTATTTTTATGATGCCCCTGTGCATGTTTAGGCCAAATTTAACAAGACATGGGGATCATCTGCACTTGTGCCTTGTGCTCGAAAGGCTGAAACTCTCTTAGGTAAATGAACCCTTCAGAACATCAGGTGCAGTGTCTTTTCTGAAGCATCCCAGATGCAGATTTACACAAAAGAGCTTTTCTAACACCACAGTTTTAGATTGGATGATATGAACAGTGCTTTAATAAGAATAATTGGTGTAATTTGTCACAAAGCTAAGAGGTGCGTCAGAGTTGTCTGTCAAACACAGTTTCTGCATGCCCAAACCATCCTGAAGATGCAGTAAGACCACATTTCACTTGTCGTTCGTTTTTACGTGGAAACAAATAACTGTTTGCAGGTCGATCTGTGCAGATGAAAGGCTCTTCAGTGGCAAGCTGACCTGGATTTTTTTCGTTTTGTTTTGTTTTGAGAACCTTAACACTGACACCTTTTGTTTTTGCAGAACAAGAAAAACTAAAAGGAAAATCACAATGACAGCAACAGACATCACCCAAACTCCTTAAAGAGTGCTAACATAGTGTACTGTAGGATAATCTATGACCATAAAGGCAGCGTGAGTCACATGAGTATGTACAATCAAGTATTTTAGTAGCACAAACACACTGTCACTTCCTACAGTGATTAAAATACCGTAAAGTATTACACAGTCATGGTAAACTTACCACTGAGTACTGCAGCAGGGTAAACTCCTGTGGAAGTAGGATTATTGATGGTAGTTTAAGAGATTTAAGAGTACTAAGCTCTCTTGTTATTGACATAGTAGGAGAAATAAAACATTCCTAGCACACTTCAAGTCCCCATAGGAGAGTTTTCTTTAAGGCCTCCTCCCTGTTCACTTCACCACCCTCCCTGGCCTCTTTACAGCTCTTTGTGAATGAGCTGATAGTGTAATAGATTCTTTCCAGTGACATGTGGCCGGTGTGAGAGAGAATGGGCAGCAAGTTCATGGTGGTGCCGTGTACTGTAGGTGGGCTGAGAGGGAGATAGACTGAAAGAGCGCTGGCAGATGGGCGACGCAGACTGGATGAAAGGACAGCTGGCACCTTCGTTTTACCACTGAGGCAACATATCTTCGGTGTGATGGCGACAAGCCATGGTTCACACACACCTCGTGTTTTCAATGGAAAACAATGCAGGTGTCTGTCAGTGAGGACACTAGGTGAGGCCGAGAGGCTGTCCAATAATGCTGTTTGTCTCAGGAGCTGACAGAGACAGCTGGTAAATGGCTGTTGGCTAAACGTATTAGTTTGCATGTGACCAGCCAGCACCCGCACACAGATGATGTTTTCTCCTACACATTGTTCTTTGCAGTTGTTAAGGAGTTTAAAGGCTCACATGCATTTCACAACTAAAATATCCATGATGTTCATATGATGAGAGACATTACACTCTGTATCAAGTCTGTTATTAATCCAACTCTTAACATCCCAATACCTTGTCTTAGGGTTTCTACAGATACTGAATATCTATCTATAAACAATGCACTTTGTCCCAAATCTAAAAATCAGTATCCCTTCCTGAGATAAACTCATTTTCAATCTAACTTAACATAACTTTTGAGATCGCAGTGCTGAAATCTGTGACTAAATGGAACAGACTTGTAAATTCATCACATCATGGTTGATATTCAATGTGCTTCATTACACCAGTGTCTCTACCTCTAAGTTTACAGTTATTGTTGTGATGGAAAATCCTCTCTGATCATTACTACAGGAAGTACAGAAGTGCTTTGGTTTACTTTTTAATATCATACTGTAGTAGTAGTAAAGTTAAAGGAATAGTCCACCCAAAATGCTGCATCCTCCATTTCCCATACTGAAATGAATCTTTTGTCCATGTCCTTTAAATTTCACACCACCAGTTTGTAACACTGGTTTGTGTTATAAAGCTAATCTGAAATTGATGATGACGTTATCAGACTTTAGAAACACTTTCCACAGCCACAGCATTATTCTGAAGTTTGACAGGTTAAGTCGAACCTCCATTGAACAGTAAATCAGTGCTTCTTTTAATCTGGGCAAAAGGAACAAAATCATGATGAATAGTTCGATTCCATTCACATCAGCTCAATAAAAACATTTTGTACTGCCCCTAAAAGCTTCTGATCGGCACGACAATATCCTACAGCTTATTATCACATGTGCAGGTCTCTGTGGCAGAGACATGTGGTTGAGTCAGAGGCTGACACTCCCAAACAAACCTGTCCTACTGGCCAATGAGAAGGTAAATGCCAGCTGAGAACAGCACGTACAGGATATCTAGAAATCCAGAAGCAGATTTGTATCAATACTTAGTATTTTATTGAGGTATTAATACTCATAACTGACACACAAGTCTATTAGAAATCAAGCAGAATAATAAGTCTGTAACTTTTCCAGTAGAGCTTTGACCTACCGTGATTCTGAATGCAAATAGTGTCATTTTATTGTCTGGCTATGCAAAAAGGTGTGTGTGTGTGTGTGTGTGTAGCTAAAGGCGTCTGGAATCACTGGAAAGGCCATGTGCAGTTGAAGACGAAAAAAGTACATTGCACCTGGCACCTGTTGATTTGTTATCTCTGTTGCCTCCTATGGAGTAGCACACTTTGTTACCTACTGTATCTGTACCTAATGATGCTTCAGTATTCACCAATATTGCTCTATTAGTATAATATAATATAGGATTCCAGATTATTCTGTTGTGATGTGTTAGATTTGATTTGTGACGTCAGTTTTCCTCTGTTGCACCTTATTTTATAGTTATCCAGATGTATTTTCAGCCAACTTAAACGTGTTAGTCATGTTCTGAGTCGACAAAGCAGCATCTGAACTGACTGGTGAAGCCTCTTAGTGCAGACTGAAACAGAAAGACAGCATTTTGCACAGTTTAGTCAAATCTAAGTAACAATCACTCCAATACTGCCCTCTTGTGTTCACATAACCAAAAAGCCTTCGGTTCAGGCCAGTGACTTAGGAAATTAAATTGCAGAAAAATTGGGTATTTGATCATCAAAAAAATATAAAAGGTTCTGTCTGCCCTGCTGGAAATGTGTTCTGCCACAGCCTCTGATCAGCTGAGCATCCCCAGTAAAAGCCATTAAAGAGACTCATAGTAGGTACTCAAGAGGAACAGATGAGAGTAGAGAACACAGATTCGTGGCCATGACATTATTTTAATTGTCACAATAGTGACTTGACCCTTAACTCAATGCCGCTGTTCAGCATGACAGCATACAAAGATATTAAACCAAGCTTTGAACGGAACATCCCTAACAGAACTCTATTTTTGTGTGTTATGTATTTCATAATAAAACAGCAGTATAAAGAGTAAAACAAAAATTACATTAAAATTGAATTCAAACACAAAAAGGTCTTTTGGTGTTTTTGTTTTCCTCATGTACACATTACTAATGCTCATCTCTTACTATAAAATAGACCTGATTGTTTTCCAAAAGCACAGTAAAAGCACATGTAAATGTGAATCTGAATAGTGTTTTTTGCAGGACATTTCAAACTTCATATACTCCACAAACCAGATTAGCAGGTACTGAAATATCTGCAAAGAAAAAATAAAAGAAATTAGAACTGGAACTAATTTCATTCATCTGAGCAACGAGGTGACAGATGTTGAAAATTGTTTGGCATTTATATTAACTAACGGAGCATTTGTGCTGACTGGACTGTACTGATACCTATTTTCTTTGGCTTGGGGAGATTCAGGTTGTTCATGATGTTCACAAACTCCTCCAGGTTCTTGGTCAAGCGTGGGTTAAACTTGCGCTCCTCACCAACCGTTGATGCAGTTCGACCTGATACACAAAGACAAACACAGACCAACAGGTCATCTGCAGTAAGTGTGGCCTTAATGTTCAAATGAAAACAATGGATGCATTAAAAATACCTATTTACAAATCATGTATGCACAATTGTCTCACAGCATTATGATTTGTAACATTTAACAGACTGTGACATTTGCTGTTAACCTGATCTGTGCATCATTGTATTGTATATTATGAAATTACCAGCACAATAAAACTGTAGAAGCTGAATTATTACTACAAGAGATATATAAGAGGTATTCAGTGCTGGTTACTACGAATGGGAACATGCTGGCAAACCTAAGTAGTCATGTGCTGGGTAGATAAGACACATGTCAGGCAGGGTGAAGATCTTCTCATGAATTGACTGGTAGAGCTTCTCAGCGCACCCTAAAGAAGAAAGATAGCATGCAGTGACAGTTAAGATCAAAATTGTTAGGCCCCATGTGAACAATTTATCAGCCTTTAAACCATGAGCAAATCAATCAGCATTAAACTTTACTTGAGTGACTCCAATCAGCACAGCTAGTGTCTACTTCAACTCTTGTACATGACACAAAGAAAAAAATCCAATTAGAAGAAAACGGACGTGGTCAAAGGTGCAAGATTTCCGAGAATCAGAGATGTGATGAAGATAAATGTGGCTGAACTGGATTCTTATGGACGTGATGTGTCAGGCAAAGCCAGAGTTCAATTCAATATATCAGTAAAACATTATAATTAAGCTCAATTTGTTATTTATTGTCATTTCCAGTGAAAAGTGTTTTGTTTGGTTTTAAAATACTTTGACCTTAACTCTAATATACTGCATTACTGCAATATGGCCTCTGACCTTCATCTAAAACAAATAAAAACTTTCACTTTCAGCTAGAGTGTATCTAATATAACTAACAGACAAAAAAGCTAATTAATGTAAGATTGATGATGATGATGTCTACCCTGCTGGAAATCTGTTCTGCCACAGCCTCTGATCAGCAGAGCGTCCCCAGTAAAAGCCATGCTCTGATCCGCTAACACCAGAGTTACACAACCATCAGTGTGTCCTGGTGTCTCTCTCACTGTCAGATACTAGAAAAGAGAAGGGACATAGTACGTATAGATGTGACCATAAGCAGAACATTATCAAACTGAAGGACAGTCACGTCTTTTAGTCAAGATGCTAAATATTTTTTACTGTATTGTAGTCTGCAGATTTAAACCTATAGCCCTCATTCTCTTTAAAATGAGCTCTTTCATGTAATAAGTCACACACTTCTCCTTACTTGTTTTCCAAATTTGATCTTGTCTCCCTCTGACAGCTGGATATCAGCAGAGGCACCGCTGAATTTGGAGATGGCACTCTTCAGCCCAACCAGTCTCTTCTTCATCAGCCCCGTACTGGTGATGTGGTCTGCATGGCAGTGGGTGTTCACTATCACAAAAACAGGATACAGTGGTTCATTGTAGGGTTTATAACTTAATAACGATCATAATCCAATCATAAAAGTTATTGGACTTGTTTTGATGATTCATATTATCGTATTGTTTTATGTGTTATGAGTTTTGTAGGTTCACGTGTCATTGAGAGGGTGTCCACCTGGTGACCCTGTAGCCTTGCCTGTATTCACACTCACTTATTTCAGATGGGTGTTATTGTTAATAAAAATAATTTATTCAATGGGGAATACCTACCTGCCACTTTCAGATTGAGCCCCAGTTCATGTATGAGCTTCAGGTCCCTGTCTATGGTCTCCAGGACAGGATCAATGATGACAGCCTCCTTGGTCTCTGTGTCAGCCAGCAGGTAGGTGTAGGTGCTGCTCTCCAATTCAAACAGCTGAACATTGAAACGAGTAAGGGCACAGGAATGAATAAATCAATAAATAGCAAGATGAAACCAGGTGGTAATAATGCACCTCATTCCCTTTGTTGTGTGTTTGTGTGTGTGTGAGTAATATAACAACAGGGAAACACAAAGAAGAAAGAAGTAGGACACACTGGACCCTATTTCCCTGAAACCTAAACGCAGAGCCACACCTCTGAATAATGGCTACAGGGCTGCACAGCTACTGATGGGACATCCCATTCACACCACATTGCCTATGCATCCTTAGATGCGGCAGCCAGCACTCTCACATCTGCAGCCGCTTAAAGAAAGTGAGAAAAGATGGACAGATCAAAATGTTTACTGTAAATATGAGATACAGGAAGATCTTTAAGGAAAGGGATATTAGCAAACTGTCACCTGGAAATGATGGATATTGGATGCAAAAGCACAAGGCAGTGACATCCATAGACCACAGCCCTCCACAACAACAGCATCTAGATACTGTGAAACACTTGACAAGTAGCTTCCCCCCCTTAAGCTGAACTATGGGAGTTGAATTCCAGACTGATTTGTTTACTTTTTAGCACAATGAAATTACTTTTTTTAATTTACTAATCTATTCTCTCAGTTTAGGAACCTGTGTGCACCATTTAGTTTCCCCCCCTCTTGGACTCTGTAGGTTTTAACTGAAGCATAACAACATAAATTAAAAAGTGAACCTACTTGTCTGAAGAACAGCCCTTTGGTCAACACTGTGCTGGAGCAGTATCTTCTGCTGGCAACTTGGATCGGCTCAAAGTCAGTGTTTAGTCCGGGACAGAAGCTCCTCCTATTGGCTGCTGCACAACTCCAGCCGTCAGTGTTTGTTCTGAGTCTAAGCCCGAGAGCCAGAGCCCGCTGAACTGGCTTCACTCTGCTGATTACCGAGCACATTGTTGTTCACCGGTACTTTTCCTGAATTCACTACCAGATGGAGAAATATCTTCACAGCCACAACACCACAGGACAAATGGGAGGAAGAGCCTCCAACTTCAGAGCCGCCTGGAAGCTAAACTTACCCCTTGTCGATGAACTTCGAGCTTATTATACTGTACTCACTTTTACAGCAGCTGTATTTGGCACCATAAATAGTGTTATTGTGTAACATGTGGTCTAATCCAGGGGTTCTCCGTCCTGGTCCTCAAGGATCGCTGTCCTACCTACTACTGATTACCAATCAGAAGGTGGAAGGTACCAGCTAAGAAGATGTTACAGTCATGAAAATAATTTGGCACAGGACTTATATTGACTAACAGAGCATGGGTGGCCCTTGGACTGTACTATAAAAATAGCTTTTTATACTTGGCTTGGAAATATTCAGGTCAGCCGTGGGTTAAACTTCTGCTCCTCCTCCTCCTGACCTAGTTTGATATGATACACAAATACAAATGGAGCCTAATACATCATCTATAGTATCTGTGGCATTAATGTTCACATGGCACTGGTAAACATGAAAACGTTCAACTGTCTTTATTACAGCACTGATGAGGACAGCCTCCTTGGTCTCTGAGTGTCAGCGACAGGTGGGTGTAGGTGCAGCTCTACAATATAAAACAGCTGAAGAGTAAAACAGGTAAGAGCTAAGAATGACTTTGCAATAATTAACAGGTGGTAATAATGCATGTCATGCTTATAGTCTTGTGATTGTGTGTGTGTGTGTGTGTGTGAGAGAGAGAGAGAGAGAGAGAGAGTGATGAGAGAAGGCAGATGATGAAAGGAAGAAAGAGAAGGAGCAGATTGTTTATACTTGTTGATGTAAACTGTGTTAACTCTTTGTTAAGTTTCCTGTGTTAGAGGTCAATCTATAGTCGGGGGCACAAGTTGCAGTCACTTTGGATTTTCCCAGTTTCATCAGCCATGTAGAACAGAACAAATTCACTTTGTAAAATCACAACAACACAACAGATAACCAGTCCAGTTTTACATAAACAGTGAAATGACACTGGGACAAATCCAAATAACAGTAACAGTTTGGTTTGTCAGCTGTTTTCCAGGATTTTCCAGGATCAGAAAATAATATGTTGAGATTAAAACTCACCTATCTCACCCTGCAGTAATATCAGAGTACATATTAACCTTATATTACCTTATAAACTAGCAAACATTGTGATTTTCTGACAGTTTATTTAAAACATTATTTTGAATTGCATCAATGTTTAGTCAAAGGAAGATCAATGTAATAGTGTTTTTTTCTTCATATAAAAAAATCATATATGCTCACCTCTATCTCTAAAAAAGTCCCGATTACATTCCACATAAAAACAACATTCAAACACATCTTTACATTTACATACATACAAAGGAAGGCACTGTATGTTGAGGAGTAATTCTACTAAATTAAACAAAGAGTAAATGTGAATCACTCGATGCAGCTGATTAAAATGGCGTCTTTTCCAGGATGTTTCAAACATCATGTACTCCACAAACTATATTAGCAGGCAATGAAATATCTGCAAAGTGAAAGAAAAAAAATGTTATTCATCTGTGCAGGGAGACTTTTACTGAGCATCAGTGGTGACTGTACAGTATATTGTCTTTGTTACCTATTTTGTCTGGCTTGGGGAGATTCAGGTTGTTCATGATGTTCACAAACTCCTCCAGGTTCTTGGTCAAGCGTGGGTTAAACTTGCGCTCCTCAGCAACTGTTGACACAGTTTGACCTGATACACAAAGACAAACACAGCCCAATAGGTCATCTATTGCACTGCACATACCCACTTCCACCCTGACACGTCGATATGCAGTCTTACATCTGGTTGGCAAAGTCAAAGTAGAGTAGGATAAAGACTTTCTTGAACTGTTTAGTCATAATTATTAAAATGTTATTGAGAACTGTTAAATTCAGATATGATAGAAACATTTTGATGTGTGTGTGTGTGTGTGTGTGTGTGTGTGTGTGTGTGTGTGTGTGTGTGTGTGTGTGTGTGTGTGTGTGTGTGTGTGTCTGCTTGTGTGTGTTTTCAGCCAACCTAAGTAGTCGTGTGCTGGGTAGACAAGGCAGTGGTCCGGCAAGGTGAAGATCTTCTCGTGAATCGAGTGGTAAAGCTTGCTGGGGCAGCCTAAAATGGAAATCACATTTAATACAATACTGTCCTCTTGTGTTCATCTAACAGTATTACAAACAAGCTTTCACTTTAATATAACTATATAACTAATAAGCACCATAAAAAAGAGACATTTAATGTCAGATAGAACAATATAACAGTGTATGTCCACCTTGGGGGAAAATCTGTTCTGCCACAGCCTCTGATCAGCAGAGCGTCCCCAGTAAAAGCCATGCTCTGATCCGCTAACACCAGCGTCACACAACCATTAGTGTGTCCTGGTGTCTCTCTCACTGTCAGAAACTAGAAAAAATAAAGGACAACGTGATTTATTTTAGCAGCTGCTAAGAAGTTCTGTCAGATATCTGTGTGTCTGTAACACCGAGTCACTAAAAATATACCGTCTCTAAAACGAGCACTGTATGGATTGATTTATTTAACTTCATGTCACACATGTCCTTCATACTTGTTTTCCAAATTTGATCTTGTCTCCCTCTGACAGCTGGATATCAGCAGAGGCACCACTGAATTTGGAGATGGCACTCTTCAGCCCAACCAGTCTTTTCTTCATTTGCCCAGTGCTGGTGATGTGGTCTGCATGGCAGTGTGTGTTCACTATTACAAGAACAGGATACAGTGGTTCACGGTTAGATTTGACAATAACCTAATAACCTAATCAATCATCAGAGAGAATTTTCCATTTATATACTATATATAGAAGACAGCTACCTGCCACTTTCAGACTGAGCCCCAGTTCATGTATGAGCTTCAAGTCCCTGTCTATGGTCTCCAGGACAGGATCAATGATGACAGCCTCCTTGGTCTCTGTGTCAGCCAGCAGGTAGGTGTAGGTGATGCTCTCCAACTCGTACAGCTGTAAAACAAGTAAGTGTACAGGAATGACTCAGCAATAAACAGCAGAATAAAAGCAGGTGGTAATTATGCACCTCCTCTCTGTCATTGTGTGTGAGTTAGAAACAGAAAATAAGGAAGTAAGGAAGATATGGGACATATTATGATGTGGAGTTAAGTGTTTGTGAACTATTGCGCTAGTTGAAGCACTAGTTTAAACTCAGGGATCATCTCAGATCATATATCAGAAAATGTAATTCATGATTTTAGAAGAATTGAACTTCACTTACTGCAGGTATTTATTTATTTATACCATTTGTTCACTCAGTATTTTTTGCTGAAGCCACCCAGAGAAACAACAGCCTGACCAAAATGAGCCAACAGTGGTGTGCTGAACCAGAGGAACACACCACTGTGATGCGCCTTATCCAGACTGTAAGAATGGACATTAGTGCTCCACGCAGCTGCGGCATCTTCTATGATTAGGTTAAAATTCATGATACATCTTTATTCATCATTAATGCTAACTGTGCTAACAAACTTCAGGGATTCAGGTCTTTGCACAGGGCAGAGATTCCGTCGTGCGTAAAAACAACCTGACAACCTAACAGAGCTCACTCGTGCACCTGCACAGAGCTTTCTGTCTTTATTACCGTGCGTTTTGCGATATGCAAACATCTGTCTGTGTGTAACGTTCCCATCAAGACTGCTGAACGTTTCATTTATGACTACAACATGGTAACTCTGTGATCAGTGTAAACTAACATGTACAGTTCTGGAGACGGTGTGAAATAATGCGGTACCCAAACTCAGAGCTGGAGTCTGTGTCTCCTCACTTCTTTTGTCGCCCTAAAAACTCATCATTTATGTTTGAACCTCCGCAAACAAAAACACAGATTGTGACTTAAATGCTCAGTAAGATTTATAGTTATAGAGTTATCCTGGCGTTCAGACATAGATCTATGAGCTGAAGAGTCAAAAACACCTGAGAATAAATCCAGAACACAAATTACGCACGATTAAGTTTTTCCCCCTTTGGCACCTCCCGAGCTCTCTTCAGGTTTTAACTAAAGCACTGCAACGTAAATTAAAAAGTGAACCTACCTGTCTGAAGAACAGTCCTTTGGTCGACGCCATGCTTGAGCAGCATCTTCTGCTGGAAGCTTGGAGCGGCTCTAAGACAGCCCTTACGCCGGGACAGAAGCGCCGGCTGTCGGCTGCTGTGCAGCTCAAACCCTCGGTGCTTGTTCTGAGTCTAAGCCCGAGAGCCAGAGCCCGCTGAACCGGCTTCACTCTGTTGATCACCGAGCACATTACTAGTCACTAGTCGGTATTTTTCCTGAACGCACTACAGGTGAATATCTTCAGATGGACAAATGCCTTCACACGAAGCCTTCAGAGAAGCTGCAGCCAGGAGCAGATCTGGAGCAGATAATGAAACTCTCAATTCGATCCCTTTTATATTGTTGTCTATTTGTATATTTGGCACCTCAACCAGTGTTGGTGCTATTGAGTAAATGTGTGGGCTAGAACCCAAGACTTCTTCAAAGCCACTTCCTCCATAGTAACAGTTCACACCAGCGCACGAGCTTGGATCACTATTGTCGGTTGTTGCGCACGACCGCATCAATGCGCGCTCATAACGCACACACTGTACAATACTAGTGTTACATGCTGGAGCTGCCTACGTGACTACTGACATACACTTGATCAGAGAGACTCCACCCAAACAAGTAAACTGCAGTAACAATAGTTTATCCAACATTTTGCAGACTCATCGTCGTCTGGAACAAGGTTTCGTGGTCTTATGGGACGGAACTGAATCCTTCCCATCCCAGCGTCTAAGTGGACTCTACAGTCCCCTTATCTTACTGCAAGTGACACTCAAGCTTTTGAGATCGGTACTCCCAAGGCAAATTTAGTGGAGAACGGGGTTGGTTGTCACACTTTTTATTTTTATACAGATCCCTCATAAAATGCGACTTTAGAACATCCACGGTGTAATAAAAGGATAAAGTGTCAGCTAAGAATGGAGTGACTTTATCTTCCTTAAGCTTTTTCTGTTCAAAACATGTTGAAAAAAAAACTTTAAAATACATTTTGTCCATTTCTGACAACCATCCCTATTTTGAATATTTTAAAATTGAATGTTAAAAGTTCAATCTCATTAAATGCAAGAGCCTAACGTCACATGAGAACTTACACAGGAAAATACAGTCTTCTTCATCTTCTTCATCCTCTGCTCAGTGAATGTTCTTTCTGTTTCAGTCCTGTCTTTCACTAGTGGAAACATCTGATGAATGAAGGACAGTGGTAGTAGCCTGTGACTGGGGGATTTTAGGGGCCCTGTTCTGTGTCATTCAGCACCAATTTATCTGCACATGGTGAGGTATTCTGATCAGCAGCTGATCCAGGATCATAGCAATGAAGGGGGAATCATAGCTTCACAATCCCATTCTCTTTAGCTTAGTTAAGCCCATCAACCGACAGGTGAGAGCTGTGGTTGACCAGGAGCTGAAGACAAACTGGTATCTTGGCATCACCTACTCCAAGTTGTTATAGAACTGGTCCACGTTATCCATATTAAAAGGTGTGGCATGTGAAAGGCTAGTGGCCTCCGGGGTCCTGATTGAGAGTGATGGATGTCTCTTCAGAAATCCAGAGAAACAGTCTGCAGCTGCCATCTTCGACAGTCTCATTAGGTAGTCACCTGGAATCATTCTCCAACTAACCGCTCCAACCCATTCTAAACCATGTTAATTGGATTAAGATCAGGTAAATGTGGAGGCTAGGCCATCACTCTCCTGCTTAAACACAATCTCGAGGTGTGTTAAGAATCATTTTCCTTGGACTCATCAGACCAAAGGAAAGTTTTTGGACTAACTGACATTCATTTATTATAAAGGTAATGATGGACTGTTTTCTTTACTTACTAATTAAGTGTTTCATAATATGAATTAGTACAGTAGTTGTAGTAGCACTCATGGGGCTTTTGAGTCTGTACTCAACTGATGGTCTCAAGCATATTAGGACTGTGCAGTGTGCATGTTCTCCTCTTGTTTGCATGTTTGTCCAAAGTTGTTCCTGTTGTAATAACATTTGAAAACAGAGATGGTAAAATGTCGAAGATTGGAGAACAGTCCTTATAGTTGGAGTTCCGACTCAAGAACTCGGACCAAGTTCAAGTCGCCGATTTCACTGAGTAGCTGATCACTTTTTTAGCGTCCATAAGTGAGCCGTCTCAGCTGCTATCTAAACAGTGCACCCTGTCCAAGAACTTCAAGACTTTAACAGCAGCAAACACTTTTATGGCAGCTATGTTTGTTACCATAACCAGTATAGAGCTAGTAGAGATCACTCCTGCAGAGCTACTTCTTCCATACTAACAAGTCGATGCACAACAAGCATAGATCGTTATGTCGGTTGTTGTGTACATGCATCATTAATGCACACTCAGAAGCACTAAACACTAGACCTGTTAGGCAAGTTTCCACATGTACAGTATTTTTCAATTACCTAATGTTGATTTAGTTGTATCCTAAGGCCTATTCAGTGGGTTTTCTTGTATCCAGTTGCCGTGAAGTTCTGTCTTCATAGTGTTGACCAGAACATTGGTTCACTTCCAAAATTACATGACTTCTAAAACCAATTGGTCTTTTTTTCAACATTGTACAGATAGACTCTCACTAAATTGTTGCTGTTATAATAATAATTAAATGTCAACAAAGAAGATAAATGTCCATGTTGGCAAATTAATTACCAGCTGGTGACTGCAACTTCCTAAACCTCCTCAAAGTTGGAGCTCTGACAGGCGTCCAAATCTAAGTACTTGACATCGCTGAGCATTTTTTAGAAATGTTAAATTAATGAATTCTTACAATTAACTTTATTTACTTTATATTTTATTTAAACAATGGGTGAGTGAGCTGTACATGAGATATATTTAAATAGATATCTTTATAGATATCTTTACATTTTCAAAGAAACAATAAATGACTTTCTGGTAAGAGGCACAATAAAGGTTAGTATTGTCACTATGATGAGTGATATGCTGCCTTTTTGCAGGACACTCAATCTTGTAGCCCACAAATCCGATTAGCAGGCACTGAAATATCTGGAAAGGAAGAAGAAAAATGAAATGAAGCAGACGAAAGGTTCCAAGCAACAAACCTGTGAAGGGAGGTGTCACAGAACTGAAAGTCTTTTGGCACAGTAATTATATCAACTATCAGAGCATATGTGGTGATTGGACTGTACAATAACATTATATTAATACCTATTTTCTTTGGCTTGGGGAGATTCAGGTTCTTCATGATGTCCATAAACTCATCCAGGTTCTTGGTCAAGCGTGGGTTAAACTTGCGCTCCTCACCAACCGTTGACACAGTTCGACCTGACAAACACAGTCCAATAGGTAATCTCTAGTAACTGTGGCCTTATTGTTCACATGATGCTTGTACACATGGAATAAAGTGATGCGCTGCAAATGCTTGCTGACACATAGTTTATGCATATTTATTTCTTTCTCTTGATGGATGAGACCAAAGTGGCTTGGCTGTTGGTTTGGCTTATATGAGCTAAGTATTGTGTTTGCTGGCAACCAAACACTGCATTACAGCACACGGTGCCATGGTGGTGACAGTATCATGACATGTGGCTTCTTCTTTCTCATATTTGCAATTTGTTTTATTAAATTAGGTTATTGTGCTTTGAAAGATGCTGGCAATAGACTTACAATACTTAGCTAGTGGTTAAAATGTGTGTATTTGCAATGCCCCTTTTCACACCGGTGACTCTACAAGGTATTTTATATTTATTCAGATGTGTGTTTTCTGCCAACCTAAGTAGTCATGTGCTGGGTAGACAAGGCACTCATCAGGCAGGGTGAAGATCTTCTCATGAATGGACTGGTAGAGCGTCTTAGCACAGCCTAAAATAGAAAAACAATATTTTCCATAGGTTAAACATATCCAGAGGACAACTAGTCCAATAATGGCACTTGTTCACACAATGAAAAACCTTTATCTTTACATTAGTGTCTATTGAATGAAAAAAATATTTTTTTCATTATTAAAAAATGCAAAAGGTTTCGTCTACCCTGCTGGAAATCTGTTCTTCCACAGCCTCTGATCAGCAGAGCGTCCCCAGTAAAAGCCATGCTCTGATCCGCTAACACCAGAGTTACACAACCGTCAGTGTGTCCTGGTGTCTCTCTCACTGTCAGATACTAGAAAAAAGAAGTGACAAGGTGATTTTAATAAGAATCTCTAACTAAATGCATGGCAGTCATGTGTCACATGTTGATACAAGTATTTTAATGTAATATGTCTTGCATGTCCTTCTTACCTGTTTTCCAAAGGTGATCTTGTCTCCCTCTGACAGCTGGATATCTGCAGAGGCACCACTGAATTTCGAGATGGCACTCTTCAGCCCAACTACTTTTTTCCTCATTATCCCAGTGCCGGTGACATGGTCTGCATGGCAGTGTGTGTTTACTATGATAAGAAGAGCAGAGACTGGTTTATCATGAGGTTTGACACTAAATTTATATGAGTTTAAAATTTAGTGGAATCATTTCAGGATGACCTACACATGACCTACACATGATGCATGATATATTTGAGTCAGTAAGATAATATGTCATGTATTTGTTAATGTAAGGGAAAATGAAGGAGAAGGAAAACTTTTTTCTAAAGTTATCTGAATTCATGCAACACATCATCTCTCTAACTCTCTAGACGACAGCTACCTGCCACTTTCAGATTGAGCCCCAGTTCATGTATGAGCTTCAGGTCCCTGTCAACTGTCTCCAGAACAGGATCAATGAGGACAGCCTCCTTCGTTTCTGTGTCTGCCAACAGGTAGGTGTAGGTGCAGCTCTCCAATTCAAACAGCTGAAGAGTAAAACAAGTAAGGGCACAAGAATGACTTTGCAATATTTTTATTAACAGGAATGAGCGTGTGGTAATTATACACATGCTCCCTATTGTCTTGTTATTGTGTGTGAGACTGTGATGTGGACATGTTGCTGCAAACTGTGTCATCTCTTACAAAGTTTCCTGTGGTGGTGGTTATGTAATAGCAGTGTGGATAAGTTTCAGGCACTTTAGATTAGTGTAAATCCACAGAAGTTTAACAAATTCTCAGAGATGATTGGAGCAACATTGTCTTTTGTTGCTCCACATTGTCTCTGAAGTGCTGCCACTAAGTGTTTGAAACAGGTACTGCAATCTAAATTGCAGACACACTTGAATTTGGACACTGCAGGTGAGCAAAACATAACACTTGGACAATTACAATCTAAGATGAGTGTTTTTGTTGTTTCACAATTGACATAAAACCCTGTTACATTCTACAATGCAACAGGATGTCAACTGGTGACTGTCTGGTGGTTCTTCATAAACAGGAAAAAGAGCATATTTCCTTGTCATTGCCGGTTAGTCTGGTTTTCCTTACATTATCGAAACAAACGTATGCACATACTCTTTTTTTAGTCCTGTCTCAGTAAACATGTCTCGTACAAAACGTACAGTAAGGACAAGAAAGACCTCAGTTGATCCTACTGTCTGTTAATTTATTTGTTAAAGTATAGTACGTCCAAACTGCTGTGACACTTAACTGACTATGTCATATTTTAAACATCTGTTTTATTAAGGTAACAAAAAACACTGTGTGCTCTCTTCCGGTTTCCAGCTGCTCTCCGTAACTACGAGCAACCACCGACGCATTCTGAAGACGGTCACCAATTAACATGGCCCCTATTAAATTCACAACACCGAGCATCACTTTATCAACGTTAAGTTTTTGCAAAAGTAAGAAAATGTACAAATGTTGCTGCTACTTTATATCATAACAATCTCAGATCTGGCAACTTACGCAATAAACATAAATGAGAGTGAACCTACTTGTCTGAACAGCAGTCCTTGGGTTTGCACCATTCTGAAGCAGTGACTTTACTTTCTGCTGGTTGCTCGAAGCAGGTCTATGTTGGATCTTAGGGGGAAAAGAAGGGAGAGAAGCGCCTGTTGTCTGCAGCCCGACACAACCCTACAGCTTTAACATCAGTGAGTTCCTGTGGTTCTCTGACAGCTGTACACTCCCAAACAAACCTGTCCTACTGGATGATGAGCAGATAAACGCCGGCTGATAAAGTACAACACATTTGGAAACTAAGAAGTAGCCAACATCGTCCCTTTACTCTCCATCCAGGCTGTATGTCACAGTCAACAGTCCTGGAGATGTATTCCTCCATCTGACTGATGGAGATGATCAGTGGACGTTTATTCATTATGTCAATTAAACAATGATGATAATATTTAAAATGTAGGTCTAATGAAGGAAATACAGGAGGTCAATCAATGGGTTAACAATTAAGGATGGTGATGTCACATCATCAGATGATTGCTGAACTTGTAGCAGTGTTGCAAAAAAAATCAACATATCTCATTCAGTAAGACTCAGATTGTGTGTAATTTAATGTGTGCTGTAATGTGTGCTGAAAACACTGCAATCTGTATTCAATTATTGTTGTGACGGACCATCCTGACCTTTACTACAGAAAGTATGTGTATTGTTTAATTATTTTTAAACATCTGTTCTTAAATGTATCGCTATGTTTGGTATGTTATGCTGCATTCAAGACACATTAAAAGTTAAATTATACTTCAGCCACTCGCATAATGTTGGACACATTATGACCAAAGTATAAACAGCAGAAGCTAACATATGACGAGTTTAAGACCCTCATGCTGATCAAACTACCAAAATGCTGGATCCCACATTTCTCATAGTGCCAGTCACAATCCTGTTTTGCCTATGTCCTAGAAAATCCACTCCCCCAGTTTGTAACATGACTAAAGAAAACTCAAAACTCTTGAATCAAACATAAAAAACTTTAATTGTAATTTGCTTTCATTTTCAGATAGCCCTTAACTCGAACTCTAAAATGATTGTGTTCCAATAGCATCGTAGCTTCATCCTAAATCACATCAGTTTTTCAGATATTTTTCTTTACGTTTACATACAGACAATAAAGCACTTTATGGTAAACAGTTTAAGTAGAATCCTTGCTAAAACCACAGTAAATGTTATTACTTGAGTAATATGCTGCTGTTTGCATGACATTCAATCTTGCACACCACACACCAGATTAGCAGGCACTGAAATAGCTGGAGAGGGAATAAAATAACAACTATTAGAAACAGATGTGAGGTTACAAGTAACACATTTCAACCATTTGTGCATAAGCCTGTGCACAGAAGTGTCATAGACTTGAAAACATAAATAATAATAATATTAATAATAATAATAATAATAATAATACTAATAATAATAATAATAATAATAATAATAATAATAATAATACCCATTTTCTTAGGCAAGGAGAGATTCAGGTTGTTCATGATGTCCACAAACTCCTTCAGGTTCTTGGTCAAGCGTGCGTTAAACTTTCGCTCCTCACCAACCGTTGACACAGTTCGACCTGCAACACAAAGACAAACATACATGTCATCTACAGAAACTGTGTTCACATGGTGCTGTTACACATAAAAACAATAGATATTTTTAATGCTAATATTTGACAGACAGTTGGAGGAGCATTTTTCTGATCTCTCTTTTAAACAGTTGTGCTTAAACGTCCTAAATCTAAAATAAGGAGATTAAATTGAAATTTAAATTAAATTAATATCCATTCATTTACTAAGAGAAATGAGCAAAACATACATATTTGTGTGAAACATTAATATATAATCTCTACAATTATCAGTTCATTTAAAGGTCTTTCAGTCACTGTGATAAAAAGAGGCCATGGGCTCCATCAGGCAGAATATTTACGAATGGGGAACATTCAGCAGCGTTGTTAGTCTTCACAGCGACTACAAGATATTTTATAATTATTCAGATGTGTGTTTTCAGCCGACCTAAATAGTCATGTGCTGGGTAGACAAGGCACTCATCAGGCAGGGTGAAGATCTTCTCATGAATTGACTGGTAGAGCTTCTTAGAGCAGCCTGAGGTAAAAAGGACAATTTGCAAAGATAAGACAAATCTAAAAGTAGGTCCGTGTTCACATAACAACAACCTTTACACTTTGGGCCAGGGTCTAAGGAATGAAACTTGCAAAAAAACAATGGGTATTTCATTATTAAAACAATGCAAAAGGTTTCACCTACCCTGCTGGAAATCTGTTCTTCCACAGCCTCTGATCAGCAGAGCGTCCCCAGTAAAAGCCATGCTCTGATCCGCTAACACCAGAGTTACACAACCATCAGTGTGTCCTGGTGTCTCTCTCACTGTCAGATACTAGAAAAGTGAAGGGACAACGTGATGAGTTATTCATGTTAATACAAAGTTACATAGACATTAATCTCATACAATGAGGTTTAAATTGCAGGAAGATTGTTCAATTCCTTCGTTGATTTGAATTAAAAGACAGGTTTTACAAAGACAGAACTAAACTTACTGCGAAGGTTGTGGTAAATGAAACTAAAACTCTTCAGTGGAAATGGAAAAATCTTGTATTATATATTGTAGTATTATATATTGTAGTATTATATATTGTAGTATGCATGGCTGTGTCCATAAGCAGCAGCTGCATTATCAAACTCAAAGATTCAAATCAAAATGCTAAACAGACTTATACTGTATTTGTAGTTTTGAAACTAAATCTATATCTTGTCCTTCTCTCTAATATGAGTGCTGTATGGACTGATTTTATGTAATTTAATATCACACATTTCCTTCTTACTTGTTTTCCAAATTTAATCTTGTCTCCCTCTGAAAGGAAGATATCTGCAGAGGCACCACTGAATTTGGAGATGGCACTCTTCAGCCCCACCAGTTGTTTCTTCATCATCCCAGTGCCGGTGACATGGTCTGCATGGCAGTGGGTGTTCACTGTGGGGTTTTAGCAATAACATAATGCGATTAACAGTATAAAAATGAGTGGAATCATTCTATAATGACATGCACATGATATACAGCTTCCCAGGATATCACAGGATATCACATCTCTCTGTCAAGCTACTACTACAGCTACCTGCCACTTTCAGATTGAGTCCCAGTTCATGTATGAGCTTCAGGTCCCTGTCAACTGTCTCCAGAACAGGATCGATGAGGACAGCCTCCTTGGTTTCTGTGTCTGCCAACAGGTAGGTGTAGGTGCAGCTCTCCAATTCAAACAGCTGAAGAGTAAAACAGGTGAGGGCACAAGAATGACTTTGTAATATTTAACAGGAAATAAACTATAATCTATAGCATTATGCACAAGTTACAGACATGCTTTAGACCTGACAATCAAAGCAACAATCATCAATAAGAGTGAACCTACCTGTCTGAAGAGCAGCCCTTTGGTTTGTGTCGCCATCCTGGAGAAGTAATGTTACTCTCTGTTGGTTGCTTGTAGCGGGTCAGTGTTACAGATTAAGCCCTGAAACGAGCGCCTGTTGTCTGTTCCCAACACAATCCTACAGCCTTTTGTAACTGAGAGGCGGGACATGGGCGTCAGAGTCAGGGGACGACACTCCCAAACAAACTACAGACCTGGAATAATGGAAATACATTCAATAAAACATTTGTTTTTATAAAAATCTTGTAAATAACAGTTATTAGAAGAAGTGAGGAGGCACAGACTCCAGCTCTGTGGCTGCTGAAGAGTTTGGACACGCTCCTCTGTATTCACTCACTTTAGCATGATTTGGACTAAACGTAATAAATTCTTTGTACTATAATATATTTATCATCATTCGTATTCATAAAAACACTACTTCTAGTCTGTGTATTATGTTTGAAATGAGTTATTTCAACATGAATAAGCTCCCTGGGGGTGGACGGAGGTCCTGGGGACTCTGACCCAGCACCTTGGACAGCGCTCAGGTCGCTCTGCAGGTTTTACCATGTGAGCCATGTCCTGCTACATATATACATACATATATATATATACATATATATATACAGGGGACTGTACCTTCTCTCCATTTAATTACTGTAGTGATCAGTCTCCACCATTCAGCGGAAACAGGGGCGATTATTTTAAGTCTGATCCGTGATGTGCAACAAACATGAATGCATTATATTGTTAATATTAATAACAAATCACTGAATCCAGTTGATGCTACAGCCTGTTATCGTTTAAAAGCTGATGCTGGTCCAATGGCTCTGTCATGATGACTCTGCGGTTCACAGACTGTGTGACTGTATTATCCAGTCTGATATAAACTCTGTCACTGCAGCAGAAGAAGGTGAATTTGCAAAACAAACAAGTTCTGCATATTCGGATTTTTGGACCATAGCACACAGGTTGATACTTCTGTGGAAACCAATCCTGTTTTAAACACCAACCATTGTTTTGTGAACACTTTATATGTGACTATGCTTTCACAATGACATGGATAATTTACATAATGCAAACACTCTGCTCCATCTCTTTTCACATTTCTCTCTCACGCACTATCACAAGACGCTGAGGAGGAGGACGTGCATCGTTACCACACGTTTCATTCCTGTTACATTTTGCACAGTCATTCTTGTGCCCTTACCTGTTCTGCTCTTCAGCTGTTTTTACCTGGAGAGCTGCTCCTTACACCTACAGGCGGCGCCGTGGGTGTGAATTCAAACTATGTGGTACGTGAATCCATGCCCATCCAACCACTTAAGTTAAGTTAAGTTAAAATTAAGGTTATTTAAATTAAATCCTGCCGTGTGTTATTATGCGATTATTGTTATTATAGTCATACTACACAGTTACGCGTCGTTGTGGTTAGATTGTGGGTTGAGATGTCGTCGGCACCTTTCCTTCTCTTTCTTGGTAAAATCCGCAGTAAGAAATGTTAATGTTATATTTGACTTGTCTGGACGATAAGTGTTTAACTTTGATTTGTTCCTGACATTTTCCACATTTACATTTAGTTATGCTTGCACGCGAACTTGAAAGTAAAGCGCTCTAGAAAGAGCTGTTTCACTTTCATTATGCAAGATGTTTTTAAGGTTTGACATGCTGCTGCATTTTGGCTCATCAGGAGGGGTTTGATTGGTGCATGCTTGATTAATGCTTTGACTCTCTGACATCTTAACCACTGTAAAACACTTTTCACACATCTTAGTAAAACTTCTCTGGATCATTTACTTGTGGTCCAGAATGGAGATGCTAAACTCTTGTCCAGGGAGTATGTAACTCAAATCCCTTTACACTAGCTGTCTAACAAATTCAGAATTAAATCCTTGTTAATATCTTCAGATACCTGCATATTTACTTGACTCTTTAACTCCTCATCTTTTTCAACTCATCAGTTTATACTTGACATTGGAACTTTAAAGGAACATCTCTACAAGAGATTTGTCTCATAAATTCCCTTCTAAATTCTGTAATCCTTAACAACACAGGTGTGTAAAAATAGACAAACAACACATTTAAAATTAATCCAAAAACGCAAAACTGTAATAGTGTTTTTTTTCCTCATACAAATTATTAGCACTCATCTCCAACTCTAATAAAAAGACCTGATTGCATTCCAAAAAACACCATCTATTCAAATAAATATCTTTACATTTACAGACAATCATGGCACTTTCTGAGCACTTTCACGGCAATTCTACTGAATATTATAATTATTTGGCTGTAATGTAGTTAATTAAAATGTCTTCTGTAGCAGGACATTCAGAGTTCATGTACTCCACAAACCAGATTAGCCGGCACAGAAATATCTGCAAAGTGAAAGAAAAAAATTTTCAGCACCAGAATAAATTTCAATAATTTGTGCATTAGACTGAAAATATTTTGGCACAGGAATTATATCAGCTATCAGAGCAAAAGTGATGATTGGACCGTCCAATACAAATGCTTTGTTACCTATTTTGTGTGGCTTGGGGAGATTCAGGTTGTTCATGATGTTTACAAACTCCTCCAGGTTCTTGGTCAAGCGTGGGTTAAACTTGCGCTCCTCACCAACCGTTGACACAGTTTGACCTGATACACAAACACAAACACAGCCCAATATTTGTAACATTATTTATAAGCATTGACGGATATTTAATAGATTGTGAGATTGGTATTTTTTTTATCTTGTGTCATTTTATATGTAGTCATAATGATAACTGACTCATGGTACAAGGTATTTTATAATCATACAGATGTGTGTTTTCTGCCAACCTAAGTAGTCATGTGCTGGGTAGACAAGGCACTCGTCAGGCAGGGTGAAGATCTTCTCATGAATTGACTGGTAGAGCGTCTTGGCGCAGCCTAAAATAAACAGAGAATGCAGGTTGCACAGATAAGAGAACAGGTAACTAATGCTAATACTGCCCTCCTGTGTTCATCTAACATAAAAGAAAACAAGTTTTCAATTTCAGAAACAGTTTAGGTAATAAAAATCCCATTACAACATTAATGTGAGATTATTAAAACAATGCAAAAGGTTTCATCTACCCTGCTGGAAATCTGTTCTGCCACAGCCTCTGATCAGCAGAGCGTCCCCAGTAAAAGCCATGCTCTGATCCGCTAACACCAGAGTTACACAACCATCAGTGTGTCCTGGTGTCTCTCTCACTGTCAGATACTAGAAAAGAGAAGGAACAAGGTGATTTCAACAAGCAACAGCAAATGATGTGTTCCGTCAGTGATCTGTTTCTCTGTAACAGATGATATACTGACATAGATGTATGTATGGGTGTGTCTGTAAGCATTGCATTACTGAAATAAAAAAGAGTGAATTTAAAGAGTTTAAAAGAATCTATTGTAGTGTAATTTTAAAAAGCCAATACAGTCATTCTCTTTATAATAAAAATAGGCTGTCCAGCATGTTCCATCCCTTTCCTAATGGTCTCTAATTACTATTGTTAGAGCTTCTGATTAGGTCTTAAGGGGATAACAAGCAACTGTAATAAAAACAAACAAACAAACAAACAAAAAAAAACCCCACACAGACACATGTCCTTCTTACTTGTTTTCCAAATTTGATCTTGTCTCCCTCTGACAACTGGATATCAGCAGAGGCGCCACTGAATTTGGAGATGGCACTCTTCAGCCCAACCAGTCTTTTCTTCATCAGCCCGGTGCTGGTGATGTGGTCTGCATGGCAGTGGGTGTTCACTATCAAAAAAACAGGATACAGTGGTTAATTATAGGGTTTGACAATAACCTAATCCCATCATTAAGGGCAGTGGAGTTGTTTTGCTTTGTTTTACAAAGCACCACTATCCAAGAAATTTCTGGTTTTAAATACCAGTTGTGCAAATACATTTGTGTATTTGAGGGATATTCCAAAAAAGCATATTTTAGGGCTGCAACTGCAATGCTGAGAAACCATTTTCTTAAGGTTATCACACAGTCAGAACCTCGTACTGGTCTATACCTATTCCAATACAATAATATAAAAACACTACTCCTCAGCAACATGTGCAGAATTGTCAGTAAAGAAGATGGGAAACATATCACACAGATAAGCTACAAGAAGACAGCTACCTGCCACTTTGAGATTGAGCCCCAGTTCATGTATAAGCTTCAGGTCCCTGTCTATGGTCTCCAGGACAGGATCAATGATCACAGCCTCCTTGGTCTCTGTGTCAGCCAGCAGGTAGGTGTAGGTGGTGCTCTCCAACTCGTACAGCTGGACAGTAAAACAAGTAAGAATGACTCAGCAATAAAAGCAGGAGGGTAAATTGTAATTATACACAAATGATGTCATTATGGTGTAAGTTTGGGTTTGATCCAGAGATAGTGAGAGGGGAAAAAAGAACTGTGACACATTAGGATGTGAAGTAAATAGTTAATGGAACATGTGAGTTTCTTTAAACACTTGTAAAGCTTGTTGTTTTAATTGAATATAGTCCAACTTCATATACAGCTTAATAGAGTAAAATACGGTGAATTATTATCTGTCTGTTTACTTCAAGTTGAATAAAGTTAACAAATGACTTCGTGCATTTCATTGTGAAACTTTATGACTTTCAAAACATAACAATAGTCAAACTATGTGGGAAAAACAATAAGCTGAGGCTGAATAGTTTGTTTAATGTGCCGCTATTAGCACAGTCATACTTTTTACTGTAAAGTTATTTTAAACTGGACAAAACACAGTAGTTATATTTATTTACACGACAGTGTCACAGAGACACAAACACAACAGTGAACTGAGTCGATTATACAGTTTCTATCCAAACCACTGAGCAGACTGAACACAGTAATGGATGTTTAACTTAACTAAACTTAACTATAACACTCTAACATTATAATAATTAATCATATTAGTTAATTAGATCGAGCTGAAACAAATGCAGCTTTGACAGTTATGCTAACGGCTAGCTCGGTCAAGCTAACTTCCTGCTACTGTTAGCTCAGCGAAAATGTTCATAAACGTTGTTTTTTCGTGTTGACATGACATAAACAACCTAAACTGAAACACTCAAACATGCATGAACGTGAACCTACTTGTCTGAAGAACAGTCCTTTGGTCGACGCCATGCTGGAGCAGCATCTTCTGCTGGTAGCTTGGAGCGGCTCTAAGACAGCCCTTACGCCGGGACAGAAGCGCCGGCTGTCGGCTGCTGTGCAGCTCAAACTCTCGGTGCTTGTTCTGAGTCTAAGCCCGAGAGCCAGAGCCCGTTGAACCGGCTTCACCCTGTTGATCACCGAGCACATTGTCACCAGTCGGTATTTTCACTGAATGCACTACAGGTGAATATCTTCAGATGGACAAATGTCTTGAACCGGATCAGACGAACGCAGACATCAGACAGGCTGCAGCCTGGATCAGGTCCGAGCAGCTGGCTTCGGTCCTGTAGCAGATAGATCGAGGAAACGCTGACTTTAGTCCACTTAGAAGCTAAACTTTGACCTTTCTGTGACCTTTTAGACTTTAACAGAGTCTCTCACTTTGAGAGCAGCTATATTTGGTACCAGCACCACTGTTTAAACTGTGGAACAACAAGGAGGCTGTGCAGCTTGGGTTCCGTGCAGCTTGGGTTCCGTGCAGCGCCTCCTCTGGGTGTTTTAACATGAAAACTGCCCTAATAAATAAAGTGGACTTCACCTTACAAGAAAACATAATGTATAGTTATGATCATTCTCAGCTCTGTAGAATGAGAAACACTGAACAACTGTCTTAAATATTTTATTTATAAGGGTTAATAACAAAATAGAGTACATTATCACAAACTCTGAGAAAAGTTCAGCCGCAGGTGAGCTTTGTTATTTTTATTTTAAAAATAACATATGAGCTAAAAAAATAATAAAAAATACATTTATTAATCTGCTAGCATGGTGTCACTTCGTCTTGTAGTGTTTAATATTAGCATGGAGCCCCCCCTCCCCATGTTACAATAAAATGTTTATGTAAGTTGTGTCTGAATTGAAACGTTACCTATAAAACACTGCAGAACTGTGACATGCTTTTGTTTCTAGTCTCCTAAAAGACAGTGTTAAAAGAAAGACATGGAAAAGCTTTGAGGAGAATAGACTTAGAGGCAAATGTGCTGTTGCAGCTGTTAAAGATTTTGAAAGGACTGAACAGGAGGCGCATTTAAAGAAACCATAACTATATAAACTAAAGTATTATAATTTTCAAATAATAATTATGTTATGACATATTTTATATAATCTTTATATATAACTCTAGAAAAGATCAGTGCTCTGATATAAATATATATATATATATATATATATATATTTTTATTTAAAATATTGGGCATCAGCCTTAAAGCCAAGCTAGACAATTTGCTGTAAATTCTGCATGTTGCCCATATAGGAATCCACTTCTCCTGAGTATTGCTGCAGAAGCAGGTCAGGTGGCATTACTTTCTATAGTACTGTTAAATGCAGGAGCAGCGTACATGACTGTTGAGATAAACTTGATCAGAGAGACTCTATCTAAACAAGCAGGCTGCCAGCACAACATTAAATATGCATCTGGCATTTTGCAGGCACGGAAGTCAACAGGAATAAAGTTCTATGGTCTTGTGAGATCAAAATAAATCTTTCTAAAAGCAATTTTTTGAATCAGTGCAGTGTTGATTTAGCTAAGCCAACTTAAATGTGGTAATTCATTTGCCTTTTTTGTCTTTGTAGTAATGCATTTTTCCTTTGACGGAAAGAGTATATTTTGAATTCTAAATTCTTTCAATCAACATTATTTACTTTGCTTACTACTAAGTGAGCTGTTACAACAGCTATTCAAATATACAGCATACATTTACATACAGACAATAAAGCACTTTAAGGTAAACAGATTTGAGGTAATCATTACTAAAAACATAATAAATGTTAATAATTTTACAATGATGCAGTTAATTAAAATGCTGGCTTTTGCAGGACATTCAGTCTTGTACTCCACAAACCAGATTAGCAGGGACTGAAATATCTGGAAGGGAAAAAGAAAAACAAATCATCACGAGGAGCAGGAAATATTATGACGCAGAATTTATACTTACTAACAGAGTATGAGGTACTGTATAATATCATTTTATTAATACCTATTTTCTTTGGCTTGGGGAGATTCAGGTTGTTCATGATGTTCACAAACTCCTCCATGTTCTTGGTCAATCTTGGGTTAAACTTGCGCTCCTCACCAACCGTTGACGCAGTTCGACCTGATACACAAAAACAAACACAGCTCAGTATGTCAACTATAGTAACTGTGGGCTTAATGTTGACACATATGAAAACAAGCGATGGATTATAAATAATGGAATTTTATACTGAATGTAAACAAATAAATACAGTGGCAAGAAAACGTAAGCATCTTCTTCTTGTGTGGAACAAACTCAAAAGGTTTGAGTGGTTTTGTCAGTCAAAGTAGATCTAGTCTACACCTCCAAACTAATTTCCTTAACTTATGCTAACACCTGACTCCAATTAGCATTTTTGAGGTCATCATTATTGTTCTCATTAAAGACATAAAATCAGATGAGAATTATATTGTGTTATTATGTTAGGCACATATATATTACCTTATATATTACTCTACAAGGTATTTTATAATCATTCAGATGTGTGTTTTCTGCCAACCTAAGTAGTCATGTGCTGGGTAGACAAGGCACTCATCAGGCAGGGTGAAGATCTTCTCATGAATGGACTGGTAGAGCGTCTTAGCACAGCCTAAAATAGACAACAAAAAAGACAACATTTTTCACAGTTTAGACATATGAATAAGACAACTAGTCCAATACTGCCCCCTGTGTTCAAATATCAAAAAAAAGCTTTCTCTTTACACTGGTGGCTATAGAATAAAATTGCAGAAAAAAAGATTATTAAAACAATTCAAAAGGTTTCGTCTACCCTGCTGGAAATCTGTTCTTCCACAGCCTCTGATCAGCAGAGCGTCCCCAGTAAAAGCCATGCTCTGATCCGCTAACACCAGAGTTACACAACCATCAGTGTGTCCTGGTGTCTCTCTCACTGTCAAATACTAGAAAAGAGAAGTGACAAGGTGATTTTAATAAGAATCTGTAACCAAAAGGTTTTGTTAATTATGTGTTACATGTTGATACAGAACCAAATTGTGTGAGCGTGTCCATAAGTAGTACATTATCAAACTGAAACACAGTCACAAAAATGCTAAAAAGTCTGCAGTTTACATTTTGAAACGCTGATGGATCCAAACTTGTACATACAGTAGTACTTCTCTCTCAAGTGAGGGTTTGTGCATTTATTTTAATGTAATATGTCAGAGATTACAGTCCTTCTTACATGTTTTCCAAATTTGATCCTGTCTCCCTCTGACAGCTGGATATCAGCAGAGGCACCACTGAATTTGGAGATGGCACTCTTCAGCCCAACCAGTTTTTTCTTCATTTGCCCAGTGCTGGTGATGTGGTCTGCATGGCAGTGGGTGTTCACTATCAGAAAATGAGCACAGAATGCTTCACCACAGGGTTTGACAAACACTCTATATGACATACTGTCTATCAAATACATTAGAAAAGTAAAAAATAAATACATAAAAGCATGGATAGCATCCAGGGCTATAATAACAATGTTCCTGAGAAATGTTTGTAGAATCACCAACAGACTTTGCTGCAATATGGTAATATGTAATGTCTTTGCTAACATAGTGGTCGAAAAAGAAGATGGTGACTGATTTTTTAAAGTTATCTGAAATATCATAACATATCTATATTACAGGATACCACATCTCTCTGACAAGCTAAAAGAGTACGGTTACCTGCCACTTTCAGATTGAGTCCCAGTTCATGTATGAGCTTCAGATCCCTGTCAACTGTCTCCAGTACAGGATCGATGAGGACAGCCTCGTTGGTCTCTGTGTCTGCCAACAGGTAGGTGTAGGTGGAGCTCTCCAATTCAAACAGCTGAAGAGTAAAACAGGTGAGGGCACAAGAATAACTTTGTAATATTTAACAGCAAGATGGAAACAGGAAGTAGGTAGTAATTGCCCACCTATCAGCCAACGTTGTTTGCTGTGTATATGAGTGAGAACGTGACAGAGATAAAGGTAATAAGAGAGAAACAGGAAACATTATACTTTGGAGTCACCTGATAATAGTTAACATTAATTAAATATTTGATAATTATGTCTGTCCTCCTCATTGCCTGAGATGGAATGAGAGATAAATGAAGTAAGGAAGAGATGAAGCAGATTGTGATGTGGATGTGTTACTTGTCGATGCTAACTGTGTTCACTCTTTGACCACTAACACACAAAACTTTCCAATCTATAGCAGTGTGTATAAGTTGTGCACTACATTAAAAATTCATTCTGTAACATGACAACAAGCCTAGCCAGTGTGGGATTATATGATGAGACAGAAGACACTGACACAGCATAAATCCACAGTACTGGGAGAGTTTTTCAAAGATGACTGGGTCAGGTGGTGGGTGAGGCAACTTGTATGGCAGCTCTGCCTTAATGTCAGTGTGGGTTTTGTGTGTGAATGGGAAGAAACATTGTAAAGTGCTTAAGCCAATAACAATACAATTTACATTTAAATTGAATTTGCTTAGTTGTCACAGACATATTTAAACTTTTGACGAGGACCTGTGAGAGCTACAAATCCAAAAAGGGGAACTTGAGTTGTTTGGTTGGTTGGTTAGCTGTTGCTTCCAGGGTCAGGAATGAATTGTTGAGGTGAAACCTCACCTATGTTCCGCTACAGTAATAGTCTATATCAGACTAGATAACACAGATACCTCTGTCAACTGCAGAGTCATCATGACACAGCCAAAACATTGTGTTTCAAATTTAATGACAACTAATTAACTTGTGACCATCTCACAAATGCGTCAGTTGTTGCTCATAGTTACAACAGTTGCTGGAACAGAAAGAGAGCATGTTTCCTTCTCAATACCACACCCCTTACTGCAAGTCATATGTATTAATTAGGTCTTAAACATTAAGTGATTTCTAACATGCATGCACACACACACACACACGCGCGCACACAACCATTTCTGCAGATCTTTCTAATAAATGAATCATGTGTAAATGCTGGTTGTTGAGAAAATCTCTTTCAACAATTTCCCATATTGCATAAGTGACATTTTTGAGCCAGTGTTTACAACCCAACCAACATCTGCACAGCATATGACACTCACTGTCTTTAGGCACTTTATTCATATGAAAGAAAAACTTGAGTGTTTATGCTAGTCTGCTAGTTTAAATCAACATTGACTATATACTGTACGTGTACGTATCAACTCCATCTCAATGCCCATGTATTGTCTATTAGCAGTGCAGGGTGTGGTAACAAATGTGACAGAGATAAGCTAATATAAAGACTAAAAAAACTATGGGTATGATCGGAGACCAGTGGGAATCACGAGGAAAGCTGCACCCTGCGTCTATTTATAGTACGTGACATGTACTCAAACAAGACTGAAACAGAGTATTTATACTTTACTATTTACTGCTGTTTACACTTTTAAACCACACTGTGTGCTCGCTTCCGGTTTCCAGCCGCTGTCGTAACTACGAGCAACCAGCGACACATTCTGAAGACGGTCACCAATTAACATGGGCACTGTTAAATTTACAACACCGAGCATCACTTTATCAAACAAAAGTAATAAAAGTAGAATCTGTTTGTTTGAAAAAGTAATCAAAACAATCCCAAAATCTAAACTACAACTTAGAATATTACTTATACTTAGGTGATAGTATCTAAGTTAGCCTTAGTCAACTTAAACCTGACTACATCACTTGTATTACCGTTAGCTAGGTAATAATAATTAGCTTAGCTAGAAGGGAATTGTTTACAAACATTTTTTTATATCGTCACGTTTTTGAAGCTGACAACTTAAGAAACAATCATAACTGAGAGTGAACCTACTTGTCTGAACAGCAGTCCTTTGGTTTGCGTCGCCATCCTGGAGCAGTAAAGTGACTTTCAGCTGGTTGTTCGCACCGGGTCAGTGTCGGAGATGACGCCGGGTAAGCAGCTCCTGTTGTCCGCTGCCCAGCACCAAGCTCCGGCTTTTATTTACGTCGCAAGTTTCTCTGACAGCTGCTGACTAAGAGGCGTAACAAGCACGTCAGAGGCGACACTCCCTAACAAACCTGTCCCAGGGAGCCATGAGCTGATAGAAATAAAAAAAAATAAAAGCACATTTGGAAACTAGGAATTTTTCTTCCATGCATCATGTGCACATCAGCTGAGTGATGTACCACCAGGTTCTGCCTTATTTACTTTGTGCATGCTCCCCCTTGGGCACATAATAAACAGATCTCAAGGCGTTTGTCTTATCATATTGCTCTTTTAACCATAAACATACAACAAATCTGTCTTTTTCCACATGGCCATCAAAATTTGATGTGCGATTTTTCTGCTACTTAATGATGAAAAACTACTTATTTGTGAGTTCTGAGCATAAATTCAAGCAAACAAGGTTTTAAAGAGGCACTGCATTTAGGAGTTTTGTTTGTACAGTATTTGACACCTAGACATGTATTTACAACATGGTAGTAGTGACTTAACCACTGAATGTAAATGGTATAGTTAGAAAATTATAAATTATAATGAAATGACCAAGTGTTCACAAATACTGAACTAACCCTTTAACTGAACATCCTTACCAGAGCTTTCCTTTTTATAAATTCTGTAGCTGATGATAATACAGGTGTATAAAAAGTAAAAAAACAAACAAACTTACATTTAAACTAATATTATCATGTACAAATTATTAGTGCTCATCTCCAACTCTAAAATTGACCAGATTGCATTCGAAATACACATCTTTTAATTTACATACAGATGTTAAAAGCACATCTTGAGCAGTTCCAGGGTAACTATACTGAAAAAACAATGTAAATGTCAGTCACTTTGCTGTGATATAGTTGATTAAAATAGTGTCTTTTGCAGGACGTCTCAAATTTCATGTACTCCACAAACCAGATTAGCAGGCACTGAAATATCTGCAAAGTGAAAGGAAAAATGTTTTTTTAGCACTAGAATAAATTTCAGTCTGTGCAAAAAATATATATTTGGTTACAGAGCATAGCTGGTGATTTGACTGTACTATAAAAATGCTTTGTTACCTATTTTGTCTGGCTTGGGGAGATTCAGGTTGTTCATGATGTTCACAAACTCCTCCAGGTTCTTGGTCAAGCGTGGGTTAAACTTGCGCTCCTCACCAACCGTTGACACAGTTTGACCTGATATACAAAGACACACACAGCCTAATAGGTAATCTGTGGTAACTGTGAGCTTAATTTGTATTTACATTTAGTTATTCAAAGTGACTTACAAGGTACAGGGTAACTTACAAGGCAGAGTAAGAGGTCTTGCCTAAGGACCTCTACTGAAGGTAGGCCACACCCGGGGTGATGTTACAACTACACTATCCAGCCCATAATTGACTTGTGAAAAAACGTATTTACAGATCTTGAATGCACCATTATGGATCAGAATATTCACTGATAATTTTAGTATAGTACAGTAGTAATATATTAATATTGTGCAATTTTTTGACTGCTTTCTATGCACAACGTTCACTCAAGTTTGTTTTTTTGACAATAAAGTAGACTTTGAGTGTATCAGTGTATTATTTTGCTGGATTACCATTTTCCTAATGTTGTGCCATTTTGTAAATTATCAGTACAATAAAACTATTTTTGCAAAGCCACTTTTCACTCTTGTGACTAATACAGATATGTGTTTTCAGCCAACCTAAGTAGTCATGTGCTGGGTAGACAAGGCACTCATCAGGCAGGGTGAAGATCTTCTCATGAATTGACTGGTAGAGCTTCTTAGCGCAGCCTAAAATAGAAAGATTTTGCAGTGATCAGAGAACAGGTAACTAATATAATACTGCCCCCTTGAGTTAATCTAACATAAAAGAAAATAAGCTTTCAATTTCAGTCAAAGTGTAGGTAATGAAAATCCTTTTACAAAATTAATGTAAGATTATTAAAACGATGCAAAAGGTTTCATCTACCCTGCTGGAAATCTGTTCTGCCACAGCCTCTGATCAGCAGAGCGTCCCCAGTAAAAGCCATGCTCTGATCCGCTAACACCAGAGTTACACAACCATCAGTGTGTCCTGGTGTCTCTCTCACTGTCAGATACTAGAAAAGAGAAGTGACAACTTGATGTATTACAAACAACTGTAACTGAAAAGTTCTGTCAGGGATTAGTTTCTCTGTAACAGACAGTCTCTGTATACTGACATAGTTCAAAAATGTATGGGTAAAGTATGTAAAGTATGTATGGGTGTGTCCGTGAGCAGCACATTACCAAACTGACAGACAGTCCCATTAAATGCTAAGAAGCTGTATATAAAAATGGTAATTTACATTTTGACAAGCCAACAGATCTAAACCTATACATTTAATATATAATATAATACATAGTACTTTTCTCTCAAGTGAGGGTAGTGTGCATTTATTGTTAATGTAATAAGTCACACACTCCTTCTTACTTGTTTTCCAAATTTGATCTTGTCTCCCTCTGACAGCTGGATATCAGCAGAGGCACCACTGAATTTGGAGATGGCACTCTTCAGCCCAACCAGTCTTTTCTTCATCAGCCCAGTGCTGGTGATGTGGTCTGCATGGCAGTGGGTGTTCACTATCAAAAAAACAGGATACAGTGGAGTCATTTTGTGATTATATGAATATCATGTTAATGCTTTTCAAAGTTTCAAAACATTTTTTGTAATGTACTAATATTGACACATGATGAACAGAACAATATAAACACACAATGTACATGTAACTTTATTCCAGGAGTATAAGGACTTCATAAAAATGTAACCATATATACAACTTTTCTTAGGTTTATTAGGATAATGTGTAAAGTGCTTGTAAATGTATTACACAAAGAAGAAAACCTTTGTATGAATTTGTGGAATGAAACATCAGTTATACTACAAGAAGACAGCTACCTGCCACTTTGAGATTGAGCCCCAGTTCATGTATGAGCTTCAGGTCCCTGTCTATGGTCTCCAGGACAGGATCAATGAGGACAGCCTCCTTGGTCTCTGTGTCAGCCAGCAGGTAGGTGTAGGTGGTGCTCTCCAACTCGTACAGCTGGACAGTAAAACAAGTAAGAATGACTCAGCAATAAACAACAGGAAAGAAAACAAACAAAGCTGTCCCATGTGTTTCTGTTTGTGTGTGAGATACAGACACAGATAAAAGAATTAAGAAAGAAATATGACATTTTATGATGTGGAGTTGATTAATTTAAAATGTTAGTCTCTTTGACTATTTGTAAACTAGATCTACTGTACATATAGATTTGTTAAGCTCCATGGACAATTGTGTACAGTTTTTCTCAGTTTCGATTTTATAGTTTTGTACTATTCCATTTTATTTTATTCTCTATAGTTCAACTTTATATTCAGGTTAATAGATATTTATCATCATGACAGAACCACAACAGTGCAGTTTACAGACTATATTATTACACATGTTACTAACCAAACCACTGAGCAGACTGAACACAGTAATGGATGTTTAACTTAACTAAACTTAACTATAACACTCTAACATTATAATAATTAATCATATTAGTTAATTAGATCCAGCTGAAACAAATGCAGCTTTGACAGTTATGCTAACGGCTAGCTCGGTCAAGCTAACTTCCTGCTACTGTTAGCTCAGCGAAAATGTTCATAAACGTTGTTTTTTCGTGTTGACATGACATAAACAACCTAAACTGAAACACTCAAACATGCATGAACGTGAACCTACTTGTCTGAAGAACAGTCCTTTGGTCGACGCCATGCTTGAGCAGCATCTTCTGCTGGAAGCTTGGAGCGGATCAAAGCCGGTCCTTACGCCGGGACAGAAGCGCCGGCTGTCGGCTGCTGTGCAGCTCAAACCCTCGGTGCTTGTTCTGAGTCTAAGCCCGAGAGCCAGAGCCCGTTGAACCGGCTTCACTCTGTTGATCACCGAGCACATTGTCACCAGTCGGTATTTTCCACTGAATGCACTACAGGTGAATATCTTCAGATGGAGAAATGTCTTGAACCGGATCAGACGAACGCAGACATCAGACAGGCTGCAGCCTGGATCTTGAATTAAGTGTTGTCCGTGACCTTCGAGACGATAAAGGTGCCTCTAACTTGTTCTGCATTCATATTAGATACCATCACCCGTGTAAGTGACTCAGATCAGGGCACCACACGCATGGATCCTTATTTTCGGTTTTTGCGCACGACCGTCATCCATGCGCGCTCATGACGCACACGTTGCACAATCCCAGAGTAACTTGGAGCCGCTGCCTACGTGACTGTGGACAGTAAGTGGATCACAGAGTTTCTAACCATACAAGCAGCCTGCAATCACAACATAAAAAGGTGCATCTGAGATTTTGCAGAACCTGAGAGACCAAAATGGATCTCTTTCTCCAACAGACTAGAGATGCCTCTCAGGTAACATACATGTAGTGTTTCTTTCATCTGTTTCTCAAGACAACCATCTCTAGACCTGATCAAACATGATTTTTTATGTCTTTATTGAACACATTAAACAAGTTAAACATATAAAGTTAATAGTAAAAGTAAATAGTAAGTGAAACCTTTTTTAATTATTGACTGAACCACTTTTTGGTACTTGGTGTTGCTGTGGATTACACCTGCATAAACTCAGGTGAAGTTGGGTGATTTAACAGGACAATGACCATAAACAGCAGTAAAGTAAATGTTCTAAAGAATGGCATCTGGGACACAATATCTGCCTTATGAAGTGGCACAGTCAAACTCATTGGAGAAGCTGTGGAGTGACCTCAAGAGAGCTGTTCACACCAGAAATCGTAAAAATAGGAGCTATAAAGCAGTTCTATGATGAAGAATGGTCAAAAGTTCCTACTGAACATTGTTTGGTCTAATCCACAGCCTGACGTTATTGCTTCCAAAGGTGGTTCAGATCACATTTCATAACCAATTTATACAGAAAACCAGGAAATTGTAAATAGGTCACTTAACTTTTTCAGTTTTTTGCCACTGTATAAATGAATAAAACTAAATCAATGTTTAAAAGCCACTCAGTATAAACTAAAACAGTTTAGATATTCAAACTAAATGTTCATTAATGAACAAAAACAGGTAGATACAGGCGATTTGTGTCTCAGTTATAAGTAACAGGCTGTGAAAAGTTGACCACGACAGTTGTGGTCTCTTCCAAGTAATATGGTTTGTCCTGTGGCAAAAGGAAAGGGAAACAATTTATAATGTAGTATATTTCCATTAAGGAAGTGTATGAAATGCATTGAATCATTAAAGCATCTTCTGTCACTTTAACTTTATGTTTTTGACACAGTGATTCTAATAGTTTCATCCAGCACATCTTACTGAGTGAATGTGTGTTTTTATTTGTAACTGAGTCAGAATAGCAAACACTGAGAAGGACAAACACATATGGAAATATAGTTTAAAAAAAAACTGTGTGTAAATATTTAGTTTCCCCAGTTAATATGATTTCCATTTATTTTTTGACAACAGAAAATAAACAACTCTGATCTCGACGCTTGATAATTAATTGATTTATGGTTTGTGTAATGACTAAAGTGTGTTTTAACAGCATACGTCCGTCCCCCATTTTAATTATATACAGCCACACAAGCCATACATACAATGTAAAGACAGGAACATCACTTTATACCTCTGTATAGCTTTCAACCCAGTCGATCAGTTTAGTAACTCTGCTATAGACTCCTGGTTTGTTACACCGTCCACAACCCTCTCCCCAGCTCACCACTCCTGCTAGCCTCCACTCCCCTTTGGCTGTCTCACACACCAGGGGTCCACCACTGTCTCCCTTAAGACATGAGCAAATAAATGAAGTCATAAATCAAATGTGTACCCATTTGGTGGTGACTGAATTGAAACAGATTTAGTTTTAGGGGCAGATTTATGGTTTTTGTATTTATTTCACTGGGTCTATACCTGGCAGGAGTCCACCCCTCCATCCATGGTGCCAGCACAAATCATCTGCGGTGTTAGGAATGTGCCGTAGACACTTGGCTGGGAGCAGATGGGCTGAGCTATAACATTCACCTGAGCCTGCCTTAGCTCGTTCGACACATAGCCTATAAAAACAAGGAAAGAAATGAGTAAAGAAAAACTAGGCAGTGACTGTGTATAAATCAAACAGAGCTAAATAAAAGTGAAAACTCCAGTCGATGGGTCTACTGTAGCACGCTTGCAAACTGAGCTGCTGCTTCAGGCTGCCAGAGGGCACCCAAAGGAGCAAATTACAAGATGAAGTCTTGTTTTCAGTCGGTGTCATCCTTTGAATGCTCAATTTCTTCAAACATCTCATATGTAAGAAAGAAACTGACTTTATCTGTAAGCTATTGGCTTCTTGTTCCCTTTCTCAGTTTAAATTTTAGCTACTCCTATTTGCGCAGGAACACCTTGAGGGAATCTCTTGGGTCCAGTTGGACTAAAGGACTATTTGTACCCAATTTGCTGTCAGGTACAAGTGGTATAGAGGGCTCCCGTCAGTGTAACAGACCTCCTTCATAAAGAGATCCCCAGCCTGTGATCCAACAGGTAGCTCCAGGAAGGAAGGACTCGCTTGGGCTGGGTAAACATACTGGTCGCACCCCTCCTACAAACAACACACAGCAATATCATATGAGCAAAGTGATAAAGACACAAAAGTTACTGTATGTTGTACAATCATTACTGTATGAGGTCACATATTATGTTTTTTCATCCAAATTATGATGCATACTTAAAAATATGTGTTTCTCACACTCACACCTAAGGCCAATTTGGAGTGTTGTGTTTTTTGCCAAGCCTAGCCAACAGATGGAGCCACCTCCTTCTTACCATTCATCTCTATAGCAGTGATGGTGCGCAGCAGGCCCACATCATAGTCGTTAGTGTTTGTGTTGAAGTTGGGGTGGTAAAGGACTTGAAGTGCTCTGTAATGTTTCCCCAGAGTGATGTCTGCGATATTAACTGTGCCCACCACCACCGTCCAGTCTGCTGCATTATTCATTTGGTATCTGCAGAAACCACAGCGTTAGCCAGAAATTAATCGCATTTATTTGTAAGCACATCATTTATTAGTATATTCTGAGCCCAAACAAACTCTACATATTTTTAATTTGCCATTTTTTCTGGACAACAATCTCATGAGCTTCTTATACAAATTGTCTGTGGACTCATTTAAAGTAGTTGAGAGTCTCTGCAGACAGATCCCCATTTTTGAAATTCAAGAAATACTGCTGTTCTAAATGCAAATTGCACCGATGCGTGATATTAAATTGGGTTTGGCTTCTTTGAGGTGCCCTTAAATAATAACTAACCCCTCATCCTCGCTTTCATGCCCCCAGTTTCCACCTTACTCAACAAAGCAGTGAGCTGCAGTGATGACCCAGTGTGATGAGATGACGGCACCTCCACAGACGTGATCCCCTCTCCACTGCATGCTGACCTGCCAACCCCACTTGCCTGTCTCTGCCAGTGAACCACCAACAATACGCTGACCACCACTGACCACAGACATGCAGCCTGGAGATGAATAAGAAGGTAAGCTTGGATGAAAAGGTAGAAAAATACAGACAAACAATAAAAAGAAAAGACCAGCTTTATACCAGTCCACACATAAAGTTAAATACAGTAAATGTATATTACACATGTTATTTATTTTGAACTATTATTATTAGTATATATTTTTCTTTACCTCTAGTGAAGCTCACTGTCTGGTTCTCTGGATTATGTAACAGATGAGGGGCCTCAGTCGGGATGCTGCAGTTCCCTTTCACACCATTGGAAGAGTCACCCGATGTAATTGGTAATATCAGGAACTCGACTAGTATCAAGAGCAAAATAGAAATGACAAAGTGAGTTCCTTTTATTGCCCTTTGAGTCAGATTTACTGATGAATCATTTAAACTAATTAAAATTACAGTACACATCTGACCACTAGCAGAGACATGGACAGCACTTTACCATACAGGACAATGGTGATGACCAGTATGACGACAACATGGATGCTCACAATCAGGCACAGTTTATAAGTTGGACACCCTCGATGTGCTACATTCACCAAAAAATAAACAAAGAAATAAATCATTATTTAAACAGTTTAACAGTTTACACAATCATGCATGTCACAATCTTCTGGCCCATAATTTTTCTTAAGCGTGAACTGAGGACAGAACATGTGTATAATAGCAAAAGCAAAGCATGAGCTGCATGCAGTGTCTCATGTGTAAAAAAAATGTAAATCATTTTTATGCTTGACTGACAGTAACCTGAGGAGGTTGAGCACTGGTATAAGGTGGAGTCTCTCAGTAGTTTTGATAAAAGCTTCACAGCAGCATCCTGCAGCAGCAGGGAGACGAACAGTGGCATAAATGTCAAGGTGACCGAATTGTGAAGTAAGAATGCATATACTATAAATGTACACAATAAAATAAACATTCCAGCCTAAAGAAGCGTGACAAAAACCATTTCTTAAATTAAAATAGAGGATAAGCTACTCTCCACTATGAGAGGCAATGAAATGTAAGCTTTTAATTCTCTATCATTCTTTCCAAATCACAAAGAGCTAAACAGATCAGGGCAGATTGTTTCTATCTTGAGGATTAAAATATGTAAAGCACTTTGGTTTAGTATTTATTAGATGTGCTGCATTCCAAGTTAGGATGGTGTGAGAAAACCCAGCCACCACTGCCTCAGCCTCCAAAAATATATCATGTCTAGTAGTATCAGAGGCCACTTTGAGGACAAATAGCAATAAAATAGATTACACACAATAATATTCCACATTAGAGTGGTATTACTGAGGCTTTTAAAAGCTGCCTCACTACTCTGTTTTTGGAAAAAATGAAAAATGTTATTTTATCTGTTTCGTCCACGAGCTGATTAAAAGAACACTCACAGAGCCCCGAACTTTAAATTGGAGGAAAATCGGAGTTGGTTATTTTGTAGAGGCAAAGGATCAAGGCTGCTATCAAATATGAGGTTGAAATAGCATGCACGAAGAAGGGCTCAGTGCACAGTGGAAGTAATTCTGTTTTGGCAGATTTATCATTAAGCAGAAGGCCTGTGTGTGACAAGAAGCTTGGAAATGAGCCACTGTATCAATAGTATATTAAGAGGAGATGGAACTACAGTCTCCCTAACACCTTTGAAGAACGGGCAAGTCAGATAATGACTATATCATGTAGTGGTGGTGAAATCCTGGACCAAATCTTTGCTTTTTAATATAGTTATTAAAAAGGATAAAAGTCTTGTATGTCATGACTTGAAAAGACAAGAACCGGGGAACAGGATGTACAGGCCTGTCTGTGTATTTAGTCCTCATTACATCCACAAAGTAGTCATGTCAAATCTTGTAAGTTAGAGAAAAACATTAAATTAGAATTATTAAATATTTTAGTTCTTTAGTGGTATTGTTGTAGCAGTGATAAGAACATCATCATTTGTATGTGCCAGTGAAAAAAGAGTAAAAAGCTGTAAAAGTGTAAATATGGAGGATGTTCGACTGGAAACAACAGGCTCATATAACCCCCTGTAAAACTGCAAATTGTTGTTGTTATACTTCACATGAGCTTTAGAGGTGGCAACAGTGACATTGTCAACTTCAGACTCCAACCTTGTATCGTGTCTTTATGTTAATGTTATTGAACAGACAGATGTGAGGTAATTACTGCAACTGTTAATGGTCTGTCAAATAAGCATATTTCCCACAATGTCAAATTATTCTTAGAATGATCATATTGCAGGCTACAATGCGCTGGACAAAAACCTTTATCTCTTTGAACATGATAATAACTTTGCACAGAAATGGTTTGGAGTGGAAGAATGTGACCAGCTTGCACAGAGACATAACCTCAATCCCATCCAACAACTGTGGGATGAAACGGACTGTGGCTGTGAGCCAAGTGTTACTGTCCACTGTCACTGGTCAACCTCATGGACATAAATCCCTGCAGCCAGGCTTTAAAACTAAAGCTTTATCAGAAGAGCAGCTCATTAATCCACAGTAAAAGAACATGGAACTTCATGTTTAGTAATCATATAACGTTTAGGTGTCCACAAACTGTTGCTGTTTCTTGAACACTGATTGTGTTTCAATCACATTTGAGCATTTTAAATACTGCAGCAGCTCCCTTTTGAACAACAGCATTAATTATTTCCATACCTGGTCCTTCCTGAGGCAGATCTTTGGGTAATATGAGACCTACTGATCCTTCCTCCAGTGGTCCCCCATCTGACGGTTTCATCTGCTGAGCTTCATGAGGATTATTACTGCTAGGAACTGGTGAAGTCTGGGATTTCTGATCATGAGCCTCTAAGTAACCAGAGGAAGATGTTTGTGGAAGCTGAGGCTCTGATGTTAGTTCAGAAAAGGATGGAAGCTCTGGGTAGATGTTTGTATAAGTCGACGGTGTATACTGGGGTACAAGTGTGAGGACCGTAGGAGGGACCAGAGATGATATGTTCGATACTTCATAACTTATTGGACTTTGAAAAGAAGTTGATGACCAGTGCTCGGGAGACTGATTGACCGATTCAGCAACTGTCTGCTGTGCATCAGGAGTCCTGGTGCTGCCCGTGTGGACCTGTGAATCCATACTTGCTTAAGCTACTGGTACCAATCAAAAAGTCTACAGCGTCTTTGGAGTTAAGGTTGATGTTTGTCAAGTGTAGCAGATGTAAACATGTGTTTGTCTAGGAGAGATCAGCTGGTTTTCACATAGAAGAGAGGTGGGACACAGAAATGAAGGCAAATCCTGAATCATCCATCGAGTCCTGCAAAGAGAAACCAAGGCAATGCAATATACAAGTTTAATATGATATTTATGATATTTTAAACAGCATCCTATTATCTCACATTACTCAAAAACACAATTATGTTAATGCAAATGTCTAATATGTAATTACGCTTGGTTAAATAATGAGACGACCTTAAACTGAATTTCCCACAAAAATAAGAAGGATGACTTGAATAACATTTAAATAAGGAACTATTAATAAAAAATGCTCTGAATTCATGAGTAAATGCAAAATAAGCCCACAGATTGCAGTGATATTGGTTAAGCAGTGTTCACCTCAGTTGATTAACTACAAACTACAAAGGGAATCGGTGACTGATTGCATTGCTCAATATACTACATCATGCATGACTGGCTCACAACATACTTCTCTCACCTGAATGTCAGCATGTGGCGGCTTCATTTGTATGCATACGATTATTCACCAGGTGTGCCTTTTCCATTTGTTAAACCAGCTGGTAGCACAGAGAGGAAAAGACGCGTATCACTGTTGCACTGACAGTTGCAAGACTCCGATGACGTCTTCTTGCCCTGGTGCATCTTTAATCCACAGATATCTTCCCTGTTTCTGTGAACCCATCATCTCCAGCTTATTTCAGCAGTTTGTCGCCTCTTCTCTCGTGATGCTGCCGCGGCCCTCCTCCTCTCCACAGTTACCACTTAATCATTTCATTGTGTGACACCCTTCAGCACCTTCCCCTGTCTCCTTCCAGTTTGCTCTTTATCCATCTCTAACTTAATCTTTCTCTTCCCGTCAGAACAGGCGAGCCTCCAGCAGTCAGGTTAGTAACAGATATGTGCACTCTTGTCATCGGCCTTCTATGAAATATGCATGGGGATAATTGTGAGCTTGGGTCAGAGTTTAACAACAGATGGTAAGGGACACCACACCATGGAGTCGCCCCCACTCACAAATACTGAGGAAGATAACGGCACAGAAAGATGCACATAATGACACATGATGAAAGAAAGATATGTATCCAATAATCGATTGTGAATCTGAAGAGGCATAATTGTGAGTAGAGTCTCTCTCTCCCTCTGTGTGTGTGTTTCCAGACTTCTCTAGAGTATTTTGTTCTCCTATCACGTTACTACATCACACAGTGTGAGGCGCTGGCAGCAATGAGGAGCTCAAGTTGTGGTGTTATTTAACGTCTTCTAGGTTACACCACTGAGTTCACTTCAAAAATCAAACATGGTGTGGGATGACGAGGTGTAATATAATTTTGTAAAGTGTAATTTAAATAATCTTACACATCAGGAAACATAACAAGTGACCACAGTGGCACTTAAGCAGAAAATGACCAAACTACTTTTATTTTCCAGCCTTTTTAGTCATAAAAAATGGAATGAACTAATAAAAAATTGATTATAATGGATTAAGCATGTGTCAGTGCATAAATCCAGCTCCACCTTTACCACCTGCTGTTTTTGTTCCACAACCCTGCAGCTAACAGAGATATTCTTTTAGATTCATTATTTACTGTACATTTTCAGCAATTTTTTACTTTGAGAATTTAATAAAGACACTTAAATAATAAATGTAGTGCAGTATTTTCCCACTGTAAGTGTTTGTGTACTTCTACAGTCATGTCAATTACATAAAAATGTTCAGAATTTCTATTTTGTATATTTGCATTCAGCTGGATAGTGTAGTAATAAGATCACTGCCCTCCATGTGGAAGACTACTGAAAATATAAAATGTCTGCGTACTGCATGCTTGTTGTTGAACAAGTTATATCTTGCTGCTTGTGACAGTGACTGAATGAGTGAATAAATGTATTAAATAAGGCTTCACTTGCTCCCACGTTGAGAATGTTAGAGTCTTTGTTTACTCTGATCAGATTGACTGGCACATTACATCAATTTGTACTAGTCAGGTTGACACAGCGCTGCCAGGCTCACCTCCCTGTGGTATCAGACAGGGGAGCAGGGTAGAACCTTTAGTTCAGCTTTGCAGCAACCCTTCAGGTGCAGTTGCTTTTGCAGCTTAATAGTATTTGTTTTATCTTGTACGGAAAGGCACATCATTGGGGTTTATTGAGAGGGCAGCAGAGTTCCTGTCAGGAAGCTGCCAGTCACAGATACTAAACCAACTTTAAAATCCTTTTATATTCTTTCCCGTGACAGTCAAACTTTCTGGCACTGGTGAATCTCTCATTATTAAAAGATTGTCAAGGAGGGACAGAATGACGACTCCTTCGTTATCTTGAACTGCTCTCACAATAGACGGCATTTTGGCTAGTTGAAATTCTTTTAATAGAATTCTTTAGTATTATAGTATGAATTGATTGTAGTGGGTATAAAGCGATAGCCTGACCCATAGGGGCGTTAGGGGCGTTCTTGTTGAGAATTAGATGTGAAGAGCAATACCACAGCAACACTACAATAGCTGTTCATTGCATACTAAACTGGAGCCAGACCTTTAACATAACCACTGGAAACACAGGTGAAAAGCTAGTGAGAATGCTACTGACCTTGTGATTTCATTCTCACCAAAAAAAACAATAAGCATATTTCCCAAAAACATCAAACTATTCCTTTAAAAGTATTAAAATTAGGTGTAAATGGAGTTAAAGTAACTGCAGCAACTCTCCTCTAGTGACTAGATGCGTGTTTGTGCTTTGAATTCTAAAGTAAACTATAAGAAAACAAAGTCATTTCAGGGACACAGATGCCCAGAAATCGTTTCACTATTCTACACAACTTGCCTAAATCTTTTGGGAAAGGATGGATAAAAAAACAACAAAACAAATATACATAAAGCACACATCTTCCAAAGTTAGTACTTAAAAACAGAGCAAACCTTTACCCTATATCGACAGGAAGCAGAGTTTTTAAATGAAAGACGGTTCATCTGAAATCCTCAGTGTGCACATGGAGTCCTGTCTGAATACCAACTGCTCAAATATGACTGCATAACCGAGGAACTTAGCGTTGTTTTACTCCCTCGGTGTCACTGCAGACAGGGAGTAAATTCACATCAATTAGTAAATAGCTTAAAGTTACACTTTAATTTGAAAATACTGTCCACATATTTTGGTTATTTTATTCTATTAGAAATACTACTACAGTATAATGTGAGGCATAGAAAGTCTCCATTGGGGTTAGAAAGGTTGAGTGTTTCATTTCAAGGAAGATGTTTTATTATTACTGTCAGTGATCTGTACAATAGTTTGAACTGTTCTGTTCTGAACCAGTAAAATGCTTATTTACAGCATAAGGCTTGACGTATGGACAGGTATCTGAAGCAATAAAATAAAACATAAATCTACAGATTAAAATGGATGAAATCTCTCTTTGCTGTCTGCTGATTCTGTATGTGCACCCAATCACCAAATCAATAATTCTACTTTGATGTAACTTCAGTGGATTATCAGAAAGTGTGAAAAATAACCTTGCATTGGGTAAGAAAGTAAAAAAACATGGTCCATGCTGGACCGTCAGGTGAAGGTTTCTTTTCCTTGACTTAGTCCAGTCCTTTGAGAAAAACAAATACATGCAAGCAACTCAGAGGATTCTGTTTGTCAAGATTATGAGAAAATACAATGAGAGCACAGATCAGGTGCTGCAGTAAATTCACAGTCACATCTCGGGGAGTCTCACGCACTGTAAATGAAATCCTGCAGTTGGGATGCTGTCAGGAGATGCTCCTCATATATTCCCTTTACAGAGTGTATGTACACAACCCGCTGCATGTCTTCTTTTCCATAAATATTTCCAGCTTGTTTTTGTTTTTTGTAGCTGTTCTCCACTTGCCACACAAGTGGCACATCTTTGCTTTCTGCACATTTCTCCAGGCTTTCATTTTCCCGACAGCATATGTCACTTTAATCAGTTGTCCATTTTACTTTCTGATTCCCACCTTCCTGTTTATCAAAGCTGTCTGGACTTCTTTATCTTTACTTTCTTTACTCATTCTCACCTCAGATCTCACACCAACATCACACATTTTCTTTCATGACAGTTGACACGTCATGTCTCCAGCTCTCAGCAGTGCAGGATCTTGATGAAGGCTTTGCGAAACTCGATGTTGAAAGTTGTGTAGATGACAGGGTTGACTGCGCTGTTGAGGTAACCCAGCCAGGTGACGGCGCTGTACAGCGAGGGCGAGATACAGCAGCTCCTGCAGTGGGCCTTCAGAACATGGGTCAGGAAGAAAGGCAGCCAGCAGATGATGAACACACCTTGGAAGCAGGGAGAGGCTGAGGTTTAGAAGATGTGCTGATCTCCCATGTGTTTTTAGCACAATGCATGTGGCACAAACTATACAGATATTCCTAATAAAGTATCCCACCACCTTGTGCTTTTGTAATTTGCATAAAATCACAAAACTAATGAAACAACACATGGACTGACAGGTAGAAACAGACAGTACAATCAACAATCTCAACAGCAGCTTGTACAAATTCTAACTGAAAGATAATGAGATTAGTTTGAAAGCGCAGGATCATTTTAAACAGGTATTTATCATTTCATTATCTGTAATTATTCACAACAAAAGCCCACAGCGAGTACAGCTTTTTCAGTGATTTAAGTATTATGAAGAATAGAAGTAATGTGAGATTTTACACTGCACGTTGTTGCACATGAAAAGTTTTTTTTTATTTATTCCTGTGGAAACATTTTATTTTATAAGTTGTGTTTTTTAAGCCAATTTCCTGGAAAATTTCATCAGAATTTTCAAATATTTAGCTGTAGCTGATAAAGTTCTACACATTTTGGAACTATTTACATAATAAGTGTTAGTACATTTAGTACAGAACCCACTTTTTGTTAGTATTTCTAGAAATCTAATTGTTGTTGACACCTGCTTATGAATTATTTGTATTCACTACTACATACTATCCTAGTTTTCTTTTTCTTACAAGCTCAGTAACAGTAAACTAACACATAAAAAGACTGTGATGTAGAATTTAACACATTACAGTAGTTGCATTACATTTGCGAATCCGGGTCAGATTGTCATTTTAGACTTAATTATAATTAGGAAAATATCTAATTCTAAGAGTTGAAAAGCTGAATCCAACATTTTTTGATGTGCACTCTTTTGCCTAGGGATGAAATGAAGTATATCAAGCTCATGTGGGCCTGTTAAGTATTAAAATATGAAAGATATAGTGTTAATCGTGAGCTTTAAAAGGCACTGCCAGTCTCAGCTGATATATTTAACTACTAGATGTAAGAGTGATATTATTTTTCTCATCTGTGCAAGAAAGCAAATGAACATTTTTCCCCAAAGTCTGCTTAAATATTGATGTAGACACAGTGAGTGTATGTGAGTGTACTTGGTCTAATGATCTAAACACTTCACCAATTAGTCTGCACTTCTGCTCACCGAGCACAATGGCGAGCATCTGTGTCGCTTTCCGCTCCTTCTGCTGTGACAGCCTCCCTCTCACCCTCTCCTTCGTGATCCCCCATTTATCTCTGCCTGCGCTGCGCTCTCTCCATCCCTCACGTCCCCTCATGCCATCCTCAAGGGTGGGGGGGCGAGGCATCAGGGCTGATTGCGTCAAAGTAGACGGAGGAACCGCAGAAGGACCAACAGAGATGGACAGGGAGATCCTCGCCTGTCCTGGGTGTGAAGACGTCTGTGGAGCAGGGGCAGGAGCCAGACTCTGCTCAGTCCGTGGCAGGAACTGACCGGGCTCCACTTCAAGTGGGTGAACAACCGCTTCCTTCACCAGGGTCTGACAAACAGAGAGTGAGGAAGGACAGTGAGGGAAGTCGGTACTGGGGCACAAACAAACAATGATGTTTGATGGTAAACATGAAACAAGAGCGAACAAAGGGATGACAGGAAACAGGAGCATCACTGCAGAGGCAGAAGATGATATAACTCACCACTTTCTTGCGCTGCGGTGCTGCTGTGGCTGGCCTCAGGATCAGGGTGCACAGCTTCACATCTTCTGGCTGTGTACACTTATTCTGAAAGGGAAGGAGCATGCTCCAACTGATACAGGGTATTGGAAGTTGATGCAGATATCAATATTTAAAGATCTATCATAATTTCAATAACAACCCTTTACTCATAACCCGACAATCTTTCGTTGCTTGTCTATATGTCAGAGGTACAAGTCCGACAAATAATTTTTACACCCTTTGACAGAAAAGCAAACATTAATCTTGTGCCACTGCCAGTATGGACTCTACCTTTCTGTGTCGGTGACCTTCTCCCGCCTCAGCCCCACCTTGGTTGTGCAGGCCATGTCTGCGCGGTGGGGCAGTGCGTCTGCCTCGTTTACGCAGCACCACGCAGATCTGCGCATACACCAGCAGAGTTACAATAAAGGGAACGTAGAAGGAGGCTACAGATGAGTACACCACGAAGGCCGGGTCAGCAAAGCTGCATGTGGTACCTTCACGACTGGCTAATAGAGAGATGGAAAAGAAGGAAATGTAGAGATTTAATATTGTACAGTTTTCTAAAGTTAACCTTATTTTGTGGCTCTCTCTCACTCTCTCTTGTTTTTCCAGGGAGCTGCACTCATGCAGTCATGACCAAAGGTTTTGGCAGTGATATAAATTTAAAGCAGAGGCCCTCAAGTGTGATCAAAATACAAAATGTGGGCCAGTGCCAAAGCTTTTGTTGTAAGACACCTGGCTCATCACATCGTACATGATGCCTTTTGCTGCAGGTGATGAGTCCACTGTGTGGAGCTTGGCAGACACATGGTCCGCAGTAACTCTCAGACAATGCATGAGTTTTATATAAGGACTTCCCATGGATATTGTCTTAACAGCGACTTTATGGAATCATTGGTTTGTTTCCAAAGTTCACATGTTTAGTTCAACTTCAGCTTTTGTGCAAACATAAAGAACCCATGGTCAATTAAAAACACGCAAAGAATATGTGACATGTTCTCAAGCTCCAGAGGAGCTACTACTTCCTTGACAACTGGTTCGCTGTTTTCATGTGAGCTTCAGAAAACAGATACTTGTTGTGCAGTGATGATGCTCAGCCCATGAAAAACAGTGTGTTTCAAACAGTGTGTTGTAATCTACAGTATGAGCAACACATTTCTGAGGAGAGTGCAAGATTTTCAGTTTGATCTTACATCATTCAGTATCTTGCTGTGTTTGGACCCACAACTGAGGGTGCATGATGTCAACTCTCACATTATGTCTTGTTTCCCACTTATTCTCAAGTGGTTTCCTTTGAATTCATTGCTAGAGCATTTATTCAAACATTCAACAAAGCCAAGGTCTCTCGTCACAACTGCCTTTACTGAGGAGGAGGTTAGCTGCTGAGCATGTTTTCTCCTCTTGCTTTTGTGAGACAACAAACAAATCAGATCTTTTGTGTGTCCACGTCACCATTTGAATGATTAAGATCTGTGATTATAGATCGGCTGTGGCAAAGCTGAACAGTGAATTATACAACAAAAAACATGTCCATGTTGTTGTGGCTTTTCTAAAGACGCTTGAAAACGTATAATTTTCCACTTGGATTGGTGATACACACTGTTCTTTAACTGATCTGAATCAAATCTTTTTTTCTCCTGGATGATTTTGTACTTTCTACACAGGAGGAACTCTTCCTGCTTCAGAAATACACTGTGAACAACTGCCAGCCACTGGAGCGAGTGATATAAGCTGCAGTTCCTCTGGAGGCAGGAATGTCTCAGCCTGTCACTGTTGCTTTTTCCATGCACAGAATCTCATCTCCTCATGGTTATGTCCATGTTGTTCCTCCATGCTCAGGCAAGTGGAATCGACCAATCCAACTCTATAATTAATAATGCCATGAAAGCAAACCATGTGTACTTCATTGAAATTACAATTCCTCACACTCTTTCGAAATACTGTATAATCCCATCAAACAGGTAACTTGAAATGGAGTCCACAGATCACTGTGATTACTTAAGGTGTGGGCAGAAGACCAACCATTGTATGACAATGTTCTGCAGTAAATACAATAAATTGCACCACAGAAGAGATACAGACTGTTTTCTAGTCCGTAAAGTGTTGCTTCTGTAGTACCACCTATTTTGTAGAGATGCACGACTGAATTTCAAGGTGTCACTTCCAGGACTACATGTCTGCAGCCCTTGATAGAAAATAACACCTAAACTAGAAAGCAGGGAGCAACTTGAGAGGAGAGATCAAATGTACATCGCTGTTACCAGTGTTGTTGAGTCCAAACAGCAAAGGGCAGGAAATGGCGAAAGAGAGGAACCACACCACAGCAATCATCACTGCCACCCTCCTCCTGGAGCTGTATCTGGTGTTGTAGAGCATCGGCATGGCCACTGCTGTGTATCTGCAGGAGTATATAGATACAAAAATAAATAAATTAAACACTCAGCACATCAGCACTCCTCTCACGCACAAACACAGAGTGGAGTAGAGTGAACATATACCGATACAGCTTCAGATTTCATTATCTCACCAGCATGCTCACGCATCTTTTGAAGTAAACTCAGGGACTTGATTCAACTCACAGACAAGCAAATTCCCAGTTTCCCTTCAAACAGACAAAAGCTGTCACTGCATGTTTCACAGCGACAAGGACAAAAATGAAACACACAACTGACAGCATGTCAAAACCAATTACAGTCATCTGAGGTAAGCTCAGGTGTGAGCAGTCTTCTTCAGTAAGCTGCTACAATCCTGACTGTGCACACAGAGCCACAGAGGCTACAGATGAAACTTGATTTTCAACAGATTAAATTTCCAGGAATTCTTAATTGTTTCAGGTAATATGCAACATAAGGTATAGTTTTAAAATTCATCACACATATAGAGACTAAGAGTCAACAGCTGAGCAAACAGCTTCACCCTAAATGCTAACACCCTCCAGTGATAATTTACAAACTGAGGTAAAGGAGTTTCCCCATGTTAATGTAGTGTTTCAGCAGCCTAACATGTGCTAGCACTACATTCAACCTTGACCTGATGATGGCTAAAATCATCAAAATGAAAACATGGTGAACAAACAGAGCCACAAACTTTTATACTGTCATACCAAACATGATGATTTTATTTGGGTTGTAAAACTGGTTTCATTTTCAACTGCAGAGTCACAGAAGCCCAGACAGCTCTCAGACTAGTGCATATTTTTTCATGAGGACTATCTTTAGTTATTGCACCAAATTACACAAGTTCAAAGTGGTGCAACCTCAATCTGTCACTGTGTCACAGGAATTAGGACACAGCTGCAAATTGCCTGCCCACTGTGCGGCTGGTAACCTCCACTTGGACACATGAAGAAGATATAAGGGTGCACACAAAATCATCAAGCGTGGTGTTAGTCAAACCCTAAGGATTACAGAGGAACCTGTAAAATATGCAGAGGAAACCTGTCATTACAGGCAGGAAGACAAACAGATGACTGCAGCATGTGGGGCTCCTAACCTTCTGCTCGATGACAGCTGAATGATGGATTTTAGTAGACGTGTGTGGAGATCCAGGCTTGTGTGTTGCCTGCCCTTTGTTTAGCACAACCTGCACCAATCAAGAGCATTGTTGGAGGAGAGCACAAATCAAAGAAATGACATATTGATTCACTGTCATCTTTGTTATTTCCTTCTGGATCAGAAATCACTGTGAAATTATTTATCATCAGCTAACTTCTTCTCCTGCTGAACAGGAACGTGGAGGAGAGTTAAATTGGAGGAAAACAGAGACACACGGTGAGAGCGTTTGCTAAAAGAGTGCTACAAAGCAAGAGCAACAGAGAGCACAGAAGTAAAGAGCAATTCACCTGTCGATGCTGATGGCACAGAGGTTGAGGATACTGGCGGTGCACATCATAACGTCCAGTGTGAGCAGGATGTCACAGTGGATGAGACTGAAGCGCCACTCTCCCACCACCTTCATTAAAACAAAGCGACATTATGGTTCCCACCGTTGCATCATTTAATTAGATTTTTTTTGTTCTGTATCTGCCAGAGAATCAATTTCTTCACTGATTTCGTACATTTTGATCAATATAACTCGTTGAAACACTGGTGGAGCTGCATTAATATTAACCAAACTGGATTACTCTTTGATACAAACTTATCGCCCTTAATAGAGCAGCTTTAATATTTAATTACACTTTGCTTCTGAAGTGATTCAACTCACTGGCGAATTCACAACTTACATTTTATCTCCAATATTCATAAAGGATTATGGTTTGGTTGCATAAAAAGTACTGTATGTAGAAATAAGAAATTGTTCACAGCACATGCAACACTACCTGTAATTCTCTAATTGACTAAAGTAATTATGTTAATTGTGTTAATTATTAAGTTAAGTATATTTATTGGTTAAGAACCTTTAAGATTTGCACATAAAATTGGCCTAAATACCAAATAGATTAAAAACTGTTATTCCAATTAATTACAGCTGATTATACTAATTATTGTTCATTGTTACAGGAAATCAATGTTAATCAGGAAAATCATTTATACATTTTCTTATTTACAAAAGAGAAACAGATCTAGATGTTAGGATACATCACAGTGTTGGCATTCAATTATCTAATAAGAATCTTTCTGTAAGTACTGAAGCCCTAAAATCTGATGTCACTGCATCCCATGTTTTGCATCAGTTGACATAATATGTAAAGTTAAACACTTTACACTGCACCACTTGAGGGTTTGTTTTCCACTTTTTCCTGCTTACAAAACAGAAAAATTTCAAATGCTGACCCTGCAGAAACACTATAAATAAAAACAGCAAAAACACACACACACACACACACCTCCAGGTAGACGCCCCAGGGCATGACCAGCGTAGCCAGCAGCAGGTCGGACACAGCCAGGGAGACAATGAGGTAGTTAGTGGTGGTCTGCAGAGCACGCTCCCGAGACACCGCCACGCACACCAGCACATTACCGAACACCACGCAGAAGATCAGCAGCACCAGCAGCACCGCGTAGAAGTTGTACGGAGGAGAGGAGGCTGACGGAGAGCTGGTGCAGTTAGACGTGGACATCGAGGAAGAAGTGGGGAAGGACATGGGGGAGTGTGAGGGGTCATGAGTGACCAACCGGGTGAGATTGTAGTCAATTGATGACAAAGGGAAGGAGGGAGGGGAGGTGTCATCTGACTCATTGAATAAAGTCATGATCTCACTCCAGTGGACATGGACATGGCTGCAAAGAGATGAGACAAAGAGAAGAAAATAAAAATAAAGACCGGCATTGCACTCGATTTAGTGTTTCACAACAGAGCAAACAAAGAACTGGCTCTGGGATCTGACAGGAGAGGAAAATAAAAGGAATGGGGTTATTATGGTGTGAAAGCTGATAATTTGTCTTTGGTCTCACCTCAGAGAGACTTCATAGCAGGATAGACCCAGGGCATGCATACAAACAATACAGCACCTTATCTAGACAAGTAGGAAGGTCACTGACTGAAACACAGATAAAAGATAAGATCGTTTAGTTCTGCATAAAGAGAGGTAAGTTAAATCCAAAGAAGGAGAAAATATCACTTTAAAAGGTAAAAATGAACTTCATGAACTCCATCTGTCTACGTGTACACATTCATGATAAACCACAACATTCACTCACACTGCCACTGGTCTCTTTGTACATCTCTTTTATTTCTATTTTTTAACTCAGTGCTGAGCTTTTGTTGTCGTTATTAATCACTGGCTGCTGCCTATGAGCAGGTTTGTCCCTCAGGCTGTTAAATCTCACCTCTAATCTACGACTCATACGTGGCCACTGAACGTAACCAGTGACTTTATTTAACGATGAGCTGAGGACAGAACATAAAGCAGAAGGCAGCTGCTCTGACTGTCACAGATGTTCATCATGCACAACAAAGGCACCAACAGTGTATTTATCTGTTCTACCCAATACGAGTGTATAAAAGCACCATGGAGAAATTGATTTTTTTTATGTTTCTTCTGTGTGAAGGAGCAAATTACAAACATTTTACAGCAGCATTTTGAAGCCTGCAGAGGTTGAGTGCTTGAAGAGCGTGAGTGTGTGAGCAAATTATCATTTGAAATTTATTCAGCAGCACACTGTGTGGTTAATTTAGGAGAAATATTGACATTTCCAGAACTGCTGACATGCTTCTGCAGTTTTAAAAAGAATCAAAGGCTAAAACCAATTAATGAAGACACCTAACCGGAGCCTGAGAGTTCAAACAGTATCGCGAAATTTGTGGGGAAACATTTGCATAATTAAAAACCATGTTCACAGTAGGTAAATTACAAAAACGAAACGGAGAAGAATGAGACAGGATGAAACAGCTTCATTCAGGAATCCTGAATGTTCAATAGATCTCGTTCAATCCAAACTTCGGCTTCAAACTCGTCATTAGTATTCAGCTGGTGAAGGTCTGTGTGTTTCGGCAGAGTGGAGACATGATGAGGGTACAAGAAGTTTTCTCCCCCTCTTTTATCTCTTCGCCCCCCTGCTCTGACACACTCGAACAACCAGGCTGTGTAACAACATGCAAAAAGCGGAATCAAATATTTATCAGCGACAGGAAGTTGAAACGGACTTCTGACACGCTGCATCTGCCCTCAATTAACTTCACTGTCACTCCCAAGGTCACCCATGAATTCAGTGAGATGTTTGCCACCTTAACTAAAACAGGTCGAGATTATTTATCTCTGACTTTGACCTGTGATAATGAACAATGCATATCGACACGAAGCTGAGAAACATAACTAACAATAACTAACCAACCTGTTGGCATCATAAAAATGCTAAATAAAAAATGTTAAATATTGTTTTTCAGGCTTGTTTTTCTTTTCTTTCTAAGGTTTAAACGTTTCTTATTGTATAATGTTCAAGGTAATCCTGTGTTGACCTATAGCGTGCCACAGTTTTCTTTAGCTACAAAAAAGAGGACAGTATGAGAAATGAACACTTTCTTCTGTGTTCACTAAACTAAAACAACCCAACTAAACTATTTGTTCCAGACCTACAGCAACAATACCGCTATTAACGTAACTGCAACACAAAATGTCTCTGTATAAGTCACATTGACAAAGAAATATCTAATATCACTGCTGCATCAGAGGTGACACACAAAGGTGGCAGAGAAAACCTGATTAAACCGATGGACAGACTGAAAATATCTAGTTGCAGCAATAATTATAAATCATAAGTGAAAATGATTCTTCATGAAGAGAATTCTTTTAAAATGCTGGTTGAGCTGATTTCATCTTTAATCACATACGGTCACACTAATCACACTCTGAAAAAGCTGCTACCTGTCAAATCTACCCATGCGACTGAGTCGCGTCCTCTAACATACATGGATTTTGTTGAAGGACACAATAACAACACACTGTAATGAAGCCGAGGCTCAAATTGAGTGGTGTTGCCCTTTACGATGGATTTAAGTAGCACAGGATCATTGAAGATGCATTAACTGTAATCTGCAACTAAATTAATCTTTATAATCCGTTTCTAAATCGACTGTTACGGTACGTGCTTTCTATTTGATTCAGTGCTTAATTGAGTGGTTTTCATGAACAGGAGCAGCTGTTTGTCTTTACAGCTAATCATCCAAATAATAACTGTTCTTTTTATAAATAAATGATCCAGATGTTGCTCCATCTTCTTCCCACAGTCCAAAAATGTTGAAGTGGGTGGATTAGTTCCTCTAAATTGCCCAGAGGTGTGAACGTGAGTATGAATGGTTGTGTGTCTCTATATATCAGCTCTGTGATAGACTGTCTCTCATCAATGACAGCTGGGATTGGCTCCGCCACCCTTAACATGAAAAGCAGTTAAGATAATGGATGGACGGATGGATGAATGATGCGGAAGTATCTTGAAGCTGTGAGGTGAACAAAGTGACAAACGGACTCTGACAACAAAGACTGCAGTTTGCATTCTGTCTCCTACACCACCAGTCACAGATTTCCCTAATCCTAACCTCTCAACCCTATTACCTGACACTAACCATCTGGCTGAAGATCCATCTTCTGCACAAATTTGCGAATTCAGCTAATATTGACAAACTGGCAACTGTGAATTGGATCATACCTTTGTCATAGACGTAGTAGATCAGAAAATGTTAATCATTCTGACTTCAGTCAACAATAGCAGCTGTTGTGTGGAATTTTACAAGAGAAGACTTTACACAGAGAATTCATTGCTCATCAAAATCAGCTAAACAAATAAGAACAAGTAAGAGCTTTATGTATAATATAACCAGTAACTCTGTTTGCCTAGCTCCTGCTTTACACGACTAAAGTGACACAATAAGTGTTTTTTTATTGATTAGAAGGCCATTATGATGTAAGTCATTTGTTTATTGGTTTCCTTTAGAAACAAGGTGCAAAGATCCCTGCTCTGCAAAGTCAATTTAATTTCACACATGGCCACCACAGTAAATCGTCACAAACTGTGCACACACAAAACGCTGCAGCTGGTCCCCTGAGGTCAGGGCTACAAATGTTATTGGATTTTCTAAGATGTAATTCTTAAGGTCACCTTTAATGAGATCACATCACTATAGGGACACGGTTGACCTGCGGATGGAGTGTAAACTGTTTTATTGTGTCTGTTTAACTTTTTATGACTTTGTGCACGCACTGGTTTTAGAACATGATGCATTCAGTGTGTAATTCATACGTAACATTAAAGAGGATTACTCTATTCTTGTGCTGTATAGCGTCTACAGATTACTTTTCATACTCTGACTCACTGTAAATGTCACTAATTCCTGCACAATATTAGGAAAAAGAAGGTTTTGAAATGATGTGGATGAGCTGTACTCCTGAGCAGAGTTCACCAGAGTTGGGGTTGGCTAACGCTGGTCCTCGAGGGCCACTGTGCTGCCCACTGCTGATTACCTGGATCAGGTGTCTTCAGTCAATCAGAAGCCTTAATTGCAGGGACGGCTCTTAAAAGAGAAGGACAGTGTCTCTCGAGGCAAGAGGCAGAGTCCATCCCAGACAGGTCACCAGTCTATCACAGCTAAAATTAAGATATTCGGTTTGTGGACGTGTGGTCTCAGCTTTTAACCTGCACGACTTTGAGTTCTACAGGAGACTAAGCGAGACGCAGAGCAGACGTTTTTCCCAACTACGTAATGTTGAGGCTTGATTAAAGCAGCTACTCTGATGCAACTCCTTTGACACGTTTGCTCATTAGAACCTTAATTTACTTTGCACAGATTCACATTCATTATGAGAACAGTGAAGTCTAATTTAAGTCTGAGCTACAGTGAACCGTAAAATCACCCAGGAATTCATGGAAGGAAACATTAAAAAGATACTTAGAAAGCACGGTTGTACACTGTTTATTAACAATAAACTGTCAGAAAAGTGTTTGAGCTGGTCTCTAATAAACAAGCACAACACAGCAGCGAGTTCATGATGCAAACATTATTTATTTAAAAAATACCTAAATGTGACAAATCTCTCTGTTTATTATTTGTTCTTCATATAAAATTCTGTAAATATAAAGCAGTCTATATTAAAACCCTGTCAATGCAATTGATAGTAGCATTTTTGGTTTTAATCTGGCTCCACTACTGCTTCATGTCTGCAGTCTCTCAGTTGTTTTTCTCACTTGCATATGCATGGGGTAAAATAACAGAATGTGGAAACCTATTATGATACAAGGCACATAATGGAAAAAAAACATTTTAGCATCTGACAAAAAAAAAAGAAAGAAAGAAAACTAAATATGCTGCTGTATAATATATTTGAAAACTCAATCACATCTTATTTTCCCTGTTAGTTTCCTGTTCACTTCATTTTATCAGAGCTCTGATGCATCTGCTCTCGAACACCTCTCACACCTTCAGTCCTGTTTTTCTAATGCCCCTTTTTACCCTAAGTGTTTCTTCAGCAACATGTCACAGCCTCCCTTCTTATTTCCTTCTCCTCAGTAGCTCCACTCTGGAGACACACAGGTTTATTACATCCTTGGCCTTGTCGGCCTCCAATACCACTGGAAAAGGACTCCTTCAAGCTTCACAAAGGCGATGAGCTGGACTGCAATACATCTTTCATGTCTTTCAGCGAGAGGCAGGAATGAGTCTCTGGCCACTGGGAATGATGTGGATGCTGAGCTGCAGTATAATCAGCTCTCTGCTGAGATTGGGGCAGAAAATATTCCCTCTCGTGTCACACTTCTTAGCCACATTTCTACTCTCAATCACTCCCCAGACTCCTCATTTTCCTTTTTCTGCCAGTTTATAACGAGCAGCCAGTGACTTTTGTAATGAAATGACGGGGCGGTGCAGCGCCATTCACAAGTGCAGCTGCTTAATTATTATTTTTTCACCCTGTGCTGCCCTAAAACTGCACAACCCCCCCTCCCTCTATGGTAATATACGCTCAATCTGCTGCCTGTGCAGAGCCACGGCTCCAATTATGATAATAACTGTGATTTCCCAACATCATATATTATAACTACAGTATATGACTTCAGGTGTTAGCAGGTATGAGACACATTCACATCATTAAAGACACTGTATCCTAATTCAAACAGAGTATGAGTGAGTGAAGGGGTGGGGGGTGGGGGTTCACACTTTGTGCTTCATCTTAAAAGCAAGAAATTGAGACAGACAGTAATCAATAAAACATTGGCTCCATCTAAACCTCTGTCCTGAAATAAATAAGATACCAAAAAATGATCAAAGAGGTAAAATAAGTCACAGAGGATTTCAGAGACAGAGTGAGGAGCCGATCTGTGTCGTAGACACAGTGTGTCATCAACACTTTCTCTAATAACAATTTAGAAAAATCTAATTGTTATTAGACAATTTCCCCCTGATTAATAAACAGGAATCACATCATCACTGAGTCACATGTGGAGACCTCAACTTGCAGGCAATGTTCTGAATCACCCACAAGCATGTTTTATTTAAAAAGCAATTTTGTATCATGGTCATCTTTTATTTAAAGCGAGGGGCCCCAGCTTTGTCATTTCTAAGTGATGTGTGCAGAAAAAGTGCTTCAGACCGGTAAAATAACCCTGACTGGTCGTGACAGAGTTTATTAACATAACAACAAACCCCTGATGACACTTTGCAGCCGTTCGGCCACTAGATGGTATCACAAAAGAGAGCTTCATTTTAAGATATGTATCATCTGTTTAATGAATCCAAACTGAGGCAGGACGACTTCATCGAGGGACCCTCACGCTGAAAAGAAAAATCCTTTTAAGAGTAATGTCAGTGTCCGTGCACCGAGTGTGGAGCATCTCTGCAGGAGCATTAATGACCAGAGTGGAACTTTTAAGGAAGTTAAGGGGAGAGGAGGGTGAATTCATTTTACTGCTGCTTTTTCTGTAATCTTCTTATATTTATTCTATTTTATTTACATGTATAATGTGTCTAACAGCCTTTTTTTTCAACAGTTCTGTTATGAAACTAAGTTTTCCATGTGGATATTTATTTCTTATACATTTGCCACTGGGCAGTAGATTAAGTTAACTGTAATTAACTGTAACTTGTGATTTCCAGGTTAGTCTACTCTATGTCGGTGAGTGACATGTACCTTATGTGTTAGAATGTCCTTTAGATTCATAATAATAAAAATAGCTTTAGCTAGAATAGAATTTCACACCATAGAAATACATTTAGTGTGGCCCCTAGTTTTAGTTTAACCACATCACAAAGTTGTTTAACGCACAAGATCAACAGGAAAAAATAAATAAAAACACTCCATATTACAAAAAAGACAACAACTTATCCACAGACGTGCTTTGAAACGTATCTAAATTAGTTAAACAGCAGCAAAACTTGTGTCTCCACCTCTGGGAACATTTGAAATCACTCACCTTCTCCCGGCAGCGCTGCTCACACTCGCGTCCGCGCTCCTCTCACCAACACCGGGCGACAAACTGGCTGCGCCGGCTTCATCCCATCTACTTAATGTGAAGCCGAACCTCACACGCTGACCTCAGTCAGTGCAGGGTCCACACACGGAGAGGAAACACACCCGTTCAGTCCCCGCTCCTCAGTCATTTGGTTTTCCTGCTCTCCTGCGTCGTGGTTGAAGGTAGAGTCCGGGTCAGCGCGGCTGGAGTCTGACAGGCGAGCGGCGGCGGCGGAGGAGGAGGAGGATGGAGGAGGAGGATGGAGGAGGATGGATCACAGGAGAGGAGGAGGCGAGGAGGAGAGGAGAGGATGGGGTGCACCCAGATTTTCAAACAGAGTTAATACCTGCAGAAAAAGACAATCAGCAGAGCAGAGCTGCAAAGACATAAAGACAAATACCGCACCTCTCTCAGCTGAGATTGATGTTAATTAGGCTTAAATGTGTCCACGAAACAGTATTTGGCTTTTTTAGATGTTAAAGGAATTTTGGCTCAGTGTGTCTTTAGTGTCTGGAGAGTTGTCACCACTGTGCATCATTTAATGCAACACTCAGCAGCTCGTTAATTGATAATTAGGCAGAAACAAGTGGGACATTAAGTTTCCTATTAACAACACAAGGAAACGATAACTGCAAAACAAAGGTGGAATCATGTTTACATGCTGGTGTCAGAAGCCTTGTTAATATCTTAACCTGGTTTCTTATATCCTATCTAAGTCATATCCGGAATAAGACCACAACCAGGAGAAGTGATGTGGTGAAACCAGAGTTTCCATCCTGACTTCCACATCTGAGGTTAAGCAACAAAAACACATTGGTTAAGATTAGAGAAGACATGTAAGTGTTAATAAGCCTGTTGTGTCTTGAGTGATGCAGACCTGAATTAAAGCAGATCATGAATAAACATAATGTTCAGAAGCAGTGTTGTGACCCAGCAGCCTAATTGTCTACATGCACATGGAAACACAGTTGTTGCAGCTTATTAAAGCCCAACACAGTGCAATTTATGAAAACTATGTACCACTACATAAACATAATTTCCATGGCTGTTTGATTCTTTGCGTGTTACTGCGCATAAAACGCTCAACATGTCTTCTAACACTGACGATTAGTGATGAAAAAGCAAAGAGGACAGCAACAAGGACATGGAACTTGGAGGAAGTGGAATAAAACTGATAATTTAAAGCTATTAATTTGAAGAAATAACAGTAACTTAGTGGTAAAACCTCAAATTTACAAGACAGCAGTTAAACTTTAATAAGCAATCAGCAGAACATTTTGAAAATGTAAAGTTCTCGCCTCGTGTCAATGCTCTGATGCAATTTTCTACCATGTACTCTCAGCTTTTCATTTGGAAAAAAGAAAATGGCTCCAGAGACATTACGTGATTTGGTGTCGAACAGGAAGTCCACATGAAAAAACACATTTAAATTATGCAGGAAAAAAAAAAAAGAAAAAGTATCAGATCTGTGAAAATGACCAATAAATGATGTGAGAAAGCACAGGCTGGTTCTACTAACTAACACTGATGGTCGGCACAGAGGGGAAAACGATGGAAAAAGAAGCTGATGAAAATATAGCAAATGACCTTTAACATTTGAACAAAGTCCAGATATAGATTTATATAAAGTAGATAAACTCAGCCCCACCTTCACCAGCAACAGCTTCTTTAGGTTCAATATACAGTTGCATCAATATACAATAATTTTTAATTAGAAAATATATCATTCTAGAAGAGATCCCTTCATTACCTCTACTTTAAAATGAACGATTTTATTATCGATATCCCATAATAACGACAAAGTGCAAACATATTTCTCAAAAATGTTGCAAATAAATTGAAAATAATAAACTGAAATCTCTCACTAAGTATTCTGATCCTTAATTAATTCAACACTTTGTAGAAGCCCCTTCAGCAGCATTTACAGCTGGGAATCGTCTCTACCAGATCCTCACACCTGGATTTAGGCAGCTTATCCCACTCTACCTGGCAGATCCTCTCAGTTCTTTAAATGCAGTTTGGCAACTCAATACAGGCGGGAGCTTCTCTACCACTGATGTTACTGAGGTGGTGTCCTTCTGCCAGAGCCCCCTCTCTACAGCACTGGGTTCTTGGTCTCCTCCCTGACTAAGGTCTTTCTTGTCCAGTTACTCAGTTCGGCCGGATCGCTGACTGAAGAGTCCTGGTGCTTCCTGACTTTTTCTCCTGGGAACACTAAAAGCTTTAAAAATTATTTCATATCTTTGTTCTGACGTGTTCCTCATCTAAATGTTACTGTGGAGATCTACAGAGTTCTCTGCTTTTTGTCCTGACTTGTTTTGTTTAGCTTTACTTTTAAAGGTCTGTGCCTTTCTAAACTACTTTATGTCCACAGGTGGACTCAAGTCATAACCTGCAGAGAAATGAAATCAAACAGGACGTACTAGAGCACAATTTGGAGACACATTAAAAGACCTGAATACTTCGGTAAACTGCAGTTTTTGATCTTTAATTGATTTGCAATTTTAAAAATCTGTCATTACAGTTTGAGTATATGCGAACGGGATCTGACTATTTTCCATTGCGACTTAATATTTGTGCATTGCATGATGCACATGATGCCCCCCCAACGCCAATTTCCAAAACTCAATATTTCAAACACTATTCTTCAAACTCAGCCAATGTACGGCAACAGAAGAGCCAGATTCCTTGTTGCATCCAGGTGAAATTCCCTCTTCTGAATTTGCAGGAGCATCTGCGCTTTCTGGGAGGTGGGGGGATATTTCAGCTCTCAGGGGAACCACACATCGATTCTACCTTTGATTGAACTGACTTTGTAATTCATGTTCATAGGCCAGTCTTTTCATAAACACTACTTTAATCTAAATTCTGCCTGAATAACCTTCAGTGATGTAGCTGAGATCATACAGAAATACAGTTCAAAGATAAATCGGATTCCAGTATATTGATATTAACAGCAGGCGAATCATTATGGGCCATATTACACTGAGTTTCTTTATATACAGTATCAATTCCCCCTTGGCAATTTTTGTTTTGTCTCACAAGATTAAAGTCGATTATTTTCCCCACACAGAATGACATGTCTATATTCTGTCGTCCTCGTAATTACAGTTTATATATATATATATATATATATATATATATATATATATATATATATTTATATATATATATATATATATATATATATATATATATATATATATATATATATATATATATATATATATATATATATATATATATATATATATGGGATAAAAAAAGCATACAACAAAATATTATAACTAAAGAAAAACATCAATTGGAGACAGCCTGTACGATTTGTCAGTGATAATGAGGATTAAAACTACAGAGTCAGAGCTACTAAAGGTCATTTCCAAGATTAAGAGGAAGCATAAAATGCTAAGAGCTAAGAATTAATCTTACTGTTTGAGATCAAGGTGACAAGAATTAGGTGAAAACTGTGTTTGAACAAAGACAACCTGTGAAATAGGACAATCTGAAAGCAGCACATGCTCTGCGCCATCTTGATGACAGCCACGTGCATAAATGAAATACGTGTCTGGATGAAGCTGATAGCTGCCGTCAATTTTCCTGCTTCCACACCTAAATGGATTTGACAAAACATAAAACAAAACAGAGTGATCATTGGCTGCTTTAAAAGTGCATCCTTCCTGAGAAGCCGAACCTTTTCATGTTTCCTACAGCCTCGCTCTCGCCTGTAGCCGCCACATTCCAACTGTCTAATCCCTCGACTGAAGAGCAGATGACCCAGTGGCTCCAGGGTGCAAAACAGGAGAAGTAAATTAGGGGGAGTAGAGAGGGTTAGAGATGAGGGGAGGAAATGAAAAGGAATAGAGTGGCTCTTGAGCTGCAAACACACAGGGAGTGAGGCATAGGAAGGGATGAGAGCAGTTGAGTGCAAAGATAGCTTGATGAATAAAAATGAGAGCAATACACTCAATTACAAATCTATTTTTTTATTTAGACAAAATAATTAAGTATAACAAAGAAAAGAAAGTTTAAGATTGGGGCCTCAACAGGCCTCTTTGAATAAACACAGTAAGTTCAGGACTTCTGTGCAAATAAGAAGATTCAAAGAGTCAAAGTATTAAAGAAGGGAAAACACTGACATCTGTTTTACACCCAACATCTGCTGAGTCTGTTCATTTCTTAGAATCTTAAACATGAATAAAACCAAACCACACACAACTTATTATATAACAACTATCAACTAATAGACAGAAATCCATCATTTTAACCCTCACAGCAGCTAATAAAATGAAAAGCAAGAAAAACATCCAGTCCCCCAGCATTTATTTACATTTCCATGAGTAACGTGTTTTTGCATCTGGTGTCTGCAGCCTTTAAAACCTGTCAACTTTCACCTGACTTTGGGCGAGTCACATAATAGTCGGCCCGCTTTTACAAGTCAGGGTCTTATCAGTGCTGCTGGCAGTCAGGACAGGATCATAATTCATTCCAGACAGAGCCTGAGGTAGCCGAGGTGAGCAGTGGCAAACTGCAGCAAAGCAACTGAGAAATATAAACAGGTCCTGAATACGAGAGACTGTGCTTCATTCATAAAGCCAGCGAGCCTGAGTAGCACACTGATGATGATGTGGCGAAGCTTCTAATAAAAGGCTAATACTCGGTCTAAACCTTATTCTATCAACAGACACAATTTAAATAGACATTTTCTCAGCTCAGCCAAAAGGTGAGAACATGGTGGTGAAAACATTTACGTCAACTGGACGAGCACTGAAAACATTTCATGAATTGTTAAACAATAATTGGTTTATTGCTTCTTCAAAGTCAAGTGGTGAATCTGCAAATGGAAAAAATAATGTCTATGGCTTTCCTCACTGTGTCTTCAACAAGATATGAAGTGCCGGTGTGTACATCCAGTGTGTCATTCAGGGCACGACAGAGTAGGGTTGATAGGGCAGCAACTTCTGTCGTTCATTGATCGCGTAAATCCATGCAGGTTTAACAAAGTTCAGATTGGTGTTCTCCATCAGTGCCTGGGTTGGAAACAGGATCAGAGAGAGTCATGAATTGTTCTTGCTGCATTACAAACGGATTTAAATAAAGAGACAAAAGAGCTAACTCACATGCTAACAAGATATTGAAAATACACATACATATAGAAATGTTCAACATTCTTCAGCATTTGTTTGTCATCTTTGGCTGTGACTGTTAAAAAAATGCTGATATAAGGCCAAAGAAAGAATCTGACTGAGAGAGAGAGAGAGACAACTCACATCTTCAAAAGAGTCATGCCACCCTTCACTGGTTATTACAAACTGCACCTTCTCTGTCATGTAGTCCTCGGTCACTCTGGAGCAGAGACAGTGCATTTTACAAAGATTTAGTTACAAACATTTTGGTTTTCATGCTACATCTCTGTTGTACATCACTGTAGGGAAGTCTGTCTCACCCATTAAAGGCAACGATGTACCGCAACAGCAGACGCCTCTCGTTGTTAGGAAATTTGCCGTAGAGGAAAAAGTGCTTTCCCCTCAAGAAGTCTGGAAGAAATTACAACAAGGGAAGAGAAAGGAGAAAAAGAGTAAGATGGATGATTACACAACATAGAGGTGGAGTAATTACAGGGGCTGTTTTATAAAAGGGAGAAAAGAGCAAACAGGAAAAAAAATGGTATACGTTTTGGCATTTGTGTGTGGCACCTCTAAAAGGCAGACAGCCATCCAATTACTTTCTGTCACTGTTTGCAATGTCCAACAAGGAAGGGAGACATGCGTTACTGTGATAGGAACAAGTACAGACAAAGTAGACAGGCAATAAGAACAAAGAGAGGCAAACCTGGTAGCTCAGGGATGGGATGGTCCTCCTCAGCCTCAGCATCGGTGTTCTCATCAGTCGAGCCGCCATATGGATCCTCCTCCTTCACCGTCTTCACTTCTGCTGTTGCTTTGTTCTGTCTGCTCTCCTTCTCCACCCTTTGCACAAATGTCAAAAAGAGATAAAATAAAGAAACATGTCAAACGAGGAAAGCTTATCTCTGCTCTGTGTCTGAACTTCTAACAGTGGTCACAGCTACACTGTACACCTGTAGAGCACAACAGGTCTCCTTTTCAGGGATAAGAGAAATATAATAAGCAAGAAATTAGAATGACAGGCAGGACTGTGGTCATGGAAATGACATTTCTGTTAATGGTTTCACATTCTTTCACTGTTCCACAAGTAGCTAAACACAAACAAAGACAGGAGCAGTGCTAGAAATAGATGTTGAAATTGTTTGTGGAGCTTTGCAGATACTAAGTGTAGATAATAAATGTATTTTTAAATGAAAGTAGTGACTAACCCATCTCTGCAAATCAGATTTTAGAATATATCAATGGTTGTGCTACTACTAGAGGCACAAGAGAGCAGAGGTGGAATCAATGACTGCAATAGATAAACTCGTCCACATGTACATTACAAGTTATTATTTGTCTTGTTTACCTCTGCAGCTCGTCCTCTGTGTCCACAGCAGATTCATCATCATCACCTCCTGTGAAATTAAGTATTAGTTTTTCAGTACAATGCACGTTAAATAGAAAACTGGCAGTTCAAAGTAAATTAATACTAAAAAAAGGGTGTTGATTAAAATTAAGTAGAAGTTTATAAGCATGAAAAGTTGTTTTTCAAAACATGCGTGACCTAGACTCTGTACTGTAGCAGAACACCCCACAACTTGGATGACCTACACTGCCTGAACGCAGCGCACTAGAGTTACAAGACGGTGTCACACTTTGGCATGGTTTTCTTAACCCTTAAATCCCTTGCATCTACAATTAATTTAATAAAATATAAAAGTGTGTGGATTGCAGTCAGTTAAAACAGATGGACATGGTAATTATAATGCCGTTTAGAAAGGCTGTAGCTAGGTTGTGGCTGTATCCCGCTTCCATCTTACCATCACTGCACTGTGGCCCTAATATTAAAACTAATTAAATATGATAATGAAATTCAGTTTCATACATTCTTGTGTTGTTGAGGAGGAACAAAGAGAAGACGCTCTAATTAAAATGTCATCTCCCTGTATGTGCTTGGGGGGTTCAGTGTTTGTTGTGTCTTCACTTTACGTCTGGGTTCCCATTAACATAGAAATGAGAATCATGCCCAAGTCCCTTCACAGCGATTATGCCTTTCCTTCGTTCTAGCTTCTCCCTCAGACAGAACTGACAGAATGTACTCTGCTTATGTCCTTTACAAGGTGGCGCTGTCAACTCAAGTGCTTCATAAAGGTGATCCCTTATGCCTAGTCCCTGAGCTCTTATTGTTCCCTCGGTGCTCTCAATTCATTCATTCAGTCCTCTTCAGTTGTACTGCTGCCCTCTCTCCCTCTTTAGTTATTTGAGCTAATAGAATGAATCACTTCCCATGAGTCACAGCCACTTACTATTCAGCCCTCGAATCTATGTGTAAAACACATCCAGTTAACATGTTTATTTCTTGATTTAAGATAGTGAGCAAATATATATATTTTTATTTACAGGGCTGTGAACCTTTGCCCTTTCTTCCTCTGTGACAGATGAATGTTTTTTCTGTCTCTCTTATTTCCTCTCGTTGCAATTCGATTGTTGGCAGGCTGCCCTGTGGCACTTTGGAGGTAAAGTGTGACGTATTTCTATACAGAGAGGAAAAAAATACTAAACCCTAAGTCTCAGACTCAAACAAAAAAAGAATTGGTAGTAAATCAGAAGTCTGCTTGCTAATCAACATGTTACGTTCCTGCTATTTAGTCTGAGAGAACATAAATATCTGTATCAGGTTTCATGGTAATCCATCCAGTTGTAAAGGTAAGCATCATGACTGAACTAGAATCACTGCCTCACAGTTGCAGTTTACATGCAGGTCTATCCAGACTCCTATTCTTATCAATTCATCATTTCAAGTGGATGTTTGTGCCAGATGTACAGAAATTCGAAGAGCGACCCCTTTGATATTGGATTGACGTGAACGAGACAGATGTGAGGTCAAAGCGACCGACGTTTGACCATCAAAATTTAATTAGATCATCAATATGAGAAATCTGAAGGACGTTTACTGTGAAATATGCAGGAAATAACATGTGGGTGACAGGAGGTCAATGCTCTGATTCAATGACCTTTTAGTGAAGGGGAAATGTTTCCTGTTAGGACATAAAAGTAGTACTCAATTATCAAATGTGTGGCAAAGACGACAGGACCATGTTTTTGTACTATTAGAGGCCGTTCTAAATGACAAATGAAGTGTCAGAGAACTTAGAACTCAGATAAGTCATAGATTCCCCTTTTACTCAGTACACAACCCAAAGTGTTAACATTAATTTAACATCAGTGTTAAGTACCTTGGAAAAACTGCAGTGATATAAAGGCTGGGAGACATAACTTATAAAAACGTTTGTTTTAACCTTCAACACACAGGATAATGGAGAAGATATTCTTGCTCTTTTTTTTTTTTGGTTGTTTCCATGACTAAGTGCTTCTTTGATCTTGACCGTCATTTTGTGATTACCTCTAATTCAATGGGCCGGCTGCCCAATTCTACTTAAATTATCATTTCAGCCTGTTTCAGGTGAAGTTCAGCTACAGCTGCAAAGAAAACAAGATTTAAGACACCGTAACAAGTGTCAACTTTCCAGAACAAAAATGCACTTTATGCAGTACACTAGGAAAATAAGAGATGTCTGGCTTCACTGAAGCGGCCCTGCTGATGTTGACTGAATCTTAAATGAAATAAAAAAAGATTTAAATCCCAGTGGCACTTGCAATAAAGTTGTCTGATGCAAACCTTTTTCATCCACATCCGTGGAGCCACCATACTCATCATCATCATCATTGTCGTCATTCCTCTTTTGTGGTGTGTTTTTGGGGGTGACCTGTCTCTCTTGCTTCTGTGGAGTCTGCAAAAACAGCATTGACAGAGCATTAAAAATGTGACAGTTAAAAACTGGCAAAATTATTTTTTAACATTTATATCCAGTCATTTGGCAGACACTTTTATCCAAAGCGACAAGTGAGGCACAAGGTAAGCAAAATATCTAAGGCAAGGAGAAACCTAGGTAAAGTGCTCTAGGAATATCTGTTTCCCCTTCATGAGGTGTAAATGCAAGATCTATTCATTTTTAATTAATATTTAATGATGTTTTTACTTTTTTTATAGGAACATTTAAAAAACAAATTAACCTTTGTGTTCATTTCCTCTTCACTCTGGTCGTCCATATCCATTTCGCTCTCCGAGCTCGACTCTGCTCCATCCATCAAATACCTGGGGGAACACAGAAATGGGATGCACACAATGTGTCAGCATGATGAAAGGATAGAGAGAAAAGAGTGCTTGCGCAATATATCTTGCTTCCAATCAGCTTTACTTGAACAATGCATCAAATAGGAGTGGGGCTTTGTCAGCCGACAGTGGAACAAATGGAAGATTCAGAGTGAAGGTAATATTTTTCAACAGGAAGTCTTGATGTTTAAAGCATTGCCACTGGCTGTATATTAAATACTTTGAAGTTCACCTGCTGGGACAAAAGTCTATAAAACTGAAGGGGGGGAGGAAAAAGAAACTGAAAAACGCGCCTATCAACATCCCAGTCCTAGATTAACCTTTGTATCAGGACACCACCAGCATCAATTAAAAATGGCTGTTAAAAAGCAGCATATCTGTCAAGTGTAATACGTATACGTGCTGTATTCCTGTTCTTTTCTTCTAGTTATAAAAGAGTTACCTGCAGCCATTGTTGCAAAGTGCAACAACTGGGGGCACAGTTTTATCAAGTGACCATTTTCTTTAACAATTTCTTCATCACAAACTAGAACTACAATTGCAATATCTTCCTCTAATTGTGGCAGAAAGCTTTAAATGTGTTTGTTCATCTACTTATAGCAGCTGGCCTGTTGTGTCGAGCTCAGGAATTAGGCAGACATTCAATATTTTTTTTTTCTCAAACTCATATTTTTTAATGAAGCTACTAGACAAGTGGACAGTGCACAGCAAATGCTTTTCTGGAGAGATTGGAGAGGCTCAGCAACTGGGTAAGAATAAAAACACGAGAGGAGATCAATGATGACAAAATAATTGGGTTAAACTGTGGTGTCACGTTCCCAGAATAAAACACAGGGAGATCGTCTGAGGACTTCTGAGTGCATGAGGTGTTGGTTGTAGTGAAATATAAAATGCGTACATCATGCAACAGATCAGCAAAAACTGCCATATTATAGTTGCCTACATGCATATGCTAAAAGTCAGCAGATATATCCACTGTATGCTTACTAAATGTATAAAGCACACGGACATAAGATAGGTCCAACAGCACAAACTTAGAAAGTTGCCATTTTACCAAATCCTCATTTTCATTTAGATACAGCTCTATTGTGATGGGGCGTTGTAGAGCTGCTTGAGTGTTTTCTGCTCTCCCCTCTTTCTGCCTATCTCTGGATCCTCACTGATTGGATAATGACTATGGAGAAAGTATTTCTTAGATGCTTAGCTGATGTCACAATCCCATTAATAGATACACTACACAGCCCATATGCGAGGCAGGATGATGTTGCGCATTTGTTTCCAGATGCTCCGTGACAATGTGCTTGTGGTGCGTGATGGAGTAACAGTTGGAGAGAGAGAGAGTGTGAGTGTGTGTGTTTGTGTGGGTACTTGCCATCATCAAAGTAAGTGGTTCGTTTAATTACCCATAGCAGATGCAGATTTTAAATAAAGGCTACATCATCAAAGCTGCACACTCCACGTGCTGCACAATAGCGGTGCTGAGCAGGGAAATGGATTATTCTTACAACAAGAGACGGGGGAGACCGGGGGAGAGGGATCTTCAGCACAATCAGTTAGTGACAGAGAAAGGCGAGCACAAGTGAGAATGACGACACAGGCCGCAGCGAACGTCTCATTTCAATGCACTTTTTGAGAATCTTCAAGTAAGGATCAGATTTCACAAAAGCCAGGCACTATGTGCCATCACCTCTGAGCAGTTCTTATTTAAAAAGCTTTCTACATTAGCCTCTCTCTGCCCCTCTCTATCAGTTTCTGTGCTGTGCACACTGTGGCTGTCCAGAATAATCCTATTAAAACTCTCTCTAACCACTTTTATTTCTGGCTTTGACAACAAACCTGATCAAAACATTATCTAGAGATGTCACCTGCTGAAGCTGGATGGCAATCTCTTTGAAATGACTGTCAAATTAAATGAATTAATAATGCCACATGAAAGGCAAATCTAAGGTTTTGCTCCATTTCTGTGTGATGGCAAACAGAAAGCTGATTATTAAATAGTTAACAAATAAATTTTTGACTAATAGTTTCAGCACCAAACTTGCATTTAATGCTTGAAAGTGATCTGTGGATATATTTGTGTTTTCAATAACACCATGTCCTCTTTGAGATATGCACACTTCAATGTGAAAATGAGCCGGTGATGTTACACACTGGTGTCATATCTGAAAAGAACCCAGACATTTTTCTGTAAAGGTCACACTGGCAATGTGAATGAAAAAGAAAGGTTGTAGCTTAATTTCTGTAACACTTTCTGTACAGTTAAGAGATCACAGTGGATAAAAGGGCCTATTTTTCAGGCAGCAGAATGTGTCATACATAATAAAAGATTACACTAACGAGACATTTGATTTAAAAAGGTATCTGCAGGGTTGACGACCACTGTCAATCACCCACATTGAGAATCTCACAATGAATCAAGTTCAAGGTAATGTGTCCAATCCATCTAAGCCGTCCAGTCAGCAGTCTTCTTCTTTGATGTCATTACTCTCCAAAGGTAAGAGTGAAAAAAACAACTCCAGAATATTTTACCAGCACTGCAGCTCAAGCTACTGACCAGTTCTGTAACTGAGACTTCAGTGTTTGTCAGAGGAAGCAAGTACAGAAGACACGGAGTCATTACTATTATTAAATATTCAAATATAGTAAAATTAATGTTGTATAAGGCACAACAGCAAACTGATTGTTAGTTGAGCTGAGTAGCAATTACTTTGATTATAGCCTGTGCCTACAGTCATTTTTTCATACATGAAGCAGCTGAAATTATTTTTAAAGGAATTTAACATTTTTAAAGTCTTCACAGAATAAACACGTGTGTTGCACTTTCTTTGTGTGCTTACAGTATTAGCCAGAGGCACCGATCAATCCGCTAAACCCTACATTACCACAGGTCTATTATAGTGAACACAGATCTCAAACCCTTCAGACATTTACAATCTCGAGCCAGCTTGTTTCCTCATTGCAGTAAGCATAAAAGCATAAAGTAGCTACTCTCTTTACCAAATCTTAAAACTCAGCATTCATTAGACAGTCATGCTACAGTATGTATGTAGCACATAGTTAGCATGCTGTTATTGCTGCTGCTTCTGTTGAACCAAATGAAAGGTACTCCAGCTGGTAGGGATGTAATGATTCTATTAATTCATGGGTCTGTTCGGACTTTAGTTTCTGAGCCAGTTCAGTTCATACCTTGGTTTTTGTTTTGTTTTTCATTTTCTTGGGGTCGATTGGACAAAACAAGATATTTAATGTCACCATAGGCTCTGGATAAATGTTATGAGAATCAGGAAGAAAGGAAGAAGGAAATATTTCATTCACACTATAATTTTAGCCACTCAATTGGTTTAGTATTTCATGATGCTCCCAATGTTGTTTGCTGTGACTATCCATAAAGACTGTCACTTATATTGTTAGAACTAAATTAGTAAAATATTGTGATATAGTTTTAATTCTATATTGCCCATCTCTAATGGGCATTTTTAATTTTCTAATGCTAATACCTTATAGACTCTCCAATTGATTCCTCACATGAAGAAAAAATGGTAAAGCAAAGTTTCATACAGTATAACACAAGTACAGTACTATTCCAATTAATTTTGCTTAAGATGGGTTTTCAGCTCTACATTATTCAGTAGACACAGACTCATATGGAGTGATGATAAAAAACCTTGATGTTGCAAAAGCTCCCCCAATAATGAGGCATATAATTAGAGAGCTGCTGGAGCTGACCGGGTTGGATTTGTGATCACAGCAGGCATCAGCTGCTCAAGGTTACAATGTTCTCTGTAGCAAGTGGGCATCACTGCTGTGAGGGGTGTATTTCTGGACGCTTCAATCAGTGTGAGTGCTGTGCACAGATTGTACAATGTAGAAGTACAGATGTGGCTTAAGAGAAAGTATTAATCAAAGTGAATTAATGCAATGAACGCATGCTCTGTACACTAAAACAGGGTGTCAGTAGGCACAAGTGTCATGACAGTGAATTCCAACCAGCTGATTCTGTGGCCACAAAGGTCTGAAATTCCACCTCAATTCAGTTTTAAGTCACTATTATAACTATAAAATCTTCTCTCTAGTTTGTTGTGTATTTCTGTCTCTCTTACTTTTTATAGGAGATCTTCTGTTTCCTCTTATGGCAGTCGATCACCCAGTCCTTCCGTACGATGATGCCCCCTGCTGATTTCACCTGGCTGTACTTAGGGGTGTTAGCGAAGGCACAGCTGGAGATTAATGCGCCAAAAACAGATGTGCACACACAAACACACACATAGAACAGAAACACATACGGTTACATCACAAAGAGAAGCTGACAAGGGCAATAGTCTGCTCTGACAGCAGCGATCAAGATGCAACCAAACTGAATTATTGAGTGCACCAACAGAGCTGTTATGCAATCCAGTAATCTGTTTCAATGATAACAAACAACTACAGATGAAAATATCTCATGAAAAAACATCCCCTATATTACAATTGCCTCAATAAATCATATGTTTACCAACGTTCTAGATATTTGAATAAAGTGTGGCAACGCAAAAGGTACATCGACACACCTTTTTATATGTGTACAAAATCACAAAGGCCCTGAAAGAGTGTGGCTGAATCTATAACCTGTGAAACCGGAAGGGAAGTTTTCTTTGATCACTGTTCCTTACAGCGACAACTTTTGATTTGTGGAATATAAAATCTGACATTATGTCATCTCAAAGTCTGAGAAAACTGTCACAACATTTTGCATAAATTTATGCTCAAACTAAACTACTTTACAACTACAGGAAGTTAAAAATCTATGTACTGTAAGACTAAAACAGATATGTTGCTTTACTGTGGTAACTCTATTGTGTCATGTAAAATCTCAAAATACACAGAGTAAAGTAATAGTTTTTAAATTTTTTATCAATTTATTTTTTATTTATTTTACCCTTGGTGCAAATTAAACAAACCACATTAACAACATACATCATGTTAACTTGTGAGTTTTAGAGAATCTGCTACGTGGATTTTTTTTAGCTTTTAGTCTTTATGCTAAACTGAGCAGCAGCTAGTTTAATTATAACTATGCAGACATAATACTGGGTTCAGTTGTCCGATCTCAGTCTCCACATATTTCCCTAAAACTTGTATCATAAAAACATTTCACACATACGTGCTATAGTGAGGACAACTTAAATATACAGTTTATACATACTTTTCTTTTTTTCCCCTCCCTGATGGATACTTACATAAGGTGTGTGGAGTCAGGTGTCCAATCGGGTCGATACTTAGCTCCCATGTCCAGAGCCTTTTCTCTAATCTCCCCTCTAAAGGGGTTCTGAAAGCCACTGAGGACAAAGACAACCCCCTCCATGATCCGGTTGAATGGGACCTGTTGAGTACTCTTGGATTTTGCTTTTTGTTGTTTGGTTTCAGGTTTTGGTTTGGACTGACTTTCTTTCTTCTTTTCAGAGGATTTCTGTGCCGGGGAAGCTGAAAAGACAATTTAGAAAATCAAGGCATTTTTCAGTAAGAAAATAATCTGTATGCTCAGACTCATAAGCGGTGAGGTAAATGTTACCTTTTGCTGCACTGGGAGTGGGTGTGCTGGCTGTGCTGGGTTTGTGTTTAGGGGTCGTAGTTTTGGCCTCAGGTGAGCCAGCTGGACTCGCTTTCTTTGAAGGGGGAGGGCCGGAGGCAGACTGACGCTCTTTGCTGAACTCAAACTTTCTTTTTGCTGGAGGCTATGAAGAAACAATTAATATAAATAACTAACAATCTGCATGCTCGAAGCACTAAAATGACAGTGTTCCTGTTTGAGACAGGAGCTGTGGATGAAGAGCTGTTACATGACAACTGGAATAAAGAGGAGTTGCACAAAAAGTTCAACTGATGGGTACATTTCATAATATTATAATTAGCTTAATTGTTGCCAAAATGTAGGAGAAAGTTTTTTCCTCTGATGATTAGTGAGTCATCTAAAACAAATCTTTATCACACAAAATGGTGACAATGATTATGCTAATTTTTAAAGTATTATAGTCTTTAGTAAAAGACAATTAGAAAAATAAACTGAACTGATTATCACTGTGATTTAACGCACTAAACTATTCCCAGGCGCGTACTTTATTTATGCAGTGTATTTAAATAAAAATTTTCCTATTTATGTTTTTCTTTCAAACGTTAATATGACATGTAGCTGATATCTTGTCTGTTCAAGCAGTTAAACAGATGCAGTTTTTGTGCCAAAAAATATTTCAAGCTATTTTCTGAAGTTGATGAAAGCTACAAAAAACTGCATGAAAATTGATGAACCAGTATTTTCAAACAGTGGAAAACACCACTGTGATATATTAAAGGATGAAAGCAGAGCTCATTACACATAGTGAATTGATCTTGTGTTTAAATCAAGTGTGCCTGAAATGAACATAAAACTGAAACCAACACAAAGTTTCCCGTAAACATCTAAATAAGTCACTTTTGACAGTTTGTGCTGTAAATAGTGATGTGACTGTCGCTGTGTGTCAGTCACCTCCCTGACAAGCGTATTAAAAAATAGGGGAGAGAGAGAAAGAAAGGCAAAGCGATCGGGAAGCGTCTTTTCTGTCTCTACACAGCTAAAATCAGAATTTTCCCAAATCAGGCCAGGTCAGAGGAGAAATCAGATGACTCTTTTTCTGCATGTATACTCGGATTTCCAGTAACCAGGTTTATTGAGTGCATGTAAATGTATTCCCCAATTACCAAAGAAACCTTGTTTCTCTCAGTACCATGGTCACTTGAGTCCATGTAAACGCACTGAATGAGGGTGACAGTGGTGTGCATTACCTGCGGTGAGGCAGAGCTGGAGGAGGAAGGTTGGCTTGAAGAGTGTGGGGTGCCACTAGCATGCAGGGCAGCAGAAGCATAACTCAACTTCTCATTCTGAGGAGACACTGAAAAGAGATAAGTGCAGAGGGTTGGTGAGGGAACAAAGGAAAACTATTCACACAAAGCAATTTGATAATAAGAACTGCCTTTGAAGTCACTCTTCGCTCTTGTCTCTTGGCACACTTTAGTAGCTTTAAATAAATCCTAATTAGGCCTGTGCTGCGTTTAATTGTTTGAATTGATTACCCCTTTCTAATCACAAGGACTCTGAGCAAATTGAATTGGCCTTCAGTAGCTGGTAAATTTAAATCAATGGATTTACCTTTTAGTGGGGTACTGGACTTTGTTGCATTGTCCCGATTGAAGAAGAGACTGCCAGGTTGAAGACTGGGCCCAGATGAAGGAGACTCATCCTTCACCTTGAACTGTCCCAGCTTTGTCAGTTTCTGGCAGGAGAGAAGAAAGAAAGGTTCAGTGTTAAAAGACAGGATGAAAGGACTGAGTGAAGTGTTCCCTTTAAAACAACAAAAGGTTTCATCTTCACAAATTACTTTATAGCCTAAAAGTTTGTGCTGCTTAGAGGACAGATTAAATGTGCTGCACATAGTGCAGTGACACACTGTGTCAACTTTTAGTGCTGAATTCCCACCAGAACATCAGTGTAAGTTTAAAATCTGAAAACCAAAATCTATTTTTGTCAACTAAAAAAGGTGCTGATAACAGAGCAATGGGATATTTAATCCTGCAGTAGCACACTCAAACAGCCCAACGAGTTATAATTCAAAGCTTTTTGTTGGTGCCATACAAAATGTGCATCAAGTTAAAAATTTCCCAAAATAAAATTTATTGACAAAGTACAATCAATACAAAGACATAAACACAGAGAGCAGAAGCTGTGGCATTAACTTCTTGACTAATCTAACTCACTGCCATGTCATTTTCTGTCATTTATGCAAGTGAAATGATCGCTCTGAAGGCTGCAGATGCGTCTGCTCAGATATCAGCTCGATAAATCGACTGACCACTAGTCTTCAAAAACACTGAGAATATGATGCTGAACTTACTGGTGAGGTTGTTGGAAGGGGGTCATTTTTGTCAGGAGGTGAGTGGAACTTGACAAAGGCCAGTCCATAGGCTATGTTCTATAAATACACACAGAAAAACATCTTAGACCATTTCAATTTTAATTAAAATACCAAAATCCCTTCACTGGCCCCCAGTTCAATACAAAATATACAAAAAATGATTATTATATTTAAAATTTAAAATCCTGATAGTGTGTTTGGCACTAGGTGGTTCAGTTTCCCAGTATTTTTCTGACCTGCTTACCAACTACAGCCCTTTTAGACCTCTCAAATTCCTAGAATCGAGATCCCCTGATTCAAAATATAAATAAGGTCTAGAACATAAACTTAAAAAAATTGCTTTACCCACTCTGAACCATTCCTCTGGAATGGTTTGCCTGATGAAATAAGGTCAAAATAAAAACTGCTCTTTTGTTTAAAGCTAAGTCTAAAACCTTTCTGTTTTCTCAGGCCTATGAATTGTTGTTGTTTTTGTAGCCATTGTGTCTGACCCAAAGTATCTGATATGTATGTTTTTATGGGTTTCTTTATAATAAAATGTTCTGTACAAACACATTTGCATTTGCTATTGTATGGACACCATACTCTCTTTAAAACCTGAAGTTATTTTTAACGTATTGTTTGATAGAAATCACTGGGAGCTTACTTTGTTGTATGGCTGGCTGCATACAAGTTTTACTCTGTCCCACTTTTCCTGTGCTGTGCTCTTCTGCAGCTGGTTTGGCCCAAAGAAACGCACTCGGTTCATGTTGGTGCTATTGCGGCTCTCCGTGGGGGACATGAAGGATGACATAACTAGAAGAACCTCAAAATCAAAGTACATAATATGGAGTGATTACTCATTAACATAGTAAGGAAGTGATATCATTTTACTAGTTTGGTTTTGAAAGAATACCTCATAGTCCTGATCTTTGACAGCTGAAGAATTCCCAACCAACACCTCAATGAAAGCCGAGCCTTCATTTCCAATATCAATGCTGTGTATCTGCTCCTCCTTTTCAAACTAAGAAAAAAAAGTAAGAGTGCCAAATAATTTAAAAATGCAACCAGTATAAAAACTTTTTGTATTTTTATGTTAAGGAAACATTTCCACAGATTAATCACCCCCCTTACTCATAAAATAATGTAATAAAGGGATAATAATGTGAAGTCAGTGCTGCAGAGAGCACTGACCTCACTAGCTAGTAAGGCTTTATAAAAAGGTAAGCTAGTAAAATGGAGTAAAGATGACCGAGATATCTACTTTTCTCCCAGACATGATTAAAAGTCAGCATTTGGCAACTTTACTGCTGCCTTATCCACAGAGAATAATTGAAAGTAAAAAAAAAAATAAATAAAAAACTGCTTTCAATATATTCTCTGGTCAAAAAAAAAGACAACCAAAACCATAAGAAAAGGGAAGCGGCAAGCCTCTTCTACATCCACACAAATGTACTGTTTAAGTAATGTGGCATACACAAGTATATCTATGAGCACAAACTAAACACTTGCATAGCAAAAATAACTCAGGAGATGAGGAACTGGCAGACGCTTTAATCCAAAGCGACTTCTAAGTGATGTACAAGGTACAAGCATAGGGAGGTATTGCCTCAGGACCCCTGCTGGAGCTAGGGGTCCTAGCCACAGCTAGGATTCAAACCTCAGTCTCTCGCAAGGAGGGCAGGGATCTAACCAATACACTATCCAATGTTTATGTTGAATTAAACAAATTCCCAACACCCTGAAGCCACATACAGAAAGGTTATAACTAATATTGGAGTAGATCCTGCTGTGACTGAATTCAAAACCATGCAACCACTGCCGGTTAAAAACTTGAGTATGAGAGGAAAGAGTACCTGCAGGATAACTGATGTCTGCTTCTCCCCGGATCTTGCTGCTTTCCACTTTCTGTAGGTGTCAGAGCTCAGCAGGTTGTCTGCCTTGTGGGTCTGTTATACACGATGACGTGAAATGAGTGGAAGAAAGCCTCACATTTGGCTAGCGTTAAATGCTTGAAAAATACATCTCGGATACATCAAGAGACACAAAATTCAGTGGAAGTGACATAAGAACAACTTACAGTGTCCTCAGTGCTGCAAGACACGACGTGCTTGAGTTTGATTTCTGGCATGTTGCTGATTCTCCACAAGATAAACACTTATGTTGACTAGCTGCAGAGACGCGAACGGAGCGCCTGTCTTGCCACTAAGCTGTATCGTGACCGGCTAACAAAACATAAAACACACCAGGTTTCAGTGGGAGCGACTTTAAACTCTAAAAATAAAACTAACTCTGTTTCTATTTAGCGACAGACAATTTGCTAATGTGATAGCACGCTAGCAAACAATAGGCAGAGGGAACTTTTCCTGATTAGCCTGATGATTTTAACACACCTAAAGGGCTGTTATACGCGACCTTATCAAACTAGCATGTACTAGACACATATCCGCTCACTTTGCATTACCGCAAAACTCAGAAAATAAATATAAATGTGTTTAAATTTTAGGTATATGTGCATTGAGGGAAACTCATTTTCCCACCAAAAGGCTGTTGTCTCATAACGTGACGCAACTTCCGGCCAATGACGCTCCCATCCAATGAGCGTGTCCCTCTTCTTCTTCTTCTACTATTTTATCAGCGCATCAGCGGCTAATATCGCCACCATGTGTCCAGAATGTGCACATGTAACTTACAAGCACCCCTATGCAATTATGGTGTGGATTAAAAAATGTGAAACAGATGAAATAGATCTCTTTAAACAAACAGTCAACAGTTAAAATTGTATTAAAATGTTTTTCAGCAGACCTATTTCATAGCAGGCATTTGGAAATCTGAAGCAGAAAAGATACAAATTGCCAAACACTTCTTGCTTCACTGTGTAATGAATTTAGCAAATTTCATTACAGCTTGTGCTGCAGTATTTCTCTCTCCAGAGGAACTTTAACCACTGCCTGAGGACAACATAATACACCTGCTGTTACACCTGCAACTGGAGAAGCAAACTGGTGAGAGTAAATGAAATATGACGATGCCTGAAGGGCTTTGTAGAATGGACACACACACACACACTCACACACAAAATCTTGTCAATTATCAAAGCTTTTGGTCTTTTATAAAAAGAGAACAGAGGTAGCAACTTGGAGACAGAAATTGTTCAGTACTGCAAAGACATCAGGGTGCATGATTTTGAGATGCCGATGACAGGGATGTACTAAAAGTACAATTTATATACAGTATCCTGAAAGCTACATTAATGCATGTGTTACTAATAGTAATAGAGGGAATCTGCGGTGTAGTGGGAGTTTATTGTAGCAGGTGAATCAGGTGACACAGAACTCAGAGGATCTCCAGGTAAATTGCTGTTTCTGCCTCGGCCACAGCAGTCCTCTGCACCTCCCTCATGCCTCTAACTCCCAAACCAGCTTGTCTGTCTAAGCCTCCTCCCTCTCCACGTCTTCTTCTCCCCCCACCTCTTCTGCTAATTGGACGAAGCTAAAAAAAGAAATGTGACTGTTAGTAATTTTAATCATCTCATAATATACATCAAATAGATAAGAGAGATAATAAGCTTGCCATGGTACAGTACAACATCAAGTTAATCCAATACCTGGTCAGTGTGGACAAAAAGAGGCGTGCAGTTCTGATATACAAGTTGGTAGCTGCCGTTAGTGTAGATATGAGTCACTTCTGTGCAGTTAATGTAGAGGGGCATCTTGTCCTGATAAATTCCCTGTCCTTCAGGGTACACAGCTGGATGTCTGCTTAGGACATTGCTTGGAGAAGAATAACACATACAGTATGTGAACATCACAGCAAACATTTGTAATTGTCAGGGAATGCTAATGTTATTGTTGATTTGCTTTACATACTTTCCGGCTTTCCTTCGGCAGCAGTAGAAAATAAGAGACATAAGGAAAATGACCAAACAGATGGCTGCAGCAGATATCACCCACAACATAAAAGGCACTGTTTCTGTACCTGGACAAAAGAAGCATCATTAGATCAGTACAGAAGTATGGTGTAAAGCAATAATCATCCCAGTTTCATTCTCAAACGGCCGTATAATAACATGTTTTATGGTTTAGTTGCCTGTTACTCATGCTTTATGTAATGAGTAACTTAGATACACAGTAATAAGAACTACCGCAATGAAAAAGCTGCAGGGTTCAACATATGGGTTTCTTTAGAACATTTCATGAATGATTCTTTAACTTGTTTTCAAGCTACTGGCATGCTACACAGACGTGCACAGAGACCCTACATCAGAGTGAATAAACAAGAGGCAGAGCTGTTTTCTTCTGAAACATTGCTTTGAACACACCTTCTTCCTGCAGCAAGACCTGGGAGTCATTTCCCAGCGCGTTCAAAGCAAAGCAGATCACCATCAGGGGTTTGCCCATGTGGCCCTTCAGAGTAGCCGTGAGCATGTGAGGCTCTGATGTTACTGACACGTTGTAATCATGAGGCGGAACAGTCCCGTTAACGCTCCAGGTGACGGCAGGTTTAGGGTTGGAGTCGACTGAACAGCGGCACAGCACCTCCATCTGCTCTACTACACAGCTGGAGGAGGGCCGGAGGATGACTGGTTTATCTGGCGGCAAGAGGGGACAGACCTTTACACTTTGCCAAATGCTTATGCTTTAAAATATCACAGATAATGTTTTGTACTTCAAATCATAATTGTTATTCTATTATTGGTATTTGTACTTCTGGAACAAATGCAATGTTGGGGTTTTATTTGTGTTTTAACTATTTTAAATTACAAATTATATTGCAGCATTATATCAAACTACTTAACCAAGACTCAGAGTGACAGTAAAGAGTTTATATTGAACAAGTTGTAAAAACCTGTTGAGACAAGCTTGTGATTTTATACTATACAAATAACAATATCAGTGGATCGCTTTGATAAGAGTACTGTGCATTAGTTTCTTACTGCGAGACTGATACTGCTTTCCTATGTGTAGTGTAAAAGTGAAGCTACAGTTAGCTCAGCCCAGCAAAGTGACTGGAAACACTGGAAACAGGGGATGAGTCAGACTGTAAATCTGATTTTCTAAAATAAACCCTTCACCAATTACATTTTAGCTGCACAACCTGCAGTGCGGTGAAACTCAGCCTGCTGTTACTGTTACTTTTTAATACTCAGTAAGAAAACTTATTTCAATTAAAAACAACTAATATTTATGTATACCTATTATAGGTTACAGGAAAGAGGATTACATTGTATGTTCAGTGATGTGTGCTCAGAGTTTCCATGACCAATCAGGTTCTGTGCTGTGCAGCGCACCCTCATGTCTCGAGTTATGTTGTACACTCGAACTGTGTGCGTGTGCTGGTGGAGGTGCACCGTTCTGCCTCCTTGAGTGTAGGACCAGCGATACTCTGATGCTGGCGGGTCAGCTTTGCATGAGCAGATCAATAAGGCACTGCCCCCCTCCACCACTGTCAAGGTCTGGACCTCAACTTTCACATCTTTTGGTGGAACTGCAGATCACAAAACAATAAAGCTTTAAGTGTAAACTGGGCAAAGACACATAAAGATATAAAGTAAAAGGTACCCACATGTCACATGCAGGTCCTGTGAAGTGGTCAGTGGTTTTGCTCCTGGATAGCTGACTTCACATCTGAGCCTTGGTTTCACCTGATGCGACACAGTGAAGGACAGAGGGGCCAGTAACATCAGTCTGTGGGGCTCTACATGTAGTGTCTGTACCTCCCCATGCTCAGTGCTGTTCAGCGGGCCTCCTCTCTCCAAGCTCCACCGCAGGGCCGGAGGTCTGGTGGGACACTGATAGAAGACAGAGCAGTTGAGGGTGACCAGCTGCCCCTCTCTCGCTGACAACGTGCCATGGATGACAGGAGCCTCAGGTGTGCCTGTCATTGAGTAGAAGCTGAGTCATTGCTATGATTTATTAGTGCTGGGTGTTTAATTAAAGTCAAATAATGACAAAAGAACAGTTCAGAGACATTACATGTGGTAGATTCTCTCCTAAGTGTTGGTGTTAATGTCCTGCACTTTTTTCTTTCCCAACCATAATTCAGTATCTCTGTATAGTATAGAAGTATAGAAAGAGAGCAGCAGGCCATTTTCTACTCACCCACGACATCCAGATTAAAGCTTTTTGGTTTTCCCCAAAGTGAGTCCCCAGCACTCTTCAGAGCTATCTCAAACATCCGTGAGTCATCCTGTCTGATCCTTTCTATCTTCACTGAGCAGTCACCATCTGTGATCTGGCCAAAGAGGGACATCCGGCCTAAGAAATCCCTGCTCACTTGATTCTTGTCCCTACTGTCAAAAGCCGTGCTCTGAAGAGGAATTAAATAGCCACCACCTCTGAACCTCAGCCTGACGTCCACCTGCTCTTTCTTTGACTTGAAAGCATGAGGAGCTGGAGGAGTGAAAGAGCAGGGAATCACCACACAAGAGCCCACCAGGGCTTGGACTCGGTCAGGGACTGAGGGTACAAGAGAGACAGTCTGGACCCCCCTCCACATAGCTGCTGATATGATGGAAAACAGAAAACTATGACATTTCCTTTAGAACAAAATTAGAAATGTTGTATTTTACTACGCTGTCTGTAAATGTGACCCAGAAAACATTTCGCAAGATGTATATTTAGAATTAGGGAAGAAGGCAACTACCCTTTTGGCTCTGGTACTAGAGAGCCAAAAGCAGTGCTACTACTGCTAGTTTTTCAATCTCTGGATATTAGTACATTTCCACAATACATTTAAAATACTGTATTTGCTCTGTCATTAACTTTATGGAGAAAATGCACATGCAATTTACATCAAAAGACAGAATTTGTATGAAAACATAACAAACTATAGTGCACTAGTTTCTGCAGAAAGCATTTACAGTCAACAAAAGACATTTCTACATCTCTTGAGTTATACTCATACTAAATGCAATGGTATCAGGAAAAACAACCCATAACTTTACCAGGCAAATATGTAATGCCCTTTCATTTTTATGCAAAACTACAAAGATATTTGGGATAAAAACATCATAAATATTGAATTTAATTACTCACCAATGATCAGAGGACACACAAGAAAGACTGTGCTCACATGCATGACTGCAACCCTGCTCTGCCAGCACAGAGGAAAGGATGAACAGTGAAGTAAAGAGGAGGAAGTTGGATCGTTTCTTTGTGCTCCTGAAACTATGACATCACTCAGATGCCGCATCTTCCATTTATTTTTTTGCTTTAATTTTAATTATAATTAATGTCATTTCACATTTCATTAGTAAATACACAAAGCAAATCAATCAATCAATTAATCAACTGCTTTAGATATTTCAAAAGGCTCAATTAGTCTTTGGCAATGGGAAATGTTTCCAAGGGAAAGAAAGACATCAGCAACTATCTGAAAGACAACACATGACAAGGAGTGAGTCACTCTCATGCTGTTGCTGTTTCCTCAAAGGTTCCAACTAAATGTGTTCATTTCTAATTCTCTCTGTCTACATGACCTGAACAAACCAAATATATGTAATTAGATAAAAGTGATAGCAGCAAAAGCTCCACAGAAAGTTAAATAAAAAAGATTAATGATTAACATTTCTCCTTGACATTGATTTATTGCTGCTCTGCTGACAATAAACAACAAAGTTATGTGTCAATGTTAGTGGCTCATTGAAAATTAACTTAAAAATTACTTTCAAGCTTTTGTTGTATTTTGCAGCCCTAAAATGTCCTGAAAACACTTTGCATTTTTCTGCATGTTACATTTAAACCACTGAAGGGGATTGGTGTGCTTCTGCAAGATCAAACACAGCCAAGTAATCACAGTCAGGGACAAAGACCTTAACTATCTGAACTATGAACCCATTGAATGGTTGTTTGAATTGCTCCTATGAAGTAGTACTCCACCTCCCTACACCTTAAGTAGAACAAACAGTGTTCATGCCAACACTCATGACTGCAGGGACCAAACTACACAGGAGGGTAAACTTACTGAAGGATTTCTTTAAGGTACGTATTTTAGTTAACGTCTGTGGTACAATTAGTAGAGAGTTCCTTACTGTATTTCATGTAGTAGTTTCCAGATTGTGTGCGACAACTGCTAAATCAACTGTAAGTTACACTGTGTTTTAAAGAGGGAGCACATTGTGTTTCCCTTTTTCCTCTTTACAGTCTAGCCTTATTTTCTGGAGCCATGAACTCGGCTCAGCAGCTGCTCCGGTCTCAGAGAGACTTCTTGCTGAACTGGACTTGCGACCACCCAGCTCCATTGCTGCGCTGGCTACGTGATGCTGAGGTACTCTCCTCTGCCCAATACCTGTCTCTGCTAGAGAGATCACCTTCCAATGCCGTGGCTCAGGCTTTAGAGATGGTGTGTGCCACTGAGGAGAGCAGCCAAAAGTTTCTGCTGGTGCTGAAGGAGGTGCAGGATTATTACTGCCGAGATCTGCAGATCTGGGTAGAGAGACACTGCAAGAACGATGCCATGGCTAAGCCAATGGTTGCACCTGTAAAAGTTAAAGGTAAGGTTGCTTTTATATAAATATGATGACTATATACAGTCAGTATTCATCTGAAAATGTTCATTGAAAGTTAAAAGAAAGACGAATAATATTGTTTTTCAGAACCTTGCAGTGCAAAATGAGGACAACTTTTACTGCCTTGTTAGAGGTGTGAGAAGATTATTAACAGGGTACAATCACCTGTGATGTCTTGCCAAATACTTTTTGCTGACTTTGGCAATGAAGTAGTGTAAATGCATAAAGAATATTTAGCTTATCTAAGATAAGGTTTTGGCCATCGTGTTAGCAATTTGCCTCCAGAAATAGTAATGTCTGTAAATCAGATATAGAAACCTGTACAGTATACTACACTTACATTGTGCCAAGTGATATTGACAGGAGTCTAATAGATGCTTAAATGTCCTAAATATAATGTGTCCACAGAAAAGAAGTCCAAAAGCCCATTTGCTAAACTTTTCAAAGGAAAGAACAAGGAATTCACCCCAACCTCTGAGGTTACAGGTACAGATTTATTACTTGACAAAAACTACATTTTTACACCTTAGTATTTGTAGTGAACTTCTTTGATAAATAATACAAACATATATAATAACTGATGAAGGCAACTATGAGTCAATGTGATTTTCCTTTTATTTGTTTTTTTTTTTTGTATTATTTGTTTTTATTTATGAATGAACTCAAGTAAAATAATCTTACAATTATTTCATTGTGCAGCTCAAGGAGAACTGAAACCCAGCAAGAGTGTAAAGCTGGCCAACATCCGAAGTGTGTAAATATTGGTGAAGGAGATGAGTTAAAATTTAAATTTCTCCACAGCTGACGAGTAATTAAACTTCAAATTTCCTGTTTACCTTACAGTTCCCATTTCTGCCCATAAAACAACTCTACTGAAACGCACAGAGCAGTTAAAGTGTTTCTCTGAAGGAGAGGGAGTGACTTCGAACTCAGCTTCTCACATCGAGATCCGCTATACCGATCTTTTTGTGACAGAAGATAGTGACTTACTTGACAGCAGCCAACATGAGTACTTTGACCTGGCGAGCAGACGAGCTCGCATCTATGTCCATCAAGCTTTCCAGCGCATCCGGCCATGCCATCTATTCAGCCCTCTAGAACCATCAGGAAGGTCCCCAAAAAGGGTTAAAGTGAAGGGTATTGCTGGCATTGGAAAAAGTGTTGCAGTACAGAGGCTGCTCTACGAGTGGGCAATTGGGAAGAGCATGCGTGAATTCACCTGTGTTTTTGACCTGCGCTTTAGAGAGCTCAATCTCATTGATGCACCCCTGAGTTTACTGGAACTACTTGGGGAGAGGTTCAGATACCTGAAGGAAATTTTACTCGATCTTTTCACCTTACCGGACTCTTTGCTCTTCATCTTAGATGGATTAGATGAGTTCAAATTTCCCTTGGACTGGGACAATGGAAAAGATATTAATGTGGATTCAAAGGTGCCAGTGTCTGAGTTGATGGTGGCTTTAATTAAGGGCAGTCTTCTCCCAAAAGCATCAGTCATTCTCACCACAAGACCATCTACTGAAGCTCCCAAAGGTTTCTTCCAGAGATGCTGTGTGGTGCTAGGCTTTGAGGAGAGACAGGTGAAGGAATACACCACCAAGTTCTACAAAGACAATCAAGTCGCTGAAAAGGTCTATGACTACATCTTGAGCAATGACAACCTTTTTGTGTTGTCCTTCATCCCTCTGTATTGCTACATCATCTGTACTGCTATGGCAGAGTTCTTCTCCACAGGGACTCAAGGTGTTGGTGAGTCAAAGTCTCTGGAGCTGAACCCACCCAGAACAGTCAGCGAGGTTTACTTCTGCTACTTGTTTACAGCAATCAAGCACCATGCTCTGAAGGGAAGTGCAGAAAGAAGCACTCCTAGATGTGAAGTTCTGTCATTAGCTAAACAACAGCTTACAAACTTGGGTAAACTGGCATATGAAAACCTTCTACAGAAGAAGATAATGTTCGAAAGAAAGGATTTAGAAAGCTACGGTGTGACACCAGCTGATGTTCAGAGCACATTTCTTTGTCAAATACTACAACCTGTCAAAGAGGAAACTGTGGAGATGTTTTCTTTCTTCCACTTGACTGTCCAAGAACACCTGGCAGCTCTTTACTGTGCAATCAACCTGTTCAGCAAGCAAGACATAATCCAAGCTCTGGACTGCTGGTGCTTTGGAGTAAGTCCACCATCCTCCACTGCTGCACCACTGCAAAAAACGGGCCTCATCACAGACAAGCTGGAGAGCCTCCAGATGTTCACACGCTTCTTCATGGGAATGCTACGAGCACGGCTGGCAGGTCAGTTAGAGGGCCTTTTTCTTTCCCCAGTGGAGCAAGAGGATGGCATCCCCACCACGCTGGGTTTGTGGTTCCAAGAACAATTTAGGGGCAGGACGCTGGAAAACCAGACAGCCCTGAACCTTCTCCACTGCCTGATGGAGTTCCACAAGAAGGAAGCCACCAGCATTGCAGCACCAGAAATAAAAAAACTCAATCTGTTTAAAATGAAACTGAGTGTTGTGGACTGTGCAGCGATCCACTATGTGTTGCAGTTCTCTCCACACAAGCTGCAGGAGCTCAACTTGGGCTATTCCAACATTGGAAACAGAGGGTTGAATAGACTCGGGCCAATCCTACATCGCTGTGAATCTCTCTAGTGAGTAAATTACGTTAAATTATTTTAATTTAAATCTAAATGATTTTAGATCAAACTGTCAAACAAACAAATGGGTAAAGATTATCAATTGAATTTTGTCTACAGTAATGTCTTCTTTGGAAATAATGTCAACCTAATGTTTATTATGTTGCCTTACAGTTTGAGATACAACTGCCTGGACAGACAAGCAGCAATTTTAGAATCAGCTGTTCTAAAATTGAATGACTGCCAAGTGAAGAAGCTCTTGTAAGTCAATGCAGTGTTTTTATGTCATCTACTAAAACACGGTTTTAACAGTAAAGACATAGTAGAAATCCACACACTTTACATGTGAGTATTTTTCTACAATAAACACTTGCCCTTATAAGATGAGTGAGTTTTCAAACATATGCACTGTCTCTAACAGTACAGTAACAGTGGTCACAGGGTCTAGAGATACAGTATCCTGCGCCCTCTTTCTCCCAGGTCCTTACATAAGTCATTATTTATATAATAAAATACACAGCAATTATACACAATTCTTCTACTCATTTAAACAGCATGTGTGGCAATAACCTGGGCCCTCAGGGGGTTTTGGAGCTGTGGAACGCTTTGGAGCACAACAACACTGTTGAGGAACTCTATGTTGACATCACCGGCATTACAGAGAGAGGAACAGAAAACATTGTGAACTGCCTCAGCAAAAACACCACTTTGAAGACACTGACGTAAGATTAAAACAAGCCAACTTCTGCTTAGTGTTTGGAGTTTTAAAATATGAAAACACTGCCATCTACTTTCATACCTTATAAAAATGAATTATTCAGCAAATTTTACCCCTTTTATTTTCCCTCTTTTCAGCATAGTTGGAAATGACATCGGAGAGGTGGGGAAGAAGAGGCTGAGGGAGCTGGAGAAATGTCGACCAGGACTCCGGATTATTGCAAACTTTGAGGATGACCTTGGACTACTTCAGGCCTACCTTGACTGGGTGGACGAAATCCAGGTTGACAAAGACCAGATGGACTCAGTGAAGAATGTAGATGCTCTGCAGTCAGTGCTGAAGGGACTCCAGGTGGCAGGAGAACAAACCAAGAAAGGACAAAATGCAGAGAAAGCAAAGGAGCTCTACACAAAGATTACAGAGTTGCTGAAGTCTTCTACAGATCTGATTGGAGGAAGATGACCACGTTAGTTATGTAGTGTTTTGTGTGAGAGGTCAGGCCTCTATTTGAAGTGCTTTAATTTTATCCATTATGAGTTAACTCTCTGGCTTCAACTATTGAAAGTGTGATACTTCAATGATTGAGCTCATAGAGACCATGAGCTGTTGTTAGCAACTCAGAAAACAGTTAATATTGTTTTATAATTGTATCATATGCAATGTTCACTCCAGTTGTTAAGGTACAGGGTCTGAGATTCAGTGACATCTAGCCACCCCAAGACCCCAAACCACAAGCTTGTGAGGCCCAATGGTGGGCTTCAGGTTTCCTCTTGGTGTTTATGATCAAGTAGTAATTTGTGAAGTGATGACTAACTTTAGATACTTTTTTTCTTCTTGTTGTTATTGCCTCTAAATCCCACCAACTGCACTTTAAAAAAAATAATATAGGGAAAGGTATATATTTGAAGGAACTTTTAAATGCGTATATTTACCTCTTTCAAAACAGGATGAAAAAAAGCCAATATAGTCTAAATATATGCAATTAGTTTAAACAAAGTCTACCATATACAGTAAGGATTTAAAGACATTGGCCAAACTCATACAGAAATTCAACCTCACAGTGAACAATTAACATAAAGTCATGTGTACTACTACGTCCCCCTTCACAGTACCTTGTGCAAGTTGTGTGCAACATTTACTAAAACTGTAATCTCACTTCTAAGCAACTTGATGCCTCTTTGAACATTTTATCTATTGTGACCACGTCATTATAACTTGAATAAGAAATTAGTGAATAAATAAATCACATTTGAAAAGCAAGACTGTGGCTGTAGCCAATTGTCATATTTACTGGGTATCAAAATTAGAGAACAACCTAAAATCTCTTAAATGTCAAGGTCACTGCTTAATCCTATTCGTGGTTGAAAAGGGGAAAGACTGAACCCAAAATGTGTAAAGAAGTCAGTGAAAGGTGGAGCAGGCAAAAAGTGTCATGGTTTGGGGAATGTTTTCTGCAGCAGATGTTGGGCCACTTATTCGGCTACGTGACACAGTGAACGCAAAAAAAAAGCCTTCTTTGACAACATGTCGTTCCTTCCGTGCATTCGTCACCCAATCAGACAACAATTTTCATCACTCCAGAGCAGTGTGCGAGGCTAGTGATGTCCTCTGGCTGCAGATATCCTGAAGTCACTCAAAGCAAGGGGTCATGGTTTGTTTCAACAAATCACTTCCTTTTTTCTTTGAATTATAATTACAATCATGTCAACACAGTCTTATTAGGAAATGTATGTATGTATGACACACAGCGATGATCTTCTTAGGAAAACATTTCAACAGCAGTTACTTTTTTTTTATGCTGTCATTACCACAATAAAGAGGTAATGTCATTATGATAGTTTACAACATCAACACAAACACATGAGTTGTTGTTACTTGCAGTAACAGCAGCAACTATGCAAACAAAATATCAACAACAACAGCAAACATCTTTCACTGTTGTAAAAACTGCGGTCTTAGCTAAATATCAAAGTCAACACTAACGTGAAACAAGAGAAAGCAGTATTTAGTAACCTAACACACTTGTAAACCCTAACTCCAAAGACAAACAAAGCAGAAAACATACTAGACTTGCAAAAGCCAAACTGCGGTACGTTAGCATGTGTAGCATGGGTGTTTTAGAGAGACATGTGCTTCCCTCAAAAGATGAATAATTGTTCAAGCAAAGTGACAAAATTAGTTTTTTATTGCATTTGAGAAAAAGTCTCAACCTTTCTGGAAATAATTTTACTTCAAATGTAGAACGGGAGGCAGAGCTTTCAGCTACCAAACTCCTCTCCTGTGGAACCAGCTCCCAGTTCAGGTTCTAGAGGCAGACACCCTCTCTACATTTAAGACTAGACTTAAAACTCCTTTTTTTTATAAAGCTTATAGTTAGAGATGCCTCAGGTAACTCTGAAGCTCTGAATCTATTAGTTATGCTGCTATAGATTGGTCTGTGCAGGGACCTCTACTGATGCACTGAGCTCCTCGCTCTTCCTCTCCTCCCACTTATATGACACCAGTGCCTGGTTCTGCTGGAGGTTTCTTCAGTGAAAGCGAGTGTTTCCTCTCCACTGTCGCCTACGTGTGCTCAAGTGAGATTGTTGGGCCTTCTATAAAATTCTGTATTTTGTAAGATCTTAAACCTTAAACACTGTAAAGTACCCTAAGAATGGATTTGGTTATGATTTGGTGCTATATACATAAAGTTATGTCGACTGAATTTGTATAGTATGTACAGAGAAGGCAAAAAACATAAGAAAACTAAACAAGAAAATAAAAAAGTAAAACAAAGACATTAGTCATGGCATTTTTGACTTCTCACCGGGTTTGTATTGCATCATGGACGCCCATCTATAGGACATAAGACATCTGTAATCCCTTACATGTGTAATCACTTACATTATACTGCACAACTTCCTTTTACAGTTACATCATACTTGGGCATATACAGTGGCCAAGCATATTTACAATAAGTTGATGTTTGTAAAATGACTGACAAACACTGTAATGCCTTTAACAGTTTAAACTCAACACAAAGGAAGGACAGAAAAAATCATCATATAATGATTATATCATTATAGCAATGATATGATGTTGGGACATAGAGTTCATAAAGGAGGTCCTAAATGGATTAGATATGTCTAGAAATAATATACATTAAATGATAACTTCATCTCTGAGCTTGTAATGTACGTGCACCTCCCAACACAGGCTTGTAGTCTGATGAAATCTAAACCTAACTATCACCATCACAGTTTACTCCAGCAGAGACGTTACAGGAGGAGGTACTTTATTAACATATCCAATATAAAGGTCGACATGAGCTGCAGTTTTGCATTTTAGTTATAGCTCATTTCTTTTTAAACACTTCCACTGCTGGGTAAGTAAATACGATTACCTCATCAAACATTGCAGATTGTTTTTGTTATTGAAAATAAAAGCCACCTGTGACTGATTATGATATGACAGACTATGACACTGATGTAGATTTGATTTATAAAAATTGTTGATGTGAATAAAGCTACAGCTGCAGATGGTGTATTTGTTTTCTAATATAGTAAGAGATATCTACATAATTAGCTGTCAGTTATTACCTCTGTTACATTTGGGAGTTCATCATTCATACAGACATCACTGATTCATAATTTTTAATGTCATCATTTGTTTACTTCTCTTTAGGGTCATCATGGTACTAACTGGGAAGAGTGAGGTGGTTCTCTCAGTTTATATCATTTCCTTCCTGATAGGACTACCAGCTAACCTCTTCGCTCTCTACGCCTTCAGTGTCAAGATCCACTCAAAGCCACTTCCAGTAGACATCCTACTGCTCAATCTCACTGTCTCTGACCTGCTCTTCTTGATCATGCTTCCTCTCAAGATGCATGAAGCAGCCTCCAACATGACATGGACTCTGCCCTATTCCCTGTGCACCATTAATACTTATATCTACTTCTCCACAATCTATACCAGCTCTTTGCTGCTGATGGCAGTCAGTGTGTTACGCTATATTGGAGTAGCTTTTCCTATCACCTATCAACAGCTACACAAACCTGTGTATGCAGTAGTGATCAGTGCTGTTATCTGGATAATTTCAACAGCACACTGCAGCATCACTATCATCATCCAGCAACTCCCATCACTGGGTGAAAAAAAGTCTGGTTCTTGTTATGACGAATTCACAAAAACGCAGTTGAAGGTTATTCTCCCAGTACGTTTGGAGGTTTTCTTTGTGCTTTGCTTAATACCTCTTGTAATTTGTGTTTACTGCTACTTAAGCTGCATCTGGATCCTACACAGCCGCCCAAGGATATCGCGGGCAAAGAAGCAGAAGGCCATTGGCATGGCGGTAGGGACTCTAGCTGTGTTCCTCATTTGTGTGATACCATACAACTTCTCCCATGTAGTGGGTTACTATGAAAATAAGAGCCCTGAATGGAGGGACTACGCCTTGCTACTAAGTGCCTTCAACACTTGTATCGATCCCATCATCTTCTATTTTTCCTCCTCCACCTTCCAGTGCAAGAGTGAAAAGTTTATTTTCAGAAGGCAAAGACCCCCTGCTTCAGGATTACAAATGCAGTCCACAAACTCAAGTCTAGACTAAAATATACTTTCATTATAAAATGTACAGATCCAGCACAAATATTGTTCTTATACTGTTTAGTACACATGTTATATCAGATTGCATACTGTTTTAAAGATTGCTTTAGCAGTTAAAGGGCATCAGCCCTCGAAAGTACTTAGCTCCACCTCCCCCTCCCTCTTTGCTTTGGCTCAGTCCCTATACAGAAGCAATTGCCATTAATCAATAGGCTGTTCTGGGGTTTTGAATGTGTTCATGGTGTCTTGTTTTAGCTTTTTCTAAAAATGGTTTTATGTATTTATATGTAGTCAGAAGTAAGTAATATTTTCTGAACGAATTATTGTTAAAACATGTTTTAAAGATTTTGAAGTGTCCCCACTGATGACATCTGCTGGACACGTACTCTCCTTAAATTGTACATTTCTATAGGCCACTGAGGAAAGAGGAGGTATGTATGTATATGTAATAAAATTCTGCATTGGCAGGTGTATGTGTGAGTGATTATTTAAGTTTTTTTATATAAAATTTATTTCACAATAGCAAAATTTGTTATGACGCATATCTACAAATATAAGTATGTATATATAGAGATCCTACCATTTCATATGAAATTCATAATAAACAATAATAAACTTTTCTAAACATGTGTTACAAAGTGCTTCACATAAGAGACAAAAAACACAGGTAGCCCAACGAGACCAACTCAATCAAGCACTAGGCAGTAGAGAGGAAAACTCCCCCTAGAGGAAGAAACCTCCAGCAGAACCAGGCTCAAGTTGGCCAGCTACCTCGACTGGTTGGAGTACAGGAAACAATGAACAATACAAAAAAAACTACAACATAAGTTCTTTAGAAAACCAGTTCCAAAGGAAAGACATTCTTCTAAGTTAATGGGAAGTCGTCCTAAAAGAGGAGTCGTCCCTGTTTAAAGAAGTTCAGAAAAGGCTCGCTGGTAGAGGAATGTTCTAAGGAGAGATTTAAAAGATGTTACTGAGTCAGCTGATCTTATTTCCTCGGGTAAGATGTTCCTCCAATTTGGAGGCTCTAACTAAAAAATCTGTCACCTTTAGTTTTCATTCTAACATCAGGGAAATACAGAAGATCTCTACCAGAGGATCTCAGGCTAGGTGCTGGCTCATAAGGCTTTAACAGCTGGGGTATACAGCTGGGGAAAAGGCCATGGGCTTTAATAATAAATAAAATAAAATTAATAAAATCTTAAAATATATCCTAAAACATACTGGCAGCCAGTGCAAGGAAGCCAAGGCAAGAGTGATGTGTTCATATTTTCAGAGTCCGAGCAACTGAGTTCTGAACAATCTGGTGCTGATTAATAGATTTATGAACTGATAACAATGATTTCTGCTTTAGAATTCAGCTGCAAGAAATTTTGAGCCATCCAATTTTTTTTATCTCATTTATACACTCAGTAACTCAATAACTATAAATTGCTATAAAACAGTCCAGCTTTCTTGTGAATGCATGAGATTAAGGTTATTGATGAAGGAGTAAGAATGTTCTGTCTTTGGTTTCAAACAGATATTATCTAGTCAGAATATTCTAGGCTTAACACAAATTCTTTATAGAAAATTACCATGAGACAATCTAGACCTCATCTACAGCATAAAACTTCTGCTTTTGAAACGTCTTACCTCACAGAGCTTCTCTTTCTTGCTTCCTCCATCTTCCAGATGTAAGATAACCCAAATTGAACCCCATTTGAATTTATTCTTGCATTTTTTAATATTATTTGATAATCTTTAGGTTTTAATGTTTAATCTCTTTCTTATCTTTGGAGTTTTTATAGTTTTTATAGTTTTGACTTTAGTTTTGATTTTTATCATTTTTAAACTTTTTGTAAAATGGCTGATTAACTGATTGAGTTCAGTTCCTTCTCTTCCTGCACCGTGATGGTAGATACACAATCAACCCTTTGTTTTTATAGTGTGCTGTAGTTGCTGTGCTTGTGTGTATTTTGGGTGACTCATATCATCACTTCCAGGCCTGTTTATCTGACTGTATGACTGCGTTATATATATTCTTTGTTCAGCAGTTTAATTCAATTACACTTTTTCATACACAGAATGACATGATAAAAGAAAAAGTTAAAACAGGCTGTTACTTACATGTTAATGTCATAAGAAGTAAATAATCAAGAGATAATGTTCAGAATCAAATTAAATGATAATAATTTTTAAAGTATTATTTTTACTCAAGTCAATTGTACGACTTATTTAGTGGATTATTCAATTTCAACTCATTTCTTTTATTTGCTCTGTTTGCATATTTATACCTACATGTATGATGATGTGATAAAATAAATTAAGAATATAATAAATTAACAATGAAACATTTTGCAATATATTCTTGAAGAAAACCAACAATTTTTCATCTTTGTCATTCAATATGGTATTAAACAGCAATATTGAAACTTTGTTCCTAAGACGTCATTATTTTTTGTATATGGTGAATAACTGGAAATACTGCAGCAAACTCATCTATGTGGTTTTCACATCGGCTGTAACTCCTCCCTGTGCGTCTCTTTCACTTTGTCGATCACATACTGCATTTAGTTTTTTGCCCACTACCAGAAATGACAAAATATAGAAAACACCATAGACACAAAGATATCTCAGTGCTCTAGCAGGTGAGACTGCAGCATCTTTATCTTTATATGGCAGTATGGCATATAGAGTTAAGTATATAGTATACATCTTCTATAAGTAGCTGGTTGGTAACATATAACAAGTGAAAGAATTAGTCATAGTGAATATGCTGTACTTGTGTTTTTTTCTTGTTTTGTTTTTCAAAAGTAGTTGCTCAGGTTTATCAGTCTTCTTCTTTGTTACCTTTTTTATAGCAGACATTGTGGTTATGTCATTGATGGAAAACCACACACTAGTTTCAAGTGCCCATACAGACACTAAAAACCCACCCTGTTACATTCAAATTACCATAACTTATTACAGCAGTCTAAAGAAAGTAAAGTCAACTGTACAAATGCAAGATGGCATTTCTAAGTATTAGGGGCAACGTTTTCAAAACACCTCTCAACCAAGCACTGTGAAATAAAGACACATGTCACCTAGTGGAGCGTTGTGCCTGCCTGATGTGTTTCTAAATGTTTTTTGACAACAGCAGAGGTCTATAGCACAGACAAATAAGCTAATCCAGTTTGCAGACTGATGACATTTTAGGTCACTAAATGCACTTCATTGTTGGTTTAAGTATCTCTATGGGGATTTTTTTTATGTTTATGTTTAGGTATTTTATGATTAATTTAGCAAAGGACTAAAGTCATCCTTAGCTGTAAAGATATAAAGTTTCAGTCAATCTGCAATTGCACAAACTGTATCTTCAGTGCATATTATCACCACTGTGTTTCAAACAAATACAGTGAACAAAATGGGGGTGGAGTGTTTAATATGGCAGATTTTAACAAGAGCTAAAGTGTCTGGTTAAAAAAAACACTCAGCAGGTTTCCTGTTTGAGACTTAATAGAACAGAAGGCGTGTAGAGGGGATTGTGTGATGGTGAAGTGGTAGACCGGAGCACTGTAACACATATGTAGGCCATCGCACCGCATTCATGTACATGTTCATGTAGCAGCTCATCTGACGAGGTAAGCTGTCTTCAGCAATTTTTCACATCCTCAAAAATGCGTTTACACTACTTAAACTCAACCTGAGCTTTTATTGACTTAAAAGGTTATGTTTGTTTTTTTTTTTACTTCAATAAACCTGGAGTGTTAGAAATAGAAGATCTGATCATTTGTAGTGACGTAGCAACATAATATGTGATCAATATACTATTTGATTGGTGTGGAATGGCATAGTAATGTGCAGATGCAAGACAAATCATCTTAATCTGTCATTGTTTTCTATTTTTATAGCTATTGTTACTTACTGAATGGTGAACAGCAACTATTTCCTTCATGGGGACTGCTCATCTGCTTAGACTGCTAAGCTTGCTTACCGGTAATGTTGAACCTCATCTGTTTCTATCTGTGGTTCTGATGACAAACATTACATAAATAATAAAATGTATGCTGCAAGCTAATATTTGGGCCATCTTCAAGGGAATATACAACACCAAAGAGAGTTTGGATTAAAAAGAAGAAAATTAATAGACAGTTTTAAACATGATTACCATCTTGTAAAACTTTTTAGGTGGGATTACTCTTCACAACCTAAATACAGTTTGATAATAAACTGCCCGTCCAAAAAAAAAGAAAAAGTCTCCACCAGTCCTTACCTAAGTGAAGAGATAAGAGCCTTCCATTGGATAATTATCACATGGATGATTATTTTTCAGCTTATTTTTCAAGTTATTTGACCTTAACTGATGCAGTGAGCAGCTTCTGCTACTGCTTTACTGCAGTTGGTCAAGTCTAGGTTCAGCAACGTTATGATTCCAAAGAATGAGATCAGCTGACTACCTGAAAATACTGAATGATCTGAATTATTCCATCAAACTATTAAAGTGTGTGACTTTTTCTTTTTTACTGGGCAGTGTAATTTAATCAGTATGGACATGATTTTTCTTAAGGTGAAGATGCTGACACATTTTATTAGAATAGCTATTAATAGTAGTGTATCTGCATACAAGAAAGAAAGGGTAAAAGATGTCTTATGTAATGATTTAATTTAGACTTATATGTTGTAATATCACAAATGCTAATATATCTTTGTAATTCAAAAATGGTATTTTAGAGTAACTTTCTTTCTGCAAAGTCACTTGTTTGTGTTTTGTTCAGTAAGGCAAATTCGCTGTTCATGCAGCAGTGCTGTGGTTTTCAACGTTCACATCAGTGTTCACATTCATCACCTATTTCATTTTCACAAGAAACGACGGCACAAATACAACAACTAATACTTCCTGTCTTCTAAATCAATGTTCTTTTTTGTCCTCCTGCTTTCGACCCACAAAGGCATCTTACTTCTCCAGCAGGTCAGAGGCTCGATCATCACTGTACCCCAAAAAATTACTGCAGTAGAGGGGAGCTGTGTTGTGGTGCCATGTCAGACAAAACCTTATTCTCGGGTCATCTGGTACCAGTACCATAGATTACACTATCCTGTAGTGTATGCGTCTAGTAATGTGGCAGAACAGTTTAAAGGACGCACCTCATTACTGGGAAAAGCTGCAGAAGGAGACTGCTCGCTGATGATTAATGACGTGAGGTCAGACGACAACAACCTACAAATTTATGCGTGGATTTACCCAGAGTCTGACTCAAATAAGAAATTCTATGATCAAACTGTAACTATCACTGTTGGTAAGTATTTGTGAGGTTTAGTAACATATAGCTGCCTTTACAATTTCAAAATGTGCAGATTGGATCTGACTATTAAAGATAAGCATCCATTCAAAGTGGGAGAAACATTACACAGGAAACACCACTGCAAAATTAAATTTGAATCAAATTCATCCACAACTCCTCAAATTGTTTAAATAACTGTTTAAATCATTTTAATCAGAGATTATTGAACAAGGGAACATTTTATTTCCACTGTTATCCACTTTGGTCAGCAGGGGGGACACAAGAGCAATATTTACTCTTAGCATTGTTCCTAAACACATCTGAGCCCCCTTCAAAGTAATCTAAAAGGGAAAACATATCCTAAAATCAAACTCATACAAGTTTCATACATACAGCACATCTCTTTTAGTTACAATTCTTAATTCCAAAAAGATTATTTTTGGAATTAAGAATTAAGAAGTATTTTTTTTGTAAGTTTTTTGTAATTGTTATCGTTTGATTTCTAGAGAGAAGATCTCCCGTAATCTCCATTCACAGGCAAATCATTTCTGGGGAAATTTTTCAGGCAGACTGCAGTTTAACCTACTCCTGCCCTTTCTCTCCACCTGTAATTCAATGGCACATAAGTTTGGATATGAAAAACTCTACTTCAATGATTTTCAACAAAGAAGAAAATGGGCAATGGTTACATACAAACACACTGTATGGACTAGGAATATATCAAATGCATAACAGCAAAATTAGGTGTTCTGCACAGTTCAAAAGCATCATCACAGAGAGTCAGCAAATAACACTCAGTGTTTTATGTAAGTAAAACTTTACAGTTGCAGTTACAGTTTGCCTGTTCAAAATACTGTAAATTACAATTTATTTGTCAGGAATGTCTTATTATTTTAACTGTACATTATGATTTTCTATTTATGCTCATAGATAAACCTGTGATGGTAACCCTGACAGCAGGAAAGGAGCCAGTGATAGAGGGTGGCAGTATCACTGCAGAGTGTGCTGCTAATTGTAACCCACAACCACACTTGTACTCATGGTTCAGAAGACACAACGGTCAGATCAAAAAAATAAATTCAACTCAGAGAAAAATGTCCTTCAGCAACATTATACGAGACACCTCGTTCTCCTGCGTCGTTCACAATGAAATCGGAGTGGGGCAATCTGACTGGTTGGATCTGGATGTTCAACGTAAAGCATCATATTGATATAATACTAACTGATTATTGACACAGTCTAACTATGAAGAAGACCTAAATAAATTTGTATTCCTATTTGGTTGATTTCTGTACCAGAGCCACAAAAAATAAGGAATAGATATTAACACAGTTAAAAGTGAAACTTTTCCATTAAGCTCATAATACCATGAGCACAATTATGGAGCTATATGCTCCATCATTGTTCTTAAACAACACAAGGAAAACCTTTTTTATGAACACACATTTATTATGTAATTTTAAGAAAAAGTCATGTCATCATTTTAGCATCTTTGATTTTTATAAACCATATATTCAAAAGAGATTTCATTCTTATCTTTTTGTTTCATCTTTCTAGACGCGCCAGCAATCCTGCCTGAGTCCTCATGTCATCTGACAGGAGAAGTCCTGAGGTGCTTCTGCTCCGCTAAGGCAGCTCCTGTTGCCTCTATAATATGGAGAATTGATGGAAATGAGACTAAACCGGCCTCTAGTTTTCTCTCCACAAAGGAGAAAAATGTCATTTCTGAGGAAATAAGTAGACCAGCTAAAAGACAGACTAATGTTTATTGCTTTGCCTGGAACTCATTAGGTAATGACACCAAACTGCTGTCCAAAAGGAACTTGTCGAAAACATGTAAGTTACCCTCTGGGTTATTTAACATTTGTTAATGAATGTGTGTCTGTGAGTGAAAGACAAATTTTCTTTTATTACCTTTTTACAGCCTCTTTGTCCACTTGGTTACCTGCTTTATTATTCGTGGGAATGGCTTTGCTGTTTGGTGCAATGTTCTTTTACAGAAAATATTTCGCAGACAGGTCAGTAGACTGCTCCCTGACAGAGATTATAGTTGTGTTCTGATGGTGTGTTTAAATTACCTGTAGACGATCACTGGACATTGTTTGCAACTTACCTAGTATCACAGGGTACGAAACTAGAATTCTGTGTTGAGTTTATCGTGACGTTATTTTAAATTTACACAAGTAAAAACATGTGTTGCATCAATTTAAGGCCACAAAGTGATCAAGACAGTGTCCTAGGAAAACTCAGATACACCGTTCAAAGGTAAAGAAAACTATTTACTCTCTTAATCTCATTACAAATACATGATTGTATTATTTGTTGTTGCTGTTGGGGACAGTGGAACGAAAAAAAAATTATTTTCAACTCTCTCTCTCTATACTACAATTGCTAATAGATCACCATCAAGTCCTTGCAGACCAGAGAGGAACCCTGAAGTGGACAGACTTTCTAGTGTTTATGACAATGACTTTTTGGTAGAAATGAGTAGACCATCCGAAGCGCTGCGCCGCAACAGTAATAGAACAGTTCCCAAGGGAGGCGGCAGAATACTGGCAAAGTCAGAGGTATAGTGAATGTGGCTGATGCAGTGATTCACAACAAACACTAAAATACTACACTAGTACCAATGACAGTTTTGTCTCTGCATACTGAAGGTTTCAAGTCACACATGATATTTGTTTAGCAGTTTCTTTAATTCCCAAGAATAGAATTATATTAAAACTGTATTTTGACTTCTTACAGGGCATGTATTGCAACATGGCTGGCTATCCAAACCGCTGATCAAAGGATATCTGCAGATGGTCTCAAATATTAAAGTATACTCATATCATACTATAATCTATAGTTTACAATATACTTTTTTTTTTCCCCACACACTGTCTGAACATATTTACACTGTCTTGATTTTGGCAAAATAACTTAAATGTCAAACACTGTACACTCCCCTAACACAAAGGGAAGGATTTTTATCTTTTGGTCCTAACCTGGTCGAGCTGTCTTAACTGATGCTAATATAAATCAAGCTGACAGGAAGGAAACCAAGAGTAAATCTGTTCCCAGCAACTACTACTGTACAGGTATCACTATATCACTGTGTTTATAGTAAGGTGCTGGGATATTAAAGTCCGAAAAGGAGGTCCTAAACTGATTGTAAATGTAGACAAACTATTTGTTATCTGAAATGATGACTTCTTCTCTGCGCTTGTGGTGTAGGTGTTAGTTCACCAAATGCAGGCTTGTAGCCTGATGAAGTTGAAACCTTATTATCAGGAGGAGGTACTTTATTAACATATCCAATATAAAGGTCGACATTAGCTGCCGTTTTGCATTTTAGTTAATATTTACCAACTGATGTGTACTCAGCGCTCAGTAAAGAATGAGTGTAAAGCCCAGTGTTTCGCTTTACTATAGCTCGCCGTTTCCAGCACATTTTATATTATATTTATATTAGGTCATCTTCGGACACAATTTGAAAACTAGTTCCCTTTTATGAGAGTTATTTTTTAAGACCTTTTTTTTTTCTTCTTCCACACTTCCAAAGCTGGGTAAGTTGTTATAACCTCATATACCCTCGAATATTGGTTTTGCTATTGAAAAAAAAAGAAACTGACTGATTACAATAGATTACTTTAAGATGATTTATGGGAATTACTGATGTAAATAAAGCTACCACTGCACCAAATACTGTGGTTGTTGTCTAGTATAGTGTTATCTACTGAATTAGCCTCAGCCCCTATTTGGGTGTGATTAAAGGTTCCAATTGTTTTTTTGATGATGTGGTTCTTCAGAATGGTTTCAAATCTACATTAAAATCTTTGTTCAATAGGCATCAGAAACAAGTGTTTCTTATTTGGACCACATCATTCATACAGACACCACTGATTCACCAATTCAGACATGAGTTCATCACTGGTACAAATATTAATTATTGTGTCATCAATTTTATGGTTGACAACCTTTGTTTACTTCTCTTTAGAGTCATCATGGTACTAATCGTGAAGAGTGAAGTGATTCTCTCAGTTTATATCATTTCCTTCCTGATAGGACTACCAGCCAACCTCTTCGCTCTCTACGCCTTCAGTGTCAAGATTTACTCAAAGCCACTTCCAACAGACATCCTACTGCTCAATCTCACTGTCTCTGACCTGCTCTTCTTGATCATCCTTCCTCTCAAGATGCATGAAGCAGCTTCCAACATGATATGGACTCTGCCCTTCTTACTGTGCAGCATCACAACTTTTATCTTCTTCTATGCAGTCTACACCAGCTCCTTGCTGCTGATGGCAGTCAGTGTGGTACGCTATATTGGAGTAGCTTTTCCCATCACCTATCAGCAGCTGTGCAAACCTGTGTATGCGATAGTGATCAGTGCTGTTATCTGGATAATTTCAGCAGCACAATGCAGCATCACTGTCATTATACAGGACCTACCATCACTGGCCAACGAAAACTCTTGTGTTTGCTATGGGAACTTCACAGAGACACAGTCGAAGGTCCTACTCCCAGTACGTTTGGAGAGTTTCTTTGTTCTATGCCTAGTACCTCTTTTTACTTGTGTTTACTGCTACTTGAGCTGCATCTGGATACTATACAGTCGTCCCAGGATATCACGGGCGAAGAAGCAGAAGGCCATCGGCATGGCCTTGGGGACTCTAGCTGTATTCCTCATTTGTGTGGTACCATACAATGTCTCTCATGTAGTGGGTTACATCGACGGTAAGAGCCCAATATGGAGGGACTACGCCTTGCTACTTAGTGCCTTCAACACCTGTATCGATCCCATCATCTTCTATTTTTCCTCCTCCACCTTCCAGTGCAGGAGTGAAAAGTTCATTTTCAGGAGGCAAAGACCCCCTGCTTCAGGTTTACAAATGCAGTCCACAAACGTCAGTCAAGACTAAAATATACTTTCCATACAAAATGTACATATCCGACACAAATGTTATTATTCTATTTTATATTACAGATATTTTATCAGTAATGCTTTAAAGATTGCTTTACTTGCTTGTGAAAGAGGTAAATTCACTTATGGGTATATTGAACAATTCTCTTTATTTTCTTTTTTTTTTTTTTACGATTCTTAATATTTATGAAGAAAATCTCATACCTTAATATACAACATAGTGTTAGGTATGACCTTAACACGTTTGGGAAAATGTAGTTGTTAATGTGATTATCAGTTTGTGATAACAGTAGAATATTTATATCCAACATATGACAGATCTTTGTTTTCTGCTGTTTCTAGACAGTTTGCTTCCTGGTGTAACTGGCCATTGCAAACAGAACTGGCATTGTAAGCAGACAGAGATCCATAACAACATGAACATGCGTATTAAAAGTTAATCTTATGTGCCTATGTTGAGATCTACATAATATGCAAATTCATGAATGGTGAATGTGATGTACGCAAGCACAATAACAATATTTGGTTACTGTATACATGACTTGAGCTAAAGAACATAATCCCAGCAGTAAATGAGCAGCTGAAACTAATGAAATGATACATGCAAAGCAAGATATAGCAGAAAGGATTAACCAAGGCAAGAGTATCCCAGTATTCCAGTAGAAAAAATAATAAAGACGTGTGAAAATAGACATTGAAATTCATAAATAAATTAAACGCATTTTCTCAAGTGTATTGTTCTTTGTGTGTGTGTAATTCAAATTTTTGTGTGCACATTTTATTTGAAAGGACATTCTCTAAACTCAGTTTAAACCACTTGTGTTATCTGGTTGTTTGATTGCATTTTATATTCTTTGTTCAGTCTAATTTAAGGACATTTATAATTACACAGAATTACATAGGGAAGTATTAAGGTTAAACAGGTTGTTATCTACATGTTAATACGATAGCAAATGAAAAACCTCAGAGATTATGTTCATGTTATCTATAGCAATTTATTTTGTCTATTAGTTTGGTTTTTGAACAATATTTTTTACTTTAAACATGTCTTCTTTGGGCAATATTGTTAGGAAAGACTACATTTCTGTTGCTACACAGACGATACCCAACTATATTTACATGAACCCAGACAAAACAAATCATTTGGTTAGAGGGGCCTTATTATGCATTTTGTGGTTTGATGTTACATATATACTATCATGAAGCTGGTCACATCATAATAGTACAGTCAGAAGCCCAAATCTTGCGGTGAGTTAGGCTTTGCATGCTGGCTGATAGGTAAACACACAGATTAAATAAACTTAAATAAACTAAAGTCAGAGCGTAGGGAAGTCTGTGACTGGCCTGGTGATCTGTTCGAGGCTCTTACCCAGACAGAAACCCTCCCACCTTCTCAGGTTGGCTGCCCGACTGGTTTGAGAGGGTTTAGTCAAGAATATCAACCTCTATTTAGTACTCGCCCAAGTACTTAAATCAGCACCAGCAATGTTCAGCACAGTCGTGCCATAACTAGACAGAAGCACTGGCATTAGCTGTTCCAGAGAAACACCGACCTCTGCACAAACACCCAAACCAGCACCAGCTGCTCCACTTATGGCCACCATGATAATACTAACAGCTCCAAAGAAATACTGTAATATTGTCATTTTTGTTTCAAGTTTTTTCAGATATGCTAAATAACTGGAAATATTGCAGCAAACTCTTCTTTGTGGTTTTCACAGTTAACAACTCAGTGTGCTTTTTTGACTGGCTTATCGCTCACTATCACAGATGACAAATTATTGAAACCACCATTTCCATAGCAAGATATCTCAGTGAGCTAACAGGTGAGACTGAAGCGTCACTATACCCCCCACCACCACAACCACCACACACAAGACATAACCTCATTCTCAAGTTAACTGGTATTTCTACCATGGCAAATGAGTTTCCTCTATAGTCTCTTCCTGTGTTCACACATGGGCAAGCTATTAATAAAGCCTGTCAAAGCATATAGTTAAGTTTTCTTCAACTTCTCAGCATGTTGCTGGGGCTCTTACTGTCCAATAATTTCATTACATCACATGCTGAACACACCTTGTAAATAATCAAGAACCCAAAATGATGAAATAAGCTTTTCCTGTTTCCCTGTCTGCTGTGGTTTCCACTGGATTCAAGTTAATTCAGAGTATCTTTCTTCCAGCTGTCAGTGAACTCTCTTCATCACTGATTGAGTTTTTAAGCTAGTGTCGTGGGTAATTCATTGTCAGTGCACGACTGTTTATTTTTGTCTGTTTATTTCTTTCTCTGTCTCCGTCAGTAGAGATGACACTATTGCGCATTTTTTCTCGTCATATCTTCCGCGGTCTGTCTCACACTGACTAATAGCTTCTTTTATGTACCACTATTTGAGGGTGTCTTTAAACGATGCATTTTCATGGCATAAATTTCCAAACAACCTTATTTTTCTCAGTTTAAATATTTCATATGTTTTATATGTTCTACTGTATATAAAATATGGGTTTATAGAGTTTGGTAATCATTGTATTCAGTTTTTATGTGGATCTTTTACAGTGTCCGACATTTTTTAAATTGGGATTATACGACTGGTAGTTTTGAAAGTTACCTCAGAGATTAAGTCCATTAATATTATCCTATTAAGCATGCAAAAAAAAAAAAAAACATGCCTTCTTCAGATCCCTGTCATGCCAAAATGTCATTTTATAAATTACTGTCCAGACGAGAAAACCTCCCTGCAGTCTGGGTGTGACAGCTAAAACTGTCAGGAACTTATTCATTTGTGTGATCTTAGTTCACACTGTCTGGTTACTCACATATTTCAGGGTTGATTTGGGTGATTTCTGTACCAGAACCACAAAAGACAAGCAATAGATAGTAACATAGGTGAAATTGAAACTTTATTCTGGATCATTGAAACAGATCAAATAATCTTAATATTACCACAAGAGCTTTTAACTGAATTGTACGAACTCCCTCAGTATTGCTGGAAGTTGGGTGGCAACTGGACTTCCTTCTTGCCACAAGGAAACTTTCACTTCCCATTCAAGTAGCTTCTCAAGTCTGAAGAAATTATTTGCAGTTGCAATGACTCAACTTCCAGATAACTTCATCTGGGTGATTGAGAATCTGCGCAGATAAGTGTCCTAAGTATTTACCCATTTAGCACACATGAACTCCTGTTATGAAATCTCCAGAACAGCTATTAAGATATTATTGACTTGTTTGTCAAATATTGTGTCAAATGTCAAGAATGTACTTTTACTCAACTTTACATCCAACATTTGAGAATAGCCCACAAGCTTAGTTTTCTAATGTCTTGTTTTGTCTTGTAGTGCTTTGTCTTTCAGTTTAAGTAGCTAATTCGATTTACATTGTGATGCAATATTAGCTTCTTAGTATCAGCTGAAAAAAATTTATTGCAGTTTAGCCTTCTGCTCTGTTGTTCCATTGTTCTGTCCTTTAAGTAAAACCTGCTGTACAAACGTGAACATTTTATAATTTTCTTTTGTTGTGGCAGTCATTATTCCAAACTTTGTCTTAATAAAAGCCATGCTTTTTTTAATCCAGTGTTGTAGTAACAAATACAAATCACACAAGATAATGATACAAATGTTGACCTAAGCTTAAAAAACAGTAGGAAAGTTTCAATGTATTTGCATTAAAGTGACCATATAGTGTAAATATAGGCACATCACAGACTTTTTAGAAACACTCATTTAGTAACACACAAAGAAAAAGCCATGCTTTTAGCTTCATTATCAATACAAAAAAGTACTGTTCTCCCTCAATTTAGTTTCCACTAAAAGGAATAATGCAGTTTTTGAGGAAATAAGTGACCCAGCTAAAAGACCAACAAATTTATACTGCTTTGCCTGAAACTCACTTGATAATTATACCAAATAGCCGCTTTTAAGTAATTTCCCACTCTGTGTCTCTATCACACTCCTGCTAATAAATCACTATCAGCCCGTTGTAGCGAGAGAAACCCTGACAGAAAAGTGTGGACAGACTTCACGTTTATGATAATGATTTTTTGGAAGGAATAAGTCGACCAGCCGAAACTCTACACCGCAACAGTAATAGAACAGCTCACCAGGAAGGCGGCAGAATACCGGCATTGTCAGAGGTGTAGTGAATGTGGCAGATGCGGTGATCCACAACAGACCATCACTTATTTCAATGATAAAATACTAAAGTACAAAAACACCAGGGACAGTTTTTTCTCTCCACAATGAAAGTTTGTCACAGATGACGCTATTTGTTCTGCTCTTTCTTTAATTTCCAAAGCATGGAGCGATAACAAAACCTTATTTAGACTTCTCAGAGAGCTTGTATTACAACATGTCTGACTATCCAAACCGCTAAACAGAGGACATCTGCAGCTGCTCGCAAATAGTCAGCTGATTACTGTCTGACTTCAGTCTTACTTCCTTTTATAGTTTTAACATAAATGACCATAGCTATTGTCTGACCATATTTACACATTTACTGTGATTCCTGTAACACAAAGAGACATATTTCAACCTCCCTATTTGCCTTAACTGATAAATAGCGCTGACGGGAAGGAAATGAATAGTGACTCTGACACTAGAAACTACAAGAATATGGGTGTCACTATAATTTGTTTATGGTAAGGTGTTGAGAAATTGAAGTCAGAAAAGGAAGTCCTAAATAGATTGTATATGTGGGAAAAAAATTTGTTTGTCGGAAATGATGAGTTCTTCTCTGAGCTTGTGGTAAAGGTGTAAATTTGAATACATGCAGCAGGGATCTTGTGGGAGGAGGTCCTTTATTAACATATTCAGTATAAAGGTTGACACAAGCTGCAGTTTTGCATTTTAGTTACAGCTCATATCTTAGTTTTTGCTTCTTCTACACTTCGACTGCTGGGTAAGTCAATATGATTACCTCATCAAACAGCAGATTGTTTTTGCTATGGAAAAAAAAAAAAAAAACTGTGACTGATTTCAATAGAATATGATACTAAGATGCACATGTTGATGTAAATAAAGCCACAACTGCAAAAGACACTGTAGTATTTGACTGTAACTGGTGTTACACTGACAGAATTAGCTGCCTTTACCTTTTTTATGTGTATGATGGAAATATACAATTGTGTTTTTGTTGGTGGGGCTATTTTACAATAATGTAGTTGTTCAGAAAGGTTTTAGGTTTACTAACAATGCCTGGTTAGTAGGTGTCAGAAACAAGCTCAATGTTTCTTTTCTTTTACAAATACTGTAGTTGTTGTTGGCAGTACAGTAATAGTCATTGGCAGAATTAGTTGTCAACGTCAATGTTACATTTGGGAGTGATGAAAGGGTCAAATTTTCGATGGTGGGGCTACATTTACAATGATGCGGTTGTTCAGAAAAGATTATAAATACTTTTTATACTTTTACATTTTAAAAATTTTTCAGTAGATGACAGAAAGTATTTTATTTTTGGACTTCATCTTTCATACAGACATCACTGATTCACCAAGAGAGACATGAGACATGAGAAAAATGAAATCATGTGTCATTACTTTTAATAGTTAACTACCTTTGTTTTTTTCTCTTTAGGGTCATCATGGACCTAACCGTGAAGAGTGAGGTGGTTCTTTCAGTCTACATCATTTCCTTCCTGATAGGACTACCAGCAAACCTCCTCGCTCTCTACGCCTTCAGTGTCAAGATTTACTCAAAGCCACTTCCAATAGACATCCTACTGCTCAATCTCACTGTCTCTGACCTGCTCTTCTTGCTCGTCCTTCCTTTCAAGATGCATGAAGCAGCTAAAGGCATGATATGGACTCTACCCTACTCCCTTTGCACCGTCACAGCTTTTACCTTTTTCTCGACAATCTACACCAGCGCCTTGCTGCTGATGGCAGTCAGTGTGGTACGCTATGTAAGTGTAGCTTTTCCTATCACCTATCATAAGATAGGTAATAGGAAACATGTGTATGCGATAGTGACCAGTGCTGTTATCTGGATAATTTCAACAGCACACTGCAGTATCACTATCATCACCCAGGAACTCCCATCACTGGCCAACAAAAACATGACTGCTTGTTATGAGAAGTTCACAGAGAAGCAGTTGGAAGTTGTACTCCCAGTACGTTTAGAGTTTTTTTTCGTGCTCTGCGTGATACCTCTTCTAATTTCTGTTTACTGCTACTTGAGCTGCATTTGGATTCTATACACTCGCCAGGGGATTTCTGCTGCGCAGAAGCAGAGGGCTATTGGCATGGCCTTAGGAACTTTAGCTGTATTCCTCATTTGTGTGGTACCATTTAATATCTCTCATGCAGTGGGGTTTTTCCGCCATGAAAGCGCAACATGGAGGGACTACGCCTTGCTACTTAGTGCCTTCAACACCTGTATCGATCCCATCATCTTCTATTTTTCCTCCTCCACCTTCCAGTTTAAGAGTGATAAGTTTATTTTCAGGAGGAAAGGACGCACTGCTCCAGGATTACAAATGCAGGATGCAAACTCTGGAAAAGAGTAAAATATACGATCAATAATAGAAGAACATATTCAGCATAAATGCTTTAAAGATTGCTTTAGCAGTTAAATGTGCAACTTGACTGATGAGTATACTACTGAACAACTCTTTCTCTTTTATGAAACATAGGTTTATACCCTTTAAATGTCTTGTTAAGTATGACCTCAGCAAAGCAACATTTAAATTCACATGCAAAGTTATTAAGGACTGCTGTCAATAGGATTTCATTACAAATAATTTGTACATGTCCAATTTCTTAACATGTGTTGTAATAACAGGATATTATTTATGTTATAACTAATTTTATTTACTCCGCAAAGTAAAGTATAAACTCATGCAAAGAACCCTAGTATGTTGAACTTAGAGAAGAACCGGTTATCAAAAACAATTTGCTTCCTGGTGCTTCCTAGACAGAAACACATATGAAAATCAAGATCCGTAATAGACAAGATAATTTCTGTTTTTTTTCCATGTGCCTACCATTTTAAGATTTTCATAATATGCAAATTCACAAACTAAATTAAACATTAGTGGAGGCAAAACAACATTATTTGGTTCCTGTATCAATGACCAACGTGCTTTCAGCAAAAATGGCTGTTTTTATTTTACCTTTTCTTGCATTTTTGTGTGATTATGTGTACATTTGATTTCAGAGGACGTTCTCTATATTTAACATTACTTTTGTTTATCAGAATGTTTGACTGAATTATACTATATTATTTAACAGTGTAATAGAATACATAATGAAGGAGACAGTTAAAACAAACTTTCACTGACGTATGTTCAAAATTAAGTTATCTTATCTCAATTTCAAAGTATTTATCAATTTTACTCAAGTGCATTGGACAATTTTCAACTTTCTTTTACGTTGCAGCATTTTTTGCTTTTAGCCCCATTGCTCATGAATAAGGAAGCTACATAGATGAGTGGTGTAACACATCATGACAAGTAGTTAGGTCAAACACAACTTCCACAAAACTTCATCTGTATGATTGAGAATCTTCACATAGAACCACACTGCTGTGTTTTTCACTACCCATCCAAGTAGCTTCTTCACACTGCTGTGTGGCTCAGTGGATGGCAGTGTCAGTATATGGAGGATTACTGTGAAAAAGCATTTGTACCCTGTTCAAACCACCCTGGCACTATGTGAAAAATAATTTGCCCCAAACGTATTAACAGTTTTTCACACATTTGCAGGCGACAGATAATTGTCAATGAGTCTTTTACATTGCTGTGGAGAAATGGCCCACTGTTCTTTCCAAAATTGTTTAAAGCCACAATGGATGTTTAAACCTTGTTAAACTTTGTTTTCATCGGTACCCAGGATATTTGCCCAATTGTCTTGGGGAAAATCTTTTTTTTTTGGAAATGTGAGACGAGACTTTTTGTCTTTTTTTTTGTCAGCACTGGTTTTCTCCTTCTCCCAAAGATGCCGCATAGAGTCAGGCAGGTTGGCTTTTTTTTCCCTCCTTAAAAAATTAAATCATTGTTTATGTTATGTATTCAGTTGGTTTATCTTTGTATAATATTAAATTTTTTTTTAATGATGTGAATCATTTAAGTGTGATAAACATGCAAAAAATAAATAAATACATATATTTTTTTAAAAAGGAGTTTCTTGGTAATTACAGGCTGTAGAAAATGTCTGTCTTTGATTCCTGCACTGTTGTCAAGCAAAAATAGTGACAGGCAAAGAATGTCTACGAACCTCATCAACCTATGTGTACGTGACTGTGCAAAGAGGAGCTCATTCAAACTAGCTTGGTGCAACAGTATGCATACCAAATGGTGCTCTCAGGTTACATGTGAGATTAACCGATAGAAGAAACTGCAAAAAGGCACAGTTGTCTGCATTTAGGAGCCACACTCTTTATGTTTCTTCTTTATATGCTTCATGCTTATGCATACCAGGGCACAGATAATCCTTTTGGCACATTAACAACCACATTCAAATGTTAAAAAAGCCTTCACTTACAGTAATCTGGTGCAAGTGTGCTAGTTCTGCATGTCTCTACCTGTTATGACAACAATCCTTTTGCCTATTTAAGACTACCTTCCTGCTTCCCTGACCTATCCCCAGATTGTTTTGATAGACCTTGTCGTTGCAAGCTCTAAAATGGTAAAAACCATGTTTACCAAAGTTATTAGACCAGGTTTGTCCACTGTTCAGTAAATTATTATAATGATTCATTACTGTGTGTCATGGCTGCCACCTGGTGGGGTTCATGCACTTTGAAGAATCACATTTTTCATTGTTTTGTGTGTGTGTTTGTGACTGTTTTCCAAACGGGGGGAGGGAGGGGGATCATAAACTGTATACAATAAACTACATAAAGATGAAATACATGACAGTTCTCTTTAAAGTTTTAGCCACTGCAAGTGGACAGAGTACATCCACATACAGAAACTATTCAAAAGACATTGTAATTTGCGCTCTGGCCAGCAGGGGGGACACAAGCGCAATAATTACACTTCTTATAGTTCACCCCAACCAAGGCTGTGCTCAGAGTAATTGAAAAGGAAAACACCCGAAAATCAAAATTTCTTAAGTACTGCACCATGCATCTCTAACACAGTACACCTCTTTACTTCCTACCATTCTTCATCCAAAAAGTGGACTCTCAGATTTATTTTTCATTATCTACTTTTGATTTCAGAGAGAAGAGCTCCTGTAATCTCAATTGAGATGCGAGACGATCTAAGGAAACTGGTCTGGTCAAAAACTTTCAGCTCCTTCCACAGATAAGATTTAGATCAGGATTCGTAGAAGACCACTTCAGGATAGTTCTAAGATTTGTTCTTAGCCATTCTTAGGTGTTTTTAGCTGTGTTTTGGGTTATTATCCTGTTGGGGGACTATGACCTGTGACAAAGACCAAGCTTTCTGACACTGGGTAGCATGTTTTGCTCCAGAATACGTTAAAACTCTTTAAACCTCTTGTGATTTCATTGTACCCTGCACAGAATTACAACACCCTGTGCCAGATGGAGCAAAGCAGCCCCAGAACATAACCAAACCTCCCCCGTGTTTCACAGTAGGTACAGTGTATTTTTCTTTTCTCATCTGTCCAAAGAACATTGTCCCAGAAGCATTGTGGTTTCTCAATATGCGTTTTCTATTTTTTTTTTTATTTTTTTATTATGTTTGGCTTTCATCAGTAGAGCCTTCCTCCTTATGGCCACGTCCTGGGAAGTTGGCCACAGACCTTAAACTTCTGTATAATATGAGCAACTGTAGTCACAGGAACATCAAGCTGCTTGGAGATTGTCTTGCAGCCTTTACCTTTTACGTGTTTCATATTTATTTAATAGATTTAATACATATTTAAAAGAGTTAATTTTGATTTATTGTTATTTTTGTTTTAAGTTATTTCAGTGACCTTTCTGGGTTTTTCTTACTTTAACGGAAGGGTACCAGTTTTATCCAACTGTTCTAAGTATGGATCTGGAAAACTCTCTACTTCTGTGGTTTTCATCAAAGAAAAGAATGATGGGCAATGCTAATACACCAAAGACACTGAATTTACTAAGAACATATCAAATTTAAAACAGAAAAATTAAGTGTTCTGACCAGTTAAAAAGCCTCATCACAGAAAATCATCAACACTCAGCAGTTAATAGCCATTTTTTTGTCAGAAATTTCTTAATATTTTAACTGTATATTATGATTGCCTCCTTATATCCATAGATAATCCTCATGACGCCCCGGGTACAAGGAAAATAATTAGCGATGGAGGAATGTGTGAGAAACACTTATATTTTAAGCTTACACTCACAGCACCCTGTGCATACACAAGTTGCAACCCACACTTAGATAAACTGAACAGAAAAAAACTTTAAGCTACTGTAAACTGTTATTTTTACAAGGTGTGAATAAACTGTAGTGTCAAGTGTACCATTTTATTTACATAATTTTCTTGTGCAACATTTTTTTCAGCCAGTGGCTGAACATTTTTACACTGACTTAACTTTGCAAAATAATTTAAATGGCAAACACACTACTGCCTATGGCAGTTTAAACGTCTAACACAAAGGAATGTATTTTTATCATCTGTTCTTAACTGATGGTAACAAAAATAGAAGTATATCAAGAGTGAATCTGCTTCCAGGCAGAGAGTATAGGTGTAACAATTCTCTGTTTAGAGTAATGATACAGTGTTGGATGATTGAAATCAGAAGAAAAGGTCCTAAATTGAAAAACATTACATTTAGCTTTTTTTTTTGCAGACTATCCAAAGAAAAGTGAGGAACAAAGCAAACAAATTATCTAAGCAAAGGAGAAGAACCTTAAAGTATAGTGTTCTAGGAATATATGCTTCAGTTTCATGGGGTTTAAGTGCAGAGAAAGCCTCGGAAGAGTTCTGTTTTCAGGAGGTTTTTGAAAATTGAGAGTGAGGCAGATGAGCATGCAGAGTTGGGTAGGTCGTTTCACCATCGTGAAACCACAGAGCTAAAACGTTTTGCCTGGGATCTTTTCAGGTGAGGGGACCACAAAACATAGTTCGCTTGCAGAGCGCAGTGAACAAGTAGGATTGTAGACCTGGCTGAAGTAGTTCAGGTAAGTCAGGGCTGTTGAGTTGACCACATTATAGGCTTCCGTCACTTGACTTAACATCCCATGACTTCTTCTCTGAGCTTGTAGTGTGGGTGTAAAGTTCAGTAAATGCAAGCTTGTAGCCTGATGAAATGGAAACCTAATTATCATGATCTACAGCAGAGACGTTGAAGGAGGAGGTACTTTATTAACGTATCCAATATAAAGGTTAGCATGAGCTGTAGTTTTGCATTTTAGTTACAGCTCATATCTATAGTTGTTGGCTTCTTCTGCACTTCTACTGCTGGGTAAGTAAACATGATCACCTCATGAACCTCTGTAGATGGGTTTTGCTATAAAAAATAGAAAGGTAATTATGGCTCATTACTGTAAAATATGATACTCAAACAAAATTAAAAAGCGATTTAAATAAAGCTACGACTGCACCAAATACTGTAGTTGTTGGTTGCTGTTGCAATAAGAGTCATGTGCATAATTAGCTGTCAATGTCTATGTTACATTTGGGAGTGATATAGCATCCAACTTTGTTTTCAATGGTGGGGCAACATTTATAATGATGTGGTTCAGAAAAGATTATAAATACTTAGAGTGTTCAGTAGATAAGTTAAATATTTCTTATTTGCACTTCATCATTCATGCAGACATCACCGATTCACCAAGACAGATATGAGTTCATTACTGGTACTAAAATAAAATGATGTGTCATCATTTTTAATAGTTGACTACCTTTGTTTACTTCTCTATAGGGTCATCATAGTACTAATCATGAAGAGTGAGTTGATTCTCTCAGTTTATATCATTTCCTTCCTGATAGGACTACCAGCCAACCTCTTCGCTCTCTATGCCTTCAGTGTCAAGATCCATTCAAAGCCACTTCCATCAGACATCCTACTGCTCAATCTCACTGTCTCTGACCTGCTCTTCTTGATCATCCTTCCTCTCAAGATGCATGAAGTAACTTCTGGTATGATATGGACTCTGCCCTTCTTACTGTGTTCCATCACAGCTTTTATCTACTTCTCCACAATCTACACCAGCTCCTTGCTGCTGATGGCAGTCAGTGTGGTACGCTATATTGGAGTAGCTTTTCCTATCACCTATCATCAGCTACGCAAACCTGTGTATGCAATAGTGATCAGTGCTGTTATCTGGATAATTTCATCTGCACACTGCAGCATCACTGTCATCATCCAGCAACTGCCATCACTGACCAATAAAAACTCTTGTGTTTGCTATGGGAACTTCACAGAGAGGCAGTTGAAGGTCCTACTACCAGTACGTTTGGAGCTTTTCTTTGTTCTGTGCCTAGTACCTCTTCTAATTTGTGTTTACTGCTACTTGGGCAGCATCTGGATTCTATTCACTCGTCCAAGAATATCCCAGATGCAGAAGCAGAAGGCCATCGGCATGGCCTTGGGGACTCTGGCTGTCTTCCTCATTTGTGTGGTACCATACAATGTCTCTCATGTAGTGGGTTACATCGAGGGTATGAGCCCACCATGGAGGGACTACGCCTTGCTACTTAGCGCTTTCAACACTTGTATCGATCCCATCATCTTCTATTTTTCCTCCTCCACCTTCCAGTGCAGGAGTACAAAGTTCATTTTGAGGAGGAAAAGACCCCCTGCTGCAGGATTACAAATGCAGTCCAAAAACGTCAGTCAAGTTTAAAGCTTTTAAAATATACCAAGTGTACATATACAGCATTAATAGTTTTACTCTACTGTTATATTACAGATATTATATGTATATATTTGTATTGTTTAATACTTCAGCCATTGTCAAATAAACAACTTCACCAATGGGTATGTTGAAAAATTCTTCATATATATGTCCCACAAACTTAAAATATCTTGTTAAAAAAAAGTAACACAAAATCAACAAGAACTTATGTAAAAAAAATTCCTGGAAATGAATGGGTTCATTATCAGTGCATTAGTAGTATTAATTATAGTTATATTCATATAAGAATTAAAAATGGAAAAAAGGAAGGCTAGTATGTTGGATTAAGAGAAGCACAAGTTGCCAAAACCTTTGTTCAGACAGTTTGCTTCCTAGTGTAAATGATCTTTCGGAACAACAGTGGTGCTGTGTGCAGAGAGAGGCACGTGCGAAAATCAATATGCGTAATGGACAAGATAATTTCAGCTGAAGTTTGTCTGATGTGCCTACCATGTTGATATTTACATACTATGCAAATTTCCCAAAAAAGATGAATGATGAATGTGAGGTACACAAGCAAAATAACTTTTTGGTTACTGTATTCGTGACTCGAGAAAAAGAACTTCATCCCAGCAGCAAATGAGCGGTTGAAATTCCCAAAGGCTGAGAAGAGGAATAACAAAATCAAGAGTAGCATTCCAGTAGTCTGGAAAGAGAAAAAGTGGCCATTGCAACAAGTATATAAGTGATAAAAAACAAAGATAAATGTTAAAATTTAAGTTGAAAATCACAAATATTGATTAATTAGCATTTTGTAAGCACAATATTTACACTTTGTGTAGTTCCTGACTACAAACCAACTCACTCTGCATCCAAACAAAACTGTGCTCAAAGTAATTGAAAAGAACAACATATCCTAAAATTAAGTTTTACACGTTCTATACTACAGTGCATCTATTTTACTTAATTACTTCCAAAACCACACTTGTACTCATGGCTCAGAAGACAAATGTGTCACATTAATAAATTCAACTCAGAGCAAAATGTCCTTCAGCAGCACTTTACGAGATACTTCTCTCTCCTGCATCGCTCATAATCAAACTGGAGTGGGACTTCTGATTGGTTGTATGTCTCTGGTCGCATCCAGTGATGTAGTAACAAATAATAATCACACGAGATAATAATGAAAAAGTTGAGCTTAAGCCTATGACTAAGGCCTCGATACACTGGAGCATTCATGGAAATTAGACTAAAAAAAGAATAATGTAGTTCCTGGATAAAAAAAAAAAAGTAGCCCAGTTAAAAAACAGATCCTAGGAAATGACACCAGACTGCTGTTTGTAAGCAAAAAACATGTAAGTTACCCTCTGTTTTTTAATTGTTAAAAATAAATTAACTATTGTGTGTATGAGACATATTTACTTATATATTTTTTCTTTTTACATGCTCTCGGTTCGAGTGGTTACCTGGTTTGGTTTTGCTGTTTGATGCAACATTCATTTACATAAAATGTCACAGACTTTGCTCCCTGACATAGATTATGTTTGTGCTACGTTTTATTACTAGCCTCTTAAGGTATGAAGCTGGGTTTTGTGTGGAGTTTATGGTGAATTCATTTAAAAATCTATTATTTAGCAGTCTCTCTGTTGTGGAAACTGGCTCTCTGCTGATCTCCCACCCTGTCTCTTACACAACAGACCATCACTCATTTCAACAGTATAACACACTAAAATCTCTTCATACTGAAGCTTTCAAGTCATGCATTAGGGTATTTGTTCTGCTGTTTCTTTAATTACCAGAGCATGGAATTATAATAGAGCTATAATATGATTTCTCCCAGGGCGTGCACGCAAGATAAATGTCTGTCTATCTAAACCGCTGATCAGCAGACATCTGCAGCTGCTCTCAAACCGACTGCACACTTGACCACAGCCAATAGCAGAACACATTTACACAAAATAGCTTAAATCTCATTTACAGTCATTTAAATAGTAACACAAACGGATGCATGCTCTTGTTTTGATCTAAACTGATGCTAATATTATTTGAACTGACAGGAAGGAAACCAAGCGTGAATCTGTTCCCAAGCAGCTACTAGAGTATAGGTGTAACTATTTTATGTTTATAGTAATAATCCAATATTGGGACACTGAAGTCAGAAAAGGAGGTCCTAAATTGATTGTGAATGCAGAAAAACTGTTTGTTTACCTGAAATGACGACTTCTTCTGTGAGCTTGTAGTGTAGGTGTATCTTTTAATACATGCAGGCTGGTTGCCTAATGAGCTCAAAACCTAATTATCTTGATTACAATTATTCCAGCAGAGATCTTGCAGGAGGAGGTACTTTATTAACATATCCAATATAAAGGTCGATGTGAGCTGCAGTTTTGCATATGGGTTACAGCTCATATCTTAGCTTTTGGCTTCTTCCATCCTTCTGCTGCTGGGTAAGTCAATATGATTACCTCATCAGACACTGTAGACTGGTTTTGTTATTTAAAATAAAAGCTGACAAGGAAGCACATTTGTAAAAAACTATTAATTTATATAAAGCTACACTAGCACCAGTTTGTTTTTGACTGGCAGTACAGTATTACAGTGACAGAATTAGGTGCCAATACCTCTGTAAAATATGATTACAATGATGGAGTTGTTCAGTAGGTATCAATGTTGATTTGGACTAAATCATTCATACAGACATCACTGATTCACCAAGTTGATCAATGGTACTAAAATTACCTTTGTTTACTTCTCTTTAGGGTCATCATGGAACTACCTGTGAAGAGTGAAGTGATTCTCTCAGTTTATATCATTTCCTTCCTGATAGGACTACCAGCCAACCTCTTCGCTCTCTACGCCTTCAGTGTCAAGATTTACTCAAAGCCACTTCCAACAGACATCCTACTGCTCAATCTCACTGTCTCTGACCTGCTCTTCTTGATCATCCTTCCTCTCAAGATGCATGAAGCAGCTTCCAACATGATATGGACTCTGCCCTACTTCCTGTGCACCGTCACCTCTCTTACCTTCTTCTCCACAATCTACACCAGCTCCTTGCTGCTGATGGCAGTCAGTGTGGTACGCTTTATTGGAGTAGCTTATCCTATTGCCTATCATCAGCTACTCAAGCCTGTGTATGCGATAGTGATCAGTGCTGTTATCTGGATAATTTCAACAGCACACTGCAGCATCACTGTCATCGTCCAGGAACTCCCATCACTGGCCAACAAAAACTCTTGTGTTTGCTATGGGAACTTCACAGAGAGGCAGTTGAAGGTCCTACTCCCAGTACGTTTGGAGCTTTTCTTTGTTCTATGCCTAGTACCTCTTCTAACTTGTGTTTACTGCTACTTGAGAAGCATTTGGATTCTATTCACTCGTCCAAGAATATCCCAGATGCAGAAGCAGAAGGCCATCGGCATGGCCTTGGGGACTCTGGCTGTCTTCCTCATTTGTGAGGTACCATACAATGTCTCTCATGTAGTGGGTTACTTCGAAGGTATGAGCCCACCATGGAGGGACTACGCCTTGCTACTTAGCACCTTCAACACCTGTATTGATCCCATCATCTTCTATTTTTCCTCCTCCACCTTCCAGTGCAGGAGTGAAAAGTTCATTTTCAGGAGACAAAGACCCCCTGCTGCAGGATTACAAATGCAGTCCAAAAATGTCAGTAAAGTTTAAAGCTTTCAAAATATACTAAATGTACATGTATTACTTTACTGTATATTACAGATATTATATGGTATTGTTTAATACTTCAGCAGTTGTTAAAGAAATAACTTCACCTTCGGGTATATTGAACTATTTTTCATATATATGAAGTAATGTCCCACAAACTTAAAATATCTTGTTAAACTCACAAAATCAACAAGAGTTAATGTAAAAAAAATTCCTGGAAATGAATGGGTCCATTATTAGCGCATTAGTAGTATTAAATATAATTATATTTATATGAGAATTAAAATTGTTTCATATGAACAAACCTTCAAGGAAGGCTAGTATGTTGGACCAAGAGAAGCACAAGTTGCCAAAACCTTTGTTCAGACAGTTTGCTTCCTGGTGTAAATGATCTTTGGGAACAACAGTGGTGCTGTGGGCAGAGAGAGGCACGTGCGAAAATCGATATGCGTTATAGACAAGATGATTTCAGCTGAAGTTTGTCTGATGTGCCTACCATGTTGATATTTACATACTATGCAAATTCCCCAAAAAAGATGGATGATGAATGTGAGGTACACAAGCAAAATAACTTTTTGGTTACTGCATTCGTGACTCGAGACAAAGAACTTCATCCCAGCAGCAAATGAGCGGTTGAAATTCCCAAAGGCTGAGAAGAGGAATAACAAAATCAAGAGTAGCATTCCAGTAGTCTGGAAAGAGAAAAAGTGGCCATTGCAACATGTATATAAGTGATAGAAAAAATAAAGATAAGTGTGAAAATTTAAGTTGAAAATCACAGATATTGATTAATTAGCATTTTGCTGAAACACTCAGAGTCACTTGAAAAGTTGCTGGAAATAAATCTATGTTTTGGATAAAAAGCTGCATAAGATTAATTTCTTTACACAATATTAACTTGAAATGTGAAAAATATTTTGACTGTAATATACAATACAGCACTTTTGGTCCTCTTTGACTATAAAGTTAATTGAATTATACGACTCTATATAAAGTTCAACATGGATGACAATCACAGCTCTCGAAAAGTGAAGCCACCATCGTCCCACCTACTTCACATCAGTAATTGTGACATGAGGAAAACTAAAAAAGTAAAAATTAAATAAACTTTCCCCAAAGTGGTTTCTGTCATTTCAGGTTAATATCATCACACTGATTTGTGTTCAAGTGTTTATATTTCTGATACGTTATAGTAAATAGTAAATGATTTGATTATGTAAATGTATGGAGAGTTTCCGGATGCAGACTGGGAGGCAGAGCCTTTAGCTATCAAGCTCCTCTCCTATGAAACCAGCTCCCAGTTCAGGTTCGGGAGTCAGACACTCTCTCTACATTGAAGACTTTACTTAAAACATTCCTTTTTGATAAAGCTTACAGTCGGAGCTGGATAAGTGACTCTGAACCATGTCCATCTCTATTTGACTTACTGGTCATTAAACATGATATCTTAGAGTAATCATTTTTTTCCTGTGAACTAAATTAACCTTTGTTTTGATAAGGTGAATAGCTGCTAATGCAGCAAGGTGACAACTGTAAAAAATGGTTCATTTAAATAAAGCTACACCAGCACCAGATTGTTTTTAAATGGCAGTACAGTATTACAGTGACTTTTTAGAAGAAATTGCTGCTAATACCTCTGTTACCTTTGGAAGTGACAAATAATACTATTGCGTTTTTGGTGGGGCTGCAAGTTGTTCAATAGGTATCAGTGTTTATTTGGGCCACATTATTCATACAGACATCACTGATTCACCGAGTCAAACAAAAGTTCATCACTGGTACTAAAATGACATAATGTGTCATCATTTTTAATGTCATCATTTGTTTATTTCTCTTTAGGCGGATCATGGAACTAACCGGGAAGGAGGTGATTCTCTCAAAGATTCAAAGGTAAATATCACACATTTCATGTTTACAACCGAAAAAAGAAATTCACACCACAAAATACAGCAATTACAAATACCGTAACACTTCATGTCTTCAACAAAAGAGACGCTGTTTAAATCATTTTAATCAGATAATTTAACAAGGTGAAAATATGTTTCCACTGTGTTGCGCTCCAGCCAGCAGGGGGGGACATAAGCACAATATTTACACTTTGTGTAGTTCCTGACTACAAACCAACTCACTCTGCATCAAACAAAACTGTGCTCAAAGTAATCGAGAAGAACAACATGTCCTAAAATTAAGTTTTACACGTTCTATACTACAGTGCATCTATTTTACTTAATTACTTTCAAAACCACACTTGTACTCATTGGCTCAGAAGACAAATGTGTCACATTAATAAATTCAACTCAGAGCAAAATGTCCTTCAGCAACACTTTACAAGATACTTCTCTCTCCTGCATCGCTCATAATCAAACTGGAGTGGGACTTCTGATTGGTTGTATCTCTCTGGTCGCATCCAGTGATGTAGTAACAAATAATAATCACACGAGATAATAATGAAAAAGTTGAGCTTAAGCCTATGACTAAGGCCTCGATACACTGGAGCATTCATGGAAATGAGACTAAAAAAAGAATAATGTAGTTCCTGGATAAAAAAGTAGCCCAGTTAAAAAACAGACCCTAGGAAATGACACCAGACTGCTGTTTGTAAGCAAAAAACATCTAAGTTACCCTCTGTTTTTTAATTGTTAACTATTGTGTGTATGAGACATATTTACTTATATATTTTTTCTTTTTACATGCTCTCGGTTCGAGTGGTTACCTGGTTTGGTTTTGCTGTTTGATGCAACATTCATTTACATAAAATGTCACAGACTTTGCTCCCTGACATAGATTATGTTTGTGCTACGTTTTATTACTAGCCTCTTAAGGTATGAAGCTGGGTTTTGTGTGGAGTTTATGGTGAATTCATTTAAAAATCTCTTACAAAACAGACCATCACTCATTTCAACAGTATAACACACTAAAATCTCTTCATACTGAAGCTTTCAAGTCATGCATTAGGGTATTTGTTCTACTGCTTCTTTAATTACCAGAGCATGGAATTATAATTAAGCTATAATATGATTTCTCCCAGGGCGTGCATGCAACATAGATGTCTGTCTATCTTAACCGCTGATCAGCGGACATCTGCAGCTGCTCTCAAACCGACTGCACACTTAACCACAGCCAATAGCAGAACACATTTACAGTGACTTTTGCAAAATAGCTTAAATCTCATTTACAGTCATTTAAATAGTAACACAAATGGATGCATGCTTTTGTTTTGATCTAAACTGATGCTAATATTATTTGAACTGACAGGAAGGAAACCAAGCGTGAATCTGTTCCCAAGCAGCTACTAGAGTATAGGTGTAACTATTTTATGTTTATAGTAATAATCCAATATTGGGACACTGAAGTCCGAAAAGGAGGTCCTAAATTGATTGTGAATGCAGAAAAACTGTTTGTTTACCTGAAATGACGACTTCTTCTGTGAGCTTGTAGTGTAGGTGTTTCTTTTAATACATGCAGGCTGGTTGCCTAATGAACTCAAAACCTAATTATCATGATCACAGTTTATTCCAGTAGAGATCCTACAGGAGGAGGTACTTTATTAACATATCCAATATAAAGGTCGATGTGAGCTGCAGTTTTGCATTTTAGTTACAGCTCATATCTTAGTTTTTGGCTTCTTCTATCCTTCTGCTGCTGGGTAAGTCAATATGATTACCTCATCAGACACTGTAGACTGGTTTTGTTATTGAAAATAAAAGCTGACAAGGATGCACATTTGTAAAAAACTATTAATTTATATAAAGCTACACCAGCACCAGTTTGTTTTTGACTGGCAGTACAGTATTACAGTGACAGAATTAGGTGCTAATACCTCTGTAAAATATGATTACAATGATGGAGTTGTTCAATAGGTATCAATGTTGATTTGGACTAAATCATTCATACAGACATCACTGATTCACCAAGTTGATCAATGGTACTAAAATGACCTTTGTTTACTTCTCTTTAGGGTCATCATGGAACTAACTGTGAAGAGTGAAGTGATTCTCTCAGTCTATATCATTTCCTTCCTGATAGGACTACCAGCCAACCTCCTCGCTCTCTACACCTTTAGTGTCAAGATCCACTCAAAGCCACTTCCAACAGACATCCTACTGCTCAATCTCACTGTCTCTGACCTGCTCTTCTTGATCATCCTTCCTCTCAAGATGCATGAAGCAGCTTCCAACATGATATGGACTCTGCCCTACTTCCTGTGCACCGTCACCTCTCTTACCTTCTTCTCCACAGTCTATACCAGTTCCTTGCTGCTGATGGCAGTCAGTGTGGTACGCTATATTGGAGTAGCTTTTCCCATCACCTATCATCAGCTACTCAAACCTGTTTATGCGATAGTGATCAGTGCTGTTATCTGGATAATTTCAACAGCACACTGCAGCATCACTATTATCATCCAGGAACTCCCATCACTGGCCAACAAAAACTCCAGTGTTTGCTATGGGAACTTCACAGAGAAGCAGTTGAAGGTCCTACTCCCAGTACGTTTGGAGCTTTTCTTTGTTCTGTGCCTAGTACCTCTGCTAATTTGCGTTTACTGCTACTTGAGCTGCATCTGGATCCTATACAGTCGTCCCAGGATATCACGGGCGAAGAAGCAGAAGGCCATCGGCATGGCCTTGGGGACTCTAGCTGTGTTCCTCATTTGTGTGATACCATACAATGTCTCTCATGTCGTGGGTTACATCGAGGGTAAGAGCCCAATATGGAGGGACTTTGCCTTGCTAATTAGTGCCTTTAACACCTGTATCGATCCCATTATCTTCTATTTTTCCTCCTCCACCCTCCAGTGCAGGAGTGAAAAGTTCATTTTCAGGAGGCAAAGATCCACTGCTTCAAGATTACACATGCAGTCCACAAACTCTAGTCTAGACTAAAATATAGTTTCAATACAAAATGTACAGATCCAGCACAAATACTATTATTGCAGATATTCTATTTGCAAGACTTTAAAATGTGCTTTTGCTATGGGTATGTTTGTTTTAAACAGATAAGTCTCAATTTAGCATACTTCTCATGCCCTTTTTAAATGTGACTTTAATTATTTCAAGATTATTATTAGAGATTTGATTGCTTGTTTATTTACTAATGTATATTAAACTGATTTTGTTCATTTTCTGCATGATACTGTATGAACTATATTGCACTCCTGCATACAAACAAACCTGCAAAGGAACCCACTATGTTGGACGAATACATGCAAAAGTTAGCAAAATCCTTGTCTACTCGTTAAGAAAGTTCACTTCCTTGTGTAAATTGCCTTTTGAAACACAACTGGTAATATAGGAAGAGGGAGAAAAATATGAAAATCATGTGCAATAAACAAGATAATTTCACTGGTTCATCTCATGTACTTATGTTGAGATTAACTTAATATGCAAATTCGTTAAATAAAGATGGATGATGAATGTGATGTAGAAAAGCAAAATAAAATGTTGCTACAGTATTTGTGACTCGAGACAAAGAACTTAAATCCTGCAGCAAACGAGCAGATGGACCTCTCAGAGACCGAGCTGAGCAAATGACAGAATTTCTGCAAAGATAGCTGCAAAGGAAGGTTTGGCAGAAGAGGAGGATTAACAAAAGCAAGAGTAGCATTCTACTGGCAGACCACTGCCAGTCCAGAGGTACTGCCACCAACCGCCACCAACCGCCACGTAACGTTACAAAGGCTTGTCAGCCAAGACAGCCCCACAACATCCAGAGGCTTAGAGTAAACAGGGGAATCTCAGCCACCTCAGGTGCCTTGCCACAAAGGAGCTTACTGACTACATCAGTGAGTCCAGACCCATGATCCGACTGAGTTGAATATCTAGGTTACACAGAGAAAACAGGTTCCTATGGAAATAACAGACTCTAGGAAATGTCTGTCCCTGATTTCTGCTGTTATATAATAATGAGAAATAAAGAGTGTTAGTGAGAGGCAAAGGATGTCATAGAATTTCATCAACCTATGTGTACGTGACTGTACAAAGAGGAGCTCATTCAAACCAGCTTGGTGCAACAGTATGCATACCAAATGGTGTCCCAGGCCACATGAGAGATGAACTGATAGGAGGAAACTACAAAAAGGCACAGTTCGCATTTAGGAGCCACACTGTTCATGCTAATGCATCTCAGCAGACTGCAGATAACCCCTTTGGCACATTAACAACCACATTCAAATATTAAGGTCATCAGTTATAGTACACTAGTTTAAGTGTGCTAGTTTTGTGTAAACAGGAACAACGTGACTGCTCTTCAAAGGTGACGCCATTGCAAGTCAATCACCCTGTGGTGAACGGTTACAGGACAAATCATGAACTTGCTCTATGTTAGTGAATGGGAAAAGAGGCAAAACAAATGTGAATTTGTTTGTAAATAAATGAACACAGAGATGTCTCATTTGATTGTAGGACCAGGAAAGTAGTTGTTTTCTGTATTTATATTTGAAATAATAAGGGTAAAATTCACCTTACACACTGTAATATTTAATTGTTTAGTCATTATGTTGTAATAATTTCTCAAATATTACAAATGCAAATGGCATTCAAAATGTTAAATCATAGTAATACTTTCTGTGAAGTGTTTCAATTTTAGCACATATTTTATTTTTATCACTAAAAATAATGCCACAAATACAACAACTAAAACTCCCTGTTTTCTAAATAAATGTTCTTTTTCTCTTTTGCAGGTCAGAGGCTGCATCTGCAGGGTTAGGGGTTAGATTCCTGGTTCCAGGATATCAATAAACAATGTCATTATTATCTCCAATATGCTGCACTTTTGCCAGCAGGGGGGGCACAAGCGCAATATTTACACGATACGTTTAACGTTTAACCTAGTAAATGACAGCTAAATTACTAAATAATTAGTAAATAATTACTTAGTAATTAATTCATTTAGTATAAAAAAAACAATGGATATTTTAATGTAATTAATTAGAAATTTGTGTAGTATAAAAATTATCCTGCAGACATTTCTGATGCCCAGGGATCATGATAGGTGAGGAAAGAGCGTCATTGGTCGATTAGTTAGCATGGACAAGATGAGGGGGGAAACTGGTGGTGCACAGTGAAGACATTCTCTACATGGGCACTTGAAAGGCAGATACGCTCAATAAAGAACAACAGGTGGGAAATGTTTGAGGCAGAAGCCATATTCCAGGAATCTCAGACAGTGTTTAGACTAGGGTCAGAGCCAGAGAGTCAGAATCAGACTTACAAGTAAGTAATTAGGATGCAGAGATCAGGTCAGGAGGGCGAGAAGGGTCTGTCTCACACCAGGGGGCTCAGTCGATAAGAAGTAGAAAGCTGGAGAGTGTCCTGAAGTGCAGAACAGAGGAGATGAACTGGCAATGTGCTGGATGGGCTGCCTATATAGGGAGGTTCACAGGCAAAAACAATCAGGTTAATTGCCTCAAAGAGTAAACACAGGAAGTAGGTTCAGGGACAGATGCTTCTTCAAAATAAAAGGGTGCTAGACAAGAAGTCTAGAAACCATGACACAATGGGTGTTCTCACAAATAGTGTGTAGACTGTGATTGTGTTTATTTGCTTGTGTGGACAAATTTTGTTGAAACACTATTCTTGCGAGGACATTTTGGTCTTGTGCGTTTTCAAGGTTAAAACTAAGTTTTAGGGTTGGTGTTAGACTTAGGTTTAAGTATTTTATTATTATGGTTTAGGTTAAGGGGCTAGGGAATTCATTATGCTAATGAATATCCTCACTAGTATAGCAAGACAAACGTGTGCATGTGTCACATTTCCTTTTATTTCCTTTTTACTGTTTCTTTGTGCTAGTGGTTACCTGCTTTATTGTTCACGGGAATGGCTTTGCTGTTTGGTGCAATGTTCATTTACAGGAAATATTCCACAAACAGGTCGGTAGACTTTGCTCCTTGACAGAGATTATAGTTAAGTTGTGGTGGGTTAATTTTATATGTCATTCTAATTACCTACAAACAATCACTGGACATTGTTTGCAAAGTCTGTCAAGGTATAAAACTGTAATTTTGCTTTTCTTCACAAGAGCTAATATGAAATTTACTAAACAAAACACATTTTTGCATAATGCATGATTTTAAACCAAAATGTTATGCAGACAGTGTCCAACAAAAACAAAGTTACATCCATCAAAGGTAAAGAAATCTTAGTACAAATACACGATTGTACTTATTAATTAAATATTAAGTAGCCTATCTGTTGAGTAAACTGAAAAAAGTCATATACAGTATATATGTTTGAGTAGCATACAAAAGGCCAATAAGTTTGTGTACATAGGTGTGCATTAGGGGACATTGCATCTATCTGCTAATTTTTCCACTCTGTCTTTCTCTATCTCGCTCTTGCTAATAGATCACAAGATAAAGACATACAATCAACCCTTTGCAGGCCAGAGAGGAACACTGTGGTGAAAACACTTGTTCATGTTTATGATTTTTTGCAAGGAATGCGTAGACCAGCTGAATCTTAACACCACAAGAATAATAAAACAGCCTCTCAAAGAGAATGCAAAATACTGGCAATGTCAAAGGTATAGTGATCCACAACAGACCGTCCCTGAATTAAACAATAAAACATGAAAATACTGTATCAGAGATGTTCTGCTGTTGCTTTTGTTTCACAAACACTACACTTTAATAAAACCATAGTTAGATTTCTCAGAGCTTGTATTGCAACATCATTGCGTATCTAAACCTCAGATCACAGGACGAATGCAGCTACTCTCAAATAGTCAGCTCCCTACTGTAGTTATCACCTACCGCACAATACCACCAACTTCATTTCATAATGTCATCACATCTGAGCATATTTCCACTGTTTTGACTTTTGCAAAATAACTTAAATGGCAAACACTGTATTGCCTGTAGCAGTTTAAACCTAACACAAAGGACTATATATTTTGACATACTGTTTCGTCTTAACTGATGCTAATATAAATAGAGCAGACAGGAAGTAAGCAAAGTGTGTATCTGTTCCATGCAACTACTAGAGTATAGGTGTCATTCTCTGTTTATAGTCAGGTGTTGAGATAAAGAGATTAAAGTCAGAAAAGGAGGTCCTAAATTGATTGTATATGTAGACAAACAATTTGTTATCTGAAATGATGACTTCTCCTCTGAGCGTGTGGTGTAGGCGTAACTTTATCTAAATTCAGGCACGTAGCCTGATGAAATGGAAACTTAATTATCATGTTCACAGTTTCTTCCATCAGAGATCTTGTAAGAGGAGGTCCTTTATTAACATATCAAATATAAAGGTCGGCATGAGCTGCAGTTTTGCATTTTAGTTAATATTTACCAACTGATGTCTGCTCAGTGCTCAGTAAAGCATGACTAGAGCAGTGTCTCACACTGGGCTTTACTATGACTTGCTGTTTTCGGAGATATTAACACAATTTGTTTACCAGTTCTCTTTGATAAAAGGAAGACAAAGCAAAGAACAAAGTGCTTCAGTTGTTTTTTAAAACCTTCACCTTTTTTGCTTCTTCCACACTTCCAAAGCTGGGTAAGTAAATATTATAACCTCATAAACCCTCGAAGATTGGTTTTGCTATTGAAAATAAAAGTAACTGACGGATTACAAGAGAATACTTAAAAATGATTTATGGGAATTACTGATGTAAATAAGGCTATGACTGCACCAAATACTGTAGTTGTTCTCTAGTACAGTGTTATTTACTGAATTAGCTGTAACACACTGAAGTAACACAAGCTAAATGTTTCTTACATTTCCCCAAGGGGATCAATAAAGTATTCATTATTATTTGGACTTCATCATTCATACAGACATCACTGATTGACCAAGTCAGACAAAAGTTCATTACTGGTACAAAAATGAAATAATGTGTCATCATTTTTAATAGTTGACAACCTTTGTTTACTTCTCTTTAGGGTCATCATGGTACTAATCGTGAAGAGTGAGGTGATTCTCTCAGTCTATATCATTTCCTTCCTGATAGGACTACCAGCCAACCTCTTCGCTCTCTACGCCTTCAGTGTCAAGATTTACTCTAAGCCACTTCCAGTAGACATCCTACTGCTCAATCTCACTGTCTCTGACCTGCTCTTCTTGATCATCCTTCCTCTCAAGATGCATGAAGCAGCTTCTGATATGACATGGACTCTGCCCTATTTCCTATGTTCCATCACCTCTCTTACCTTCTTCTCCACAATCTACACCAGCTCCTTGCTGCTGATGGCAGTCAGTGTGGTACGCTACATAAGTGTAGCTTTCCCTATCACCTATCATCAGCTGCGCAAACCTGTGTATGCGATAGTGATCAGTGCTGTTATTTGGATATTTTCATCAGCACACTGCAGCATCACTATCATCATCCAGGAACTCCCATCACTGGCCAACAAAAACTCCAGTGTTTGCTATGAGAACTTCACAGAGACACAGTTGAAGGTCCTACTCCCAGTACGTTTGGAGCTTTTCTTTGTTCTATGCCTAGTACCTCTTCTAATTTGTGTTTACTGCTACTTGAGCTGCATCTGGATCCTATACAGCCGTCCAAGAATATCCCAGGTACAGAAGCAGAAGGCCATCGGCATGGCCTTGGGAACTCTAGCTGTGTTCCTCATTTGTGTGGTACCATACAACGTCTCTCATGTAGTGGGTTTCATTGAGGGTGATAGCCCAAAATGGAGATACTACACCTTGCTTCTTAGTACCTTCAACACCTGTATTGATCCCATCATCTTCTATTTTTCCTCCTCCGCCTTCCAGTGCAGGAGTACAAAGTTCATTTTGAGGAGGAAAAGACCCACTGCTACAGGATTGCAAATGCAATACACAAACTCTAGCTAAGAGAAAAACTCAACATACAAAATGTACATATCAAACACAAATGTTATTATTGTTATGTTGTTACTGTATATTACAGATATTATTTTAGACTGTTAAATGCTTTAAAGATTGCTTTAGCAGTTGTTAAAAATTTAAATTTACTTATGGGTATATTGAACAATTGTTTATATTTTTACTGGAACATCTCACACCTTAAAAAGCCTTGTTAAGTTTGACCTGAAAAAATTCACACTTGGTAATCCCTACTAATAACTACAATTGCTGTAAATACAATTTCAGGATAATTAGTGTGTTCATGTGATTATCTGCATATTAGCAATTTCACTGCTTGTTTTCCTCAGTTTGTGCTAAACAGAACTGGCAATACGAGAAGAGGGAGATGATATACATAATTCTCAATATGCATTTTTTAGCTGAAGTTTTGTCATGTGCTTACCTTATTGAGATTATCCAAATTGATAAAATAAAGATTAATGAAGAATGCGATGTCTTGATTTCAAAATTACATTGTTTTGTTACTGTATCCATAATTAAAGAAAAATTGACATAACTTTAACAGAAAATGAGCAGGTGAGCAAAGGAGATAATTCCTGCAAAGCAAGATATGGCAGAGAAGATTAACGAGAGCAAGAGAAGAGAAGAGAGAAGAGAAGCATTCTAGTAGGCTGAGGAGTAAATATATAAAGCTATGTGTGAAAATATACATTAATAAGGACAAACATTGATTAATTTGCATATTTTCAAAATGCACTTGAAAACTTTGATTATCCTTGTCATTATCCTGTTTGAGGACTATGACCTGCAACAAAGACCAAACTTTCTGACACTGGGCAGCATGTTTAGCTCCATAAAGGCCTTGATAGTCTAGAGATTTCATTGTACCCTGCAAAAATTTAAGACCCCCTGTGCCAGATGGAGAAAAGCAGGCCCAGAACATAACCAAGCCTCCTCCACGTTGCACTGTAGGTACAGTGTTCTTTTCATCAAGTTTGAAGACACCTGTGATGCTAATTACAGGACACATTTTAGTTGAACATGTCCCTATAGTCAAATTATATTTAATCTTTTCTAGGGGTATCATTTTTGTAGGCACCAGTTTCATCAGTTTGTTTTTAAAATGCTTCTGTTAATCCACAACTCAAAAGCAATCATTTCCATAAGTTCATTTTTAGTATATTTTTATTTATTGCAACATTTGTCAGTTTCGATTTATTTAATTGACAAATGTGGGTTTTTCTTTCTTTCATGGATGGGTACCAACAACTATCTGTACATTCTACCCAAGGAAGAGCAGGAATACCACCAATGCAGGTCAAGCAAAAATAAGAAACAAAAAGTTATTAATTTAAGTGTTAGTGTGAGGCAAATTATGTCAATGAACCTCATTAGCCTATGTGTACGTGATCGTACCAAGAGAAGCTCATTCAAACTGACAGTATGGATACCAAAATGGTGCATTCAGCTTACATGAGAGATTAACTAATACAAGAAACTGCAAAAAAGCACAGTTGTCTATATTTAGGATCCACGCTGTTTATGCTAATACATAAATGGACCAGATTACTAGTCGTAAAGATTACTGCAGTATATGTGTAGCTACTGTCTTTCCTTCAGAATACTTACACAAATAGCTTTCTTGTTCTATTGCTTTCCAAAATTATTTTACAATGCTATATTGGACTTAAATTCAAAAAAGGATATGCCAAGTTAGTTGTGTGTAAAAATAATTTGTTTATCTGAAGGGATGACTTCTCTCTTTGAGCTTGCGGTGCAGGCATAACTTTGAATATACACAGGCTTGTGGCCTGATCAAATCCAAACCTAATTATTGTGTTTATTCCAACAGAGACATGTAGGAGGAGGTTCTTTATTGACATATACAATGCAAACATCATCATGAGCTGCAGATAACTGGTGTCGGCTACTGTTGTTCAGTAATAGGCTAGTACTGTCTTTTATTTGAGTATGACTCACTTTTTCCAGTGTCCTCATATATCAAGCTCATCTTTCAACTCAGAGGTTATAAGCTGTTTGTCTCATGAAAGACGCAAACGACACAGAGCTTCAATTGTTTTGTATTTTATTTTTAATCTTAAAATTTTTTCAGGCTATCTACTGTCAGGTAAGTGAATACCATTACTGCTTTAAATCTATAGAAACTGCTTTTGAAGTTCAACAGTGGATGTTTGTTGGCTTTTTTTATATTTTGTAATTGGACTTTCATCAGAGCCATGACCAGCAATTTCATATTGACTTTATCCATTTCTCATAGAAAGCAATATCCTCATTTGACTTCTTGACAGTGCATGGCTTTCATTTAAATTTTGGGATTGATGGAAGGTTCTAACTATGTTTTTGATGGTTGTACTACCTTTAGGATCATGTGGTTGTTCAAAGAAAAAGAAAAAAGTCATAGTAAATGTTTCTTATTTGAACTCCATCATTCATACAAATGTCACTGATTCACCAAGACAGACATTTTAATAGTTGACTACCTTCCTCTTTGACTACATATATTTTTATCTGTGTTTGTTCCCTTCTGTTGGTTTAGGGTCATCATGGATATAATCGTGAAGAGTGAGGTGATTCTCTCAGTTTATATAATTTCCTTCCTGATAGGACTACCAGCTAACCTCCTCGCTCTCTACGCCTTCAGTGTAAAGATCCATTCAAAGCCGCTTCCCACAGACATCCTGCTCCTCAATCTGATTGTTTCTGACCTGCTTTTCTTGATCATCCTTCCTCTCAAGATGCATGAAGCAGCTTCCAACATGATATGGTCTCTGCCCAACTTCCTGTGCGCTATCACCTCTCTAATTTTCTTCTCCACAATCTACACCAGTTCCTTGTTGCTGATGGCAGTCAGTGTGGTACGCTATATTGGAGTTGCGTTCCCTATCACCTATCATCAGCTGCGCAAACCTGTGTATGCGATAGTGATCAGTGCTGTTATCTGGATAATTTCAACAGCACACTGCAGCATCACTGTCATCATCCAGCAACTCCCATCACTGGCCAACAAAAACTCCAGTGTTTGCTATGAGGACTTCACTGAGATGCAGTTGAAGGTCGTACTCCCAGTACGCTTTGAGTTTTTCTTTGTTCTGTGCCTAGTACCACTTCTAGTTTGTATTTACTGCTACTTGAGCTGCATCTGGATCCTATACACTCGTCCAAGAATATCCCAGGTGCAGAAGCAGAAGGCCATCGGCATGGCCTTGGGGACTTTATCGATGTTCCTCATTTGTGTGATACCATACAACCTCTCTCATGTAGTGGGTTACTTCAGGGGTGATAGCCCAAAATGGAGATACTACACTTTGCTACTTAGCACCTTCAACACCTGTATTGATCCCATCATCTTCTACTTTTCTTCCTCCACCTTCCAGTGCAGGAGTGAAAAGTTCATTTTCAGGAAGCATGTACTCAATGTTTCAGGAATAGAAATGCAGTCCACAAACTCTAGCTAAGAGTAGAACATACTTTCTGGACTAAACTGTATGTGTATATTTACCACATGAGTTTTTATTCTATTCTAAAACAAAAAAGTAACTTTATCCATGGGTATATTTAACAATATCTTGTATTTATTGCAGCAACATCTCACACCCTTAAAATATTTTATTAAGAGCCGCCTAATCCTGCTCAATCCTGTGCTGATTTTCACGTTATCTAATTCAAAGCAGGCAAATTCTGTGAGACACATTTTATACATATGCACAATTGAAAATTTTTATTACTTTACAGCCAGTTCTTTATTCTTGAATAGGAATTAATACAATTGGCCTAACATAATCTTAACGCATTATTTCCTGTTTACTTTAACGTGGGCCAGCCACTCTTCTGCACTCGTGCATTCTGTAGGCACACATGTAGAATATACCTACAAAATGAAAATAAACATTAGAAAGTATGGTCTTATTTACAACATTTCTACATTGCATATACATGTCACACATGCTTATGTTTCAAATACATATAGATAAAGAGAGAGAGTAGCAATATAGAATTATTGTAACTAATATTTTAGCTAAATTAAAGTGTTCATGTGATATCACGTGTATTGGTGATTTCTTTTATTCCTTAAAGAATTCTTGAGCAATTCCACTGTGATGAATGAATTATGTTTGTGACGTGTATGTTATATGTCATACCATACAGAGCTATTGAAATAACTTGAAATATTAACTTTCATTATGATAGCATGCAGTGAACTCTACTATGTTCCTTTATATGAACAAACCTGCAAAGAAGGTCATGAGCAGTGCCACCCAACCTAGTATGTAGGACCAAGAGAAGCGCCAGTCACCAAAACGCTTTCCGAGAAAGTTCACTGTCACCCCAGTGTAAATGGCCATTGCAAGCAGAACAAACAGGGCTGGCATCATGGGCAGAAAGTGACACATATTAAAATCATTGTGTGCGATAGAATCATTATGTGCCTACAAAGTTTCTATGATATGCCTGGTAAACTTTGAGATTTACATGATATGAAAATGTACCAAATAAATTGTTTATGGTGAGCGTGATGGCAAACAAAGTTATCGCAACGTAATTTGGTTACTGTAGCCATGACTTACTTGAGACAAAGAACATGATCCCAGCAGCAAATGAACGGTTGAACCTCTCGAAGGCTGAGAAATGGGCAAAGGAGAGGATTCCTGCGATGATACCAGCAAAGCATGACATAGCAGAGAGGATCATGAAAGCACGAGTGGCATTCCAGTAGGCTGAAAAGGAGCAAGACAAGGGACAGAAAAAAACAAAATGAAGATATGTGCAGGACAATAAATAGAGAATTATAATACTCAAATAAAACTAAAGAAATACTATGCAATTTACTATGAATTTACTTATATTCATTAAAGTCACACAAAATTAAAACATTTCCATCTGGCTCAAAATATTAATGAAGGTCTTTGTCTGAGTCAGGCAGAGTACCAGCAAGTTCTCATGTTGTATTAAATGTGTTTTGGTATTAAATAAAAATACGTAAATAATTTGAAATTCAAATGTTTTTGTTTTTGCTCTCTCTTTCCCTCTCCCTCTCTCTTTTCCCTCTTCCTGTCTCTCTGTCGAGCTACACGTCATTCCACCCTTTGCCCTCTGGACCTGTCTGACTCGTCCTGATGCCCAACTTCTGGCTGGAGATCTCGTCGCCTGGATCCACCGTTTGCCCTTTGGGATGCGTTTGGAGACTGGATTGGTCACAAGCTACTATGATGTCGGTCCCGGCCTCGGCGGACGTCGGAAGCTGTTTCTTGGAGGTCTCGACTCAACGCTCGATAGTCAAGGAATGGAACTAGTCTGCCTGCAATAACTAACTGGACTCCATATTAACTTAAAAGACTTTAACTGTTATACTGGACTGCTGCCTACACAGCATGTAATCACCCATATGAGGATGGGTTCCCTGTTGAGTCTGGTTCCTCTCAAGGTTTCTTCCTGTTGCCTTCTCAGGGAGTTTTTCCTTGCCACTGTCGCCCTCGGCTTGCTCATCAGGGACAATCACATTATTATGACTCATACACATACACTGTTCATGTACTGTTCTTTGGTTGTGTAAAGCTGCTTTGTGACAATGTCAATTGTAAAAAGCGCTCTACAAATAAAATTGAATTGAATTGAATTGAATTGAAATGTTTTACTGACCTATTTGCTGTGGTACATTTACATGGCTGCATTTGTGGTTTAGTCTGCCTGTTGGTTTAGATTTAATAAGGTAGATTGCCATATCATTTTCTGTTAGTGAACATAATAAATAACTACTATACCAGCAAAGAAGTGAATTTTGCTTTTTAATTTCACTTTTGGTTTAGTTGCCAGATCAATTGATTTATTGTTTAATAAAGTGTTAATCAGTAAAAAATGTATTGACAACCTTTGGCAGCACTAACCAGCACTTAAGTTTAGGAACAGTTACTTGCAAAATTAATAGCGTGCTACCATGTTTAAATGGTCAACATGTTACCCTCTTGACATCAGCATGTTAGCATGCTTATGTTAAGTTTTTAATCAAAATACAGCCTCATGGAGCTGCTGGCCTGGCTGTAGAATTGTTGTCTTCTTGAGTGACAGCTGTGGATGTTTCTTCCACCTCTGTTCGGTTTATTCTGGGTTCTGGAAGCTACCTTCCCACTTACCAATGCTGTCAGTCTGCATGTAGCACTTGCCAGACATGCAGTACCTCCACAGGCCCTGATGGGCAAAACTGCCAGACAGACGGTACTGCATCCAGTAGTCTGTAGCTGTGGAGACCACCAACAAGATGTTGCCCACGATGGCACAAAACAGCCCCCCTCCCATGAAGCTGTACATCATGAGTGCTAATATGACGGCAGATACAGCTTTATGCACTCTGCAAAATGAAAATAAGATACAAGTCAGCTTTTAGTGAAGTCAGTTTTCTAGGAAAGGGGTTTATAGATTTAGTTTGAATGAAAATTTATAGTAAAATTGATTCTGATGTTATCAATTCTGAGACCTGCACTATTCTAGAAATAGAAATAGAAATTTGAGGGGAATTCCACGTGAGGATACAAGAAGATGTTAGAGTTAGTCTCTGTATGCATATGATTTTGTCTTGACTACACAGTTATCTGTAGCAACAAAGCACAGCACAAGTCATAAGAGCTGCTGAACTGGACAGAGTAATCATACCAACCACCCCACATTCAGCTCGTAGCAACATCTGCTCTCTCTCTGTTTGTACGTGCGTTTTAATACTCGGTGCTGATGTTAAACAAACCACAAATGTGTACACTTCCTTGTTCAACCACTATTAAACTAAATGAGAAAATTGCCTAAGAACAGCAAAATTCAACTCACACATGACTCACAATGCTGTGAAAGATGCAGCTGGCTGTAACAGATAAAGCTGCCTTAACAAAAATAAGCACAAGCACTTGTTCCTGTAAATGTAAAGCCTACATTTAACCATTTACATACAGCAGCTCTACTGCAGTTATGTGCTTTTTTATTAAATGCAACAACATATATCATCCACACTCCTGGATGGAGGATCTGAACATCAAATAAGAACCAAATAAACCTTGAATATAGAATTGAGCGTGAAATCCTGAGAAATGCATCACATGTAAATCATCTATGGATAATACTTAAATTCAACATTATGTACAGTCCAACATGCATATAAATAGGCATACTGCTCGTAAATGATGTCAGCAAAAATCATGAAATCTTGTCACTATCACATGGTTAAGGCCCTGTTGGCCCAGCTGTGAGAGAAACACTAACCAGTTAGCGTCCCATGATGTGGATTCAACTTTATTAAGTGGCATCAGACATTAACAAAAGAGCCAGCATCATCTTACCTAAATTCCTCAGGATAAATCAACCCTCTTAAGTGTCAACCTTTCTTCAGGGAAAGAGTAAGAGAGAGTGCAAGCCAGGAGTGAGCGAAACGTCAAAGAGGAAGCCCTAGGCTGGATTCCAAAAAGTTATCCCCTCCACTTTTCTGTTGATGGAGGCAGAATCCTTTAAAACAATCAGAACAGAACAAATGCACTTGAGCTGGTGGGAAAAAAAAACTAAACAAAACAAAACACGTGACACATTGAACTACATGGGAGCATTCTGGGGGTCAGTGGAGTGGGGAGGGGTGATGGTGTTAGGGCATGGGGGAGGGTCTGGGGTATGAGGCCGCTGCATCACAGTCCTTGTCTGTTGTTCTGTCAGGCGTTCTGGAACTGTGGATGTGCAAAGGCTTGCAGTACTGCGGTGGTCAATGGAACATGCTGAAGCGCACACTTTCTTTCAGTGTGCCTGGGGTGTGGTCACAGACACGCTTAAAACAGACACATGACTAAAGAGCTGCTAAATTAAATTACACACTGCATTCAGAGTACATGTGTTTGCTGTAAATACCAGAATGACATCTTGTAAACATTGCAATGACAATGACTAACCACCACTTCTTAGTAAAAACATGACACCTGCAGTTTTTACTAAATTAGTAAGAAAGCTATGTGAAAATGTACACTGGTTAAATGGTAAATGCTGCCTTTACAACAATGATGCTTTTCATTTTTGGCACATACTGTACAGGGAGGTATTTATTAACTGTGTTTTATTGAGGTTACAGTTAGAATGGTAGTTGAACTGCAATGCATTGAACTGTATAGGTATACCATAGAAAATAGCTGGCTACAATAAACGCTCGCAGTATCATACTTATTACTTAAGTCACATGCAGAGAACTCTTCCGTTTGAGCTTTTCTCATTAGTACAATTTATGTAAGTAATAGAGTTCTGCAAATGCTTGTAATGGCAATTACTGTGAATGCCTAGTTTGTTGTTGTTGCATGTGAGATGAAGAGACACCATGCCATGCATATCACTAATCATTCATATCAGCATGGCATCATGTGGTTACTAGATGGCATGGTGAGTTTTCATGAGTGAACAATTGTGTCAAGCAATGTGTCTGTTTCAGTGTCAAGTTATTGTGTACACATTCTAATTTTCTGAGACTATACAACTGTAAAACATAAATCTATATTTTGTTATGGCTATATGAACTTGCGATATTTTCCCCACAGGTGTATTAAACACTGACATACATTTAATGGAATTTTTTGTTAATGTCCGTACCATTAACAAAAGAGTGATGTTGCACTTCCAGGTGGACGTCATGGTAACTACGGCTGCTTTTGCTGTTGGTCAAGCAGATCAGAGACAGAGACCACACCTGCAAACCATGTGAACAACATGATACAAACGGCTATGTTCAGTTCAAAATGCTGTCTCATCACTTCAGACACTAATGCATGTTTGCGTGTCATGTGAATCATTTAGGCCTTATATGAATGTAGAAAAAGACTTTAAACATTACACAAAACCCCAGAAACTCATTAGCTGAGCGCATTTAAGGTTCTACTTAGGGTGATGGCCACTGACTGATATGAAATGCAAAATTTCTCGTGACAATTCATGCATTCTGGGTATGAGCTGCGACACATCCGCCTTTCATATTGTTCCACAGACACATTGTTTATCATCTCTTGCATCAATCGTAACCACTTTCAATTCAATAATAGGCCCTCCACAAAATAACAATCGGATAAACTTACAAAGCTAACAAAACTGTAACTGTGGTTAATTATTTTATTAACTCTTTTATTTTGGATGGACCATTGTGCTGTGCCCATTTCATCAAGTGTAGAGAACTACCCAATTCGAAACATAACCCCATTTTACTAAGTGTTTACAAATGATGCATAAAACTCTGTTTGCTGAATGTTGAAGATTTAATTAAATATTAATACCAGTGCATGTATTGGAAATCAGAGAGACAGTTTCAATCCTGTACTTTAATGTTAAAGGGGCTGCTTTATGTTTGAATTGAGGCATGAGCAAGTGTTATGTACTTTATCAGTGTGAGTGATTTTAACTTGCCATCTCATGTTAAATGCCACCGCTCGTCCATAACCCTCATCATAAGCAACAAACGTTATTGTTCAGAGGAGGTGTTACTTGCAATCTTCCTCCTTTGTGTTACTCATTAATTCAACTCTGTGCCTCCCAAAGAAGAACGAGGGAGAGCAGGAGAATAGCATCTAAGGAAAACATTACAACACCCCCCCCTGCAGGCTTTCGACTGACTAACATCACCTGATTAAATCACTTTTAGCATTGTTCCACAACAAGACAAATGTCTAAAGGTAATTAATCCCCATAAAGAATATTTTACAGGATATATTAAAATGCTAGAGATTCTATGTTGACAGCACATGTCTCTTAAAGACACCAAATAGATCTGACATCCTTAGAAATGCTTTATCTTGTTATCCGCCCACTCATGACCAGGACTGTACCACATACAGTGCAGTAAATCACTGTCAGTGTTTTGTCAGCAAAACTTAAAAACACATGTGATGAAATTGTACCTTAAAAAAAAAAAAGAGATGCAGATATAAGATGAGGGGAAAATAAAAAACTGTTTTGTGCATTAAAAGTCTGAGTTGGTCATGCATTTATAGTGTATATCCTTCTATTGCACATTCATTAAAATGTCAATATAAATGTTAAGTTTCAATACAAAACATTTATTTAAAAGAAACGTTACAAGGTGGTGAGATTTAAAAAGTTATAGATTTATAGCCAATCAATTTAACACTAATCCTTTCAGTTTTACTGAAAATAACAATACAAACATAAGATCTATTTAAGATTTCACAGATTAATGTAAGACGCACAACAAAGCATGCTATACAAATTTAGAATACACATTAAAAATTATTGGTGTTCAGACAGTTGTAGCAACTCTGACAGGTGGTGGAGGAACAAATGTGGGGAGAGGCATTGACTTTTCAGAAGGAGTCTAAAAGAAAATAAACACAAGAGCGTTAATTTACTGTAAAAGAAGAAAAGGGTCAATGTTCCACTTACATATTTTATTACAGAGACTACCTGCTGAAATCTGTTGTAATCAGGGGGAGACTTCAGGCCTCCTGTCAGCAGCTGACCGGGAGCTGTAGCTGACCGAGTTGTTATTGCCTGGTGAGTAAGAAGAAACAAGGTCAGAAGCAACCAAAATCTCAAATGCAGAATTAATAGGGGAACATGCTAATGAATAACTACAGTCTGGTCCATGATATGTAGAGCATGACATGACAAATGTATTAATAGGGGGCCCAAACTGAGCCACACACACAGATAGAAGAGGAAAACGTCTGGAAAATTAGTAAATGGGAAAAGCTACATGCCACCCTTGCCTACCACTGTGCCCCTGCTACTAGAGTATGTTCTATATTACATGCAGACTCCCCATCAACTGTGACCCCTGATCATTGTGTTGTAGCTCTCTCAAACTCTGAATATTTATTATGACGGCCGGTGATGTGATTCTAACCTGCTCCACCGCTCTGGTCTTGGGATATCTAGTCTGTTGACCTGCAAAACATAAATGAAGGAATATTTATTCCAGAAGAAAACAGGTTTTCTCTGTTTTAAGACTTGACAATAAAAGGCATACTTGACCTACTTTTCCTCTTGCAGTAGTAGACATAGAGGGAGATGAGACCACCCAGCAGCAGCAACAAGAAGAGGAGGCTACATGGGATTCCAGCTGCAATGCCAGCAATGGCAGGGCCACTAAGCCCATTAGCTTCTGTCAACAGACCAGTGATTTAACCACTGCTATTATCATCAAGTAAGCAGATTAGAAAAGTGATGCTTTAATACACATAAAGTCTAAATATTTGCCATACTTGGACCAACTCTATGAGCCATAGAGGGTGCTCCCTCCATCATACGAGCTTTCGGGATGATTCGAAACTGGTACGTCTGGTGGGGATTGAGGGTAGAGATGTTGGCGCTCCGAGCAGAGCCAGATGTCTGTAGGATGGAGCGATAAGTGTTGGAGCTGCCTCTAGCTTGGATTCCATTGCTAAGGTTTTTCATGAGATCTGGTCCAATCATCTGGACGTCAAACCCTTTGTAACAAAAAGCACAAGCAATTCTGTTTTGCATGATAGTGGCATCAACATTGACTAGTCACCATACAAGATCAAACTTTCACTGATTCGTGTTACAAGCCTGTTTGATAAGGAAAGTATTGCTGTTACATATATGTCATAACAAAAACTGACATTTGCATTTCACAGTGCTTCTGTCATTAAAATATCTTTTCCCACAACACAGTGCTGCTCAGCTAGTGGATTCACACATTACTTAATATTTACACCCCTATTTTCAGAGCCAAGTTTCTGTTTTCAAAGCTGTGCTGATTTCACAAAGCAGTTGTGCTGACATGTGCAAATTCAAAATAGGAATGATGAGTTTGTAAATGGTGTCTAAAGATATTCTAGTGGACAGGTTCCTGAAGTTAATTACTACTTTACCTGTAACAACGGAGGTAGGCGGTATCTCCCAGGTCAGTGTGACACTGGTTCGATCTTTGTTAGGGAACAAACTGGAATTTGAGATGGACGGTCCTGGAGAGGGAGGTATTGTAAGCAAGAGGGAGATTAAGTAAGGTAGGAGAGGGGGAGGTATGGGTATAACAAGACTAGAGAGCATTGTTTAAAGGGAAACAGCAATCTCAGGTATTACTTAGCTCTCTGTCTGAGGGCCCATTGTCTCCTTTCATTCTGTAAGTCAAAAGATACTAATTCAAGTACTATGTACTACTTTACATTGCTACAGCAAGTAGTAATTTATAGCTCAAGCCATCTAAATGTTCTATGATAAAAAGATCAATTTTGCCCTTGGAAATGTTGTAGAGGTTACACGAGCTGTGTAGGTCAAGTAAAGTACAAGTACCTCAAAACTGATTTTAACAATACTACTTTGGTAAGTATGTGGAACAGCAGTACTCTACCTTCTAACTGTATTTCCCTCATCTGGCTGCCCAGTGGGTTGCGGCAGGTGCAGGTGTAGTTGTAAAGAAGAATGTTGCTGATGTTGTAATTGGGAATTTGGAGCTGTGTGGTGTCGTTGCTGATCTGGTAAACTGCCCCGCTGGTGAGTGCCTCGCTGCCTTTGGTCCATGACACCACAGCTTTAGGAGAGGCTTCACTGACACAGGTGATAGTGACCACTAATCTGTCCTGAGCGTCAACTGTGCTGCTCACAGCTGGAAGGAAATCAATTGGACTATCTGAGAGAAAGATAAAGTGAATAACAGATTACTGAACATTTAGAAATTCATTGGATTGATAATTCATAGAATTTTAAAAACCTACTTGCTGTAATGTTGCACTTATTTTGACCAGCTGGGTGGTCGGCAATGCATGTAACAGCTTTTCCATTGAGGTGATCTGATGCATTGACAGTTACACTGAAGCTTCCTGCTCCACTACTGGTGTTGCTGAATGCTGGAAAAGACAGCTGGGCCTGCGGGGTTCCACCGGGCCACTCACAGTGATACTGCAGGCTGGAGTTCATCACCAATTGCACAAAGCACACCGGGTTACCTGACGGCCTTTCTGTCCCACAACAAGCATTAACAATGTGAATCACACAGCTTTGAGTCCATATTTATGTTGAATATGGAGACGAACATAAACGTGTGTGTAAAACATTTAAATTAGTATAGATGTAAACCCCTGTCCAACACCTGTGCAAACACTTTACAAAACATAAAACTAAAATGCATCATAAAGAAACATGCTAATGAATTAAATCTTTCAGTGCTGTTATTTAGTCTGCTTATTAAGCCGTATGCATGTATAAATTCCTCCTTGGCTGGTCTGTATATATATATATGTTAGATTTAGGACTCAAATCAGTCAATTGTTATTTGCTTTCTGAATATCTGAAGGGTTTCTTTGCTTGTCATGACCACAATGTACAGCACAGTGGGAAACTACTAGATGAGAGGGAGTCTTGGATGGACATAATCTTAATCCTAACCCTGCATGACCCTATTGTCTGAATCCAGCAGAATTGTATATAATTGTGCATATAAAGCAATAAACTCTCCAAAAAATATGGAAAAAATGTGTCCATTTGAGGCTAGATTAGGTACTCACCAAATACTTCCAGAGTGAAAGTCAGCGCAGCTTTACTCATTCCTGGCTTTGTCATTTCAACTGTGTAGTTATTGGTATAGCCAAGAGTCACGTTGACAAAAGTAAGAGACCCATTCAGTTCTAACTTCACCACCTTCCTGATATTTTCTGCTATGTCTGGGGGGGTAGTGGAGTTAATAGTCCATGTGACGACAGGTAAATGTCCCATAAACCAGGCAACGGCTGGATCAGGGGCTCCACTGAAGGACACAGCCAGAGTCACGTTGCTGCCAGCTATTGAATTTACCTGCTTAGGACCAGCAGGAGAAATCATCAGTTCACAGTATCCACCTGTCAACACAAAGACAAGTAACTGATTTATAGAGAAAATATTTACTCTATAATTCTCAATACTGGATGGGCCTTTAAACTCAGTGGAATAACATTATCCAGTGGCATAGTGTATGTATTTAAAAAAGCACAAATCAAACTGATACAGTTTAATCCTAAAATATTAAAATAAACAATAAGCACAGAAGTAAAACCCCCAAAAGAATAAAATAAACAATAAGCACAGAAATAAAACCCCATTTCTCCCTGTTGTTCAAACTGGTAGGGATTTTTCTAAAAGTAAAGGAACAAACAAGACATCAATAGCAAACCTGCGATATTAATCTTACCTTGAACACTAAAGCTAAGAAAAATGGTCACAGAAACTGCGTTTAGCCTAACAAATGTATCCAGACACGTCATTATAATAAGAAAGTCGAGTATGTCGCGATTTCAACGGGACTTTTACACACACAGAGAATCTAAGAGCAGGTTTCAGGTTGTATTTCCCGCAGATGAACCGAAAAGAGGTCCTGGATGTCTTGGACACCAGAGACAGACCGGACCACCTCCTGCGCGCTCCCGAGGAGCCGTCATCAGTGCGCGTGCTTAACTCACCTGTGCTGACGCTTGTGCAGGTGAGACCACGCCCCTTAAAACGTTACAGTCTTTACGTAGAGAATATTAATTTAATTTCCACTGACGTTTGAAACGGGCGCATTGCGCTGGATGTTGATTTCTATTTAATATCATCTGTACTTTCTAAGTTCGTTTTAGTTGAGATAAGTTTAGAGAAGTTCTCCTAAAACAAACCATGTAGCTTTAGTTCTAATTACATGAAAACAGAGAGAAAATTATGTAACTGTTTTATTATTTTGTTCTTTTTACTTATGTCTGCTCAAACTGATCAACAATTAGGGGGTTTACTAAGTTAAATGGATGATTCCAGGAAACATCATCACATCATATGTACACAAATATCCGTGAAATAAAGTTTTGTAATGGGCTGTGCCTGCTGGTTCTGCTGGTACCCTCACCCACAGTCAACCCACAAACAGTAACATGAGAAAGTGAACAGACCCTGATCTTGGAAAAGAACCTGCACGTTTCCTCATACACAAGGTGCCAGATCATTTGAGTCATTGTGTGCCATGCCTGAAGCAATATTTAATTCTGACTAAATAAGCACAATACATTATGGGCATAGGCTACTAATACAGCATGACAACGTGAAAGTAATGTGTGCTGTTATGTAGATTACTTATACGTCTGTGAAGACAAGTACAAAAAAGGCACAGTCACCTATATTTAGATATGAAAAAGACTGGCTGCTTTATTGTAATGTTAATGATCTGTACAATCAACAGAGAAGTGAGGCATTTATGAAAATTCACTTATGTTCTTTTGACCATACTGGGAGACACCGTCTACGCCGATTACTGAAACCCAGTTACAACTAAACTATTCAAATTACCAGTGAATATAATGACGCTAATCTTGAAGGTCATAATCATTTCAACATGTTTGGGTCCATATTACAATATCATTTAAAAAAGCAGCACCTCTTAAAGTGAGTTAAATAATTTCACTAAGACTGCTCATCTAAAGTTAGATCGGTAGCTGATGATAAAGATGAACCACCCATGTTAAAATGCACATATACAACAAGGCGATCCGGCTTGTGGCTGCCTGGTTCTGCAGCAGGACAGTGTTTCTCAGTTCTCCTCTCCAGAGGAAACAAAGCCACAGGAGTCACAGTCTCAAATGAATACATAAACGAGTCCTCTTGGTGTGCTTATGTAATGCAGTCCAGTTATTCATTACAGAGTCCTGCAAGGATAGAAAAGAATGTGGATATGTAATGCAAGACAAGAGCTGCAATTAAAATCTTTAATTAGTTTTTGCTTCCCTCACAGTAAGTCATATAATACTCTTTGTCAAAGCAAATCATTTTTACACAATGGGACGGATGGTGATATAAAAGCATATTAATATTCCAAGCAAACCATTCCATCATTCATCAAATAGAGTTAACGTTGCTGTGTGCAGACGTATATACATTTCCTAGTAAACGTAATGTAAAACTTGTACCCTAGCAGACATAGTAAAGTATAGGTATATAGTTCAGTTGTGATACTCACCCTTCTGCTGTGTTCTGTGTTCCCCTGTGTATGCTCCTAAAGACTCTATATTCTCCCTGCCTCCTTAAGTTTGCCCACCAGGTCCTCCACTGTCTCCACCTTCACTCCTGCCTGCCTCTGTGGGGGGTCATCCACTCTCAATATCTCCAACCGTGACGTGACATCCACCCCCAGGTCTGCTGGCTTCACGTTAACGATCTTCTTCTTCTTGGCTTTCTGAAATAAGGACAAAAAGGTGAAAGGGTAATATACAGATTATTTGCGACTTTTTCGTTTTTTAACAGGCTGTGTTTGAAGCCTTCTGTTTAAAGTAAAGCTTTATAGAATTTAAACTGTCCCATCAACTTTACAGTTTCATTTGTAAACATAACTTCAGTGTCATTTCAGAAATAAAACAGTCCCCATGCTGTCTTCTTGTCTTATGTTTTCGACCACGGTTCCCAGCTACCTACCATGATATTGGGCAGGGTGGCATATCTTGGAGTGTTGAGTCGAAGGTCTGCTGTCACCACTGCAGGTGTGTTAATCTTAATAGTCTCCAGGCCACCATCAATTTCTCTCAACACTTTAACCTTGTCTCCTTCCAGGGACACCTCTGATGCAAAGGTACCCTGCAATATGACATTGAAGTACAATTCATACAAATAATGAAATAATAACTCTTCTTTAAATGGTCCATTTGAAGAAGGATGCAAGGAAAAAAGTCTTTATTATAATTTCTGACACTAATATTAAAAGACATAAAAAAAAGAATTAATGTTCCCCATCTACTGGTTGGCTGGTGTAGTTACAATTTAAACTTTAATACTGATAATAAATGTTAACAGTAGCAATCCTATGCTGGTCAGAATATAATCAATTATTCACATTATCTAACAGTTGAAGATTTGTAAATAATCTGTCTATATATTGGGATTATTATTACCATTGCCTCAACCTGTATCTGCCTCAAACTAACAGCTGAAAGATAATATGACAAAGACTTCCACCTGCTGGTCAGCAAGGAGAAATTCACTTCAACTACTCAAGCAGCCTTTGACCTGCTTTGCTGATGTGTGCACAGCCACTCTTACCAACTCATACGCTAAGGTTGATAAAGGACAGGAGTATGGCCTGATATTACTAGCATTATGGGACACAATGAATACAAACTGGGGACTCACACTGGGGAAAGAATCTGATCATTTTTAGCTCATAGTGAACTGATCCAAGTGTTTCATTTATGGGACATGTCAGCTATGCCCTGATTAGAATAACAGCATTTAAGCTAGACTTCACCTGAGGCCAGTCCAGTAAGGCTGCTGTCATCTGGCCAGTTTGATTGCAGTCATCATCAATGGCCTGTGAAAGCAACACAAGTTATTAAACAAAGATAAAAGCACAGCAAGCCCTGAGTGTTCATTAGATCAGAAGGTGTGGTCTCATTTTAAAATTGGAATATTAACTGGAATTATTCCTGATCTCTAACCTGTTTGCCAAGGATGATGAGTTGAGCTTCTTCTTTCTTGGCCAAAGCAGCAAGGATCTTGGAGACCTGCAGGGGTCCCAGTGCATCATAGTCTTTGCCACTCACTTCCACATGAATGCCACGGTCAGCCCCCATGGCAAGGGCAGTACGGATGGTCTCCTGAATGAGGAACCAATGTGGTAGAGAATAAGCTTTTAATCAACATAATACCTACTTTCCTTGGATTCTGCCATGAGATTATTAAAGATAAATGTGAGGCCTAGCAAAAATGAATAAATAACTTGTGACGCCACAGTCTTGATTCACAAGGTTAGAATCTGGCTGCAGGGATCATAAAGTCTTCACCTGTGCTTGCTGTGGCCCACAGCTGACAGCCACAACCTCTTTAATAAGCTTCTTTTCCTTCAGTTTAACCGCCTCCTCTACAGCGATCTCACAGAAGGGGTTCATTGAGTGCTTAACACCATCCGTCACAACTCCACTGTTATCCGGCTTCACACGAATCTGAGAAAGAACAAAAAGACATGACAGAGTCACGGCAGCAGTGTGAGATATAAAAATATCCTGAAAGCCTGGATACTATGGCAAACTGTCAGACAGAGTGACAGACACACAGAAAGTGTGTGTCATTTAACAACCACAGCCATTAATGGGTGCCACACAAAACAAAAACATCAACTGCGTTATGGTCTGTCTTTGTGCAGATGACAGATAGTTATAAGTATATTGACTGTCTGCTGGTACTGTATGATATTAAAACACTAGTTATCCGATTCTGAGGAGCACAGGTTGCACTTGAACATCAACCAGACAGAAACAGTAACGTTGACGAGCAAGAAGTCACACAAAGCAGTGATGCCAATATCTCCGCAGGATGCATACTGACTGAAGCTTTTTAGTTTCATTGTTGTAGTTATAAGTTATTTGTAAAATGTGTGATGGGTCAGTTGCATGACTTAACTCTCGTGCCTATCAGCTGGCGTTAGCAGGCTAACATCAGCTAGCAGAACACAGAAAGTCAAGTGTGTGAGCACCGGGTAGAATATTAAAAAAAAACGTAAATAAAGCTGCTCAAACTGCAGGAAAAAACTACCTTAACTGCGTAGTCGATGACACGCTTAACACCAACGAGAACACGGCCAGACATTGTAGCTGAAACGTTAAACAACAGTCCACAGCTAATGTGACACAGGCGCCGCAATGAACCTTCACCCAAGGAGAGGAGGTCGGAATTATTTCAGGGTGATTCCAGGGAGGGCGATAAGAGGACCGCCCACCATTCCAGCCAATCAGCAAATGACATAAATAAACGTTCTCTACCCTGATTGGTTAACAAGCATTCAATCCGTTGTTATATTCATCACAAGTATATCGATGCCGCTTTGTGTCGGTGAGATTAAAAATGTCAATTTAAACATTTTTTTATTTTTGACAAAGATGCTTTAATCCTTCTTAATGCACGACGTCGACTGCCGGGTTGTCTAAGCCGTTTAAAAAATGTAAATCACTTGTGAATAATGTGGTGCTCCTTGAATACGCGTCGTCAACAGAAGCCGACGAAGAAACGTTCCGCGTTTTATGGGGCAAAGTTCATGTCAAATAGTGAAGTGACATAATGAGGGTCAAGAAATAAAAACTTCAAAAGATACTCGTTAAACTGCACATAAGCATAATTTATTAACCTGTGATGGACAATTTATGAATTTAAGAGTTATCTCTCAATTGTTAAGCTGTTTTAAAAATTAATTAGCTTAACAATTGAAAAAATAAAATAAGAACTATTACCAGTTATAATAATTAGCCTTTATGTGAAGGGTGTCTTGTATATATGTTGATGATCCATTTTATTTTTAACCTTACATATATTTCTCACATTTGTGTTTGTACTTGTTTTACTTAGACGTTATTACCTTTGATATTCTATGAATTGCTTTTGCATTTGGAAATCAAAAATAGCTGGACATTTTTTCACTAGCTACTGTGGTGTGTGTAAAATTATCAGACTGGATCAATATATATGGCAATTATTTTTGTATGTATTTTACTGCATTTGTTATGATATGATTTCAAATGAGGAAGAAGCCACAACAATATCTAATAATATCATATACGTTGATATAAGCAACAGTAAATTGACAGTTTTGGGGGTCGGGGTTGGTGCCTAAGCTAAAACAAACTAATAAAAAACCTTAATTAATGAATTTTCTCACTATACCAGTGCTTTACATGGAGCTGATTTATATACACAGTGTTCGCAAAAGTTTCCGGGGATAAATAAGAACAACTATAACTTCTCGAAGAACACTGACAAGTGATGATAAACATAGATTCAATTAAAAAAACAACCGCAAATAAAACACGCAGAGTCCAGATATTATCACTAAAATATTAAAACGACATGTTTATACCACTTTTTTTTTTATTTCAGCAGCTCTGTTGTGGTAGTTTGCGTCCTTCCTGCTTTGTGACCAACCATCGCACATCTGACTTCAGTACTGCCGTGTTTAACAGCACTGTTGTGGTCTCAGTGGTGACACATTACTGTTGTGATCGGGTTGTTTGACCGCGGTCACCACCGAGCTGCGAGCCCTCCGGCGCCACAGCTGATCGACCGGAGCCGCTCCGGATCCCCCAGCGGCGGCGGCAGCCTCCATTTTAACTCCGACACCGAGCCGTACCTCACGTGTCCTGGGCTGTTTCTCTCACATGACCCGAGTGTTTGTTCCCGTGATCAGCGCTTCCATCTCCGTCTGTGACACCGAATATCACTTTTTATTGCGAACCTGATGGATATGCTTGAACAGAGTCTGGACAGCTCAAGGTAACAGACGCTCGGTCAAAATGGCTAACTGAGATAAGCTAGCCACAACATGCTATTTGGGATAGCTAGTTTACGCTAACCAAGGCCTGACCTTTTAAAAAGTGTTGTCAAACCGAGATGAGTTTAAAGACCACACATAAGTTAGCAGAAGTGGAAGACTTTGCTAACAGCATAGTTCTTTTCTTTAAGTGTGAAAGAAACACGCCCACAATTATCTATCTTATACAAGCACAGCAGCTGAGTTAGCTCAAGCTAGCTTTTAAAATACTGAAGGTAAACTGAGGACAGCACAGTGTTGTTTTTATTTTTTTTTTTAGTTGACTGGCTTTTTTTTTTTTTTTTGCACAGGTTTGCATCAGCTAAGGCAAAGTTCATGGTCACAAATTACTTCATAAAGAATAGTCATAAAAGTAGCTGGTTGCGTACTTTTAAATCAACTTATTTTTTGCTTTTGTTTTGCAGCCAAGAAAAGCACGAAGAGGAGGTTGTCCAGGCATCTGAAGGTAAGGATTTATTAACAAAACATCACTTGCACAGCAGTGATGTTCAACTCATACTCTGTGCAGTAACCAAAGTATATAACTGTTGCTTATAGCACATATAAACTGCTTTATCTGATCATTAAGATGTGCAACAAGATAGATGTATTTCCTTTACTTGGTTAACCACAGTCTGCAGCAGAGTGTATTGTTTATTGCAGCTGTTTTTTATTGGTTTTTCTTTTTTTTTTATGCTCATAAACACATTTTTTTCTTTCTGTCCTCTTTACTCCTACTAAGACGGAACAGGAGACGAGCACACAGCTGTTACAATAGCCAGTGTTCAGCAGGCTGCAGCATTTGGTGACCACAATATCCAATATCAGCTCCGCACTGAGGGGGGGCAGGTGAGTAACTACTTAGTGGACTTGTAATTGAAATTGTTGTTTTTACACCCATGTCTGAAAGACAATAGATACTTTTAGTGGAATATAGACCCAGATATTTTATAAATAAGGTTGAGGCTATGCTCCAGAATTACATTGAACGTCAAGTTAAATAAATGTCTAATGGGTGTTTGTGCAGAGATGTAATTAGCAACTGACAGGGGCCCACAGTTTATGTTAATATAAAGTGATAAATGTTATTAGAATAATTTGGTCACATGCATAGTGCAGCGTGACAGCAGGAGGTAGTATAGTTGTCCGTAGACAAGATTTCTTCCACATGTATGAATTCATTATTCCACATGTATGAATTCATTATTTAGAATACTCTGTGACTTTATCATTCGAAGTGCTCATTATTGCCTCACAGTGAGAAAACGTCTGCATAAAGTTTTGTTTTCATATTATGCTGTTGCTTGTTTTCTGCTGATCCTTCAGCTCCCTCCCCTATTCTTAAGACAAGTCAGGAGGATAGCAGGCTCTAAATTGCCTGGAGGTATGAATATGTGTTTTTGTTTTTCTTGTCCCTCAATTGACTGTTGACCTTTGTCAAGAAAGCTTCCGTGCCATTCACTAATGTAGTGTTCACTCTAGCAGTCGACAGTCAGACAGTGGTAGAGTGAAGCTGATAAATACATAGGGAAACGTAGTTTAACATTCAAGCTGGTTCACATTGGAGGAAATTAAGTCAGTGATCCATGTGGTTCATTTGTTGTAAACAGGTCTAGTGTGAGCTATCATGTGATTCCAGCCTGGTCTAGGATTGGCATGGGGCTGCTGTCACATGTCAGTCAGGAGGAGAGTCACATGATAGAGGGATACAAATACTGGTTTGACTTTGACTTGTTTTAAATTGAGTCAGGCACATTCTGAAGTGTAAGCATATTGTGTAGAATAGTGAGCTCATTGCATTGCAGAGATTAGAACTATATTGTCAGATACTATACTCAGCTCAACTGTAGCAGTACCTATGATAAACAAATCTACAAGTCAGGTAAGGTTTCGATTTGCACATGGTACACATGCCATTGGCACTTTAGTAGTAAATGTAGTAACCGTAATAAATTATATAAATAAGTGTTTTTTTTTCCTCTTTCATTTTCTCCTTTCTTTCTCTCTCTCTCTGTCTCTCTGTGTCTCTGTGTCCATCCTGCCCATCCTGCAGGTGACATACCGTGTTGTTCAGGTGACTGACCAGCACCTTGAGGGAAGAGATGATGGGGGAGGAGCAGTGAGCGTCGTCTCAACAGCTGCCTTCACTGGGGCTCCTCAGGCTGTGGCTCAGGTACCACAATCTCCACTTTGTATTGATTGAGGACAACCCATTGCTAATGGTAATAAAGTCACTTCATTCTTTGTCCATATCATAAAAGATACATCTAATGGTACTTAAGTGCTATTTTCTACAGCAATACATTTATACTACTAAGTATTGTTTCTGAAGATGTAGCCTGATGTAAGTCATGCCATATTACCCCAGTGATGGCCAATAATATTGTGGTAATGCCTTATTACGTAATGTTGTTGTGAAACTGCAAATGTAGTGTAACTAGTGAAGCATGTGCCTGAGCGTGAGATCTGCCTACAGAGATAATTGGAATAAGGTAGAATGGTAACGATCATAGCTGAATTCATAGCATGTCTTTTGCCAAAAACATTAAATTTGTAATTTACTGATGCCTTTACTGACCTTCTAGTTATCTCTGCAAACAAGATCATGTCTACTTCTTTTCCCTCTCTTTACTTCAACTGTCAAACTGCACAGTGTCTTGCTTGGGGGTCTGGGCCCATACCAGTATTGAGTCTGACAGAGACTGAGGTGTGCTTTTACCTGCTGTGACTGCTCCATTGCTATTCCTTCTAACCCTCCTCTATCTGTCTCTTATCTGTCACAGGCTGTGATCCAAAACCCTTTCAGTAATGGAGGAAGCCCAGCAGGAGAGGCGGTGGGAGGGGAGACACGCTTTGCTTACTTCCCTGCAACCGCGGTGAGCGACGGGACTGTGTCTGTGCAGGCCGCCACGGACCCCACTCTCACTCAGGCAGGGGGTGAGTTAGTTCTCACATTTAATTTGGGTTGAAGCTTACCACAGCGCTACATGGCTAATTTAGCAGTTATTTTGAGTGACAAACAGGGTATTGAGGAGTGCCGTACTGAGAGAACAACAGCAGTTTTTTTCAGGAGCTATAAATGAAGCATGATCCCCACAGTTTTGGCTGATGTAAAAAGAAAAGTAAGACCAAACAGAGCAAATTCTTTTACTCTTTGAAGTTTTGCTCCAACCAACATAAATTGTTCAATATCAGATTTCTCAGCTCAGTAATATGTCAGAAACATTTGCACCATGGTTGCCATTGTTTGTGTGTGTTTGTGTGACATTACCATATGGTCGTATGAGTAAATGTTGCTGCAGTTTAACATTGGTGAACCAGAAGCCAGTCACAGTTGCTGAAGGTTGCTGTCCTCTTCCTAAACTGAGGTTGACCAGAGCTTGACTGACCTGGAGATAAAATTGTGGCTTAAAGGCTCTGTTGTACGCAGCCGGCATGTACTTATTCAGCCAGAGATAAATCTAACAGATGCACCGTTGCAGTTGGCTGGCAGTTGATTGTCAGTATTTCTCATTGCTTTAGAGGAGGTGAACACTGCAGGTCTTAAAGGGTTTAATGAGGCAGAGTAGGTCCTGCACTGCGGTTATGGAAGGAACTTGTAATTTATTGCATGTTGTTTCTGCTGCCATCTGTTGGCCCCCGACATGTCAGAAAAGGAAAGGAAATACGGCCCAACAGAATAATGAATACATGAAGTGGTATGTACAGATTAAGCTAAACTAATAAAAAAAAATAACTAACACACATATTTTTCAATGGGTAGTAACACTATACAAAATCCATCCAAATACTATCATATGGCACCATCTCCACACCCTGTCTGGCTCTGGAAATAAACCACATCATGTGGTGGGAGGTCCTTGACCTTTCTGTGGTGCGCTAGAGTGTGGTGTAATTGTGCAGTCATTGTCATTTTTGGTATTTGCCTTTTTCCCATGTATATTTAACCTCCATCAAAAGATATGTTTTCATTAATACAAAAGTGTTTGTGTTCTTTTTTAAAGGCTGATACAGAAAGCTAGTTTTAATTAAATGAGCTAAAAAAAAAAAAAGTAAAAAATTAACACGGAAAATTGTTCAAGATTTGCTGATTGTCGTCCTTATTCTTTTGGATTTATTGCAAGCAAAATTTCTATAGCTATATTTTTGCTAAGATTTATAAAGGGTATGTTTATCCAATTTTTCATATTCTAAAAAACATTTTTAAATTAGAAAAATACCATCTGAAATAACACATCTAATCTCTGCAGTGATTTACGCTTCCTCCTGGTGTTACTTCTGTGCTTTGTGTGAATGGACACATACTGTGACTGCTGTGTGTGCCCATGTAGATTTGGGTCTGATAAGTTTTTTTTTGTTTTGTCTTCAGCACAAATCACTAATTTGCCTCAAGGGGTTGTAATGTTTGTACAACATTCAATGTCCTGAGGTTATTAAGTAAATACACTCTTGTTTGGTGTAAGTTGCCTTGTTAGATCAGCAAAAGTGAGTCTTTCATGCGATGTTGCTCTTTTGTCTTTTTCCTCAATGCTCACTCATGACCCTCCTCATCTTCCACAGCTACAGGTCAGTTTTATGTGATGATGACCCCCCCTGATGTCATTCAGACAGGCACGCCACGAACCATCGCCCCACGCACACAGCCTTACCCTGTGTAAGTATCAGTTCTCTCAGTTGCTGTTTGGGAAAAAGACCAAACAATGATGTAGACTGAGGCAGTCGCAATTTAAACAGACCATTTGGTGATTTAAAGTTTGAAGTTGAAAAAAGTTTGCGTTTAAAACAACTCTTTTTTCATTTTTTGTCAAAGATTTAGCTGTTGCATTGCAGATTTGCGTTTGTCAGTGTGCTCCTGTGATGCACCCGAACAAACCCGCACGCAGACGTCTTTCAGTTCAAGACACCCCACCAGTCATAGCCCGAGATAAACAACAGTTAAATGAACAGCAACAAATATTGAGTGAACAAACCGTGCAGAATTCGCATAAATCTAAATGCTAATATAGGAGGAGGCTGGGAAAGTGGAGGCAGGTTAATTGTTAGGAAGCAAACAAAGATGGTTACTTCTAGTGTATGTATGTATGTATATTATTGATAGAGATAGATAATTTTATGTGGACATTTACCAATTTTTAATACAATGAGGCCCAACTAATCTACATCTATTTCCTTCTACTTCACTGTGTTTCAGCTGGGAGAGTTTTCCACATCTCATGTCTGAGTTTGCTTAAAGGCAGATTTTACATCAAGGATCTTTATTTTTAGCAAACCGTGGTTGGCCTGTTCTCTCCTTTTCCCCAAAAATCTTTGTATGTTGTTTATCTATTCAAACTCACAACATGCGTCATTATAATCATACATCAAAAGGGGATCCATCTCAGACTCTCTCCAACTGTTAGCCACATGCTGGTGATTGCTGTTATTAAGAGAATCAGCAGGCTCACCTGAGCAAAGATACGCTGATACGTTTTTGTTTTTAATTGCACAATACCAGCCTGGTTCTGGTTTCACTACAGATACTTCTTGAGAAAAAGGAATTATAACATGCTTTATTTCAGAGTTGTGTGCCATAACACGCTGATACAATGCTGAGATAGAAGGTTGTTGAATGTCAGTTCACAATTTTGCTATTGTTTGGTAAAATCTAAGGCACAGCCATTTGCTTGTTAGGTCACCCAAGATGAACACATGACCCATTATCAAATTAGCATCGACCTAAGTGAATATTCCTCAATTGTCAACCCGGCCCGTGCCTAACCTTAAACTCGTGAAACTGACTGCACCATTTAGTCACAGACTAACACAACATATTAATGCTGGTTCCTGTAGGGAGAATATAAGCTTCAATTTACTTTCTCATATGTTTTATGTTTTAAAAAGAAACAAACAAGAGATACAAAATATTATTGACTTCCTCTGCCTTAGATTTATTGTTTGTCAGTTTGTGTACATACAGTATAGCAGGATGTTCTGTTCCTTTCCGCTTCAGTGATTTTCAAGATCTTTAGATTTCTCAAAGATTTAAGCTCCTTTGTTGTGGGCAGCTTTATGGGGATCCGCCTTAAAATTGGCAGCAGCTCTGCTGTTTTTGATGTTGCTTGGTGTTCACAGCATACAACAGACTGCTTTCCAGTCAGGACCAAGTGGGCTGAAATACAAAGTGAACTGTTGTTTCATTTCTCAGAATGCCTCTCTGCAATATGTTTGTTTCTATTTATTTATTCTCACATGAATAATTTATGATTCTGACACAAGCCTCATAGTTCTATTTAAGTGTGAAGTAATAAACAGTGACATTATCGTTGATATGTGAGTGAACTGAATGAAAACTTCCCACCCTATCTGCCATTTGCAGAGATGAAAACGAGCTGCTGCAACTTGAAGGTTTAAACTGGTGAGGACTGTTTACACATTTCTCCCACTCTCTCCTTTTTTATTTATTTTTTAACAGCAAATGAACTAGTCAAACTAGATCACAAGAAAAGGGAAGAAGCAGACAAACCTCTGCTCTCCTCTTCTCTCTGCTCATCCCTTCCCACAAGTCCCTGGTGATTCTCCCTGTTCTGGATGTGTGAGACACAGATGTTTCATTTCTTAACTATTGACCCCAATCCATTGTTTTTAGTTGGGCTTGTGGCAAATGTATTTTTCCATTAGGACTTAGAAATTAGGTCATTGTACTCCATCTGGAAACAAATGGCTGCCTCCCCATTTTTATTTCGGTATCATTTCAAGTGTCCTCTGTCGTAGTTGTTTGAGTTTGTGTTTCTCTCATTTAGCCTAGTTAGGAACTTTTTGAGGTTTGTAAAATTTGTACATTTTATTCATCTAAGAAGACTGGAACAAATCAAGCTGATGAAAAAATATTATTTTTACTGTATTTTGTCTATTTTAACATATTTGATGTATACATAAACAGTTCAGTGAGGCGAGGGTTATCTAGGGATATCTACTGTATACCTTTGTTAGTATTATTATTTTTCAGAGCATTTAAAGCATGAGCTGTGGTATACCTCACCGACTCATTGGTAAGACCTAGCTTGTTGTAATACTGTAGCCTAATGATAAAGGAGTGAAAACTGCATTTATCTATCGCGGATCAATATAGGACTGTACAAACGTAGTGCTCTAATACAGCCATGTTGCAAATGATTTGGTTAAAGTGCTTCAGCAGCGGGAATGTGCTGTGCTAATTTTCCGGACTTCCCTGGCAACAATAAGCCCTCGGAGCACTTAGTTGAGGTATGCCTCTGAAGGTTATGAAAGGCAGAAAAAAAACAGGCATACCTCTAGGCATGTACATTTATTTATTCATACAGTCACCCACATTTTTTACACATTGCCTTAGAGTACTGTTCTGGTGAATCCATTATACAAGTAAAATCCCATTAAGATGCATTGAGATACAAGAGAGACTGTAGAGAGGGGCTTGCTGACAATCTTAAACAAAGATATCACCAGTTGACTTGTGTTGATGGGTTAAAAATCGTTGCTGTAGAATAACGATGTGCTGGACAGGGGCAGACGAGGAACAAGAGTAAACCTTACAGGATGTTTATGAACTGTATATGAGCAGAAATTCCTCCAGTAAATGGTAGTTACATTATTTTTCTTACAACGTTTCCACTGTTTATGACCTTTAGAGTAAGGTGAGTGAAATACTGTCTGTTGTGTTAGTGAGACAGAATCATAGTTGAGATACCCAGTAAGTCACCTATATCATTATATGCAAATGTGTTATTGGCCTTTTCATGCCATGGTGGGTGGTTGGATAAATCCCTCTGTCACGTCTCAGGGACTTAATTAACAGAATACCTAGGGGAGGACACAGAAACAGTTGTGTCATTAGCAATACGCACTGACTCCAATAGACAGCATCTAGTTTTCAACAATGTTGTAATTTTACAGTATAATAAAGCAGTGCTCCCTCTGGGCCACACCTGGGAAGAGGACAGCCAACAAGAATAAGAAGGTTGGATGGGTCTCAGTATTCCAGTCAAAGCAGTCTAGCTCCAAGCTATCAGGGCTGTCAGGACTGAATGTGCAGCCTCGTATGGCTATGCATATTTCAGTATTCCTTCCGAAGGCACTATACAACTTCAGAGGCTTCTATTTAAATTCCACATTGGTAGTGGCAAGGACTGCGATTACAAAAGGCTTGAATATAAAGATAACAGTGAGGAACAATTTTTAATAGGCACAGGATTAGGTGAATTTGGGGGATTGGATTGGATTTGTGCCTGATTGTATGGGAGTCAGAGATGGGAGATATTGTAGTGTATGAAAAGTGTTTTATTTCCTGTCTGACTGTAGGAAAATGGATGGACCGCGAACACCGAGAGATGAAAGGAGAAGAGCGCAACATAATGAAGGTGGGTAATTAGCTATGATTGTGGCTTTTGATTTCATCAGACAGTGCAACTCAATGCAGTGTGGCGCCTAAATGGAGCATTTCTGTAGAAAGAAAATCACCAAGGCCTGTCAAAATATTCTATTAGGAAGAGATAACATGTTGTAGACCGACCACTAGAGGTTACTGTTGTGCTGTCAAAGCCATGAATTGTTTGGTACACCGTGTTCACAGGGATGACAAGATCTAGGAATGAAAATGTGTTCTTTAAATCAAAATTACCTCTGATAATGTAATAAATCTTATGTAATAAACCTGAAACTGCACCGTTGCTTATATTTCTGTGTATTTTAACTGTTCGATCAGTTGAGAGGCGGCGAAGAGACAAGATAAACAACTGGATCGTCACCCTTTCCAAAATCATCCCAGACTGCAGTATGGACAGCACCAAGACTGGAGCAGTAAATTTTATTTCTTTCCTGCCCTTTTTAATGATGTTTCCATTTAAAAATTTTCACTTTTCAACTGTGTGTCTGAAAATCTCTGTTCTTCTAGAGCAAAGGAGGCATCCTGTCCAAAGCCTGCGAGTACATCCGTGAACTGAGGCAAAGCAACCAGCGACTGCAGGAGAGTCTGAAGGAAGTGGAGAGGATACAAGTGGACAATGAGTTGTGCAGGCAGCAGGTATGAATATCATTCTTTGCTCTAACCTGCAAGTACTGTGAAGTCAAGTGAAGTTTTCATGACTTCAATAATGGGTAAAGAAGCTCTATGAATGGTAATGTCAAAATCTTTTTTGAGGTGGTTGGCTGCAGCAGATAAATCAGCGTGCATATAATAAGGCAGCCATAGTGAGTTGCATATGTGTCTGTGTGTGTGAAGATTGCCACTGCATTGAATAGATTATTTGCTATGGAGGGCCTCGCCGCATCCTTTCACATAAATCTCAGAAGCATGAAATCCACACGGTCTCATATGCATCTTCACTTCTCCAAAACAAACCTCCTGAAACTTCAGGCTGTGTAGCTGATCGTCACAGCCTGACAAAGAGGATCAAAGAGTTTGCTTTCATATAAGGAGAAGTGTTACCTGAACTGAGCGCCATGAGAGCAGTGGGAATAATATACACAAGGGTAATATGAGCACTAACTACATGCTAACGCACTCAAAGCATTGTGAAATCCTGCAGCTCCATGTCTGCCACATCTCCACGTTGAATCCCAAGCCCGTGAGACATACAGCAATATGTTCTTGTCCTGATGCACAAAGCTCAATATTCTTACCTTAGTCCTTCATTGAGGAGATGGATTCACTCGAGGGAAATATAGCAGAGATGACATACCTCAAGATTTGATAATCCAGTTGGTTGTGGACTGTTGTCTTTGAGAGGGACTGCTCACACTACTCTTTAATCCTAGGGATTGTGTAGCCCTGTTTGTACATCACACTGTCTTCAAATGTACAAGTTTGGTCTGTAAACTTGGAGCTATCTATAGCTGTCACAGGGATAATGATGTTGATAATGAGCTTTTCTTTCTTGTTCTTAAGATTGAAGAGCTGAAGAATGAGAACGCTTTGCTCCGAGCGCAGCTCCAGCAGCACGGCATCGAGATGGTTGGAGAGACGCCACCGCAGTGAAGGAGTGAAGAAAAGAAACAGCAGGAGCACCATCACTAAGACACGTAACCGACGCAGTGGAAAAGGAGGTGGGATGATGGGAAAAAGGACTCGTGAAGAACTACTTTCTTTTTAGTCAATGCATCCTTCCTTGGGTTCCCGGGTTGCGAACCCTTCGACGGCCAATTGCGGCGATACTTGACTGTTCCAGTCCTATTGAGATAACCGCCCGTTACAACTCAGTAGAAATGTACTTCAAGAAATGATGCCCACTCACCACCATCAGAGTGCTTTACTAGCACTAGCTATGAGAGAGAACCTCTGCTGAACTCCTCCTTGTTGTGTATTTATGTAGCCTCACTCATGGACTATGACGTTTATGTTTTTGTTCTCTGCCCATGTACGTTTCCATAATTATTAATTTTGACTTAGTTCTTGCTTTTATTCTGTTTGTGTTTTTGTATTAATATGTTTTTAGCTGCTTTAATTTATTAGTCGCTTGCTGAAGAAAGGCCTTGATGGAGATTAGTTACATTGAAGCTCATTTACCACACATAAGCAGATTTAATTTAAAATTATAAAAAAAAAAAAAACAACATGAAAGTTTGTAAAACATTATGAGTCTACAGACAGAAATAACACATAGCTTACCTAGTCCCAAAGACGAGCAAAGAGCTACACCGGCCAATGTTTCTGACTTTTGTAAATATGACTTCTCGTGTTTTAATACAGATGTTACAGAATGTTAGAGCAGATTATCTCTGGGAGTAAACAATCAATAACTCATTAACTTCATGCTGGCCCGTTGTCATATTAATTACCATGAAGTGTGTGCAATCATGAAGCTTGATTTGGAAAAAAAAAGGTGGTATACTTGAATTGTTGGGCATTTGGTTAACCAGAAAAAAAAGTCAGATAACCAGCTGTGTAAATGCGATTTGGTTGAAAATGAACTAATATGGAACACGACACTAGACAAACCCAGTGTCTTGAATTGTGGATAAAATGGACTGTGTTGCTAATTCCAACTTTTGCCAAACTATAGCCTTTAAATAGGTACTGGGGGTTTTATCTTCTTTTATTTTATTTTTTTTGTTTGTGTGATTTACCGGTGTCTCAGTACGTGTAAGAATAATCCCCACGTTTCATTTCGAGCTGTTTGCTCTATTTTTGGTATTGCAACACTTCAAATGGAGCTCGACGCACAAGGGGGGAGGCACCCTGGAGAGCGGTACTCAAAGACACTCTGCTCACTATGGAAAAGAAGTACACAGAAATCCTGTGTTGCACTTCTTAGCTGAGTACAACTCGTTCTCCATGAAACGATGGAATAGTTGGAAAGTGGGAAGACTTGGAAATGATCTCATATTTCTCCACCCACTCAGGCAAACAATAAGTAAACAGTAATTGGCTTTACAGAAAAAGGAAAAGCCAATAACGACCTTGTTGATGATTTTGTGAATGAATATACATGATGTATTTTTGTTCTGCTTTGGGCGATGTGAGTAGAAGAGAGATATTAAGCTTCTGAGCCACTTATTAGAGCACTTATTACTTCTCCCTCTATCAACAGCTCAGGATCCAGCAAGGCAAAACCAATACTCAGACCCCTGGCAAAATCAGGAAGACTATCACAATTTTATATCTCAGACTGTGTAAGTTAACAGCTTGTGCTTTGCAAGTACTGTTCTGCTACTACTGCTAGATTCCGACTTGATACAGATCGTGCGAGTGTCTGATCTTTCAAACGAGGCTCCCAGCCAAAGTTGAGTGATAGATGTTTTTAGCAGTAGAATTTTTTACACCTCAGTGAGAGGAGCACAGAGAATGTGGAAATGAAGACATAAATAATGGTTTGAAAGACTGATGTTCACAAATGAAAGGTCATTCGTGGCTAATTCTTTTTTCTGGTTTCTTTATTTTTGAAATGGCAAAAGAAAGGATAAAAGACCTTTTTTCTCTCTCTGTAGCAGCCTCATTGTTCTCAGGATAGATTGTATGACATCTTTTCTAAGTAAAATGGTGGAAAATAAAACTTTCACTAGCTAATAACATTCATTGTCTCCAGTATCTCATTGTTCTTGCCCAGGTCTCGGAACCATGCAGAAATACTTTTGTTGGTTTTTCAGTAACGTGTTTGTCCATCTGTGTAAGAAAAACTCGATGACAAATTGTTCACTGGTGCACGTCCTAAATTTTCATTCCATTTTTTACCAAAATAGGGACATAAAATATTAAACCTACTGAAAATTTAGTTCGCAAAATTTATAGATTTATATAGAACCTTAATTATTGATGACCAACTTGCAACAATTAAATATTTATTATTAAATTTATCATTAAACCTAAACCCCTATTGCAAGTAGTAAAAAATGATCAAGCTGAGAAAATGGGATTTCAAGGTCTTTAAGATGAGCCCAGAAATGATTCAAATCACATCATTTTTCATAGATTTGGCAATGGCTAACTCGATAAGAAATGAGCTACACACATTTAATCTGAAGGATACAAAAAAAAAAAGTGATGTGGCTATTACTGCAGCAATGTTCTACATTTAAATGGCCACAAATCAGAGGTCCTGAATCGGACTCCCTTGAAAATGTGCACAATTCAGCCTTGTACAAACCTCTAATTTTCTCCGATAGCGTAAGTATTTTGAAAAAAAATCCATGATTTTGATATTCTCTAACAGTCGTCAGCCAATCAGCTTGATTCACTATGCACTTTCATTCAGATCTGGATGCAAATTATATGTTTCAGAAATTTTCTGTCACTGAAATGACAAATTTAAAGGATTTTACGTCCTTGCTAGAATTATGGACCTTCCACGTGGTCTCTAGTTGATAAAATCAATTGATTGCACTGGTAAAAGTGAAACCAATAAGTAGTTAGAACACACAGAGGGCACCTTGTGTGAGAGGAATCAATGGTGGATAAAGGGTGCGTCTAAGCCTTCAGTGAGATTGAGTGCGACGGCACAGGTCTGAGACATTTAAGCATCATTCTGCTGCTCTTAAAGAGAGAGCAGGTGGGATTTGGATAACTGTTTAACCCCAGACTGGGATGCTGTACATGTTAAAACAGTAAGACTATTGTCTACTAGTGATAATAATAAAATCAATTTGTCTTTCATGTCTTGCTGCTGCCCCAGTGTTTCCAGGATTGTCATCTGCCATTCAAACATATGCAGCTAACCACACAGGCCGGGGCGCAGGCAGGCGTCTGTGTGTCCCTGTCTTTGTTTGAAGTGTCTGATCTCTGATCCCACGTTCCTATCTGATTGGGACATACGTACTCTGTCTGTCAGTCAGTCAGTCTGTCTGTCTGTCTGTCTGTCAGTCTGCCTGCCTATTTCACCTCAAACCTTTAAAAATCGTTCTGAAGTGTAGAATGCAGAGTTGAAACTAACTCCAAAAAGCGTGCAGACATGTGGATGACAAATGTAATGTGAATGTGTATCGGGGAATGTCACTTTCACCTCTCAGTACTGATAATTCACTTCCAATTAATTGGTGTATTAATTGGAAGTGGAAAGCGTCTCCGCTTTGAGCAGTAAATTGTTATTGCTGAAATTATATTTAATGGTTTTGAAACTATGTCTGGTCAGTACTGAGTTAATGTCTGTTTCTACATTTGCCTGGAGGGTAGGACAAAGCCACCTGCTGTAAGATCCTTTATCTGAATTGGAAAAGTGTTTTTATTTTTAATTTGTGTTTAGGCACACCTCCTGAAAGACTGATTTTCAATGAACTCTTGCTGGCCCATAGCCACAGTGTCTTGTCCTGCGGGCTTGTCTTACCTTTGTGCTTTTTGAGCTACAGGAGCACACGCTGCGGAGCATGCATTGTCCACTGTCTCAGCCTGTTTCACATTCTCTCTCGCTCTCTCGGCGGTTGCCATTTGTTGAAAATGGCTGACAGAAAAAGTCTTATTCCATCTGACACACAATACTCCTCATACCTTGTGTACCACACTGACTCTCATCTTCCTTGCGCCTACATTAATAACTACACAGCACCTGTCTTGCACATAATAGTAGTATCAGCACAAAAGTGTGTATTCTGCTGCTGCCAAGAGATGGGGATTGGAATGAGCCCACTTTTTTTTTTTGAGCAGCCTTGGTCTCAGATTCAAAAGTATCAACAGTATCAGGGATTTCTGTTATATGTTAAAAGTCATGTCTGACTTCACCTTAAAGCTCAGAGACATGCAGTTTGGATTAATATAATGTCACAGAGGATAAATGTCACTGTCTCTTAAATTCCTATTTCTGATTTTGATATTGTCCCTTCTGACTGTGAATAGGGTATGGCAGCTCAGTTCAGAATTAGAAACTCTAGCAAACATTACAGTGTGTTCTTTAAAATGATGACTTTATTTAATAAGCTCACTTAATTGACTTTGTGAAGCCAGAACATGAAATCTTCAATCCCCTCTAGCCTACAACAGCAAATTTAATTTAATGTATTATATCACATATAAAGCAGCCTAAGTGAAATGGAGAAATTCTGGAGATCCTGGACACATTTAATCCACTTAACTAATACATTTTGAAACACCCGCATAGCATGAAATACCTGATCCGTGATGATACCTGATAGTCTGTGCAACAACTAGTCACAGGTACAGGTTAAAATGTACTACCACCAAAATATTACCACAATTCAACAACTATTCAGTGAATAAAACATTTAAAACAGCTAGAGCCAAAAGAAAAAAAAGGACATAGACCACAATTTCAATTGTAAACAACAAGAACAAGAACAACAACAACAACAGAAAAAACATTTCTAAGCAGAACCTTTCAGCTTTGCAGCGGGCGACTCCAGGTGTGCTTTTACATTGACGTGACATATATCTAATGCACTGCCCTATTGGAAAAGGTGCATTAGACTCAGATTTGATCACACATCAAGAGAACAAAGCAGCAGTCTTCACACTCTGAAATATGGTATGGCCTTTCATATGGTTGCACAGAAAGCTAATTTATGCTTATGTCATCTCACACAGGTAACTGTAATGTACTGTAATGTACTGTAATGTACTTTACTTTTGAAAACCAATAATAAAAGAAAAAAGGCAACTCTGGCTTCCTGCTTTTCAATGTTATTGTAAAATTTATAATATAGAGACAATCTCAGTCAGCTTTTAGAGAAAAAGGTAACGCCTTAGATAACACATTTAATAGCTTTAGCTAGTAATTTGTGTCCTGATGTTTTCCTCATTTTATATCTCTGTTTAGTTTTGTTTCATTTTATATATATTAAAAGAATGTGTCACGGCCTGGGATTAGGATAAACCCTGTTCACTAATATTTTAGAAATTCCTGTAATGTATTGTAATATGCTTCTCACTCCACAACAACTGCGAAATTTCCTCACAGTCAGTGCAGCAACTCATTAACCCGAGCTTCACGCTGCCCTCTGAGTCTGAAAGTGACTTTGCATTTGTCTAGTCAGGAGCTTTTCATAATCAGCATCCATGATCATGTTACATTCTCGCATTTATTTACATGTTTGTGACATGCAAACAGTGTTTTTTCATGGCCCAGTTTTGAAGGAAGCTGTAAACACTGGGGTCGACATTGGGGCTGTGTTGAGGCCCGAAGTGTTGGAGGTGAGGGGTGTTTTGTTCGGTTGCGAACAAGCTGACAGAAGATGATTTCGATGTAAGGAATGTCTTTTAGCTCCATTTAAAGCAGCAAGGGACAGAGAGAAGGAAGGAACGGGCGGGGACAGGAATAGAGGACGATGATGAAACAGGGACAGACGGGGGCAATGCCCTCGACCAGGAGAAAAAGGTAGAGTGGCGCCTGCAGAGGTGAATCTGTCCGCCGTGCTGGTGCCTGACTTTATTTGGCTAGAAGATCCCTACTGATAAACACAGGCCCAAACCCACATGCTTGGAAAACCCAGCTCTATAAACTCTCTTTTTAACATTCAACTTTTTTGATGTTGAACTTTCTTCCTCAAGTATTCATGCACTCGCAGTCACATTCAGATCTCTCATAAATCGGGTCGTGCTTACTGAAACATGCGAAACAACATGACGTGTTCATCGTGGACATGATGTGATAGTGTCTCTCAGTCATACACAGAGACACAAAAATACAGAAAGTAAATATAGCATGTGTTTTTCCCTTTTATTTAGAGACAAAATGGGTAGATTCCAGCAGATGTGGAGCCATTCATAGCTGTATTTGTTGACACTGACGTTGTGGTCACCCAAAGCAAGCACACAGGCCAGCGGGGTTATCGGTGAAAGAGACAGACTGACGCAGGGCTCCTGCAACGTGTTGTTTTACTAATTGACTCAGCACAGGCAATCTGGAAAGACTTTGAAGGTATAATGATAATTCAAATGGCCACTGATTTTATCAATGTACACAGCCCACTGGTTATCATTTTGTGCCTTTATTTTCCCGTTCTGTTATTTCATTTCCACCTTTATTGATTTTTTTGTATTTATTCACACCCTAATGCTATTGTGGAATAGTTTTCTTACGCTGACAAGTTAATTAATCTTAAACAGTTTATTGCCTCTTCAGTGACAAGAGGAAAATAATTCTTACAGTGTTAGAGTGGTTTTTCAATGCAGTTATGAACAACTAGGAATATTATCATTACGCTGGTATCATTAAATATAAACCATTTTCATTTCATGCGGTTTAAAATATTCACAAATCTATCATTAGTTGTGTGTCGTTTAGGAAATGGTGTTTCATGTAAACAAACACAACAAAAGCAACTGTTCTCTGTCAAAGTGTATGTTCATTATGTACGATGCATTTGAGTGCCAAAAAATGATATACAATATATTTATTTTGTTGCAGTGTAAAACACTTGAAACAAGATAATAACTTTTTTGTGTTTAAATATAATAAACCTCGTGAGATTACATTATATTCACCTTTAACTAATACATATTGAAACACCTTTACTCTCGGATAGAGGTTTTTAATCCTGGGCGCAATTCCTTTGCCTTCACAGGGATTTAATTTGGTTCAACTGCAGGTTCCTGTGTATTATGCAAAAATTGAATGTGTTGGAAATGAGGGGCTAATTATTCCATTTGAGAGGTTGTAATTACATCCTTTAGTCTGAGCAATGGCTATTCCAAAGTGGCTCTCTCTCCTTAGTGAAGGATTTCCTAGGTCAGAACAAGTGCAGCTCAGTCAGCCGTGCAATAGTTTGACCCATGCAGTCTTGGCCTTTTGCTGTGGGAATCTCCAAAAGATGTCTTGCTGTTTGTTCCAGGAAATGTGACATCTACAGTATTAAGCACTGAATCAATGTAGAATATATATTGCTCTCATACGATATTGTGAAAATGATGGTCTCTAACATCAGCTGCTTGCTCATGTGTGGAATTATGTGTTCTGTCTGCGGAAAGTAATTTAATTTAAAAGTTCATAGTTGATTTGATATTACTGAACAGACAGAGGGGCCCACAATCAAAAATAGATCAGAAAATTTCCCCAAGTGATGCAGTAGTATGGAGAGGAGAAATGAAGAGGTCATAACTTCCCCAACAGAGTTGGGTAACTGCTGTCAGGAATGGGCTGAGCCTCCCGGAATGATGAGGCAACACTGAGCCAAAGTCTGTATAAATGCCAGCGCGTCCTGCACGCTCAACCAGCAGACAGACAGTGGAAGGACTCGAGAAAGCGCTGACAAGGTTCACTGAAAGACCTGAAGGAATCCACTTGTCCAGACAATCGCAATCCATCACTGGAGCTGAAGAATAAATTGAAGATATTGTGGTGCTCTTTGGCGGCCTGACACTCATGAGAAAGAAGACCCATCGACTCTAATCTTCAAAGGATTTAATAACAAAACCATTTAAACCCCACTAAAATGAAGGCATTCAGCATTGCAGTTGCAGTGACACTCGTGCTCGCCTTTATTTTCATTCTGGAGAGCTCTGCTGTCCCATTCACCGGGGTAAGAGTTTGACTCACACTCACTTTATTTCCCATTTAACTACAAATGCTTTGTCAGCACTCTAAGATGTGTTTCGTAAATGTGCAAAATTCATTAACAGGTGCAAGAGCTGGAGGAGGCAGGGAGCAATGACACTCCAGTTGCGGCACATCAAGAGACGTCAGTGGCTTCGTGGATGGTATGTTCAATTGACTGAATGAATTAAGCCAATTACCGTGAGCAAATTAAAATTTAAGGAGCTGTGTTTTCCCCACAGAGTGCCCCGGTGATCTCTCTCTCCACAAGGAGAGCATGAAATGCTGAAAATAAATACTTTGCTCATGCCTCTTTTCTTTGATACAGATGCTGAACCACATCAGACCGAAACGCCAGAGCCACCTCTCCCTGTGCCGCTGGTGCTGCAACTGCTGCAAGGGCTACAAGGGCTGTGGTTCATGCTGCAGGTTCTGAGGAGTCCTGCAACGATCACTATATATTAATTTATTACACTTTTTGTGTTACCCCGAGAAATGACCTTTTTGTGACCTGTTTCTCGGAGGCATTTGCTGTGCTATAACTGTATTGTGTAATTTGTAAGAGGTATGAATCATGTATGAGCACTGGAAGAAAAATTTAACTATGCTATATTGCTATATTATATATATTGCTATTGCTTTTTGTAGTTCTTTTGTATGTTTGTAATCTTTTTTATAAGCTTAATAATATATGACTTTGTTTGAAAGATAATCAAGATGTGGTTATTGCTTTTTATTAAGTCTGTAATAAACAATGAAGCATAAAAGGCGCTGTCAGCAATATGTCATTTTATCACAATTATCAGAACATATGCTAAATCATGTAGCTACGTCTTGCACAGTATTGGTAACATAAATCATAATACATTAAAAGACAAATTAACCACTTTGAATTGTAATTATTGTTCTGGCCTTGGTTTTTAAGTTGTAGCTGCAATCAGTACAAATAACTGTCATATGCAGTAAATAGAAGAAGCAAAGGTAGAATCACAGCATGTGGGTTCAGAAAAACAACTGGATCGTCATTATAACAACATATTACCTAAACCTGTGATCAGCTGAACTTGACGTCTTGGTAACTGAGTTGTGTGTTTAAATGTGTGTGCTGCCAGACCTGAGACACTCCTTCACAATCTGTGAGAAACATGTTAGTGGAAAATTGAAGAAAGCACCAGGGACTTCAGATTACCAACATCGACAGCGTGCCTGCTGTTCGCTTAGACAGTTACTGCAGCTACTACTGGTAAGAAGAAATAAAATCAAAGTCAAAAACTCAAAGATGTTCACTATTGCGCTTCAGTGAGCATTACTTCTACCTGGTAAATCAGGTTACATGCCAGTGGAAAGAGATAAAATTATGTTTTAGGAGTTCCCTGAACAAAAAAAAAAAAAAAGGTCAATTGAATTCCCTGTCTGGATTATAAATTGAAAATTACTTCTTTCATGGACATTTAACAGTAAGAAGGTTACTCACATGAAGGGCTGTCAAATAACCTTATAACTAAATGTGATCATCAGTGAATCAATATACTTTTTTATTTTGCACGTTGTTGCAGGTTGTGCGTGTTGTATGGATTCTTGTGACAACTTTTCATTAACTAACCACTAAAGAGTATTTTAAAATTCATGCTGGTGCATCAAGATGAAGTTTAGTTGGTGTAGTGATCTCCAGCAGATGCTGTCAGCAGTTATCATGGTGTTCCTCATATGTTAGAGAAAATGTGTGTGTGTGTTCCAGCACAACACCCAGTGTGTTTTTCCCATTATTAGCTCTATTACATGTGTTTACTTATTTAGTTATTCATCTGTTTATTTATCTATTATCTATTATACACAGGTCACGGGTAAAAATTTTTTTCCTTTCTTTTATTTATTCATTTTTAAAATGTATTTGTATATTTTTTATTCTCTTGCCTCTTAGCTTTTCTCTGCTTCTCAAAACCTGCCCATAACCTCTCTCACTCCCAAGCTCCCAATGCACTTTCATAAACACACGTGCACGCTGTACACAAGCCACACATGTGCACACACGCTGTCAATTTAGTTTAAAAAAAAAAAAAAAAGAAAAAAGTTCAAAGCAAAAATTACAGTGTGGAAGCAAACACAGCTGGACAAAACAGGGAAGCAGTCAAATATCATCCATACGAAAAATAAAGCAATCAAAATTGAGAAGATGCACAAAACTCTATCTCGCAGACATATCGACTGATACAAACTCATTTAATACCAATTTTTTTCTTTTTGCTTTTTTTAAATTTATTCCTGGCAGCATTTTGCAGTGGCAAAAATACAGTCCCTTTAGTTTCAGGGGTTAAAAACCACAACACGTAGAGAGGGAAAACAAAGATGAGCAGTCACATCTAACAATACAGTCAGCAGCTGACGATCTCTAATGACAAGATTTGGTGGGTTTTACAAAAGAAAGATGCTCAAACATTTGCACATGCACATCACAACTTTTCATGTAAAAAATAACATTAAGAATTCAAGAATAAAGGATTTGGTAATCCCTTTTTGCTGCAGGGGTTCAATGATTTTTCTTTTCACATCAAAAATCTGCTAAATATTTACAGTAATTTGCCCAACATTTGAGCAAAATCTAAAGGTTTTGCAAAATCACAGTCCATGATGTCTTTGTTTGATCAGATGGTCCTTTAGCATTCACTAAAAAGAAAATGCCATCAAACCATAATCACTTTCACTGCCATACATTGTAATCTGCAGCTCCTTTCAGCTTCACAGAGCTTTGTGGTGACTTTCAGCTTCTTGTTTAGCATTCAGTGAAAAAGCTGAAAGAAAGAGCTGAGAGGACGCCACTGTATTATACCTATTCAGCACCAAACAGTAGACACAGTGGAGCAGGTTTAAAGATAAATTACTGCATAATCATCATAATAATGCATCATCATTCAAAATGCAGTTTTAAATGAAAACGCCTAAATTTATGCAGAAAACAACATGAAAGGGCAACGTTTTTTGTATAAATTAGTTTCATACATGTGATTATTATACTAACAGACCTTAAAGCAGGTGAACCAAATTTCAAAACCTCTGTTGTGCTGCTATCTCGATGCTGTGGTGTTGTGCAGGGCTACAGCAAAGCAACGAGCACACAGCAACAGCATCAAAGACACTGCCAGCATAAACAAGCTCATAATTTGTGATAAGCTGTGACCAGCTTGGGCAGCGTTCTTACACAGGAAAGAAACTGCTGTTCAGTTCAAGCCACAGAGAACGCCGTTTAATGTTTTCCTCACAGCAGACTGCACACAGCTGACCTCACACACACACACACACACACACACACACACATGCACATGCACGCGCTAAAATACACTGAGCAGAGAATTCAGTGCAATCAGTCAGTTTTGACAATCATTTTCCTAATAATGAAGGCCTAATGATGGGTGATCATTTTATAAATTACCACATCTTCTGCATATTGTCATGTCATCACAGTCACATGAACACTCGAGAGTAAGACTGCATCTCCTGTGCTTCAACATTTATTCTGATATAACAGTGGCCATTTGTAAATATGACTGTCACTCTTCAGCTGGTAGGTACATGTGGAGACTAATTACTTTTTTTTCTGTAATTAGTCCTTTTTTATCCTTTCTGTGAGAGTTACATTATCCAATGTGTAAAATCTCCTTTTTTAAATTTAGCTTGAGAAAGGTCATCATTGTAATTCAAGTGCAATATAAAATCAATCTGAAGTAACTTCACTGCCACCAAGTTTTTGTACATTTTTAAAAAGATTTTTTGAATCACTGTAACTTTTAAAATTGGTAGTTAAGAAAAAAAGATTTTTCTAATGTAAAAATGTTGCTGATAATTACGTCGACAAAAGGACCAATTAAAAAAGTTTCACTTTAAATTGGAAAAACATGAAGAAAATGTTCTAAATGTTTTAAAAGGCTCTTTCATATGAGCAAAACAACAACCTTCTTCTTCATCTTCTATTTTATTTGTAGAGCACCAAATAACAACAGATGTCCACTCAAGGCACTTCACAGTGTTTAAGGTTTAAGACCTTACAAAACCTCTACGATGTAAAATGATTTATTTCAGACTCTGTACTCTGACGTTTGTTTAGAACTGTGTCCTTCAGATTAGTTACAGCAACAAAACCTTGAGTTATTTAAGAAATCAAGTGTCTTCCAAAGTTTGGCTGCTGCTTATTATGGTGAGTACTTCTCATTAGGAGCGGGAGTTGAATAAACCCTGGAAGTGTTCAATCGGAGGCCGAGTTCATTCAATAAACTTAACAAAGTCAAGACCTGGCCTTTAATATGTCCAAGAAAAAAATATCATCAAAGTTAATCAACATCGTTGAGGGCAAATACAACTGCAATGAGAATTTTTAATGACACAACAAGAATGAATGCCACAGGCATAACAAGCACAATGAGCCCTGTGCTTGATCACTTCAACTGAGTTAGTTTATTGGATTTCATTCATACTGAAGTTACCTAATCGAGTGTGATAATGCATGTGTGGAACTCTCTGTGTAGGAGGAAGAAGTGAAGTGAAGGTTAAAGGGTTCAGAGGAAGTTTGCTTCCTCAGGCTTTGGGCTTCAAGCCAGCAACACACAAAGAAATACACATGCATAGCACACAATGTAAATGCTCACGCTAAAGCTTGAGGAGAGCTCTCTATCTTTTCACCGGGGACCTAGTGAACAAATGAGAAACAGGCAGGTGGTCAATCACAAAGACAGTCAGGTGTCAGTGTCTAGTGGACAGGTAGAGCACGCCATGAAAATTTAACAATACAAACAGCAGGTACAAGCAGACTGAGTGAGAACAATTGAATCCCACATGCAAAGCATGTCAAGCCCCCTCATGCTGAGAGAGAAATCCTGCAGCTCAAGTCGAGAGACACATCTTTTGAAGTAAAAAATTGATTACAACATTTCACACAATATGTTTTCACTTGCAGCCCTTACATAGAGACACACTTATCTCGCAGGGGTTTATCAGAGTGTGGTGCCCAGGTCTAATTGGTTTAGTCTGGCTGCAGATTCATTTTAATAGTGGCAGACTGCAAGCGCTGCTCTGCTCTGTTGTGCATCCTACTTGTGACAAATATGTCTTTTCCAATGCAGACATTTCATCTTTTTGTCAGGGCAGAAAATGCATAGAAAAAACATCTATTATTGCTAGTTAATAACATCAATGATGGCTGCAGCACAGTCAGCTGGTATTGTGTGTGCTTGGCTCATTGTCATACACAGCCTGCAGGAAGTAGCATAGCTAACAGGCTAACAACAGCGGTTGCTGGTTGTGCTGCTTGTATTAACTTGTAAACAGTCAATATTTCTTGAATGAGAGGGCAGTTCCACCCCCTCTCTCCTATTGCGTGGACACTGGACATGCTCGCAGTCCCACAGGTCAAAGTTTAATCAGATTGAACTCTGGAGCAGAACAACAGAGGTGGGTCAATTCATGACTGGAGGCGAACGAGTCTGACCCTGATTCACATGCACATGAGTGGGAAGCTAAATTTGGTGTGAGTGCACCTTTAAGCTGACAGTTTGACTTGTCACAGCATGACAAGCACAGGTGCTACTCATAACATTAAAGACAGCCCTGTTCTATTCCAGTGTCTCGCTAAAATGTCACAGCATGACAGGGGACAAATACTTAAAACCAAAAAAGACATTTAAAGTTGAATCTCTAGAGAGAAACGTAGTCTTCTTTTACTTGAGTTATGAGAACATAAGCAGACAGAGCTCTTTCTATCCCATAATCTATTGTGTAAACATAATTCGGATGGTCCTCACTAATTTGAGGACAAAGAAAATATTATCTATTGCAGTAACAGCACAGTTTTTGTGAAGAAACCTAAAGCAAAAAGGGTTTTTATGCGTTTTGAAGGTGATAATTGTTCTAGAAAGGCATTTGTCTACACTGATTACTGCATGACCACTGTGTCTAGATTATCTTTAACTTTGAAGTTGGGAAAGGTAAACACTTTGATGACAGGCTCTGCAGGAAATGCACACTCTCTCATTTTCTATATATATGATATCAATAAGATCATAGCACACGTATACACAAAAATAATCCTTTAATCTTACTTCAAGTCATTTTTCTAAACTCCAGCTGGATCTGATACCTGCTGTCAGTGGGGATTCAGCTTGAACTGAAAGATCATCATCTCCTTCAGACTACCTTTTACTCAAATCTATTTCTAGAATTGAAGTTAAATAAAATGAAACATGTATTTTGTTCTAAAAATCAAAAACTGAAATCTCTCATTTCCAACTGTATTCACACCTGTGGCAAATTGAAAGGGGGCCTGTGGCCTTAAGTGGTCAAACCAAAACCCAGAACATCTGTGGAGAGACCTGAAGATGGCAGTTCACAGACACTTCTCTTCAAATCTGATGGAGCCTGAGAGGCGAACGGGATAAACTGCACAAATCTAGGTGTGAAAATCTTGTTTTATCTGGATCGTCATAGAGTTTCATCCATGAGGACTCAGAGCTGCAATTGCTGCACAAGGGCCTCCTGCAAAATATTTAATCAAGTCTGAGTACTTTTGTAAATGAAACATTTCTATTTTGATATTTTTTATACATTTTAAAAAATGTCCAACAACATGGATACTGTGTTTTTAGAGTGTAGATTGATGGTGAAATTGCAGATTTATCCATCTACAATTTTTCAACACAACAAAGTGTGCAAAAAGTGAAAGGCTCTCAACACTTTTTGAAGACATTTTAATTGCTCTCTTAAGCCCTTTTCCTGTCTTCCATTGATCACAGGCTGAGTCAGAGGCTGAGGATAGAACATGTTAATCGACTGCTCAGCTGCCGAGAAACAACCTCCCTTATTCCCAAGCTTGGAGAACATTTAGACGCCTGATATTGGTATTGACCAGCAGCCATCATTGACATTCCACCACCTTTACAATAAGAAAGGATCTTCTTCCTGCTGCCCATATCACTTCTCCTCGTGCCCTGTGTAATGCATCACACCATAGCATTTGCATTTAGAGCACCCCTTTTTTCTTGCAATGCACATTGTGTGTCGGGATGCGAGTCAATACTGCGGTGGGCTCCTAAGGAGAATGGATGGAGGTGGTAATGAAGGCGAACCACCAACACAAACACATCGCCCAGTCATTCCTCTACCCAGCGTTGTGCAGCACCTGGAGTCGTTAGTTTTAATTAGTGAAGGGGAGTGATAGGAGCTCCCCTCCCACCCACCAATCCCCTCTTGTGTGGAGCAGCTGAATACTGATTCTCCCTCAAACTGCTGCATATTTTCCTTTAGTTTGTTATTGGTGTTTAATTCATATACCTGATTCAAAATGACTCATTAGTCTACCACAACATTTATATAACCTTTAATTTAAAGAGTGCTTAGATGAAAAAAATAATCAGGTTAACATTGTGATGAGCTCAGTGGGACTAATCGTTTCAATAGCTGTGATACAAAACACATCTTCTAATGTAAAGCACTGTCAGCTGAGTGAGAGTGATACATGGCTTATCAAGTGGGCAGCTCTCCACAGGCATTTCACAGAATTAACCTCCCGACACTCGCAGAAAGTTGAGCAATAGATTCCAGCATCCTTAAACATCTCTAACTCTGCTCTCCACACTGATAAGACCTGTAGTCACCTACACTGCCCTGACACTCTGCCCACACGCCGCACAGATGCCTTGTTAGCTGCGGCAAAGGAAAAGCGAGTGCACTGTCCTCTAAATTCAGGCAAAAGCACGAGATTAGCCACTAGGCGCTGATAATGTCTTGTGATATTTCAGAAAACAGTCTTGCAAATCTCCTGTTTGTCTAATATTACAGTTTCTATGATGGCTTCTCCACGTTTTATCTATTTCATTCTTATTCAAAGCTGCATTTGGAGGATTTGGTTCCTGATAGAATTGCTCCGCTTCACCCCACCACCCCACTCCCTCCTCTCCACTGAGGCATATTCTATGATTTACATTACCTATCAAACCTTCCACTGCCTTGCCTTCAAATATTCAACACAGCCTACAGGAATAACTTAGGCTCTACCTCACAATGCGTGTATGCCAAAACAAGGAGGGATGGCGATGTGGTAGCAGAAGTTCTGACGGACTCATTTCTGAAAAACAAGTCCAGTGTTTTGGAAACCTGTAACACTCTGGCAATCACATTGGTATGTAAAGTCCTATCTTGGTTCAGACATGTGGAACTTTTTTTTTTCATCTTCCAAGGCTTCTTGAGCCCCTGCCAAACTGTGGAAATGTATAAAATGTGCAAGTGCATTGCAGAAGTATTGTATGTTCCCATTTCAAGCCTAATTTGGGATATGAGGCAACTTGTGTGGGTAAAGTAATGCATTTGTGGTGAAGCATAGCCCCTGGGTCTGCTTCTGACACAGTTTGCCTCTGCAAAACTGAATATACCCCTAGGCAATATACTTTCTTGGATTGTGACCATAAACACACTATAAACACACACATTTATGTCAGAATATGCATGCTGTACACTCTCGCATTACATTGCAGCTTTTCAATATCTCTCTGCTTCCCAAAAGCTGTGGGAAATTGTGTCCTCTCACATGCTGTACAGTATTGCATATAACCATGTGTTGAAATCTGCATAAATCATGTCAATGTTACTCAGACTCATATTACCCATGGGAGGGCTATCTGTTTGAGTGCTACGCAGTACCCCCTGGTCTACGTTGATTATATCAAACAATGTACAGCATGACTGGAATACATAAGGAGAATGGGTGCATCTACCCTCATGGCTGCACTGTGCAAGAAGCCGCTTTATCTTAGGGCTCAGTTTAATACACCAGACTTTGGAGGAGCCACCCTGGGGTGGATAGATAGGGCTTGTCATTGTTTTACTGGCTCACACTCCAATATGGAGCTGTATAGGCTCCCCTGTGTGCCTCTAGTCAATGTAACAGTGCTACAAAATCATACAGCATGGATTTGTCATTCCAGCTTTCACAAATGTTCCATCACTTACCAGCCAATGTGGGCAGAGACACTAAAGTGGATGCCATTTAGTGTTGCTGCAAAATTGTAACTGTTTCAGATCAGTGTGAAAGATGAAAACACCCTAGCCCAAAGAGATGCTTTGACACTTTTTGCACGTCAGCACTGTTTTGTAAAGACTTGTACGTAATCAGACCTGTAGCAAAGGATTATACTGCAAATCTGTGAGAGCGTGTCCAGAGTTGAGTAGTCAAATTAGTCCAGGATTTATGTAACAAACTAATACAAGAAATATACATCGCTCTGAGATCACGCATCAGTGCATTTTTATGTAATACTATAATGCTGTAGATGGCTTTCTTAATCTGTTCTCACACTCTAAAGGTCTCTCTCTCAGTCTCTCCCTCAGCCTTCATTCACATCCATCACCATGAATGGCCGGTGGCCTGAAACAAGCCAGCCCTCATATAATGGATGGTTCCGATTAGCCGCCTCTGTGTATATGCTCGTCAGAGGCACGCCAAGTTGAGCGCTATAAGGCTGGTAATTTGTAAGGTCACGTGTGGCAGTACAGTGGGGACGAATATAAGCAGGCCGTTTGGAGTCCCAGGAGAGCTGCGTTTCCTGCTGACGGCATCATATCTGTAGGCAAATGTGCCGGTGGCTACTGCTCCTCTTGTCTCCAGTGCCACGGTTCTTGCACAAATAACTTCCATGTGGACTCAAAAATTTACTTTGGATTGCACCATCTATCGATCCTCTTCCCTCCCCCACTGTTGGCACGACCTTCTCTCAAGACACTTCGCTATTTACTGTATTCTTTAGCTTACTTCTCTGTTACATAAACACCCTTATGTTGTTTTCTTTCATTGAAAATTCAATTTCATTTCAGTTGAATTCAGACAGCACCTGGATGTATAAGGTAAAAAAAAACTAAACATGATGTGTGTTTCTCTCAAAAGCAGCTAAAGCTGCAAGAAAGAGAATTCTTTTATCTAGAAATTGGCCAGTTAACAAAAGGAAGATGTATGAATGTTTTTTGGAAAATAGTACATGTTCTGACTTGTGTCCAGCAGAATATCTGCGTAACTCAGCTCTCTTGATGCAGACTCTCCGAGGATGCTCGAGACCAAAGCATTACGAGAGAAGAAAAAATACATTTGAACATACTGCTGGAGGAAAATCAACCCTAATTAACAAAACCCTTGTCTGTTTTCCTTGCTGTGTTGTGCTCTCATATACATACACCCCCCAAATTCCTTACATCCTCTTATGTAATTCAGAACTAATTCCCAAAGAGAAGGCCTAAGAGGGATTTTCTAAGCACCTTTTGAAAGCAATACGTCAGTGATAACAACACGGCATTATTTGTTTTTCATGTCACCTCGGAGGGATTTCAAGGAAGGTGTTTCTGTTTGTTGCCTAAGCAGCTAGTGTAGCTTAATCCAAGCTTTGTTGTATACATGATGTGCGTTTGAGTGTGTGCGCGTGTGTGATGTCTCAGCACTTTCATGACAATTGAAATGATCAATAAACTTGTAAGAGCAGCTGTCATGTCGTCCCCAGTTCTGAGGGGAAGATCCTCAGAAGACAAATGATCACACAATCACCACACAGGGGACAAAGGCCGCTAAAAGGCTCCTCTTCGCTCCTCTGAGTGGAAATTGGGTGAAGATGCAGACTCAAAGAGGAGTTATTTATTAGACACACAGTATCTCCCCCTCCTGCTGATTCAGCTCTCTGGTGAAATTCCAAAGCATAAATCAGCAAACCCAAGCCTCATTCCCCAAACATCCATCCATCCCTGCTCGTGGCCCTGTGAGGGGGTACAGTATGCATCTGTCATCTTATGCCACGACATGTCTCACCTGTACTCAGGCTTCTCTAAGGCAATTGCATCCCCTGAGCCAAATGGCTACTGTAAGGCACTGCTGGGGGAGGGTGGGGGCGCGGGATCCCCTTGGTCCTCAAACATGTGACTTCTTGAAAAACATCTCCATCTGTGATCACCACTGCATGACGAGTTAAATGGAGGGGAACAGAGTTTTGGGAAAGGGAGCAGAGATACACCCAGCTGTTTTTACCGCATTTGGAGGAACTGTGCCAATCTGGGCTCTACTTACTTTACTGTGTTAATCACACCTATCCTACATGTGAATATTCACCACAGTTCACATTACATCCAGGATGGCTTCTCCTCCAGCCATGGGCAGGAGTGAGGGTAACACTGGTTCCACCATGTGAGTAAGCAAACTACCCAGTTAGAATTGTGGATAGGTTACAGAACAGGTGCAGGGCCTGGGCTTCTGGACCGGGATTAAATGGAGTGGCTGTTGTTTATAGAAATTAAATCCAATGACTGCAAAAACATACAAAATCAGCACAAAAGAAAAAGAAAAAACTCTAAACAGGAATAAAACAACCGCAAAGAATCCAAAAACAGACAAAGCCGAAGCCTCTAAGAAATGCAAGAGGCAAATAAAGAGTCACAAAATGATCACAGAGCTGCAAACACACACACACACACACACACACACACACACACACACACACACACACACACACACACACACAGAAAAACACAAAGAGACACAAATGACTAAAATGAGATACTAACAAAATGCAAAAACAGTCCATAGCTGCAGACTGTTTGGAAGTAGTAGTTATCTACTGATGTCATTTCATATTCTAGTACTGCCAAGAACAAGAGCTCCAGATTTGAGTCTAAATTTTTTTACTCATGTCTGAACCGCTGATTGTGACCTGTACTGAAGCTGTCAAGGCCAAAACTGAAACACAGTCTAACACTACAAGGAAAAAGTGCTGCTCTCACAGAGCCTTTTCATTTTCTCATCTTCTCCAGAAACTGATGGTGGTAAGATAAGGTCCCTAGGGAGAACTTGTATAAAAACACACTTCCTACTCCTCCTGTTTTATGCCCTCCATTATTCTAGCAGGGCTGATGAAGTATTGACTTCTTAGCTTGTAAACCATTATGACCTTTAGCTGTTTTTCTGTAGACTATCATGGCATGACAAAACAATGTCACTGACAATTTACCAGCGACTATTTACTCATGTCGTATACTACACACAAGCATAAAATGTGCATTAGTAACACCAATGATCCAGCACATTATTATTTAGATAACATGATCAGCTGCTATTTAAACTTTAATGTCTATGTGTCTTTCAGGGTCTCTTCTGGTTTTAAAGATTTTAATAAGACACTGTCCTCAGCTATCGTGGGACAGCAGTCAATGAATTGATAATCATCCAACTCATTTTGAAAAATAATTCATCAATGAAACATAAAGAACAGTATAATGGCTCTGGGCCTCTTTATTCTGAAGCTTCCTGGGGTACTTGGCTTATTTTTAAAGAGTACTTCATTTCTCAAGTGTAATATCTCTTTCTTCTTTGCCTTCTGAGCCTCCCTTAAAACATAAATCCACTCCAGACTAGCATGCTCTGCAGTCCGCGACGATTCCGCCGTCTTGCAGATTAAGGCAGAGTGATCCAAACAACTTGGCAACACTCTCCCTGACACTGCACTGATTTGCAAACTGATTACCATGTAAGAAGAAAAAAAAAAACACAGCAGTGGATCTGAAGAGGTGTCAGGTTTTTTTTAATCTAAAAAAAGAAGCATACGACACAGAAAGTGGGAAAGCGGCAGACGTTGGCTGAGGAAAAAGAAAAGCAGGAGGTTGATGAGAAAAAGGACATAGGAAGAAGGGAAGGCTACAGCACAAGCACTGATTGGGATGGTGTATACACTACAAGCTGGGGAGAAATGAGGAGTGACAGAAGAAGATGGGGTTAGCTGCTTTTAGACAAGCTAAAATGAGGCAGAAGTGGGGTGGGGGTGAGGATGAGAACTCCTCCATCCCTCCATAAAAGTATAAAGCTAAGACAATATAAAATATGAGTAGTGTGAAGAAGGAAGACTCTCTATAAACAACAAGTAAAGATGCTGTGAGGCGAGACAAAGTCAAAAGCATAAAGGCATCACACAGCAGAGGAGCAACACATTGCCAAAAATAAATGTCATGGAAAATGCTGTGATCCCATGTTGCTATGTGTGTGTGTGTGTGTGTGTGTGTGTGTGTGTGTGCTCAACCATAAGTCTGCAGCCTGCTTCTTGATATGGGGCCGGGCCACAGTCCAGAGAGCTCAGGTAATATGACGGATTGTGCCACTCAGGCCGGTGATGCTTGCAGCTCCCCCTTGCTAGGGATTGTTTCCCCGGGCTTGTTTAGGCAGGCTGGCATGCCGACATAAGATAAATAGCGACTCCTTCTCCCGGCCTGTCTGTCTCTGATCCGTCCTCGTTGCATCAAGGTCAGCCAGCCAGCAGAGTCATGTTGAATGGGAATGTAGATCTGGGAGTGCTGGTAGCTTGGATGTGTGTGTGTAAGAGAGAAAAAGAGAGGCGACACACGTCAGGGTGCCTACAAGCGAGGCACATGACTCCAGTCTAAGCTGGTCTGTGTGTGTTTTTAGTGTGTGTGTGTGTGTGTGTGTCTGTGTGTGTATGCTTGGATGTGCCAAGTGATAAAAGATGTGAAAAACACATCAAACGCCATCAGCATGATGCTGAGACGGAGCCTGCCAGCATGCAGTTTGCTTGGCCCACCTGCAGTTAAATGCGTTGGTCTTGCTATGGTTTCTGCAGTCACGTTGACCAAAACCAGGCGCAACTTCCTGTCTTTACCCAAATCTCCTGTTAAAAGAGAAATCATTGCCAATGTTGATGTGAAACCTCAAGCATTTGTAGAGTCAGTGTGTACGTACAGAGAGCTCTCTAGATTTTTAAACAGAAGTGAAGACAACCTGACAGAACAATGGTATACTGTATATCATGTTATTATATATATTTTGGTAAAATACACCCAGACAATATTTTACTAATTAAAAAAATGCCATTTTTGATGAATAATGCAAATGAAATAAAAAACTGCAATACATGTGGACACATTTTCGTATAATTTGTGTTTCAGTGTGCTGCTTCTTATGCTGTTAGTATCATTTTCCTTGGCCCAACACGTCTCCACGGGAAAAATGCAACCTCTTGTAACATGTGGCAGCAATAAGAATTGGATGTTTTTTCCAAACCTTTACATTCCACAACTTCATCAGCCCTCACTTCAGCCTCGTCTCACTCACTCTTCCTCTTAACTAACTTCTGCCTCCTCTCCTCTTCCACCCTCCCTCACCATTCCCGCACACCCTTGTTCAATCTCTGCACTGTCAGTTTGTGGCTCTCGCCTCCCCTTCAGTCATTGATCACAGGAGCAATAGCGTAGTGTTTGCTGGTCTGGAAATGTGTGTCTCAGTGGGGAGGGAAAGGAGATCAAACACTTTAATTACTGCAGGCTTGTAGGTGGTGCCAGCTACAGACAGCAGTCATGTAACAAGGACAGGTAGAAGAGAAATCTCCGGGCAAACATGGATGAATCAGAAGAAAAAAATTCTACTTTATCCAGATGCACTCGCTCTCACACTTGTACACATGCATCAAACATCATAAATACCTTGCTGTTCTTGCTCTTGTACATCCTGCTGACATGGATGGGTCCTCAATTTGTATTCTGGGGTAAAAAAAACACAAAGTCTGCACAGCACATATTTGTAGGCGAGGAAATCAGTCACTGAAGTGTGCAAACACCACCAATGCATTAGCATACATAAACAGTCAAACCCAGCATGTGCATACTGTATATATATATTCATAAATCATGTTTCCTCTTCCCATCAAACCAGCTGGCATGACCAGCCAATCTTCCACTAAAAATGCAACACCCTGTGCAACCTAAAAACCTATTGTCATTCAGCCTTTATTATTCGGCTGATTCATTTGTAATATCTGCACTGATCTTGGAGAGCACTACATGGAAAGGAGGGAAAGACTGATACAGGCTAGGACTGTGATTGATGCCTTGTCTTGCTTGTCCCAGTACTGATTCAGAGCTCCAGGCGCTGTGGGAACCTTCTCTCTACTTCACTGGTTTCTGCTCCTAGTCAGTCAAGACTGCACCGAGTGTCAACCAGCAGATCAGATGTGTGACTTTTCAGGAGACCAGAGTTTATGAGACTGAGGTCACAGGGTGGCACAAAAGTCAACAGAAAGGGCAACGCGATGCTCGCATTTAGTAATCAAGTGTGAGAGGGAAAAATGAGAGACTGTCGTTATAGTGTAACAGATAGGATCAAACAGGTTAATCGTAAAAAGTCAATTACTTTAGCATTAAAACAAGAGGAAGATAAAATATGAATTTTCTAATTACACCAGCTACACAAAGCCTTTTGCTGGTGGGACTCTTAGAATTGTTCAGGTTGCTTTGTTTATGGGTTTCTGGCTTAATGAGCAAGTTATCTCAATAGTGAAATTTAGTTTAGTCTGGGCATCTGGAGTGTTTTTATTTTTCCTTGGGAAAAAATTGAAAGAAGTGCAATCGAGGAGACCAGTTCCATCGTATTGTTGGTGAAGATCATTTATATTTCTGTTGAGATTTTCTGTAAGCGGTGATGTCCCTCAAAGGCCATAATAATATAGAAGAGATAATTAGAAAGATATGTGAAATTATATGTATAAAAGAATGAGTGCATTCTCTGTGTTTCATCGTTGCACAGGATTATGTTCTATCTACTTAAATGTTCTGTTTCACCAGTTCTACAGGGACTGCCAAAAACATATCAGCTTTATGGTTGTTTGGCCTGGCTTGCACCACAGAAATGGATTTTCTTTCATGAACAGGCAAGGCCTTTGATATGCTGGATCAATTTTTCAGAAGTGTTTTTCTTTGATAAACAAGGACATTTTCTTCACCGGGTGAGCACAGGCACAGGCTTGGATCTAACCCAACACAGGTTGGAATCCAAGCAGCCAGAAGTTATGGAGAAAATAAAGACTCACGGAGGTGTTGGGTTGTGGAGAGGAACAGATGAAGATGGAGGCAGCAGCAACGAAGAGCAGAAAATAAATATTTATGTTCTGTAATGTTTCTGCTTGACGGATTCTATATTATATTTTAATGTTGTGCTACATCTGAACCATAAGAAATGTGCTGGCAATGAGTTCACACTGCACCAATGAAGAACATTGGAGGATTTGGAAAGAAAGATGTGGTATGAACAGATATAGGGCTGTGCAGGGAAAGAAGAGAAGAATCAATGAAAAGTTGGAGAATGGAAGAACAGATAAAAAGACGAGCAGAAGGAGTAGATGCAAAGTACCAAGAGTAAGAAATTGGCGTCGCAGGTACGGCAAATGGGACAGCGTACATCAAGCAAATCAGATGATAGTGTACACAGGGAGAGATTGCAAAAGAATGAAAGAGAGATTTGTGACCTGCAGAGTGAAGGGTATGAAATGAATAGAGCCAGAGAGCCCACTGGAGCGTGTCCTGGGGATATGTGTGACTGGGTCAGAGAGAGGAGTGGGCTGTGGGAGCAGGGATGTTGCAGGCCGTGTCCACAGAGCCAGCTCAAGGAAAAGGGAAGAGACGGACAAGGCCCATTAACTCAGCGATAGTAGCTAACCAGGATCACCCAAAGAGGGTCGGCAGTTTGGATCCGCACTGATAGGGAAACTGGAAAGATGTGGTGACATCTTTGATGAGCTGTGTTGCTTTGTTCTTTGACAACATCAATTTAGAACCAACCGTGCTTGTTTGATATTTGACCTATAGATAAAAATAACTGCAATTGAAAATTTATGGACTGCAATTTTGCTGTGATAAATCAGCACCGTCTGAAAGATGGTTTGGAGTTTCAGACAACCTGAGGGATACATTTTCCTTTACGGTTAGAGAAAAAGAACTTTTTCTTAAGCCTAACAAGGCAATTAAAAATCCACTGGGTTTTGCTGAAGAGAGCATTGTCACAAATAAAAAGAAAGGCCGCGTTTCTGAGCTTGTGAAAAGCAAAACCTGTAGAGGTGTTATTGCAGGAATGACAACAAAAATATTACATTCAAACAATCTTTAAAAGACCTGTTCTTCAGTTTCGAATTGACAGCAGATCCAATTCTTTGTTTTCAGTGTTTCTCATGAGGTTTTCCATACAGCACAGATTGTTCCTGCAGAAGTGTGTCCAGACAGTGTTACAGAGAAAATACAGCTCCCTCATTACCAGCTTCTGCAACACTCAATCTAAATGCATTCATTCAGCTGGTTATAGGTTGAATCACTGATGTGTAAAATTGGCTGTAAAGAGTAGGTCAGTATTTAAATACAATTGTCAGAGGTGATTACAGTATTTTTAAATCCTGGATTGATTCTGAGATTTTAAAGTTTCAAAAACTATTAAAAAAAGTGTGAGAATTACGAGTTGTGCAGCACTGACATACAAAAGTAGTAACTAAAAGCAGCATCACGTTTTAACCTGGAGTATAAATGTGAGGGGAAAATTCATGTTAACAAAATGTGAAATATCCTGAGTAGCAAAAGTTAAATCAAAAGAGGAAAAAAGTCTTATTCACATGGGTCTAATTCTGGTTGGGTGCATCGGGTGCCTTGTAATAATTGTAGTACTTGATGGTGGTTTTAATCCATGGGGGGTCTGCTGCATCTAGTGTTTCAATCTTCACTGTGCCATGTAAAATGTGCAGATAGAGACGAAATCAGTGGAGGAATTTTGCTTTGCTTTTTGCCTGAATGAATGACAATATGACAAATGGTAATATCTGGAAAAGCCGCTTTGAAAGCAGGAAGTATGTTTAAAAAATGTTCTGTTAACATTGAATTAAATGACCTTCTGTAAAATAAAAAGTTATTAAAAAAAAAAAAAAAACCTATGACATTCAATGACATTTTCAGTTCTCTCAATTTAAGCTCGCTGTGACGTTGTTGAGTAACGTGTTGGTCACTCCGGCGTTCACCGACCTCCACATTTCAGCGTGTAGACAACCCCTCCCAGCTCTCACACAAGCTGATTGTAGGCTTCATGCCCAGCATGAATGGTGGAGCCAAAGTAACCGAGTGGCTGATGATCACAGTTGAACATCCAGGAAGCCAGAGAGAGCCAGATGTTTTTCTCAGGAGTTGGCGAACCAAACCATGAAGGAAGTGCCAGTGAATATTGGACTCCATTCAACAGGTGGAGAGAAAGAGAGTTTCAAATGAATGTCTGTGTCACTCTGTTTCTTCTGGATGTGTAAGCAATGCTTACTTGTTTGCTAACAATTAGCCCTGTGATAAACGGATTGAGGCTTGTTGTGATTGGTTTATTTTAATAGTCACAAAAAATATCCTATGCTGATTTAATTGAGAAAGTTTGTGATAAATGCGGATTGTGGAGGGTGAAATAAAACCTGAGCATGTATATTTTCTCTTTGCATGGTCCACAATACATCTCTCTTTGGTCCAAGCCTTTGTCATTGATGTCCACATTGCAGCCTGGGACTATATGCACGAGTGTGCCCACACACTTTAATGCTATACAGCTCTGAGAAAAAGCACTGATGTGTGACAGAATTGCCTGATGGCTGGCAAAGCGTTAGCAGGCCATATCAATGGAAGTGTCTTCCTTGCTTCCCCTAAATGTGCTCAGACAGAGACAAAGATGGAGGCTGCCGACTGAATCACTGAAATGGACAGCACTGGGATGCTGCGAGAAAGTCAAACTGTTTAGTGGAAAGTAGTTAGGGGCTGGAGCTCTGTCTGTCTGGTCCATTAATGGAGAGTTGAGCAGGTGAGTGCTGCAGTGGTGCAGAGTCTGGCATTTGCCAAGCGAGAGGGGTGAGACTGGCACAGCAGACCCCCCGCCTTCAGTGTCATCTGTCACCTTAGGAAAGTATGTGTGCTAGTGTGTGTGTATGTTTTTATGTGTGTATGTGGAAGTTCTCAGCGGGGTGATGAGTGAAAAGAAGATGAGGTGGATGAGGAAGAAGGAAAAGGGCAGAGTAGAGGGCAAAAAACCTGGAAGAGACTCAGCACCATATTGGCTCAAGAAGGTAGAGTAGAATAATTTATAATCCAGAGCTGAGACTCTGCTTCCAAAACAGACAAATAAAATGGCAAAAAGGTGTCCAGTATGTCTAATTTGTCACATTCAGTAGCCACTCCTACTGGCTACTTACTAGTGTGAGCTCAATCAGGTGACTTTGGCGAGTTCACAGGTTTCACCAAAGTCCCTTTCACCCATTCTGCATTTTCTGTCATGAGCAGAAGCTTCTCTTTCAGGAAGTGAAATAAAGCTAGCTGATAAAAAAAAGTGTACTCAGCAGAGCAGAACATCAAGAAATCACACACACTCAAGCACATAGGTACTAGTCTTTATCATTCAAGTAATGCAAGCAATTTCCCATTTTATTTGTCCTGTCCTTTTCTCGTTTTTGATGACAAGCTGAAAAGCCAGGCTCTTCCATGACACACTTTTTTTTCTCCAGCCCATCACGCCTTATAACACCCTCTTGAGTTCTAAATTATCACCCAACAGTACAATGAATAGTAGTTGAGGGACTTACAATCTTTGATGCTCCTTTTCATCCTTTTGTAATCAAGGTATAAAGGACATGCTTCAATAATAAGGTACTAAAACCAATTCCCAATGTGAGTCCAGCATGCATGGAAACATTAATACATTTATTGTGCTATGTGTATTGTGGGTACATCCATGAATGTGCTTTTATAGTTTGCCTCAACAATGGTTTCTACACCTCTAATGATGTTTTCCATTATAATAAAAATTATAACTTACAGCTTAATTTTCATTATAATTTCCAATTAGTCTAACATGCATCACAACAAAACATTTTAAAAAGGCAGTATTTAAAGAGAGGATGAATGCGTTTGGTCCCATGAATTATTTTTTAACAACAGCCTGTGTCTGTTTGGGGGGGGGGTGGTCCTCCTAAGACGCTACTTAATCTGTCTTCCTCTCCGTTTTGTAAAGACCTCTCTTCACCTCCATCATTGTGCTCTGAGACATTTTGTTCCGACTACAGAGACATCAGCCTCTCGATTGTGTCTGTCTGCCTCTTTTTCTTTTTTCATTTAACTCCTTTTCTTCTCTTTTGCCGCAGGGCACAGTATGTCATCATGCAGAGCAGGTATTGCTGACAGGGTGTGACGTTTAGGTGAGAATGCACAATGGCCTTGCAGGTCACTTTTATTCATTATCAACCTAAGATCATGGTGAAATATTCTGCACAGGTGTTAATATGTGTCACTCGCGTTGTCACTGTTGAGCTTCAGTCAAATCTCCAAAGCTTAAGATAAATCAGTCTGCCAACAGCCAGATGAGCTGATCACTTATTCTGAAATTACTTGCTCTGCTTTTCACTTTCCCCAGAGTGCTCCTGTTGTGCTTTGAAATGATCTCTCTGGATTCTGATATGCTGCTTTCATAGATAATCTAGCAATATGCAATATTAAATAGCTTTTGCTTTAGACTTCTGGCACTGGTCACTGATAATAAATCCACTTTCTCTGTGCCTTAAAGTCAAATTAACATGATTGTTTTTAATTTATACCTTGTTAACTAATAAGTGCATGTTTGTTTTGACTTGTGGATTCATTTACCCCCACCCACACCCGTAATTAAATCGGGAGCAATGTTGTTAGTCATGTTGTGATTTGAGGAGTGAACACTCTGGTCAATGGCACAGAGAAGTGTTACACAGGCCAGGCCCTCCTCCCCTCTGTAATGCGGGGCTGAACATTGCACACTCTGTGCTGACAGCTTGAGCACAGTGTGTGCAGGAGCCACCGACGTTTCAGGTGTTGAAACAACATGAACGAAACATGACGTCTAGGGGGAATCATTGCTGAGGCTACGTGGCTAGGCTAACTGTCATCCACTGTCCGAATAGAGGGAAGGTCGCTCACACTGAAGACAAACTAAACAACATGATGGGGACTCTTAAATGTGATCCAAATTGTCTTAAATCACTGACACTTAATCAATACTGTCTGGGCTTTTTGAAAAAGTGAACAGATAATGTTTGTGTTCAATCTGTCCCGTAGCACACTCTCAAGTGTCAGTCAGCTGCTGCCATTGGGAACTACAGAGCCTGGGAGTTGTCATGTGAGAAAAAATAAATATATTTTACACACAAATTACTAAAGCAAAAATTATTCTATGTGCACAGTTACTTTATTTGTGTTTTCAATAAATGGCCTTTTGTTTTTAGCGTCAATCAAATTTGTTTTTTGAGTTTGAACAGACAGAGATTTCATTCACATCACAAAACACCTTTATGTATGTAGAATTTAACCTCTTTGATTTTGTTGATTACATGTTTCTGTGTTACAGAGCAAATAATTTATTATTGCCATTAAATTCCTGTGACTCCAAAAATGTAATACAAATTTCGTAATCCATGTGCAGAATTTTGTTTCTTTTATCTGACATGGTAACTCCCAGGTATATTTTACAGTCAAATACAATATTTAAGTTTAACGATGACTCTCCAGCCATCCTGGGGCTTCCACTTTACTTTTAACATTCTCCATGAAATAAGGCTGAATAACCAGGAAACCGGCCCTAGAAGAGAGCTGCAACCCACTTGGACGGAAGACCAGCAGCACATCTTGAAGTTAAGCCATGGGAAGCAGCCACCCAGAAGTGGCGCCTGAAGCTAGAATTATCCTGCTCCACTCTCAAGTCAATCTTAACTGTGGGGAAATGGGCACTTTTGGCCTCTTTGAGCAAGCTCAGCATCTGACACCTGCTGCAGTGTTGGGTTACAGGTGCGTGTTGTCACTTCAGGCCATTAGTTAGCAGCTCAGACCATCTTCCAGAAGCAGGGCCAGGAAGAGACAGGGATGAAGAAAACAGCAGTTGAACTGTCTGATAGACTCTTGGAAGTGGATGATATGTGTCATAAGAACAATGGTTGTTAGAAATGGCATCTGACATGCACTTTGATACGTCCCCTTGATTCTGTAAATGTATGTACAGATGTTTTTTAGTGTCTTTCTTTTCTGAATAGTCTTGAGAAAGCCTGGTAGAGTGTAATTTATACATATGAGCACATACATGTTATATATATTTTGCTCTTGTAATGATACAAAGTCAGTCTTTTCAGGGAGCCACAAGATAACCTTTATGGCTTTTTGGTTACAACTTATACTCCAGTTATTGTGTGATTGTTATGTTGTGGATTAATTTGTTATAATGCATCTGATTTTTCTGAATTCTCTCTTTTTTAAACTAAATAAATTGTAAGAAAGTTCTCAATAATGTGAAAACTAAAAGTGTTTTTGTCAACACAAATGAAATGAACCTCTTTACGATGTGATGCACACTTTACTTCATTATATCCTGGAAGTGCACATAAGTGTTTCCGTCTTTAGATTTCTGTCAGAATGTAATCAGCAGAGCACTGTGGTAAACCCAGCACATTCAAAAGAGCATATCTGACACAGAACATTGACAGATTTATTTTTTTCAAGGCAGCTTTTTCATTGCCTGCCTTCACTGTGAGGAGCTTTTCACAGTGAGCCTTAAGTGCTTGGGACTGAACATGAGGGCCATCATTCACTGACGCCTTCTGCCAGAGTCACTTTTCACCGACGGAGCTCTTTTGGGTACAGAGTCAAATTCCAAGCAGTGTTTTTACAGTGTCAAGGCCGTGTGTCGCGTTGCTTCAAAGACAAAGGCCCAAAGAAGTCCTGGAGAAGTCAGATTCTGCTCTTTTATTCATTCACTTGGAAGACAGTGCTGCACAGTGTTTCTGCTGTGGCAGGAGTTTTCTGAAAGCACTGGGGGTAAAAAACACGACTACTGAACAAGATCAGCGGAGAGCCCACACTTTCTCAGGGAGAAGTTTTCCAAAGGTCACAGTGCCCATTCACGCACCAATTTCCACTGATCAGCACTCTTCACAGTTGTTTATGCACCAGGAGTTCTGCCCAGAATCCCCGTCATAAATCAACCACAGACTGAATCAAACATCAAGAATAATCTAAAAAAAATAAATGAAAAACGTTTTCTTACGAACACAGCATAGCGACAAAAGCTGCAGCAGGAGCTTCTTCCTGACGTACAGTATCTCTTTGTGCTGTTAGACACCGTTTGGTTTCCCTTCCCTGAGTTTAGTCCCCATTTGATGTAGATCAAAGCACAACACATTTCACAAAGAATCAGGCTGTGAATCCCAGCGGTCACTTGAAAGCACTGACAAAATAAATAAATGAAGTGAGTAGATAAATCCTACTTGACACGCATTCAGTCAGTCTCTGTTTTAACATTGTGGAGCTATTTGTCTAATTAATATATCAATGTTCTCTAGTTTAGTTAGAGTAAAGTGAATAATTACTGTAATGACCCTCTATCCCTTCGTGCACCTTCAGTCGTTATCCCAGGATACTGGATATTAGACTTTCATGTGCACCACAGTCATGAATATGAAAATTGTGCACAACAGGTGGTGGGAGAATCGAAGCAAAGTTAGATTCTTCTTGGTGTAGGTAACAAATAACTTGTTGTCAGGAGCCCACTTTGAAAGTTGGCAATACTGTATATTTTCTTTTTGCCAACAACAACAAAACTAACAACAAATCAAGACAACAAATATTGCTTGTGCATCTAAGGTATAATATCCTGCCATAGACCTGACCAAAAATATATAAAAAAAAAAAAAAACATGTGCTTGTGTATTATTTTGCAGCTGAAGCAATTTTTCCACTGAGGTATAAAGTTTACCATGCACACTATAGAACTTTGTGTTCACGCTTATTTGCAAATTGGCGAAGAGAAAGTTGCAAACAAGTATAGGAAGTTTAAAGTTGAGATGCATTGTTGGTTTTGGCCTTTTAAAAATAATTTTTGACCATGAGAAAATATAATAACACCACCATTAACATTTTACTAAATCATTTTGTCAATAAAAAAAACATGTTTCCAGAAATGCTGGCCGTTACCTCCTAACAGGTGGCATACTGCCGTGGTCCCGATGCCAAAATTGATTATACTAAAGGTGATGCAAGTTTGCAAATGCATGATAATGAGATTCATGCTGAGTTGCAAATGTGTTTGCTTCAGAAATGTCAGTGAACTATGTTATAACAACAGCTGCTGACCTGTCACGATAACTCTATCAAACAAGACAAAGCACCCAGTCTCAGCATCTAAACAGTTTTATATGATTTGAGTAATGACATTACAGTTTAAAAAAGAACTACCTAAAACCTGGGACACGACATCTGATTAAACATGATCAATGTCTATTGAGCAGAGAGATATTGAGTGAGATTAAAAGAGATGGAAGAAAAGGCTGGAGGGGCCGAGAGAAAGATGATATCAGCTGAGTGACTGAGATGCAGAGAAACAGCGACGGACAAGATGAGAAGCTGGTGATGCGCCATTGATTGGCACTCTCATAGAGCTAGGACCGTTTCCATGTCAGCACTGAAGAGTTCGATTCAGAGTGTATTGACAAACGTTGCCTTGTGCTTAATTAATGGGTAAAACAAGGCATGCGTGTTGGAGAATTACTCAGTGGCAGGGCAAAAATTCAACTCTTTTACACAGATTGTATAGAGGCTTGGCAGTGTGTACAATCAATACATTAATTGCAGTAATGTGTGATAATCACACAGCGATGTTGATGACAACCCTACTTTGATTAATGACTTTACTGGGAATCAGTCCAAGCGTAAAGCAAATGCACCAGAACCGTGACATTAACAGCATAGCATATCCGGTATACGACTGTATAAATGTGTATTGATAGACCATGCTAAATGGGTTAAGAGACAGCCTGTGAAATGAATGGCAGCGCCATAAACAATCAAACATTTAATTGTACATTCCATTCCACTTAGCAACTCGGTTGGCTGAAAATAATCAATTTTAAAAGCCACTGGGTTAAGTCTCAGGAGTGCTGAATCTGTTTTTGGATAAATTTAATGCGTTGTAGACTTATCACCATCGCGTTGAAACCCTTAATACTTCAACTGTGCACAAAAATGATTGCATTTCTAAAACTCGCTCTCTGTATCCTCCCTCACCTTTCAATTGCATCTCTTATTATTCCACTCTTCCTTTCTTCCTGAGCATTACGAACACAGCAGAAACCTTTAGAGAAAATACAGTATGGCACAGATTGTGATTGATTATAGATCTCTCCCAATATATCGGACACAGCCACAATGTGCGGATGTTGCGTCGAGGGGATATGGATACATCTACAGTACCGGGACAGTATATGCTTGTCTGAATGCACTGCACAAACAGCTGACTGTAGTTTCTTTCTCTGTGGAAATCTGAATTAAATAATAAATCTTAAAATCTACAAACCGATGAAGAGTTTCTATGTGGTGATGAGTGTATATATTTCTGTATACATTTCTGACTGCCAATCCAAAAGCTGCTTATCAGTTCTCTTTGATTTTTCCATCAATCAAACATCCAACGCTGCAGTACTTCTTCAGAGGAAAAATGTTTCCAAGCAACTGCTGCAACAGCTTACTGAGAATATCAAAGAGACAGAATGAAATCACAACTCATTCGTGTGCAGGGCCATTTAGATGCTTCTCTAACATAGTTTGGGGGGTTAAGTTGGAAGAATCAATATCTGCCCTCTCCCACACTTGTATGGTTGTTTGTTATACAATGAAGCAACAGCAAAGTTAATGGTACAAGACAAGTGAGCATGTTTAGCATGCCTTTGTAGAGAGTCTGATTCATCATTCAGCAGATGCTTACAGATTGCATTTTCAGGACCGCAAGCATTTTCCAGTGGCAAAAAAATAAATAAAATAAGAATCTTCAACAAGAGTCTCTTGTTGTTGGATTTAGCTTAAGCAAGAAACATTGCCATGTCAGGATACAGTAGACCAGTATTCACTGTTCAAAAGACATTAATTTTTCAATAAGCTATGAACTGAAATCAATTCAGTACTTACAGTACATGTTTAGCAAGTTGTGCTTTGAAACTTGCTCTATGCGTTTCTGCTAAGCACTTGGCAGGAGGATGGATTCATCCTCTCTCCACTCATGCATTTTTTATTCTGATGTTCAAGAATTACACCAATATAGTTTGCAACCTTCAGCCTGTTTACTGCATCTGATCTGAAGTTTGCTGCAGGAACATGACAGGGGTTTGACTCTACACACAGCACAGCGTGTAACACATATCAGTTAGATACAGTATGAACTAGAGTTTTAACAAATCTTTTGTATTTAGAGTTACTGGAAATTTCATAGTAATTTTGCAAAACATTTGCAACATTATGTTTTCCCTTCTCCGGTAGTTGTCTAATACCTGAATAAAACACAGGTACACTTCAAGTAAAGGCTCCTCATGTCAGCAAAACATCATGATTACTGTAATAAGAGATGAACCTTACTCAGGTCTATGACAGGACACAAGCTTTTCTCTGAAATAAGCTGAAACTGAAAAAGGTATTTGCTTTATTTGTTCTACATTTTACTTCACTTTTCTTGTGCCAACTATTTTGGTGTTCCCAGACTTCCCCAAGTTCATTGTGTTTTAGTCAGACTAATAATGATGTATTTTATTGACCCACATGGAGAAATTGTTGTAGGACAGCTGCACATATTGGAAGGTGCTTTCAAATGGTTTTGGTGTCTTGTCCAAGAACACCTTAAAATGTGACCAACAATCCAACCTCAACCTCTACCAACTGATCCAGTGTCCAGTGTTTTCCTCTCATCCATTCTTAGTGCTTTTTAGTATGTAGTGGGTTATTTTCCTGTAAAAGGAGCTACAACCTGCAAACACAGGTGTCTGACACTGGTCATTAGTTCTGCTGCAGCATAGCTTGATAATCTTCTAATTTCATCGTGTCCTGCTCAGATTTAAGATCTGTGCCACAACATAACTGAGCCTACATAATGAGTCTACATATGGGGAAGGTATTCTTTTCCCCGAAAGCTTTGCTTTTCTTCTGTTGACACAGAAGTGATGTGACTTACCAAAATGCTTTCATTTGCTTTCATCTGTCCAGAAGGCATTTTCCCCAGAGGTGTTGCAGCTTGTAAGCATTTTAGGAAACCCTAGCTGCTCTGTTTTACGTTTGTTATTCAAGAAAGGGAGGTTTAACATAAACTATAATTTGAGGGCACATCAAACTCATTAAATGTGGTCTTGTAGATTTTGCTTGCCAATTATTTTCATATTAATCTCTTCAGACATCTCTCTTTTTGACACAGTGTGATACCCAACAGCCCAATGAGTACTTTTGTTCATTTAAATAGTTGACTCCTTGTCACCACTTCTAAAATGTTCCAATAACTGTGGTCATGTTAGATGATCTTTGCAGAATAAACAAGAATTCAACTCTTTTTTCGGGCCTCTTTGTTTAATTCTATGGCAAATCAAAGGCATGTAGGTGTGCAGGACAAAAGATTTAATTTGGAAACTTTTCTAGAATAAGAAGAATTGGGTCAATGAGGTTTAAGAGTACAAACAACTTTGATTACCAGCGTTATTGAGCTGGCAGTTCTCAGTTAACTGTGGAGGAGTTCTAGTAGTAGTCCTGCAGTTCGGATTCATTTCCAGTGTATATTTTATACCAGAAAGTCAGTGTTTAGTGCGGTAAATATAATCACTTATATAATATTGCATAGTCTTTAATACACTAAAAAACCTTGATATTTTTGAAAATTAAATTAGTTCCTACTATGTTGCTATTGGTGGCTATTAAAAAGCCTCCCACTATACAGTCATACAGTCGTACAGCTGTTTCTTCCTTATCAAACAGTTTTCAGGAGAAAAGCTACCCGGGTCCACAGGGCATCACATGACTTGCTTGTGCACCCTCTGATTTTGCCCACTCTGCCAGAATCACCGCTTTTCTTCCTTGTTCCCCAGGGTTATGGATCTTTGGCTCTGCCCAGTCAACAAATGTGGTTATTCTACTGCTGGAGCAGCTCTCACTCTCGCAGTGTCTGTAGCACTAAAATTGCTATCTTTGGTATGGGTTGGCCTTCGGTACACAATGTAATGAAGCAGTGAGAATTAATAAATATTGTTGCTGCCTTCTACAAACAAATGTGGTTTACCAATTAATTACAGAACTGCACCAGTAAAAATACAAGGTATTCAGAAGTTTAATTAAATGATACATGCTGAATAATTTGTAGGCAACAAAACTGAAAGACGCAGATAAAAAATAGAGAGCCTTTAAAACTAGATAAAAATACAGTGTGTCGGTACACCTTAACACAACCATCCTGATTGATTGGTAATCTGTCTTCACAGCACTGCACTGTATATCAGCACTGTGGTGCTAATACACTGCTACCTGCCGAAATTACATTTTATGCATAGCTCCAATTCTGCAGCACAGAATGCTTAGCAATGCCAGACACATCCAATCAAGACATTGTTTCACAGCTCTGTAGAGGTTACCAAGAAGGGGACGGAATGAAGGAGCCCCATTTGTAATGAGTTCCAGTGGAACACAGAGCGGGACAGATAGAGAATGAGATAGAGGAGGAGAAAAAGAGCAAAAGATAGAACAGAATCGCACTGGATGAGGTACTGAGAGCAGATTGCAGGATTGCACCAACGTTAGAGATGGCAAAATCAATTCTGGATGAAATGAGAAAGATTGATTCAGGAGTGAAACAAAGGAAATAGTGACAAGGGCAGGTATGGAAGGAAGGAGGCAAAGATGGAAAGATGACAGAAAAAGAAACGTGACTGAAAGCCACAGGAGGAAATGACAGACAATGTGAAAGAGCAGTAAAATTGCAGACCACTTTATGACATTTAAAGTGTCAATCAAGAATATTGCAAATGCTTTATAGTTTTAAAAAGTTTATTTTCAATTCTTTAAAAAAAAAAAAAAAAAGTTGCTCTTACACTTAACTTTAGTTTTAGTTTTAATTTGATTTAGTTTGTTTTCGGGTCCAAGGCACTGTCATCATTTATTCATTCATTTATTAACGTATTTATTCATAATTTCTTATTCATTGGTCCGTTTCATTTCATAGTAGCTCTTCAGATGAATGAGAAGGTCTACAGAAAGCATGCAGCATTTTTCACTCACCTCATCTTAGCCGAGCTGCTGAGCTGTGTAGGCTGCTTCATGCTTTTGGCATTTCATGCCCTTGTTTGATTTTTGATTTTTTTAAAAGCAGAAAACCTTGACAGGCAATTAATGTCTTCAAAGAATCACTTAAAGATCGCAAATGGCTAAAAGGTTTGTCATATTGAAATTATAAATATACCAATAGTACATTGCATTTTCTAATTAATTCTGTTAAATGTCAATAATTTGCTCACATAAATAAGAAATAATTAATTTATAAAAAATGCAGTCCTTATTCCTACTCAAGCTTGTCATTACTCTACTTCTTTTCTCACTTGGCTGATGGTGCCAGTCTCACACGAGTCCATTTGTGCATTGGCACAATTCATTCTTGCAAACATTAGTACTACCTGTCAGTTTGTCTGTCTGTCTGTCTCCCTGGCCCTTGCTCTCTCATTCTCCTTTACTCATCCATTTGCTCTGTTTTCACACCTCAGGCAAAAAGCGAGGTTGCTATCCTCATTAACCTCCCAGCCTCTCTCCAGCTCACCTCAGGCCAGCCCCACCTTAAGCCGCACTCATTACTGCTGAACCAAGCTGGGGAGACGGAAACCGAAGGTGGGAAGCAGATAAAGTAAGTGGGGGATAGACAAATAGTCAGCTGTAGGTGACAGTGAGGAGAATAAAAAGAGGAGAGATCCAACTACTGGAAATGAAAAAAATGAAACAGTCACAAGAGGAGTGGTTTATTTTACTGTGGTTAAATGAGAAAAAAAGGACAAAACAGACACAGAGAGATGGACAACAGGCAGAAAAACCATTAGAAACCAAGAGCGGGCAAGGTGATAGGTGAGCCAGTCATAAGCAGACAAAACAATGGCACTTTCAATGTTTTTCCATGATAGGTATCTACCTTCACAAGCTAGTTATTTACCAATGCTGCATTTCTGTCAAGTGTGAGACTACCGATCTAGGCCCCGAGCAAAACCTTTCATGGACATGGAGTCCATGGAGTCCCTTCTGCCTTATGGCTGAGTCCAAGTGCAATAATCACTACAAATGCATCATTGATAAATGAGTTTCTGCTCAAAGTGCAACACTTATGGATATGAATGAATGCAAAAGAACTCTTGATGATTATGAAACAGACCATTTTTTCTGAAAATTTCAGTTTCGCTGCCATTTTGTTTAGATATCCATGGGATATGTAGATGATTTATGGCATGCTCTTGAAGCACTATCATTAAGAATTTTTTAATTAGTAGGGGGTGGTTTGAGGAGTGAGATGCAGCACTTATTCCCAGACTGAGCAAAACAACAGAGCTCAGCAGCAAAGGCCTCTTCGTGGCCAGGAGGCAGCTAGAGGACGCTAAATAAGGCAATGATGTGACATGAAACATGACCAGGCGATCCGACATCAGTCTGTGCTAATAAAGTAATTATGCTGATGTTTTTTTTTTTCTGTGTGTCATTGTACTTCAATAGCCCATGTCAGTGACTTGCATCTAGAAAGTCAGAGTATTGCAGTGATGGAAAAATTTGATGGAGTGGCAAATTAAAATGAACAAAAAAATGGCAGTTGCATTTTGAAAGCCATAAAATAGAGAAAAAGAACGAGAGAGACAAAGAGAGAGTGAGAGAGAGAGTTCGGCAGCAGACATGATTAAATTCCATCATCTATTACAGCTCGGCTCATGGCTTTGATCTGGCTTCAAGGCCGCACTCTCTAACGCGCACAGGCTCCATTTGCTTCTTAAAAGGTGACTCTCCCTGCACTGTGTTCCATCATTCATTTACTATCCATCATTCCCCGCCTATGGAGAAACATATCCATGTATATATGACCACGTACGCCTGCACACTCGTGCTTTAGTAAAATATATTTAGCAACCTTGACCAAGATGAAGTACAACATTTGCAGTTTGAACCTGAAATGGAGAAACCTTCAGTTTTCTTTTTCCAATATTTTGACTTCTCTCTCTTTTCTTCGACGCCTCTCCATTCACCCCTCCCACCTCTTGGCAGACTCTCGTTGTCATCTCCTCTTCAGATTCAGATGCACTTCCTCAATTTCAAGGTACTTTACAAGCATGGCGTGTTGCGGCAGCAGCAATCAGCAGTGAAAAACAATTGTGTGCGTCAAGTCAATGGAACAACATCAACTTGTGAGGCGCTCACAGCACATCTTGTATCAGCACTGGAAATGAACCAAATTAATAGGTTATGGTTAATAAAGGAATTTTCTTGAATTACAAATTCAGGGCCTGTTTGCTCCTGACTCTCTCACTTCAGAAAGTTTACAGAGGATGAAAACCAATTAAATTAAAACAGGTGGAGCTCTGATGTTAATTGAGTCTCTTCATCTTCTTCTGACCCACCACTCTCTTCTCTTTCCTTCTCATCTCCTTCATCGTGATCAATCATCCTCCCCCCCGCCCCCTATCCCTTTTGCCAACAATCCAACTATCAATCTCAACCATAATCCCCAACATAAATCTCCAATCCAATTCTCCCCTCCCTCCATCTGTAGTCCTTCATTTCTCCGGGAGCAGCGGTGCTCACATCATAATTTCCTCTCGAGCTTCTCCATTTCTTTCCCCTCCTCTTTCTATATCTTCCTCTCTTAAGTTTCCTTCTTGTCTTCCTGCTTGCCTGCACCTCTTGGGATAACATAATTCAGGACATGCCTTTCGAGGCCAAAGGCTTTCGCTTGGTCTCCCTCCATCTCACTCTCCTTCAATCCTTCTCAGTGTGGTTCTCCAAGGGACAGTGATTACAACCAAGTTACTGTCGCCTCTGTCATGCCAATTAATGTAGGGAGCTTAAAGATGGAGCAAGGGGAAAGAGGGAAAAAGTGCCCGTGCCCGCATCTCCATACATTACCATACTAAACAGGCTGGTGGGGTGTCTGAGCCCAACTGGTAGTTTTACAACAGACACTTCAGGGACAGGTACATGCAGCCAGACGCACTTCAAGTCAGACATGTTTGCATAAACTGCCCCGCTCTCCAAACAAGCTCGCGAGGTGTCCTTCTGTGTTTGTCCTTACAGTCAAGGTGCCAACATCTGACATTCTTGTATGGGTCTGCTTTATATCCTATTAATTGGGTGTGAAATTACTGTCATTTCAGCCCACTCAAGGTGTCTCAATGACTCTGGCTGTGGTTGACAGGTGCAAAGGCTGAGTCATCTACCCTTCCTTACCACAAAATGAGCCTATACAGGAAAGCATATGCACATCTTGTAGAGTTTTAAATAGCTTTCTGCAACATGTGGTTAAGTTGCCATCCATCTAACTCGCCTCATCGTTCCTCCCCCTGATGAGTAATGATGCACTGTGTGGCATTGCGGCCAGTCAATCAGGCTCAACCATGCATCGTGACCCTATCATAAAGACGCTGTGCTCAGCTACAGAAAATCCCAATCACAGTGACTCTAAGAATTCATTCTTCTCTCATGCTCGGAGAAGCCAAAGATATTTTTATCTTTGCCTTAACTCCATCATGACAGCCCAGTGAATCTTGTTAACTCAGCACAAGACAAGGGATGCTCACAGAAGAAGTCACGAAACACGGAGACGATGAGCGTAACATTTTTGCAGAAATTACTGTGATTAAGACAAAACTGGGCGACAATAACTGGCTGCTGTAGTTAATAGAACCTTCAGTCAAAGAAATTAAAGATTGAATGTCAAAACAGAAAAAAATGCGAGTGCTCAAAGATGTCTGACTGAAGAAGATGTTTTCTTCTTTTTTCAGAGTCTCATTCAGCAAAAGCTCTCTTGCTTGTCTGTGAGAAAAGGACCTGGGAGAAGCTCTCATAAAGCTCTAGCCCCAAGTGTTCTTTTTCCAGACCTGAGAGGATGTCCTGTCCGTTGCATTTCATACTATTTAAACATTAAACTTGTGCACTTACCTCCACTTGTCTTCAGCCTTACTTTGTCCTGAACCAACATTTTAAATATCTCAGCGCACACACACACACACACACACACACACACACACACACACACACACACTTTTCTAACCTTAATGTCCTTCTCTGCTCCTATTGTCCATGCACCGCTATTAGTGTTATTATATTTTTCATCTTTTTAAGTAGTTTTCTCATCCTATTTTCCCATCTTCCACCAGTGTGTAGTCTGGAATAAGGTGCACTATCAGCTTCATCAGTCTCTGAGGGCCTTTTAAGTCTCCAGGGGTCACCTTAAGTCCAGGTCAGTGCTCATATTAATACTGCACACTGTTGCACAATTAGCCTGATTCATCTCTGCTGTGTTGCCCTCAAGACAAAACCAGGCACTGAGACAATAATGCTTTCAGATTAAATAAAAATTAAAACAAATCAATGAAAATTTGAAAACAACGTAGCAGAGCTAACTGCCAAGAAGATATAAAGAGATAATAACTGGCTCTTGTCCATTCCTGTTTACTCCAGCCATTAAATGATAATACAAAATGCTAAGTACTTACTTATCACACAGTGAAATTGGCACACACTCCTTAAGGGAAAGCAGGTCATGAAATGTAGTTTGAAGAATGGACTCGTGAGATTTTTGAAAGAGTGTATTTTTCCACATGTAACTAACATAACCTGGTAATGTTGCTGTTTTTCTTTTGTGCATACCCTACCTCAAAAAGACCCTTTCACACCTGCAGTGACAATTACTGTGAAATAAACACCTGAAACCCTGGATACATAGATACTGTATGTGATTTGGGCAAAACAAGTTTTAGCAGCTCAATAATAAATAATTGGACAAGTTAAACCAACCTAAAAAATGAGTTCTAGTTTAAAAAATGCTAAAAATTCAACGTTCATCATAACAGAAAACTTTCCTGTGGATTTAGCCTTGTTCATTGAATTCGAAGGTAATAATACATGTGCTTATTCACCACCTCAACCTCCAGGAATGTTTTATTCTACTGTGTGGTTTCAGTGTGAAGCTACAGCCTCCCTACATCTGTAGAAGATGATATTTTTCAGGTAGAACTTGACAGCACATTTTCCATGTGGTAGATTTTTATTTCACCAATTTTTTTGGCACCAAAGTTATGGTAGTATTACCTTGAGGTTTGGAGCAAAAAACACCATCTGGAGCTTCACCATATTTCTTTGGCTTCCATTTTATGTATAGGATGTGAACAAGTCGAGCTGCAGTCTTCAGCCTAAGCTTTGTATCCGCTGTTGCAGGATTATTTACTTCACTTTATTTACTTTAATTCATAATTAGCAATTACCTGTGACAGTAGAGAACCACAGTACACATTTTGACAGAAACCCAAAGCAGCGAGCATGCTGTGTATCTACACTTGTGTGCTCCATGTGTAAATTAGATTTCTGCTTTTAATTACAATGCAAAATCCACAATAATTTCCATATGCCAGTCTTTCCAAAATTAAGAAATATTTTACTGTCTCAGGCTTCCTGCAAACCTGCTTCCACTGTGCTCTGGATGTCATACAGTATGATGGGAGCTTGTGAGGTCTGAGGGTAATTGGCTTTGTCAAATCGGAGTCAAAATGCAAATTTATGTCAACATTTTCACAGGTGCCTCTACTTTTATCGAATAACTGGGAACAACAGAGTGCAAACAAACTGCAAGTTGTGACAGTTCTATAAATAATACCTGTGCGTACACAGAAACCCAGCTGAATTACTGATTGCAATCATGAATCCCATTAATGAAGCTTTGCAACTGCATGTTCTGTATGTCTTGTTTGGATCACAAGTTTTAGTGTCATAAAGAGGAGACGCTTTTACTGTGGAAGCTGAACTAGCTGTTGGTTGATGAGGACATATTAAGGAACAAGATACCATGTCCTAACTGTTTCCCTGAGGTGAAAGACTAGACTTATTCTCATTATACAATAACATTTAATGCCCATCTATATGGAGGTTTTACATAACCTAATGAGGCAGCAGTTAACATTATGAATGTGATGAAACTCCACTGTTAATATTCAATTCTGAACTTGGATTAGCTGACTCAGTCAGTTAACCCCGCTGTATTCATTCACATTCTGTCTGAATACTATAAATCAGCAAGCGGTTGTTTATTATGCAGTGCATCGGTCAAAAAAAAAAAAAAAAAAAAAACACAGTTCATCAGTTAATATGGAAATAATAATCTCAAGCCTACAGTAAACATTGCAAAAATGACCCAGTGGGCACTGCAAGGAGATCTACTAATGTGATGCAATATGACTGTAATGAACTGCCAAATCAGAGGGAGGTATGCATAAATTTGGTAATCAAGTTTTCAAGGAGATTCACAGCTTCTTGTGTGGCAACTGGTGTCTGTCTCACGCTCACTACGAGAAGGGCCTTTAAGAAAATGATTTCACTACAGGAAACTGCTTCTCACACTTTTGGTAGCCGACGTGACACAACACAGAGAAGAAGAGACTGACAAGTTCATTAATGGCTCATTAGTAGTTCTGCATAAATACAAAGTGTCCTCCTAATTGGGTTTATGTTGTCTACCATTTAGTCAGCAGTGGTATCAGATGGTGTGTTTGCTGTGTTTTCTGCTGTGCTGTTACAATCTGCTCTGACACTCCAGCTAGTTCACACAACACTCCACCCAGAACTTATGCGTGTGGGCAGTTTACTCCTTCGTTTTACAACCCTCTCCTCCTCTCTGGCTCGACGATATTCATTTTCAGCAATTGAGTAACATCTGCTCAGCAGCAGCGCAACCTGTCTCTCCACCTCGTCCTTTTTTCATTCAGCATCTCCAAAACCCGCGCACCAGAGCCCATATGGCTCCACCTGCTCCTCGCTCAGCCCCACCTCGGTCCCTGTACTTATTATGCCTGCCTGTCCCTCCGTGGACTGTTTTTCTCGGAGTACTGCAGCAATACCGAACTGGCTATAAATCACATTGCATTATCACCGCGCGGTGCATCGCGTCGCGCTCTGCCCGCCCATCGCGCACCTCCGATTGGACGGTGATGCTCCTAGTTCGGCCTCTCCGAGCGGGACATCGGCGTAATCATAAATCCCGCCTCCTTCCTTGGGGCCGGTGATTGGGAGAGAGGGGCTCTCCTTGAAATGTCAATCATGCTTTTTCTCGTGCGCCTCGCATTCAGTGCTGCTGCCTGCGACGCGCGGAGTGCGGAGCGACGGGACGCGCTGCATACCAACAGAGACACACGGGAGCAGCCAAATTAAGGCACAAGTGGCGACTTGCGACTGGTCAGGACGCACAGACCTTATCCCGTTCTCTGGCAGAAAACATTTAATTCAAGTCATTGGACAGTTTCAATTTATCATTCGGTCCCATGCATTTTTAAAAACGTTTCCTCTTTTCTTCAAGGCACTGAAAAACAAAAAAACAAGTGTCTGGGATATTTGTTTTTTCTGGTTTGATATTTTTTTTCCTGGTTGTGCGATTCAGTAGAAGAAGACAAACAATCCTGTTCGCCTCTCTCTCCGACGGGTCATTAAAAGGAAAAGTCAAGTGGATAAGACTGATGATTTCGTCCAGTCACATGTAAAAGCGTTGGACTATTGCTGTTGACATTCATCCACTGGGCCGTTTTTGTACACAGAATCCCCGCAAGGGTACCGTACGGGAGGAATACCAAGGCATTTGGCTGCAAAACAAGCAGAAAATCAATCAGAACTCCATCATGGGCTGCCCCCTCTTGCGGAACGCGTTTGCTGGTTTGATCCTGGTTCTGCTGTCGAAAGGTAAGTTCTTACGAGCTACTTTAGTGATGTGCTGACAGTTCTGCTGCGCCGCTACGCACGTATCTTCGCCTTTCATTTTCTGAAAACGGCTGTGGAGGTGAATACAAATGAAGAGGTGGTGGTGGTGGTGGTGGTGGGGGGGTGTCGGGATCTACCTGCCTGTGAATCACGCGTGTCTGCCGTGCCACTGCGCTCAAGCTTTGCATCCGCTCACACATAGATGGAAATGTAGAGAGGGATGCTGCGCGTATGCGTGTGTCTGCACGCCACGGTGCGTGCGTGAGCGCGTGCGTGTGAGCGCAGCGCCAGGTTCATCTCCAAGCCAACCTCGTGGTTCAGTGTAAGCAACGGGTGTTGCATGTTAAGATGTTTTCTATGGAAACAAATAGACTCCCATCTCCCAGTCTTCTGTGAACATTCCTTTACGTGACATGAATGGCCTGGTACCCACGCACACGACGCACCACTAGTGCAAAGAGGAGGGGGATGGGGATAGTGGTGGGGGGGTGGGTGCTGTTGTGGTTAATGTAAGTACGGGTAGAAGCAATGCAGAGCGACTCAGGAGAGAACAGCAGTGTTTTGTTCTCCCGCTTCAAAACCAAGGTCGAGAGAGACAGAGAAAGATAAATGGTGAAGGATGGATGTCCTGGGGAGGGGGAGAGGAGGGACGTGGGCATAACCAAAAGGGAAAAACAGACTTTATCTGTTTGAAAATATCTCCAGTTAAAACCTCATACAGAGCTGAGATCATTTACACAACCAGAAGACTTGAACTGCTTCATTGAGAGTACACACACACACACACACACACACACACACTCACACACGATGTTGTCATGTTGTTGTTGTCCACCGGGACACTGACCATGGATTATTTAAAATCCTTTTGCATTTTTCATCGCATCATCCTTTAATATTAACACCATGCTATGGGATATCCCACCATATATTAGTTTGGCACTGCATTCCCACCATGTACTACAACTAATTTCCCCTAGTCCATCTTACATGAACACACACACATACACACACTCACACCTGGCTAAATTAGTCCTGCCTTCCTCCTGTGGGAAATCAGTATATAAATAAATTACTCTGGCCCTTAATAACAATAATTGATGTGTCAGTGCAATAAGATGTGAGGTTAACAACCTGCAGATGCAGACGGGCTATAGCCTCCTGCTCCTCGGCTCCTCGTGGGCAGGAGAGCCCAGCTGGTCATGGTTGGCTTGCCACAGCAAGCCCCTTCTCCACACCAGGCACAAAGCAGACGGACAGCCCCGCAGGACGCACACGGCACACAAACCAACCCTACAACCACGTTGAGTCTCATTTCAGCTTCCAGCCCTCTGCATTTATAACCTGTGGGTTTTGTGATGCGAAGGTGAGACGAATCGTGTGAGCCACAGTCGAGGAATGACTGGATGATTGGATATTGACGTGAGCAGTGCATACGGCAGCACATGTGAATCAGGTTCATCTTGGAGAGGGATCCCCCCTGGTGCTCTGAGTCGCTGTAGGTCCACCACACGTCCCTCTTTATGGTGGAAAGCATGCATTATAAAGGGAGAACATGACTGTTAAAAGGGCACCGTCCACGGCTTCATAAATCATGCAGCAGTGTGTCTGTGCCCACGAGAGTCAAGCCAGTGTGGTGTGTGGTTGTTTAAAGGCTTCACCACTGTTTATTTTTGCTTTTAGAGAAATTCTTCCAAACTGCTTTCAAAGTCATTTATTGATCTGAAGATGCTGTATGTGCTCTTCTCAACAGTGCTTATTATTCCTTTAGGCACTTCACATGACCCATAACCAATATATATATATATAAATAGTAAGACACTGACATGTTGCATTTCATACTCTCTGAAACAGACAGGGAGTGTGTTTGAGACATGTACAATGACCCGAGGGTTGAAAAAGGTTTTTTTTATGTGCTGCAAAATATCACTAGGCTGTTCAAAGGTTTCCTACGGCCTCAGAGTGTGAATGCCCAAGCCACACTGTGGGTGTGATGGCGAGCTCCTGGCATGTCTTGTTTATTAATTCTCCATTTAGAATCTCTGAGAACCACAAGTGTAGAAATATGGATGGCCAAGCTCCTTTTCATACACAAAGTAAAATATACATATTTCTGTCACAAAAGCTTTCCGCAACTAATGAAAATCATTTTCATCTATGACACCAGAGAGTGTGAAGCTTTGCCGTTTTTTGTTTTTTTGACAATGGAACATTCTGTGAGCGTATCCACACACACACACACACACACACACCTCCACACGAAATTAAACAGTTTAGCCTTCGCTCAAAGGCTTCTGTTATGACAGAAACCTGCAAGATCTGATAATGAGAACAATGCTGTCATCGATTCAGTGGAAAGCGAAGATGACAAGAGAAATTGCTTCTGCTTACGATGTTACTTAGGTCACCGCAGAGGACGTTTAAGGTTATATATCAGAGGATATTACTTTAATGCTATATTTAGATGTTTAAGAAACAGATTTCTGCCTTACGAATACCCATGAGTGCAATTGAACAGGAAATCTGTATAGATACACCAATCAGCCACATCAGCATGGCAAAATTATGATTGACAGGTGTCAGAACAGTGTGGGGCAGTGCTGCAGCAGACCAGTCAGAGCGCCCACGCTGACTCCGGCCCACCACAACATTAAAAACACTAGGTGGATTTAATGTTGTCGCTAATCAGTGCATGTTGCTAATGTTCAAACAGTCCGGCAGATGGATCTTCACACAAACATACACTGCTGTGATGGACGATCTGGAAGAGGAAGTGTACAGGGCAGGAACACAGGTGAAAACAGGCAGGGTCGCTTTGTAGCTCGCCATCCTTCTTGTTTCAGCAACATATGGGGGCCAAGTGGGGTCAATGCGCATTGCACATGTTAGCACGTAGCCGTCCTCCTTTTTCCCTGCCCCCTCACGCACGCACACACACACACACACACACACACGCCCGACTGGATCACCACTCTTGGCTTGGAGATGAAGAGAAGGGAGATGCCAGCATCAACAGATGCCTTGCGCTCCTGTTCTGGAGAGGCCTCTGCTTTTCCTCTCTCCCTTTGAAAGCCATGGTTTCTGTGTGCTGTTGTTCTCCATGTTTGGCTTAGAAATGCTTTGCCATTTTGGCAGGTTTTATTTATCTGCAAGTGTTGGAGTGAGAGGCCCTGGATTTGGTCTCAAGAGCCTCTGGGACGAGGGTTGGAGGTTTAACCAGCCTGGAGTGGGTCTGTGGTCTGAATGTTTTTCTCTTGGATTTCACTTTTTCTGTTTGTCTTGCTGATTGGTGCTGGTGGGCTATGGTGCAGTGGATCCAAGGTTTTCCTTTGAATCTATTCATCACAAACAGTGGAGCCAAGGTACTCCTTTAAGAAAAAGCTGCATTTTGAATGGAAGAGTCCGGCGCTGCAGTGAGTTTGGTTTTATATATAAACTTAAATTTAATTAAATTTAGGAATTAATGTCACAATTAAAGTGCACCAATTAAAGAAGGAATGAGGAGAAATGTTTGATGTTGAAACATCTGACTTATTTTAATATTCTGATTATTTTAGAATGACTTCAGTACTTCAGGTTTGTGAACCTCCAGTGTAGCAACCACTGGAATTAGAAGTAGTTAGGACCATAAAATACAACTAGTTCAGTTCAGTCTCTAAACAACAACAACAACTAATAAAACACCACACACTAAGAACTGGTAATTGCAAATTAAGTAATCTAATTGCAAATAGTAAATGTTTGAATCTTTTCCTCATTGTGGGGAGTCTAAACCTCTGACTTACAGAGTCGTAGCAGTGGTAGGGATCAGTAGCAATACTGAATGACTAGAACAGACAAATGTTAGTGAGCTGACTTCGATTCATTCACTATGTGGGTTTCGCAGGATTTCCAAACAGAGGCTGGACAGCGATTTATAGCCCCTGAGCCGGTGACCTCAGGACCTATTGGGCTGAACTGTTAGCAACTCTATAGCCAAAACGGTGACTGAGAGGTCACAGGCTCAAATCCTTTGAGAGTGGTTAGCCACAGTGTTGCTGCAGATGGTAGGCGGGTGCCACACCACCTTGCTGCTCTTGAGATTTCTCCTGTCGGTTTTGATAAACACTTCACTGGGCTTCACATATTGGTTCACGGGGTTGGCAATTACACATAGTGTCAGTGTCATAAATAATGATTACAGCAAGGCTTGTTTGCAATTATAATTACAGTTATAATATATGGAGTTCAGTGTAATGGAAAGGAGCTGGGACCACTTTCAACTCGGGACAGGCAGTTATACTGTGTTTAATTACTGTAGTAAGTCGCTTCGTTACAACTTCCCCTCATCCTCCTATGTCTCAGTCCCAGCTCAGAGATCTTCGTCAGTTTGGGTGTGAATATGAACATGAGCTTTGGGTTCTCAGTGTAACAAACGAAGGAGCGTTATGTTTTATTTAGTGCAAGGGAAGGATCATTCAAGAGAGGGCAGAAGAGTGGCTGCAGAAGCAGGAATACAGTAAATGGTTGCTCCTGCATTCACACCGACTGTCGCCTACACACACTAACACACACACACACACACACACACAGAAAAATAAATGTATGCGTCTATATACTGTGGAGTACCTGTACTTGGGCCACTGGGAAGATGAATTTCAACAATTCCTCCACTGAAGGTGTGAGCGGTAAATCAATGTAAAGTCAATGGAGCCCAGCCATGAGGGAGATGAGGGGACATCTTTATACACACACACACACACACACACACACACACACACACACACAGAGCAGGGTGGATATTAATAACTCTCATTGATCTCTTTTCAATAGTGTTCATATATAGAAAATTGAATAAAACTCAGCACAGTGTAAATTTCTTCCCTTTGGTTTTTGAAGCTTCAGTCCACACTGCAGATTGAGCTATCTGTAGGGAAAAAACACAGAGGGAGAAAAAGAGATGTTTTCTTGTTTGGTGATGTGCAGATGTTACACATTTAAGAGGAATGAATACTGTTAGAGGGGGAGAGAGAGAATGCCGTGTGATTTTCTTTCCTCTATTCCTCTTGCTTCTAGTCTTTTTTGTACCAGGGAGTTAGCATCATTGGAAACACAATTCAGATTAGTGCAGGCTGCTTGTCCTAGGGGAGCCGGGAGGGACGAGGGTCCTGCTTCTCTCCCTGTCCTCATTACCAAAAGACAAGGAGCTCGCCGGCAAATCAATGGAAAAGGCTTAGGCACTAATGCAGGCCATGCCTGGTGATGGGACTTAGCTTTGTGTGTGTGTGTATTTGCGATGTGTGCATGTGTTGTGTGTGTGGTTCTTGCCTCGTGTATGTGTGTGTAAGTTTAATCATTTGTGCAACAACAGAAGGCTGGAGAAAAACCTTAGTTTCAAGCAACGGCTGAATTGCTTGCTGTTGGAGTAGCCTCAAAACTCCTGGTTAACTGCACTGTTATTTAACACGGGGGACATATGACGGTACGGAAGCCCTTTAATTACGCAGTGATAACGTCAGATTCATCAGCAAATCCATTTAGTCCAATATCAACGCTGTTACCATTGCAATTATTATTACTCAGGGCATTGTTGCCATGACTACTACTACTTCAATAGCCTGCAGTTGTGTACAACTTCCTTCAAACTGACAAAAAAGAGCATCACCTTTGTGTTTTTATGTCAGCAACCCCCTGCGGCGGATGCTGGCGTCAAAATTTGCCTAAAAAAATCCACCTGTCTCACGACTCAATCTGTGCGGCATCTGTTCTTGCTGCGGCTGATGCTGTTGTTCTCACATTTGCCTCCATCCCACCCTCATGCCTCTTATTTTGTTTACACAGGTAAAACTACTGGGTGCAACAAATGCTAAATAATGGTTTCATGTTGTGGATTTTCAGCCCCTCTGCCGCCTTCTGACATCTCGTGGTGCTGGAGGTGTTTCTGGGTCTGTATGGAGGCATAGGGAGGGCAAAAGGGAAGAGAGGGAAATAAATAAATCTGAGGAAAACAGATCAATAAATATTTCAGCAGCTGCTCCCTTCACAGACTTCTCCTGAAGCCATAAGAGGTGGAGAGAGAGATTGAGAGAGGGAGGGATGGATAAAGTGCAAGAAAGAGAGAAAGAGAACAGGGGTAATTGTGTTCCAGACTCTCATTCACAGTGAGCGAGAGAGATGAAGGCTTGAAGAGAGAGATGGAGAATGGGGATAATTGTGTCCCAGACTTTAATAGACAGAGAGAGGAGGCATGAGTGAGGGGTGGAGAAGTGACACAGGGTGTGCTAACGAGCACCACATACCAACATCGTCTCCTATGGGGACAAAACAAGGCAGGCCCAGAAGCTGGGTCCCTGGACGTTGGCACTACATAATAAGGACTATACGAATCTCTCTCTTCTTCTTCCCCTTGTCTGTAATTCCAATTCCTGTCAGGAGTTAGCGACAGACCGTGTGGGTGTGTAGTTTGTGCTCAAGCAGTTCTAAATGATAATGAGCCGATCAGCAGCCGAGAAGACTACCAGCTTGGTGTGAATCAGGCGTGGCGAGTGTCAGTGTCACTACGTTTAGATCATCAGCTGATATATTCTCACATAGCCATGAAATTTGCAAACACAAGATGCACGCTGCATTCAGCACGTGTAGAGTGATATGTATGGTTAATGCGGACAGCGAGAAGCAGCAGAGGGAAACAGACAGAGGGAGCTTATGAGGGTGGACAGGCCGGAGAGATGGAGGAGTTATGAAAAAATGATTGAAGGAGCGCTGTTGGGTGGGAGTGAGGGAAGAGAGACAGATGGTGTGAGGGAGGAAGGGGAGGAGGGCTTCAAAGACCCGCAACAGGCAGTGATCGAGATGGATTGGTTTTGCAGGCAGATGATTAGGTTGAATAAAAAACATGGCATGTTTATGCTGCCAATGGAAACTGTTAGGGTGATATTACTGTGAGTGGGAGTAGTAAAATTGTTTGAGGGTCACTTATTGCGTGATATTGTGGCATTAAGGAGCTGGTGCTAATGTGATATGCCACCGGTTAGGGAGTCATTCCAGCGAGGCAGCGCACCTCTAATAAGAGTGCAGTGCGCCCACATCATAATAAGTGGTTTGGAGCTTGTCAAGAAGCCACAGGTTACACAAGTTATATTTAGGTACTTTTTAAATAGACATACGCAGCAATTAAATGCCAACGTTACTTGTTTAGGTGTTGCTATTTGGAAGGTCGGAAAATTTTGAAAACAAACCATGCTGATGCCTGTTGGTACAAAGTGCTCGGTGTAGTCGTCGCGCTCCGCTGTGAGGTTATTCTGTGATTCAGAGACATTGCTCAATTCTCCTGTCATATGAAGCCAGCACGTGACTCCAGCTCCAGCTGTGAAGGTGCTTGCGGGATTTTCTTGTAATAAAATGTCCATATTAGCTCGACATCTTGGCAGTAGAGACTCGGTTAGGTAGAGTTTCAGTATTTGGCTGTCACTGCCAAATAAATGGACTTAAACGGAAGATTTTGATTCTTGTCCTCCGAGTATCGGATGTCAAAATCGACACGCACGTTATAAAGCAAAAAGATAACAGAAATATGTTTAGAACAACATATCATATTTGTGATATTGTGGAGCCTTTGTGGTAATTGGATGTTAGGTGAGATTTCATCAAACATTTGTGCTGGAATAGACTATTAGTTGGGCTTGGGAGAAGACACTGCTCAGTTATTGTGTAATGGTATTTCGCTAATTAGATGTAGGGCTGGATAACGCTAAAAGCCTGTGCTGCTCTTCCCGGTTTTATAATGCAGTGAGTGAAATTCCATTAGTGCTTGGACCTGCACGGGGGCGGTTGTGAGCACAAGATCCAACTTAGACATAATTTAAGACATTTCTGGGATATAAGATGCTCTTAAATTGTACCTCAATCACATTTAGTTTCTTTATTCATTAGGGGTAGTGAGTGAATAATTGTATCTAATTTGTTGTATAATATCATTCCTGGAGTGCCAGTGTGATTTCCAAATTCCAATCAAAAATGTTTTTTCTCTTTAGACATTTCAAGTCTCTGGTACACTTTAAAGACATTATTTTTCCTCTTGTGTTACAGCACTACTTTGTATCAAGGAATTTGGCCAAACTGTACTCATTAAAATGCATAATATCATTCCAGAAATGCAAGTCAAATATCCAATTAAAATATCTCGTGATGCTGTCCTTGTTAGTTCATAATTTCTCCTGACTCGAGCAGTTGTTGCAAATATTAGAATGCATGTAAATGTGTGAATACCACTACTGCCACAACCCGATATTCACTTTCATTCAAAGTGGGTAGATTTTGATAAAGTTTGATACAGTGCTAATTAAATATAACGCTAACAGTGCAACCTTTCCATCCATCCAACTGTACCTCAAGCAGTAGACAAGGCACACTGTGGATGGGTCGTCCTCCTTTAGGAAATGATTGTATGAAATCATTTTGTCACAGCAGCCAAACATCACACTCTTTCCCTGTCAAGGGGGTGCCGGCTGTATCGATGTGACCTTTATCTGGCCAGTGCACCTCCAATTCCATTAAGAAATAATGAAGGTGTCAGAAAAGGGCAATTAGCTGCTTAATGTTGGGCAACAGTACTCTAATACAACACATTTTTGCTGACAAGTCAATATCTATACCTGACAGCAACTGCTGTACTTTGAAACCCAATAAGAAGTATTGGAGTTGTTGACATTAAAGAAATGAATTTCTTGATTTAGGCTCCACTGAGGCCGTTTCATAAAAAAAACTATCTGCTGATGAAAGGACAACATTGCAAAGTAAAATATGATAAGGTTTAAGATTAAAAAAAGAAAAATCTGAAAACATTCTGCCTATATCAGAGCAAAGGCCACTGTACTGCAGATTTAAATTTGATATCTGAACCATAGAAGATAAACAGCTCAATTCAGTGCTTGTTATTAAGCTTCATGTTGGCATTTTTACTGCAAATATCTACTTTATCAAACCTTCAGTTATATTTGTTTGTTATTTTGGTTTGACAGCTGTAATCAGAATTGATCTGTGTACGTCGGGGAGGCAGCTAAATCAGACATGACAAATGTGGGGCAGACAGTGCAGGTGTTTTCTCAATCAGACTGACGTGATTGATCCTTTTGTGAATCCATCATGATCAAGCTGTATTGACACTGGGCTTCTATTAAGACTTTTTAAATAGGAGAGCGTAAGGAAAGATAGCAGCAGAGCAACTACAGTGTGAAAAGTTTCAGCAACACCTGATATTTCAATGCAGATAATAAGGGCATATAAATCCAACAGTGCTGGAAGAAATTCAGGTGACTAGTTTGGTGTGGTGAATTAATGTAAAGAGTTATGATGACGGGAGAAGACTTGCCTTAAGGTTAAATTGTTGCTGACAGTTAAAGCAGATATATAATTAACTTTATGTAGTGTATGTGTAGCCCAGGAAATTTAGTTGACACACACGACCCAAAGGTTTAATAATACATAACAAAAAAAGAACAGAATATAGCTCCTGTGGAGGACTTATACTTCTGTACATGTATTTAGTACTTTTTAATGCATTCTTTAACAAGACACGTGTTTATTAACTGATTATTTTACACAGTGCAACTCCAGTTTTCCCATGCAACTCTCTGGTTTCTCCAAACCAAAACATGAAGAAATATGTAATAATACATGTAACAGATTGCATGTTATTAAATCATGGTTTGTATGCTGCACAAGACCCAAATTGTTTGATTTCACATAGTGAATAATAAAGCTCTCCAGTGGGTGTCTGTCATTTAATGCCTCGTCTCTGTTCCCTGTATTACAGAGAGGGTTTTTTATTCTCAAGTATATAGATGTCCGTTGTCAGCATTTCGACAGTGCATTTTGATGTTGTACTTTTTTTTTTTTTTTTTTTTCTTAAAGCAAGGACTTCTAAATGAGTTGAGATTTTCTTTTATACAAGTGTGCCGTGCAGGCTGAAAGCAAAGATGGCACAACACAACTTGTCAAGTCATATAGAGTGAGTGGCTTTGAAATCCTGTGTGTTTGAAAGTGTAACAATTCAATTCAAAGGACAGCAATTACACAGTCAAACATGGAAGCGGATACAATTGCATTACAGAAGCGCCACGTTTATTATAATGTAAAATCCAGCCAGTTTGTGTTCTATAGGTTCTGCTTTAGTGCTCAGCCCCAGGGACCCCCTGGCCTTCTGACTGTGCCCACTCACCCATTGCTACTTTCCTGCTTTCAACTCACACTTAAAGACACAAGCACACGATCTAAGACCATCTGTTTGCTTTTTCTGGAGCAACTTGGTGCCTACAGGGATATGGACACATGTAATAAAAAGTTCCATCAGCGTTGCCAACTGTCTGTCATCCCTGATTACCTGGGAAACACCACATCTCCACAACTTGTAATAAAAGGCGTGTCTTCACACTCACTCATTGCAGCAAGTTAATTGGGAATGTGCACAGATATTAACAACATTAGTCATGTCGTGCTCATTAAAAGACAACACCATTCAGTAGCCTATCTGTGTTGGTAAATATCAACATGACACCCATGACAGGTTCACAAAGGGCAGCATATTTCCAGAATCCGTCTGTAATGTGCCTTAATACTGCATTTTTAAATACACCAATCAGATTGTATTACACTTCTGTGCACAGCCTCAGACAAGACTTACATTAGTAAAATAAAAGCATCTCAAATTTTAATCATTTTGTAAAATATAACAATGTGATGTCATGATCCAATTTTCATTCTATGTTAATTTTATACTCACACACACACACACAAACACCACAGAGGGGGACTAGACCTGATGTTGTAGACCACTGACTTTAGGGTGACTTTGAATGGATCCATCACGCATAAAGGCTGGGGAATTGATGGTTCCTGGTTGTAAGTCAGGGGGAGCCAGCATTGGTAATGGTTTCTGCATGTAAGAAAGTGGAAGGTGAGAAAGATGCTGCATTACAGGAGGTAATTGGCTGGGCTGGAAAGGGTAAAGCCACTCCTGGGATGGACTGTGCCTTGCAAAATAGGATGGATGAGCCAAATAAAGTTGGTGGAGACAGAAGCGCACCATATGGAGGGCTGTGTCTAGCTGTGGTTGGTGGTTTTTATTTTATCAGCTCTGCCAGGTTGTTTGCCACATTCATTTCATGGCTGTGTTACTCCACCTGCATCTTCTGTTGAAGCTGTTGATTTTAAGTAGCCCCATAATCTGGGAACACTCGCTTTCAAACTGCAGAAACAAAAATCAATAAAGGAGTGCCCGTGTGGCATTTTTTATAGTTCAAAGTGATTAATAATATGTAGAAATTCTCCCATATAAGCTTCATGGTTTTGACCATGAACACACACTGGTCTTTTGATTTGACATATTCCCTTTCAAGATATTCTGGGTTGAATAATTGAATACAGATATGCTATGCTGTAACTACAAAATCCTGATTTGAGCATCAGAGTCACAACATATTTCAGGATGACAGATCAACTTAGCAGTTCTGTACTGAATTGAGTACATCGAGTTCCTTGGCATGTTAGTGTCATTGACCTTTTTTTTTCTTTTGCAATTACATGTCATAATGTCAGTTACCTATGACTCATTGCTTGATTGAGGGGGCTCGTCAAAATGAAAACAAAATGTTTTAGCACTAAATATAGCAAATAACAACCCACGATGTCTAAAATAAGACAGATAATATGAAGTTGTTTTATATGAGTGGCATACAAATCAGACTCACATCTGTTGTGTCAAATGCAGAGAACTGGGTCTGTGCAAATTCAGAAAGGTGAGTTGTTTGAAAATTGCTGGCAACAGACCAAACTGAAGGGTGGTGAAGTCTAGTGGTTTGAGAGAGCGATAAAGTGAGAAGTCTGACCTCGTGGCCAATCAGTGAGAATCAGTTTAGAGCGAAGGGAAGGCTCTCAGCTGCAAGGTTTTTCTCTCATATTGAAAATAAAAAGGTAAACAAGAAATAAGCCCAGCCTCAAGCATCCAAACAAATAAGCCAGGCCGTTAAAATTTGACACAAACCTTAAATCTGGACCCCAGATCAGGTGTTTCTCCTTCGGGGGTTTCTATAAATATGAGAATCTGCAACAAGTGTGTTTGGGACTGAATCCCCACATGGCTTCTTTTTGTGTCTGCAGCAGGATGACCTACAGGTCCAAAAGATTGTTCATGATCCAGGTGCTCAACCCTAGTCCCGTCTCATGGTCCATCAAAACCCACTGGGGAAACCATTATCCCTCTCTTTTTCCCCTTATTCCTCCCTCCATATCAAGCAGACAGACACTGCTAAAAGATTCATGCATGTGGACTTTGGGTCATTAAAAAATGATCCACAGCAAAGCTGTTTTTTCACCCTCATAATGAAATCCAATATTCATGAAATGGATTTTTCTCTCTGCTCTCCCACTCACTCCAGCCACAGATGTCTGTTTGCTGGTGTATTTAGTCTGTTTGCACAGCCTTGTTAGGGTTAATGGTTTCCTAAAGGCGCATTTTCAGGCCACCCAGTTAATTACACAGGGTTGACGGATGACCTTGCCATACATTACCTGTGTAAAGCAACACAGAGTTAGGGCATATCAGGGCCTTTCTTAGATTGGGGTCAAAATAAGGACCGGTTAATCAAACCTTTGTTTACTTAAGTATGGTACTACCATACAGAGCGTACAGTTGTATAGAAGTAATAGATGGGTATATGTGTACTTAAAACCCAAAATATGCTTATTCTGACAGTAAAATAATATTTTATTACTGAAGAATTCTCATCCATCATCATCACTTTGTTTCTGATCCTGCTTGTGCATAAAATTTACATTTTGTTATGCATGCAATTTTCTTTTAAACTGTGGCTGGAATAGTTATCAATCATGTGGCTGTGGTTGCTAAAAGTCGATAATAATAATAAATCTATATAACTCTGACTTTTCTTTTTTCTTTATATGTGTTCCTAACTAAAACACGTTAGGCCTAAATCTAAATACAACACACTTAATTGTTTACTGTCCTGGCTCTCCCTCACATTTGCTAATATAGCTTCAAAATTGGGATTTATACTTCAGAATTTAATTTCTTGTATGTATAAGGATCAGATAAGACAGACACTCACTCACTACACTTGCAATTCTAGACAACACAATGTAATAACCCTCCTGTAATACCCAGGGATCCAAGCAATGAATCTTCCTCTAACCATCCCCCTGTGCACCGTGGCATCAGAGCTGTTCTGAAACAGACCACTAGAGGGCTTAAATATTCAGCATAAGCTCTTTTTTCCCCCCACACCTGTTCTGGCTTTTATGGATGCTAGTTACGTCAGCTTAGGGTTAGCCAGTGGACCGCTCATCTGTATGGGTGACAAGAGATGGGGTGGGCCCTTCACTGAGTGAGGGCAAAGAGGGTGGAAAAGCTGTAAAGCTCAAAGTGCTATTTTGCTTCTGTAGGTATAAAAATGGCCGTGTCATGGGTTTGCAGTCATACTAGATTTAAAACAAAAGCAAGTGACTGACACCAGTGTTGATACCCTAGGGCAGTTAAATATTCATGAAGTCACGTGGGGTACTGTGCCCTAAAATGCAGAACAGCCTTCCTGCTATAGTGAATTATTGCACAATATGTGAAATCTGAAATCTTGTGATTAAAATTGTGCCAACAAAATACCACTATCATCACTGGCATCAGTAGCAATTTTAATCAAGTCATCTTTTTTGTCATATCATCAAGACATTATACTATGTTTGATCCTCACCACCTTCATTATGATAACCACCAACACTGTCATCATCAACACTGATAATCAACCGAATCTTTCCTCCCCATCTTCTCACTGTTATCTCCATCTTTATCACTGCTGCTAATTCCCAGTATCACACTCGGCTCTCTGTGGCACAATTGTGTTTTGTTGTCGCAGCGAGTCAGTGTTTTTAACCACAATTACATACTCCACTGAAGCAAAGGAGGTAATCCTTTCCCTCACTGTCTTTGATTATATTTCATTGCGCTCATTCTTCTATCCATAGCCCACCTCCTCCTCCTCATCCCTCCCCATGCACTCCTCTGGAATCTGCAGCACCTCCAGATGTGGACATCTGTCTTGGCTGCCTTTTTTTATTCTGTTGCTTAATCAAAAAAAACACTTTTTCTATGTGAATGTCTTCCTTATTTATCTCTCTCAGTTTGAAGTCACCTTCTGTGCCTTTGGATGTTCTTTTCAACCCATCTGCTCTCCATTTCTTTTTTATTCTTTCATTCTCCTCCTGTCTTCATTCTTACATGCTGGACCTCTTTTACTCTTCTACTCCTGCAGTGTCATAAACTTTGAGATTGCTCTATAGTATAGGTCATAAAGCCATCGATGGAAGTGGTTGGGATGCAGGTGGTGTGCAACTTATTTCAGATGTGTTTGTGTTTGCATGTTTTTGTGCACACATACATGCACATTTGAGCATTTGTTATTCAGGCCTTTTCTCAGTGTGAGTTTAAGTGAACCAAAAATTCCTGAGAGGAGGGCAGATATCAGGAGAACGGTGGTTGTGCATGAGCACTGGAGTGCATCAGTACGTGTATGTGTGTGACAACAGAAAGACAGGTCACGTCTGTGATGCCTGAGGCTTTGAGCACAGAAGGAAGCTGGGTGAAAAGGTCAACACAGACCGAGTGCTCCTCCTCCTGTAAAGCATGAGTCAACACAGGAAGTGGAAGCCAGTGATGGGTCCAGTGCAATGTGGACCACCTACACACCCAAAGGGACCTCCACCCACGCAGACAAAACAACCCGTTATCCCCGTCATCGTTATCTGTGTTACTGTCATCCACACCTCCGTTCCTGTCACCGCGAAGGAGAATAAAGTCATCACACCCACACATTGCACGGTAAGGGGAGCGCTCGCTCCATTAACAAGTGTTTTCTAATTGGCTCTGAGCACTGACAGACAGCCACGTGTCGAACAAGAACCAGAGCTTTCTATAAATACAGTCTAACAGGCTTGCTTCTCCCTCAACGTGAAGTACGCTAAGAGGAACGCACACATGCACGCTGGATTGTGCATGCACACCTGCCTTCACAGAGACACATATTCACACACTTGAAGCATGAGTTAGACAAACAAGTGAATAAATCAGAGTCTGAATAAATCGGGAGATCTAGATCTGTATTTTTTTCTCCCCCTTTTCTTTTGCCTCATCCGTTTCTGCCTTCTGCTTGATCTTTCAGCCTCAACAGGAAAAGAGAAATTGAATTAAAAAGTGCTTTTGATATCTCTTCCTTGCTGCAGATAAATAAAATGATCAGACTGTCAACAGGATGACTTCCGCCCCTGTGTCACCACCCTCCTCCTCCCCCCAGCACACCCTCATCCTTCCATCTCTTCGCCTCTACCTCCTATCCCACCCCTCTCCTCTGATTGGAATCTGGAAACCCATTTGCTGTCTTGCTCTCAGACCCAACTCAGGCCGTGTCAGGTAGTCTGTGCACGTCCCCCCCTCAGTGCTCTTTCCCCCTCGTTCCCCTCCCTTTCTCCTCCCTTCCCTTTTCTCTCTCTTTTGCTCTCTCCTTTCGTCTTTATCCCCCTGCCGTCTGCTGCAGGCTCTGTGGAGAATTTGCCCAAATTACCTGTCATACTGGCAGCTACGTGTAAATAAGCCCAGAAAGTGTGTCGCTTTCTCAGTATCCCCCCCCCCCCTTCTCACTCCCTCCTCCCCCCCGCACCTCAATGCTATCTCGTCTCACTTCACTCTTTTGCTCTTCTTTTGAATCCATCACATCTTTACCTCATTTTTCCCCTTCTTGCCCTCAACCTCACTCTCCCCTTGTTGTTTTTACCTACTTCTGTCCTTTCTCAGTTCACCAACAAAACAATGGGGAGGCTCGAGAAGTCTTAATGGTCCTTTCTAGTGGGGAAAATGAGTTTTGTTACCGACTCTGTAGGAGATATAGTATGCAGGGAAGCAGACCATTGACTAAGTGTCATTTAGCCTGGGGGCTTAGTGAATTAGAAATTGCAGCCTTTCATCCTCTGTCCTGCTAGCTCCAAATGGCTTCAGATGGAGGGAAGGATGGTGTTGCATGTGCTTATCAATTAGCAAAGCACAGGTGCATTTCTGTTAAGGTGTACAAACATTTTTAATTTACATGTACATCACACATCATATGGTATATTTATCCCATTAGCCGTTATTATAAATTCTTCAGATGTGCACCACAGTTCAATTGTTGTTTCCATACATTTGTAAGGCAAGGTGTGTAGAGAGGGACGTGTGACTGAGGTCAGGGTGAAGCTCTCAGTTACATTTTTTTCTTGGAAAGCTGTAATTATGTCTCACCTGAGGGTTACAGTGGCAAAGATTGTGATTGAAGGGAGGCAAAACCTCGAAAGTGAAATGTAATAAGGAGGCAGACATGGAGATGGAAGCTTTTACACCTTGTCCGGGTGACAGAGCCAGGATCTTACCAGCTGTCTTGTAATATTCTATTCAAATTATAAGCCAATAGAAATAGGTCATTCTGATAAATGAATAGGATTCTGGGATATATCCGCTTTTTTAAGCAACCTGTCCAAAGCAAACAATTCCAACAGTCGTAGAAATTCAAGGACAGCATGTTTTAAAAAACTTGGCAACTTGCTTCGTCAGAATTTGATGGAAGCCCGAATACATCGATCTGATGTATTCAGGGTGATTCATTACAGTCCAACATTGCTGGAAATCACCAGGGTTTGCCTACACAAATCTGGGAAACCAAATCCTTCTCTGAAATTCAGCACATTTTTTTTTTAGCTCTTATCAAAAAGTCCACCATGAATGTTCATTCAGTGTGGGATTTCACGCTGCGCCTCTCTTTGTGATCAGATAATTTATACATTTGTTCATCTTTTACACCTTTTGTGGGGGCTAGGAGTGTGAGGCGCCAGCAAAGGTTTGCAGAGATGATAGCACCTGTTAGCTAAAGAGGGCTCAATCATGAGCAGTCACGCATCACCACACTGTGATCCCAGCATGTGGGAAAAGGGTCAAGATATGCACACTGGGCCCATGCTGCACTTGGGGAACAATGTAGCTCACCTAATTGGAGGTGGCCTGCAGCTCTGGTGTAATATGTATAAGGAGGACAAGGAGAGGTTAAAACATGGTCAGGTAGAAGATCAACCTCTCGGAGCATCCGTGTTCTTTCTCAGAGGGTATGCAACATGGAGCTTCTGGGCAAACACACAGATGCAAAAGCACACACGTACTTATCCTTCACAAACTTATGCTAATCCATGTGCAGTAATATGATATATGCATAACAGTTCCCTGAGGCGTGGCATATCTACGAGGAAAGAAAACTAAGAAATTCCTTCTTGTAGTGAATCTTATTAGCATACCTGTTGGAACGCCACACCTCAGGGCCTTTTTCCCTGTGTGCAGTTTTCTCTAATATGGAAGTGGGTGAGCATGTGTGGAGGTACATTCGAAAGAAAAACAACAGGTGCTCTCCCCCTATCGGACCATCTCTTACTTATGCGGATTTGTCTCTGAACTTGAAAGACAACCGTCGGTCTTATAAAGCAATGTAGGACGAGGGGGGAGGTCATGAATTACAACCCGCTGCACCTCTAGACTCATACGAAACCGATTACATACAGGATGATAGTGTGTTTATAGCAGTGATTTTAGAGTTTTCTTTTGGGACTCTCTCTCAGTTCATTAATCATTAGTCCAGTGCCGGTCAGACAGCCAGGGAGGCTGGGCAGAGAAGCAACAGAGAGGACGTTGGAAACTGTGACAGCAAACTGAGAGAGACGCCTTTGATCAGGGCAGCTCTGTGACTCCACACTGCCCTATTTACTCTGGTCTCCCTGACACACAGCTGCTCTATTGTCACAAAGCATGGAGAGGCTTCAGGACCCTCTTCCTCACCTCCTCTGTGGCCCACTGTTAGTTTGACAAGCTGAAGCCAGGCTTGATTTCTCCCACGGCCAGTGTGCCAATATGTGTGTGTGTGCGTAAAATAAAACCTCAAACAAATATTCCCAATTAAAATGCATTCATGGCAATGTGGGAGCCGGGGAGAAAAATCATCCTACCAATAGACTCCATTACGGTGCACGAAGAACCTGCTTTTCCTAATGAGCTCAGGATAAAATTCCCCACCATGTCATGTTGGCTTTTCATGGCTTGATTTCACATCCATTTATCCGCCCCCTCAGCAAATGGGCTTGAGAATTTATGCTTTTCTACAACAGTGGTGCTATCAAAGCGGAAAGCTGCCTTTGGATGGGAGAAGAGATAATAAAAGGGGTATACGACTGGATCAATACCACAGCACTCGCTTGTGTTCAGCCAACAGCATAAAGGTGTTACAGAGATTGAAGTGCTTGAGCCAGATGGCAAGAAAACGTGGTCTTGTAAAAAGTTTTGTAGGTTTAATTTTGTTTCTCTTTCCTGAAAGAGTAATCTTGGTCCACACAGGATATCTGTGGCTTCTTTGAAATGGCAGTGCATTATGTTTACGCTCTGCTGCTGTTTGGTTGAATGTCTTCCTTTTCCTGTGATTTTTAGTTTGTTTGTTTGTTTGTTTGTTTTCTTTTCACTCGTGTACGCATGGACACAGACACTGAGGCAGAGCTGGATCACATACAGCTTTGGCTCTCCAAAGATGATTGAATTCCTAAGCTCGTTTCCCTTCAGAAAACAGAATGAGAGAAAGCAAAAATTATGCATCTCCCAGGCGCTCCAGGACTATCTTCTGCCTTTTCATTCTCTTCCCAATTTAACTGTGTAACAAAATCCCAAGCTCAGATTGAATGATATGACCTTCTTATTCACTCTGCTGTTCTACTTAAGATAAGCAGGAGCATTTTTTCCAGTTGAGAGACTAACAAAACTTTCATTTGATTTCCTCTGTAAATCTAATTTGAACCTTTTAAAAGAGACGAGCTGTGAGAGGGCAGGGTTTTGAGCTATTGATTTCTGCATATTTTCTCGAAGGGAATGCTTTGCATCTGTGCAATTGAGGACATAATGGTATCCCCATGATGCATTTTGATTGGATTACAGCGGTATCCAGGAAGATTCTTGCTCAATATGTTGGCAGTGCAGTGAGAACAGAGTAAGTGGACATGCTCAGATTGGGATTGATTTAGCAGCCTGCATCACTGGAGTGCTTGTTGCACATCAGTGTTTCCCATAATATCAAATTATCCTGAAAACCCAAGCAAAATTAACCCTAATATCAATCTTAAGCGCTAGCCCGAGTGTTTTTCTTCAGCACTGTCCAACAAATGCATCATCCATGGTCACTTGTGGTAGAATTCTCAGGGGAATTTGCAGTTGGCAACACTATGTAATGATAGAGGATTTCCTACAGAAAGTACATCTGCAAAGACCATTAGTCACCCTTCTGTTTTTTTCCATACAAATGACATGAAAGGGCACTAGTATTTGATACGATTCCCCAGGTGGGTTAGGCTGCAGCGCAGTGGGACACTGAAACCTGCCTACCGTAGCCTTCCCTTGGTGCTTAGAAGTGTTGTGGATGTGCCACAGAGAGTGGCTGGTGCCCCGTCAACTCCACTATATTTTATAGAAACATAACTGAGTGGTGGAAAGAGGAAAAAATAGAGAGCTCAAAGGAGTGAGAAAGAAAGACAGATGGGGGAATAATAGGGGCATTTATGGTAATGGACACAAGAAGTCATGGTTGTGTCAAGGGAAAACACTGCTGATGAGGGAAACACTGTTAGTTTTATTGTTAGTCTTGGTGGACAGAAGTGCAAATGAGAGTTGGGGGGAAATAAAGGATTTGTAAGGGAGATAATGAGGTGGTCAAGGTTGAAAAGACAGTGGCTCATCGCACAGGAAGAATGAGAAAGAATCAGAAGAGCGCAGCTAAAGAAAGGTGAGAGATACGGAGACAAACTTGACTCATGTATTATTGCTGACCATATTGATTGAACAGGAAAGGCAGAAAAACTGAACCACTGACTGTCCTGAAATCTAGTACTGATAAATTGTTATTTGGATGAATGCAGCAAACATCCTACAGTCTAGTGAGTAGATGGCAACTCTGTAAACATCATTTCATAACTTTACGTAGGGGAGTTGTAGTTATCCCTCTAGGTTAGAGTTGAATGATCTACTAACACAATGATTGTCATCAACACTCCCAGGAAGGGCAAACTGCATGTTTACCATTGCTGATTGTTTTTTAACTTCCTAATAACAGGCACACAGATTGGTTGCTGTTGTCTGTACCACTTGCCCCCCCGGCAGGCCACAAGCTCTCACAGAGTCAATTATAACCTGAGCGAAGACAAAGACATGTGAACACAGGGACTTGCATGTCTGGCTCCCTCACCCCCCGAAGAAAAAACATTCTCTGTGACCTTGAGCAAGGTATGCTCAACTGGTGAGCATGTGACAAGTGCAGCAATTACATTGAACAGAGGGCCTTATCAACGTGGGAGTCATCTCATCAAGCTGACATGTATACAGTAGAATATGGCTGAAACATGAGAAAGAGAAAATGTTTTGGAACAAAAGCTTTTGGCTCAGCACGTCTGTCTGCAGACAAACTCTCGTCCTTGGCCCCAACCATAGTTGAGTGCGTCTTTGTGTCGATTCTCTGTGGTTGTGTGAGTGCCTGCAACATGCTCAGCAATGGGTTTCATTTGCGTGCACGCTTGTGTGAGTTTGCGTGTGAGTGATGTGTTGTTATAGAGTCATCCCTCAGGTGTCTGATATCTGATCGCCTGGATTGATCTGCCCAAGGAGAGCGTGACATTCAGCTCGTTCTATCATGCTGCAAGCTCACCCAATAAGGCTGTGGAGCAGTGGCAGAGCCCTTTGGTAGAGGAAGTTAATTAGGCCTACTTGAACTACACGACTGAAAAAAAAGTAGAAAAGGCAGGGTAGCTACAAACAGTCATGTTGATTTCCCAGCAGTGGATGATGACTGAGCTACTCACAACTGATGCAAGGGCGTGTGGGGTGGGGTTCCCTTATTTTGCTGTAAGGCGAGTCCCTGGGGATGACAGCTCCATCTTCAGATGAGTCGCAGAAGCTTTTAGTGGGGCTCCAGGCAGTACAGGTGGTGCCCCTGCATGCATTGATCTCTCAGTGCTTTTACTATAGTGAACATCATCTGTGACAATGGAATACACTCAGACATGGATATAAGACACGGTGCATTGTAAGCACATAGTGGAGGCTACACATTGAATATATGGCATCGCTGTCAATACATCAAATGAATACTGCATGAAATGCTGACTTCACTAATGGAGCGGAATGGTCAATGCAGTGCTGGACTCGCCTACATTATAAATGCAGTACTGCAGTTCCCAGATCTCTGCACAGCACAGGCTTCAGTGGCTTGAAGATATTTTTAAAAATGCCTCTGGTTTAGAGGAAAAATACATTCTAAGCTTAATCTTAATTAACACTACCTGGTGGCTCAGCTTCAACACTTTACCAGTCTGTGGCAATGTAGCCCCACATGCAGCAAGCTATTCTGACACCTGTTGATCATGGCCAGTATTACCAGGATTATATTGTTCCACCACAACATTAAAACCACCTTCTTTTAATGATGTAGTTGTCACTGAATTAGTGTTAGAATTAGGGTCACTCTTTCACATCCTTATCTTGCAGTCACTTATTTTATCTATCTTCTCTTTTTTTAAAATAGTTTCCATCCATTGAATCTGTTTTGTTTTACATGCTTCATTCTGCATTTCTTTTTTCTCCCGGTTTTGTTTTTCTCTTGCTTGCCTTGCAAAGCAGTTTTGATTCTGTGTAATGGCCTGATAGAATATAATGTTCCTTTATGTGAAGGCATTTAGGACACCAGATCATGTCCAGGCCATCGATTCAATGAATGGTCTTTTCTTATGAGGTCTGCAGGGCCACTTTCTCACAGCAGAGCACTGGGACACCATGACAGCTATCTCCCATTCAGTCAAACCGTTTTTTTTTTTTTTTTCCTTTTTCTATAAGGTCCTTCTGACAAAGCTCGCTTAGTAACTGCTAACAGGGGAAAAAGTTTTCCCAGGAAGATATCTGCTCACAAAACTTGACAGTAGAAAAGCGTCTGGTGGAAAGGTTTTTAAAAAGAGTTAAATTCTATTAAAGGGGAATTAATAGTAGGAGCTATCATGAGCTCCACAGTGTCACAGTGGATCCCCCTGGATCTAGATCAGGAGTCCTTCTTGTAGAAGATCCCACAAGACATCATTAACATTATCTTGCCTGACTGGCTGGAAGGAGAGATTCGCTCTCTAATTCCACTGCAACATCCTGAGTAGTCCCCTGTCACAAAACCACTTTTAAAACGTGTGACCAAAGAGCGGCCATTACCAACTAAAAACGGGAGCTCAAGGTCAGTAAAAGCAGACAAAGCATTTCATAGATAATTGATGAGAAATTATTCGGTTTTTGTTTCTGTGTGGATGCTCTGAGTTGTTGTGGTGCCAGTAATGATAGCATTTTTTCTAGCTGGCATTTCCTTGATGCAGCTCATCTCTACTGACATCATAGTGCACATTGTGGATTTGGTCTGGCCAGCCGCCATGGTCATCAGTGACAGTTATGCCTGTCTTTGATCATCAGCTGGGAGGGCAAAGCCTCACACTTCACAGCACCTGGTTGCCTCATGCCCCTGCATATCGTACGCCTACATGTCTTTCCCTGCAGTCTGCCAAACTGTCCTTCCAAACCACTTTAGCTACTGCTGCACCACTAGTGTAATCATACATACATGTGCTGCAAAACCTGATCAGATACAACACTACAGTCTACAAATTTCCCATGAAAATCTCCGTTTCCTCCTACAAACAGTGTTGAAAGTATGTAAACACTGTATTTGTTGTAATTCTAATTAGTGGTTGGAAGAATGAACCAAAGAAGCAGCAGGTTCAGAATGAGATGAATAATTTTAGGGTGAGGCAGATTGCTTGTGACACTATCGAACATGTGGCCTCAGAGGCTGCCCAGCTGATGTAATTGCATATGTTTTAGTCACTACTTGTTTAGTTCCCAGAGATCAAAAGCCGTAACCAGCATTTTCTTAATGTGTATATTTTCTGAGGTCAGTGTGTCCTTTTCTTTTTATCCAGGGCAACTGTTAAACCTTTAATAATTTGCTAATGTAGCATTTCGGTTCTGAGGTCAGCTGTAATAATGCATTTCTGTGAACATTTAGCCTTATCCAGGGTTTTCTCAGAAAGCACCATTAATGCTCCATTCCAATTTGTTATTGGTAAACACTGTGAAATTGCATGAGTCAACAGCTTCACTGTGGAACTGATTTGCATGAGTTTGGCTTTTTGAAACAACATCCTCCCTCTTAAACTATGTTTTAAGTCTGCACCATCTGGTCCTTAGTTCAGTTCTGTATCAAGCACTGAATAGTAATTCTCGCACCGAGAACGGAAGGTTTCAATCTTCTTCTCAATATAGGCGTCTGTAGCGTTGAGCATCAAAAAACAGTAAATTATATGATGTAGGACTGTATTTTCATCTGCTATACTGTGCTGAGTAAATTCTAATAACTATTTTGTGGATGGACTAACATCCGTCTTCCAAGTTCTCTGATTCATGTCTTTTATTTTTTGCTGTGAAGTGTGTTTATTTTTCTCATTCTGAAATGCCAAACTTTACAGGCCATAAAATTCTCTGCTACATAGCAGTGGCAGTGAATGTATCTAATGTGTATTTTTATCACGCCTTTGAAAATGGGTGGCTGCCAAGTGGAAGGATAATAAGATGTGGAACGTGCGGGTGAATTTTAAAACAATTCCAATTTTGCCCTCCGTTTCCATTATCATAATCTTCAAAGATGCTTGTCTTGTTCATTTTGCTCATGACCCTGGCAAGTAAGTCATTGAATTTCCTGGAATAACTGCAAATAAGAGAGCCATCATTAAGATCCCCAGCGTGTAGGAGTGATAGGACAGCAGAGACTTCAGATATGAAAGGACATCCAGTTGATGGCTTTGCAAATGATCTGAACTCCACTCATGACATGAATGCAAATCTGTCAAGTTTTTCCCTTCCTTCTGCAGTGCTGACTGACCCCCATAATTAGATGAGTGCTGAGAGATGTGCTCAGCTTGTGGCAGTGCTAATGTGAAGGGGTGTTTTTATACATGGCTCAAAGGTTGTAATACACAGGACAACCATGACAGGAACCGTGTACCTTGGGTTGACACAGCACAGTTGTTCTAATCTCATAGGGTTATTTTCTTGATGAAATATTTGACTCAGTTTTGTGGCTGGTTGTTTTGCTTTCTTATTGCCAGGGCTTTACTCCCTGAACGTGGACTAAGGTAGATGTGGATATTAACTCTTTCCTACGTCAGTGCTAACAATAGAGTTTTAGTGCCAGTACTAAAACAATACTTTAAATACTTTAAACTAATGCTTTGTTCATCTAACAAAATGTGCCAGCTTTTTAGAAGCATCTGTGTTTAATGTCATCTTTACGCTGGCAGCCACACAGGAGCTGCATCTAAATAATACAGTATACTCTAAAAGCAAACATGAAAAAATTTCTTGATATAGCTCAGCAAGCATTTGATCAAAGAACAAGTAAATACGATGAACAAGCTGGGATGCTAACACTCAGTGCTTTTAAAAACCTCATTGTTGCAGACATATTTTGATCAGTACTGAAAGCCTCAACACCCAGCTCTAGTCACCCAGAGAAAAAAAAAAAAATTATAGCCTATTTGTAGAGTGCAAGAGTTCGGGTAGATGCAGTGTGAACATAAAAGTACAACTTGGGGGCAGAGCAGGTAAGGTTACTTTGACATTTACTTGGTCAGTGCTCAGAAAAAAGGCCAGCAACAGGCAATCAGTCAGCAAGGGCCAACAAGTCCAGAAAGAGATGTGGGCAAAGAGCCGAAACCCAAAAAACAAGTAAGGATCATAAAACTGGGAAACAGAAGAGCAAAGAACAAAAGCAGTAAAGCTCACATGGTGTAAAAGACAATCTGGCAAAGGGCTGGTGGTGCTTGTGAGCAGGCTTATATTGTGGGTAGAGCTGATGAGGGACAGGTGTGGCTTGATTTGGAAATCAAGAGCAGGTGCGTGGGAATGTCCAAGAGCATTAATTGTTGGAGGAAAACAAAGACTGTCTGTAGCTGTAGAAGGGAAGGACAGACAGAGCACGTGTCTCGATGGCAGTAGAGTACGTGAATGTGTCTCCCGGAACTTTTTAAAGCCTGCAAAATTCAGCATCCAACACCGACCCGTGTACTTCAATTTATCACATTTATCCCACACAAGGAGACAATATAGGTCCTATAATTAGTTTTGCCTAGCAGGGTATTATGAGGGGGTCATTAGTAAAGGATCATTTCAGACCATCAGATCATCAACAGGAACTGGCCAATGAACCAAGCTAAAGCCGTTCCACTTGAAATATATTAATGATAACACTCAATTCCGTTTCATTGTGTTCTGTCTAATTTGCTGATTATATTGTTGTAGTCTACAGGCAGGACTTAAAAGTTTACTGTTGAACGAATGGGCGGATGTGCAAAACATATTTGATAAATCACTTTTTGTCTTCATATTGACTCATTAGAGTCAATTATTTTCACTCGATAATAACATATTTAGACAATGTTATCAGTAAAGTAAATATTGAGATAAAAACAGGATAATAACAACCTCTGCAGCAGTGTTCCAATGGGAATATAATTATGGTAATTGCATTGTTCACTTTTAGTTACATTATTCAACACTTTAATCAGAATTAAAAATCACTGCCTGCTTTACTTTGCATTGCATATACACGGTATATTTGCAGGCGATCACCTATTACTCCATTACATTACTATTTATGTGTTACATGAGAATTATGACTGCAGAGATTTGTTTCTGTTTCTGTAGATAGCGAATCTTTCTCAGGCCTCGGGCTTCACTGCACCATTTTACAAGCTTCCACCGAAACACACAGAGCCCCAAGGTGAGTGGAAGCATCCACACTTGGCCTACTTAGCTGAAGTTTCCTCGTTCTCTGCTGTGCTCGCCAACGTTTCCTTTCCCTCAACATCAAACTATCAGAATTTATTCTGATATATTCTTTATATGCGTGTGTTCAAATGTTGGTTACGATCCAACTGTATTAAATTACCATACAGCTAGCCCATAGTAGTTGGATGAAAAACAAAGACAAATATAAGTTTATCATTACTAATAAATTACATACCATACTGACCTTTTCAAACTTTTTCAAAAGATTGTTGTATGAATAAGTGAGATACTGAAAACAAAACAAATCATATTATGAAGCCAGAAGCTTCATTATTGAGCCAAACAAAGAAATAACAATTAGTGATATATCATCTGTTCAGTAAATTATTCTTTTGGGGTCTCTGTGCTAATTAGCTAACCTAGTAGTGTCTATTCTGAGGCCTGACTTTATTATTCTTGTTTTTACAGGTCACTGAAACTGTGACAAAAATAAGTTTCTTTTCTACTTTGTTTTGTAGAACTCAGTCACAGCTAGAGGTTATGATGGGCACATTAATATTACGTGAAGTCAGCAATAAACGGCACAGTTGTAGATATGGGGTTTCTTTTTTAATGCTGATTTTTTTTTTTTTTTTGTCTTTGGCAAAAATGTATATACCCACTATGTCAGTATGACAGTGAGTAATATGACTATAATCTAATATTTATGTATAGATTCTATCTGTAGTTTGAAAATAAAAAGAGTAGTTGTGTTAGTGATGTGTTTACACCAGTGTCGACCAGACACATTTCAGTAGTGCTTTTAAAGGGGAATAAAAAATGATTGTATGTCCAATGTTTTTATCTGATTGAACTACGTGCTGCCACTGTAACCCTGAGGTGAGTGGAGCAGGGTCGATGATGGGCGTATAAAAAAAGCTCAAATGTGTTGAGAAGCAAATCCTGTGCTTGCCCTCAAGGTTCTCTGACTTGGTGCATAGCAGTTTGGGAGCAAGGGACACAGCTGGGGACAAAGAAAACTGAGTTGGCTATGATTATACCTACTAAACACAGTTCTACCTGGCACTGCAGAAAACTAAAAGCGGTAGAAAAATGCAATGCAGCACTTTGATCCATTTTCAGGTGTGTCATGGCCACATGTTGTTACTGTGGTATCAAATTGCAGCTGCAGTACAACTCGTATATAAAAAAGTCACTAGACTACATTTGAGGTTATAAGATTGTAATTTAACTCAATATTTGCACAGAGGACAAGGTAACAAGCATAAAATCCTCTACACCTGGCTGTGGCACGTGTCCAACTGGCTGTCAGCAGCGTGGAGCAGGCAGCAGCAAGCCTGGGGACTAAAGCGACATGCCACATGCTTTTTTTTCCCCCTAGTGCTGCTCCCATTGAGACTTATTGTTTTATTCTGTCACTTATTCGCTTCATGGCTGCCTTAATCTAATGCAATTTAAGCCACTTACATTTTTCATACAGTGCACATTAGCGAGTTAGTACTGCCTGAGCGGGCCAGGTTAAGGACCTTCCTGAAGGGCATTGTCACTGTTACAACCTCCCTCATCCTGGGACCTATTTGCTGTCTCATACACTTTCTTGCACTCTTTCTCACCCCATTGTGGAACGGATGCAGGGCTACTTTACGCTGGGTCTCCCCAATACGTAACACAAAACCTATTTGCACACTTGAATGGCCCAGTATCTATTCCAAATATACAGCTTTTTTGTTTTCATGACTTTCTTTTATTGACCAGATAGTATATTACACTGCATGAGAGAAAGGGCCCAGGGTGAGGTAGTACTTGAAATAAAGACAAACATAAATCTCTCAGCGGTTCACCTAAGCCACAGCAAAATGCGATCTAATAAATGACAGAGTTGTGGCTTAACATTAACATTACACTTACACTACAGTGGCTTGCAAAATGGAGATAATGAATTGTGAGCGTTCATATGTGTACGCCTGTGTGTGTGTGTGTGTGTGTGTGTGTGTGTGTGTGTGCGTGTGTGTGTGTGTTTATGATCATGTTCAGCCCTGATGAGCATATTCAACCTTGCACACACACAAAAACCTTCCACTGGCTCACTTAAAACAGTTTGTTCTTGTGGGGTGGCAGGGCAAGGCCAGACCTTCTTTTGCATTCAGCATTACATAATAGTTATATAGTGATGCTTTACTTGTGGAGGAGGTGTGTGTGTGTGTGTGTGTGTGTGTGTGTGTGTGTGTGTGGCAGCCCAGGTGAGAGCAGCAAAGTGACTTTAGCTGGATTTTTTTAAACATTAACAGACAAAAAATGAACTGTTTTTATTAAGGCTCTTTACATTAATGACCTTGCACCTCATCACTCTTTTGCTCACTTTAAACTCTCACTTTGTCTCATTCCCTTGCACTTTCTGCCTCCATCCCATTGGTCTTTCAAGCCACCATGGCGGTTGTCAGAGATGGATAGGAGCATTGTGGCTATAGAAACTCACATCGATCCTCTCGCCTGCAGTCCACACCCAAACCTGCTGACTCCCAGCAGAAAATAAAGGGAGACAGAAAAACGTCAACCCTCAGCTCTTTCTCCTTCTTCCTCCCCCACCCCTCTGTTATCACAACCATCAACAATACAGGTCATTCTGCCACTTTTTGGTCACTCTTCTTTCCTCACGATCATGCATGCCATTTTCTATCTCACCCTTTTCTCGCCCCTTTTATCAGATGTGACTTTCTCCTGTGTTTGCTCCACTGTTCAGCTTTTTTTTTTTAATTCCAAGATCAAATTTTGCAATTCCTCTCCCCATCTCTCATATTTCTGTCTATCTTTCACCCCCTCTTCTTTGCATGTGCTCCTTTCTGCTTCCCTCTGCACATCTATTGCTGTGTACACAAACACAGACCATCAAACACACATTCACACATCCATTTCCCTCTGTCTTCCTCCCCTGCTGTTTGTAGCCCATATTGGAGGCTCAGTCATAGGAGATTAGCCACAGATTTGATCAGAGTCTCTGCAGTTGCCAAGGTTGAATCTGTGGCATGAAGATTTACACCAGACTCTTAATAACTCGCATGTTAGGGTCTTGAGCCTGGTGTCTGTATTTCAGCTGTGCTGGGCTTTTTAAAAAGGGGAGGCCTGTACAGCTCACATTCATTTCTGCGCTAAAAGATTTCAACATGAATGGGTTTTGTCATGAGCCAGTTACCTGATCCCATCATCTTTCATTAACTGGTGCCCTCCAGGTGTTTTATTATTCAGGCTGTAGTTAAGTAGGTTAGTTAAAAATACTGAAGTTATTAAAATCATTGAATAGGCTCACTACAAAGGAGATCTGTCATTAGAAAAAACACCTATCTTCATAGATTTTTTTTTTTTTTTTTTTAAAGGGACGCAATTAAAACAACATGTTTTGATTTTGAATGATACATTTGAAAAATAATTTTCTTATTCAAAATAGAGAACTCTTAGAACCCTTCAAATATGAAATGATGAAGGATTTCAAAGAGAACAAAATGTATTTTTCATGAAAGATACAAGGAGAGCCAACCCACTACTGTGTGCCCTAGAATATCAAACATTTTATCTTTCTGCAAGAAGAAAGGCGTGGTATATAAATTTTAAAAGGGACTTACTTGCTAATTTCCCTGATTAGTGAGTCGTTCTTCACTATTTTTCCAAATCAATCACCATTCAGTAATATTTAATCCCCTAATGATGACTGTTCTTACCTGTGTTTGAGCATTAACACAGTGGCCCTGTGATTTGATGCATTGCATATTCACTTTCTAATAAGCAAAGCGGGACCATATTACACATTCAGTTTTCCATCACACAGCCCTAATTTATAGAGCGTTTTCATCAAAGCCTGCGCCAAGCTGCAAGATCAATGGGCGTCATGTTTCCTGATGTAGATTGATACTAGACGACAGTAGAATCGGTACGAATTCAGCTCGCGTCTGTTTACAGTTTGGTATGCAGCCACGCTATTATGATACGGCGGCTGCCAATGAGTTGACAGTCAGAAGGCTAAGAGCTTCCCCTCTCTCTACTGCGATAAGACAGATCTGATCTGCTCCTTCACTTGGCTGATGTCAGCAGTATCATTAGAATAAATGAATCACCATATTGCACTGTCTCTGCTTCTCCCTCGCTTCATGCATACAGGAGGAGGCGTCGATTGGCAAAAACTTGTGTACAATCTCGGTTAATTTGTTTTTCATTTATTGACCTCTGTACAAGAACACATGTATTTGAGCTCTCCAAATGTTAAAAAAAATCCCAGTTTATTTACACAAATAGTGTCCGTGTTCCTCATTAGGCCTCCAAATGAAGCCTTAATGAGTTAATTGGCTTGTTACGTGGATTGCTCCCAGGGCAGTCGGTGTGGGTTGGCTGTCATTCGTCAAAGGCCCCCACAAACGGTAAAAAAAAAAAAACGGGGAGCTGTCTGGACCAATCAGAAGCAGAGAAGGGAGGGAGCATGAGGAAGCAACATGTGAAAAATGTGGTGGTCACTGGCTGATTTAATAGTGTGTGGCAGTTCAGTGGCTCGCCACTCCAGAACTGGACAGTGGCTATCTCTCAGTCTGCCCTCATTCTCACAGCAGAACACTGGGTGAGGGGTGACTTTCAATTAGCAGAATGAGCCTAATTAATCAGTGAGGAGGTGATCTGTAATGCGAACCAGCAGCATTGCCCACTCATCAGTGTGATGGGGTGAGAGGTTTTGCTGGTTCTGTCGCCATGTCGCAGTGACCTTCACTGCTACAGATGGGGACCCACAGAGTGCACACATGACAGCCCAGAATCACTATAACCCTCATTACTGAGCAATATGGTAGAAATTTCTTTTGTTGTTGTACATATTGCAAGTGACCTGTGCATGATTGCGTTGTCAGCTACAAGGCTTGGAGCATGAAAAGGAAATTTCCTTCCTCTGTGTTTAGAAGATTAGTTCAAATTAATCACACGATGTTCCCCTGAAAATGTAACATATTGTTTGTTTGTCCAACCTACTTTCACAAGCTTAGGTGTAAGATGAAGAATATGTCTGTCTCGTAACTGGTCCAGCACAGACCGACATTTCTGAGTGAAGGAGATTCATATTGATTGACAGAGTCTCTTGGAACAGTGACTTGGAAGGAGTCAAGAAGCCCCTCAGACCAGGAGAGTTTATTAAGAAATTGTAAAGGTTATGTTACAGGTTAAACCCAACAATATTTTTATTATATTCCAAAGAAGCTGGACAGCCAAGGACTGCCTGGCATGCTTCACAGACCTGTCAGGGTATCAAGATTGTCCTCCTTAAAATAACTGGATATATATTCAACACTGCTGAAAAACTATCCAGCATGGAAACCTGTATTTTTGGAAACATTTTCCTTTATGTTTAAGTTTAATTACAATAAAGCAAGAGGAATTATGGTTATGTGTCACTACAAAACATATTTTTGACTCGACTTGACCACAAAAGTGGTGTTTTTATAACTGTACACTGTGATTTGTGTTTGTGAATATTACCAGTGAAGTTTCTTAGGATTCATCACATTCATAATGTTAACTACTGCCTCATTGAGTTATGTAAAGCCGATTCCAAGTTAGTGAAACTTAGGTTGACACTCATATTAAAAAAAGCTTCAGCTTAAGTGAGTTTCATAATGCCTTTGATCCTCAGCACTGTAAACTGCAATCTACAGTAATTAAGCTAATTAGCCTCATGGACAGTGTCTTCAGAACGTATCTCAATCCTCTATTTTTGCACACGTGTCAGGTATGTATGTATGTATGTATCTAAACTATATCTAGTCCATACGCTCTTTAGACACTGATTAACTTAATTCACCTGGCCACAGTTTAGAGTACCACAGTACTTTCTGAAACCATAATGTGTATTTACATGTTGAAGACGTGGGAACGCAGGTGACAGCATAAAACTTTTAACACACGAGTAAATGTATGCAGAGAGCTTGTTTTGTGTGTGTTTGCAGTGTTCATATGTATGAGGTGTGTACTTGAGGTACTGGGAATGGCGTGGGTGTTGATGGCGCATTCGTATTGGCAATGGACTCTGGCAGATCTCCCTCTTAAGGCTAAAATGTTTGCACTTGACTAAAAGCAGAACGCCCACACACGCCCAAGCTTTTCATAACTAGCTGGCTGTTATACAAGTTGAATGTGATTCTAGCTGCTCCATGGCATCTCTCCTTTTCTTTCTGTTCCTGCTTCTTTCTGTCTGTAGTGATAACGGCATCATAGATCGCTTCAGAAGCAGAAGTTTCACAAATGGTTTTACAAGGGCGCAAATTGTCGTCAAATCCATTTGCTTTCTATTCATCACGTAATATTGTGTTTTGTTTAATTGACTGTGAACCTGCTGGTGTGCATCCAACTTGTGTTCGGCAGACGCCAGGCCTCACAAATGAGTCTGAGGGGAAATAAGAGCAACAGCAAATTAGTCAATTCACATGCATGTCAGGTTCCTGCATTTATAGTGACGTGAACTGATGGACTTGATAGGCAGCAGAAAAAGAACAACTGGAAAAACAACTGCAACTGTGCGATGATCTAATGATGGAGCGATTTCTTCTTCGCTGTCACCTAAGTGCATTATCAGGAGTTAATGCCCAATGTTTCCATGTTCTGTGCGTCACCTATAATGTTCACTTCTCTGCAGACTTCTAATTACAGAGGTGCACGCTCATAAAAACATACATTTATAATTATGCTCTTGCACTTAAAAAGGCAAACACTTGTGGCAAAAAGCTGTATTTGTAAGGTGTAATAGTCAGTGATTTGAAAAAGTTAGAGAACTAAAACACATGTTAAGAGGCGCTGCAGAATTTTATGATGTCCTCAGTGAATGCCAGGAAACCCAAGACTCTCTGTATATCTCTGAAATGGCAACCAGTGACATAAAGTGGCAAGAAGGTCACAGATCACTGGGTTTAATTGTCCCTGATGGGTGGCACCCAGGGCAAAACTGGGACTGCTTTACTTGACTTGGTCAATATGTGCTCATGGTGTGTGTGTGTGTGTGTGTGTGTGTGTGTGTGTGTGTGTGTGTGTGTGTGTGTGTGTGTCTGTCACATTGTGTCTGCTTGTGTGTGAAAGAAAGACAGTAAGATAGAAAGAGAGCGAAGGAAAGTGAGTGGCATTTTCTTCCTACTTGCATTCTGTTTTAACTCTCATCCCATCAAATGTCCCATCACGTTAACATCTCTTTGTCGTTCCCTCCACGGCACAACTCCAGGGCCTGTTTCATTAGCTGCTATTTTAGGCAGCAGCCCGTGTTGTTTTCCTTAAATTATACTTAGTTATGAGCCTTCCAACTTTAAAAATCCTGTCAGGATTTCAGTCTCATTTGACCCTTTCCCCAGAAGGTGGTTTGTGGAGTGCAGTCATGCGTCGGCTCGGTCTTGCCGGCTGTCGCTCATGTTGACAGTTTTTTTTTTTTTTATCCTCACGCTGAGCAGCAGGCCATCATGCATTGGTAGGCCTCCATAAAATAGAAATGAACACTGATATCCCCCTCTGAATTATATTAAAACGTTTGTAAGTGTGACTTGACCTGGCTGGGTAGATGCACTAAAAGCCGGTCCAGGACCTCTTTTGACAGCAAGGGACCCAATCTCTCGCTTCAGCACTCGTGTTTTTAGGAAGCTGTGTAAGTGGCCTGGGCTGTTCAGATAATTAGCAAATGAAGTGGTTTCACTATATAAGTCAGTAAGCCCATCATGCTCGCCTGCTAGAAAGCTGGTACTGACAGGCATGCATTTAATAACTGTAATTAGCAATATCCCCTTTTCCTTCCTTCTGATGAGGGTTCATCTGCACACAAAAAGGATTGTTGTGTCAAGATTTATGTCCAGGCTAATGTATTTCTTTGCTGTGAAGGAATCCCCATTCTCCACGTCACTATGGTGGTGCTAATCAGAACAACACTGTCCATTCATTTTCTTGCAAATTAGCTAATGATTACACAGAAATGCTACTGTAATAGTTGATTCATGATTACTGACTTAATTAGGCATCTACTGTATATTAGTTACAGCAAAAATGAAGTTTACAAAGGTTTTTGACGATGCTTGCGCTCAGAAATGTAAGTTTGATGATGAATTTTAAAACTTTTTACTATTTCAATATGAGAAATAATTTCCAGCTTATATATAGGTATAATATATACTTCCCACTTAGAAGCAAACATTTAATTTTCTTGTCACCTGGCTCACTAATAGCTGTCTTTAAATGTACTACACAACCATATATTTTTTATTTGTTGATACACCTGAATAGGATTCTTCAGGGGACAACTATATCCAAATATTTTATTCCATAGAGCAATTCAAAGTCTCCTTCAATATCAGCCCTCCCTGCATCAGCGCAAGCTGTGCCAAAAACTCATTAGAACTTCTACCGATCAGAAATGAGTGTCATGGGACAAAGGGAACCGGGAGTAAGCGATACAATTGACTTTCAAAGATTTGAGCAAGTTGAGTCCACACATCGATACAGAACCAGAATTTTTATCACATGTGGAATTGGATCAGTCACTTTGGATTGGAGAAGCAATTCACAAGGGAGCGCGTTAGGATGGCGGTGTAGGCTTAGCAGACTGATCAGCCGGGAAACAGGTACCATCAGAGGCGGGGAAGATTGCAAAACCCCAGCTTTGATGGATGAGCTACAGACCCACACTAATGCTAACTCCTGGCAATGAGGCATTGCCTGTCCCTGCACATATTCAGTTTGGAAGAGAAAATGAGGGTGCAAAAAGCTCACCAGCACTCTTGCACATCATGTAAATCTACGCCTGCAGTTTATCGGTATGTTGTTGTTGCCTGTCCAGTGCATGTGTAATGAGTCAGCGCTGGTTTGCATAGCAAGAGTGTTAGTATGCTTAAAAAGACTAATTAAAGACATCACTGTAAATCATGTCTGTGGAAGGTGATGTCCAGCACTGTGATCTTTAACCATTGCCAGTCAACTCCACTGAATTCAGGTTCAGCTATTAGACCATCCAGATGGTTATGGTGGCTTGGGAACAGGTTTAAAACAAGGCTGATCCATTGTCTGCCGTAGCTCTGTGTGTGGCACGATGTTTGAAGCCATTTTGTCTCCCCAGAAGCTGTCTCAAGCTCTCAGTAGCAGGCTGATATGAAGTGAAAAAAAAAAAAAAAACAATTCCATGTGCTTTTCCTTGAAGTCATTTCACACGCACTTATAATCTCTTTAGAAGGAAGAAGAAGAAGAAAGCTATTGCTGCAGCTCCTTTTGTTTCCCCTCTTCCCCATCAGAAGCACTCTGGATAGGAAGCAAACTAGAACAAAGAGACAACAGGGACCAACACAGAAAAATAAATCTGCTGATTTAATCAGGTTGCTATGCCTGTCTCTCACGAAGTGGGTTTAGTACCTGCCTCCAAGACAGGAGGGAGCTCCAGCAGAGTCAACCAGCATCTCGCTGATCTAGTGTAACCAAGAGAGGAGATAATGTCACTCCTCCGGGGGGCATGCAAGTTCAGGTACTGTTTAATTATCAGCTTAATAGAACATGTCTTCAAGACTTTAAAAGTGAGTAAAACCGCCAGTGTGAGTTATTATCCAAATGACCAGTTGAATTTGGTAATTAAGGCTGGGAGTGAAGAGGAAATGTGTAAGCCAGTTGGACTCTCAGGAGGCAGTCGGACCACACCTGGTGCTGGCTAACCTTCTCCTATGAGATGCTTTAGCCCACGGATCTTCAACATGCTCCCACAGCTGCAAGCCCAGTAGGAGATCCCGGCACTAGAGGACCAATTTAGAGCCGAGTTGGACGATTGAATCATGGAAATATAACTGGCGGAGCATATGAAACACATAATTTCTCACCAGTCCTACTCACTGATCTCATCATGAAATCCTGCAGGAGCAAAACTGGGTCTTGATGTGCTATGCAAGCATTCCAGCAGTGCCTTGATGTAAATACGTGTTGGGTAACAAGGAGGAGGAACACAACAGAGCCAAACCAGGAGGCAGCCTCCGGGGAAATCACAGCTCCAAGTAGCGTCCGTCCAACTGAGAGAGGCCCTCCAATTCATAAACAAGGCTGGGGTATTTAGGCAGAAAGCGAAAGCAGGGCACTTTGATTTAATCTACATCAATGTCAGGCACTTTGTGACAGCTTATGGGGAGAAATACAGTGGACTGTGTGTTAACCCTCATGACACACTCCCTGATTCACATTGCCTGTCTGATAGACGCTGCCTCAACCAGGGGAGCTGACTGACATAGTGACTCACAGCAACACAAAGTCTCTTTACAGGTGCTGAGGGAGTGGAGACCCAAGAGGCTGCTCCTGGAGTCTCCCACCCTGCCAGTACTTCGGAAAGCCAGGATGCAAAGAGGCTAACAGAAGAGGTTGTGTAAAGATTACTCTTCTATGGTCGAGAGGTGAATGGATTGTAACGAAAGAGTGAGAGTGAATGGCGACATCATCAATGAAGGAAACAACTGGCCATCTCTGTAGACCTGAGGGGGTGTGTTTGTCTTTTTCAGATCAATAGCCCCTACAATGATGCCCTGAAAGACAATTTATGGGGCATAAAGGACAGGCGCATTGGTTCAGCTCCAACTGCCCACCTTGAGCCCCTGAGATTCTCTTGATTGTCTTTTATTCAGTTTTTATCCTTTCACACACTTTCACCTCTACTTTTCCTTTTTTGTCATATGATTTGCAATCTTTCTGCTAATCTCCTGATGTGGCAGTCATATTGTCTTACTACTCTTTTAACATAATTTTTCAAAATCACTCTTTATCTGTCAGCGAGAGTACATCTCTTTTTCCATCCTCCTCTCTTTCATCTCTGTCTCTCTCCCCACTCTCCCTCACTCTCTCTATCTGTGCCACTGTGCCAGCTGTGTGATGAGCCAGGGGCTGATAAGCGGTGGTCAGCCCCTCTCCAGATGGCAGCCTGAGCAGCAGCTGCCTGGGGGGTGTGAGGGTGGGTGGTGATGGGCTGAGAGGGTTTGTCAGGGAGGAAGATGCGGAGCGTAGGGATGATTACAGTTTTGTTGCATTTCCAGGTGAAAATGGGCACACACAAAAGAAAATCAATTGTCGGCAGCATGTTATGGTCTGCCTGCAGAGTCGCTGTGACAGTCTCTCTGCTGTGCGGCTTCCGTTCCGTCGCCGGAGGTGCTGTGACAGTGGTTCGGCTTTGTGGAGTTGTTGCTGGAGAATGCCATCCCTGGTCTGGAAGTGACATGCTTCCCTTCCCATATGACATCCCTCTGCCGTGGTAGCCTGGGGGGAAGAGCTGCAATGGGGATTTTCTCCATATGCAGTGGAAGCGGTGATCTAAGCATGAGCATCATCATTGGTTCGGGTTAAGCGTACTTGTTATGCGTCACAAATTTGTCAAATGATGTCTGTAAAAAAAACAGCCTCCCACAATATTTGCTTCTATGTGAGTCACTGATGTGCCATCACACCCTGGTACGTGATGCAACCCTAATTCATTTCATCTGCAAAGCTGGATATGAAATCAGTGGCCTTTTGTTTTAGCCAATGTGCTCTGTCACTGTCCTGGCTTGTCTCTATGAGTATTCACAATGTGGGTCTGAGCAAGGGGCCACTGCACAGGAAGAACACTCAAAACAGTTGATAGCCTCAGCTGTTTCAGCAAAGCCAAAGTGTAATTCCTCACATGATTAACTTTTTCAATCGATACACTCATAAATCTTCGAAATAAAAAGTAAAATTCAATACAAGTCCTGTGTGAGCAGCGGCTGTTTCTAGTCACTGTCTGGAAAACCTTTTACACGTCTGACACAAACCAAACAACATCCACGGATGCATGTTCATGTCACTGTTGATCTTTTCACAATGTTTATACCATTTCCTCCAATTCCTTCCCTTTCCTCTATTCAACCCGCCACCCTCCCACCCAACCACAACCCCTCACACTTGGATCCAAACAGGAGCTAAACTCTCTCAGCAGCTCCTCCATCCACTTCAAACAAGGCCTGTTTTCTTAGAGCTGTCTGTGGGAAAAGCCAGCTCCAGCAATGGAGGGTCTCCAAGGGACTTATATGAGAGGCATACAAGAGAAAAAGGGGTGGGAGAGTCAGAGTGGAAAGAGAAGGATTGGGAGAGAAAGGGAGTGAGGAGAGATACCCCCTGTGCATGACAATGAGGAGACCATTCAATTAGCATCGCTTTATGGCCCCTGATGTTGATTACCTCAGACAGGCCAGCAAGTTCCATCCTTTTACTGATTAAAACCAAGAAGAACGCTGCAATGAGACACTTGGAGGGATTGGTCAGACAGTGCAGGCTTCCTAATTTCTGTTTCATAAGCAAGGAGAAACAAGGTCAGTGTATTCCTGGAAACTTGTGTGCGAGTCCACATGTGTGTTCCGTTTTCACCAACAGGTAATTGGATGTAAATCGAACACAAGCTTGGAAAAGAAGTCACTAGATGTGTTATTTTTTAAAATACATCTTCCTCACATGATTCGCATCCACCATGAAAAGTGGCGCTCGACACGTGATTAATTACACTCAGAAATGTCATTACCCCCTACAGGGTAATCAGGCTGGCTTCCAGAGGGCTGTGCTGATTGCCAAATGTGTCAACAGTGAGAGTCTTTGATGATGGTCCGGTTACGCGAGCGTCATGGCCGATGATTCTCAATTTAGAGAGTGGACGCAGCTTGCTGCTCCGTGCCCCCAGTTCATCAAAGCGGGAGTCATCTTATTTATCCTTTCGGTGCACCATCTTTCAGTCTATGTAGTCATTACTCTACACAGTCTCTCAAACCATAAGGTTTTTTTCACCGTGCTGCCATTCCTCCTGAGTATTAACAGTGATGTGATAATTAGTTCAATCATATTTTATTTTGCAGGAAAAACCCTGTCAGACGACTTGAGAACTGTAGATATGAGAGCTTTAGAAAAGCTTTATTAATGTTCTCTAGTTTGGCATTTGGCACCATCAGTTAGGAGGCATCCAACTGCAGCAGGTAAATCAGAAAGACATGCAATACACCCAAATGTTGTCTGTGTAACTATAAATATTCAACATTTGTCTGCGTTCTCACCTGCTTTCATGTTTGTCCCAGCCTGTTTTCATGGCATCACTCAAGGTGACACTGTCATCAAATGTCGAGTGGAATAATTGTGGGCACCGGAAAATAAACACTGACATTAGTGCCTCAAAGGCCACTTGCAGCAAAGTCTCTGTCTTGCCTGTCTGCTAACAGGAACTGTGACAGACAGTTTTGATGTCCAAATGGGCAGGGGTTGAGGTGAGAGGAAGTGGGAGGGAGGAAAGGTGGGAGCTGAGTGAGGGACCAGAACAAGCATGTGGTGTTTTTAATCACGATTTTTCCAGTGCTGGCTGCATGTTTGCGATGTTTGTTGCTTATTTAATAATTCATCCCAAAGCCACTGACCCACTCAATTAAATCCCCCACGACTCTATGTTACATTTTCCCTTTTCTCCAAGAATGTAGAGTAGAGAAGACAAATAAATATTGCAATTTCAATATTCAAACAGTTGCGGGGAGGGATAAACAAGCGAGGGGAATTGGTAAATACGATTGCCTCGGTAATTAAAGAACGCAGGCAAAAAAGGACTGGAAGAAAAGGAAAGGGGTATGGACGGGAGGATGTGTTAGTCATATCTAAAATGTGTTAGTGACAAGATTACATAAAGAAAAATAGAAGAGGATTACAGAGGGGCAAGAGGGGAGGAGGAGAAGAAATGGGAGAAGGAGTAGGAGGAGGCAGGAATTGGATGAGGTCTCTAAAGCCCTGAGGTGTAGACTTAGACCGCCATGACCTCACTGCTGAAGCCTAGTAGATGAGGTGTGTATACATGTGGGTATTTTTGTGCACAGATTTTGAGTGGGCATAGCAAACTGTGTGTGGATGTGTGTGAAACAATGAGAGATGAGAAGAAATACAGGTAAGATATAAAGCAAATATACTGAGAATGTTCATGCTGGTGTTGTCTGCTGTACAGTATAAATATGTAGAGGATGAGAGCTGCCATTTGTGTATATGTGTAAAGGGTTGATCGAGTGTGACTCGATTTTCAGTAGAGGATTGTTTTTTTCAGAATAACGATACCCATCAACCTCTCCCATTGAGTCCTTCATGGCCTTTGCTGCCAGCAGCTTTGATGGGGGGCATGTGCTTGAGAGTGTAGCGGTGTGTTTGCCTGTGCCTTTTGTGTGTGTTCATGCGCATTGCATGTGCACACCTGTGGGTGCACTATGGTTCAGTGCTTCTCTGAACCTCATTCAGTCAAAGGCACGGGCAGCGATAGAAACTGAACAGCATGTGGACATTTGCTGGAGTGGACAGAGGGTGGAGATGTGTATTTTGCAGGGCATCAGAGGGTGGGGAGTGTCTGTTTTAGCGGGAGTGGTGGCTGGCAGCTGGAGGTGAAGCTGGCGGCAATGAAAAGATGGCGAAACAGGGAGGAGGAGATGAGGAACCAGCAAGCAAGTGGCGAACTTGATCAATGGCACGGCGGGCGCGTCTAGAACAAAGTGCTCCGGCCCTGTGTGTTGATGTGGTGGAAATTGCATCTTCAGGGAAACGTGCTTGATGAGATTGTGGGATCAATAGAGGACGGGGGCTGCTGAGCGGCTGCAAAGGCAACGGAGACCGTAGCTGGGACTGAATGAGAATGGGAGGTGCAGAACAAGGCTTCGTAACCTTACTCTGATGGTCTAATGCAATATGTCACCTTAGTCACCAGAGAGGCTGAGCCGGAGAAGTAGGGGGAAGGGCCCTGACAACAGCAAATGCTGTTAAGGTCTTTGGAATCCAAAAGCAAATTAAACAGATTCAATTTCACCAGAGCAGTTCTGGGATTGGCTGAGAGGCTTTAAATGGGCCATGGGTGCGTAATGGTCATGCCACACATGCAGCAAATCTAAGTTGCATCACCAATCAAATCACGCAGACAGACAGCTTACAAGTAAGATGATGAGCAGTTGAGGTTTGACTTTATTTTAGAGCGACATTTAAAAATATTTAATAAGCACACAACGTTTTTCTTTCCCTCTCTTTTCCTATCTGTCTCTCAAAACACACAGCAGCCCGTCTCCACAAGGGCCTGATTACACACTCATTCATAAGACCTCTATCAGACAAACACACACATGCACACGCACGCACACATACAAAACACTCATCCAAGTCGAGCAATGCGGCAGAGATTTTTTTTTCCCCCCCTCCCCGCCTATACAAGGCTGTTTCTATGGCAACAAGCTTCAGTTTCTGGCACTGAAAAGTGGAAACTTACAGGAAGTATGAGCAGCCTCCAGGGGGCAGGCACGGGGGTGGTTGGAGGACTGGGTTAGTGGTCGGGGAAGGTTTTAGGAAGGAAGATGCCCCCAGGTTTAGTTTACGACCCCAATCGTTGCCAATTATTCTGTCTCCTCTTTTCTTCCAAGCCTTTAATTCCATCTCTCTTGTGTTATCTGTTTATCCATCTTCCTGGCTTGCTCTCCTCATTCAGCTAAACCAGTTTGTTTACATATAATCAAAGACGCCTGACTGGCATCAAAGCATCTGCAGCCAAAATGAATTCCCATGCAAATGGGGGGCTTTGTTAGTTGGTCTCAAGGCCTGACATGTAGGTCAAAACCGCCTGGAGACAGACAGCGCTTCATTTCTTCCAATGTGTATGTTTTTTGTCTTTCTCGCTCCCACTAATATTCCCTGACAAGTCCTTTTCCCCTCCTTCCTCTGAGATTAAAGAATTATTCTGCTCACTTTTGAGCTGGTTTCATGGAAGATTTATCAATGTCTTACCTGTAATCTTGACAGCGGAGTGACCAAGACTATGTAAGTGGTTGAGAATCCTTCAGTCCTGAAATATAACCCTAGGCATGGAAAAACACATTACAAATGCAGCGCCATGCAACTGCAGCTTGATTATCTGCGGCAAGAAAAGTATTCTTTTCTTTTCCCGAAGATGAGTGTCTGTTTGCGTTGTGGAAAATTTGCCTGTAGGGGACAGGCTGATAGCTTGGCAGTGGCACTGGTGAACAAACTGGAGGCCACTTTCACACCTAAGTCTTGCATGACTTAGTGCAATATTAATGTCTCTCTTCATTGCCATCCTCTCCCTTCACCTCACTTCCTCTTTGGAGAGATTGTCAATGTGACTGCGACAAACATCTAAGCCTTTTCTTTTTATATCCTTTCGTTACTCTTGGTTGCTTCGGCTTACACTTGCGGTGTCTCTTTCTTTCACCTTCCATGTATTTGTTTCTTTTCCTGCTCCTTACCGATCCTTCTATCACGGTGCTTTACATTCTTCCACACTCTTTTAGCTTCTACATCAAAATGACTATGATTGACATATCCAAGAACGATCCCACAGCACACATGACTTTCAAAAGTGATTTTTGTTTCACATAGAAGTATGACATACACGTATATTTAAAGATATTTCATTCACAGCTTTTCTCTTCCACTTGATCCCAATGGATTTACAGGTTTGCACACTTATCAGTTGCTTCACAAGGTGAAGTGTAGACTGTGTAGGTGGTATTTATGAAGGTTGAACTCAAACATTGTATTTGCAACAAAGGTAGACAACTGGGATACATGATAGTCTTTCTTACTTACAGTTTATCCACACCGCACAGATTGAGCAAGGATTAATGAAACATGCGACCAGGGTTAAGAAGGAGAAAATTCTTTTTTCATCATGGACTTAAAGCTCGGTCTTCTTCACACAGTAAACTCTGCTACAACACTCCAATTCCACAGCCCTCCTGGGAGAAAGTTAAAAAATCTCAACAACCTTCCTGCCTTTTATATCAAAGCAGTCCTACTCTATTTAGAGCTATAATTCAGACGGGAAAGATTGGAGTGACTTGGATTTGGACATACAATTTTTGCAACTACATAATGTGCCTCTGCTGTGTGAGCCACCTGAATGGAAAGAGATGTCTTGCTCTCGGTGGATGAGTATTCAGAGTGAGTTACTTGGAATATGGCTGGCTAACTTGAAATTCTGTGATCGGCTCAAAAACTTTGAAGATGCCTCTGACCGGCTCTGTAAATGAGTTTTTCTTATTTTCCCTCCACTGCATTCGGCTCCTAATCCTCCCATGAGTCAGTGTTTCTCTTTCTCACTGTGTTCTTTTGGCTTGCTTCCCTCCCTATGTTCATCTCCACACTCCCTCTGCCACTTTTTTTTTCTCTCATGCTCCATGTCTCTCTTGTTTACCTTTGTTCTCTTTTGATTGGTCTTAGACAAGCCCAATTCTTCTGACCCTTGGTACCCTGTCCTGCCTCCAGCCTTTACAGAGGAATGAACAAATCTGATGATCAATTCTCTTTCCCTTTTGCAGCACACACACACACACACACACACACAAACACATGCACACATCCCAAGCTGCCATACAGCGCAGAGATCAGCTCAGCCTAACTGCCTGCCAACCATTTACCACACCACATCACCATCCCTGTCACCTGTCCCCACGCCCCACCTGTGCGCCGCTGTGCCTCAGTCTATTCCCATCTACTTCCTTCTTCCATTACTTTCTACAGTAAGTCTGCTGTTATCACCTTTAATTACCCACTGTGCCAAAGCTTCACCTCCTACAGGTCTTGGACCCTTGATTGTCTTACACCTCCACCTAGACATCAATCCTCCAACATCAGTTTATCCTTCTCCTACTTGTTCACAATTATCGCCCGAGTTTCTCTCTTTTTTCCTCCCTATTGTTTCTTGATACTTTCATCTCTCTTTCCTCTGCTCCCTGTGACTGTCCAACCCAAGTCTCTGCTGAGCAAGCTCCCTAGTCCTCTAGATGTTTTCCACTCAGCTCTAATTAAAGGCTCTCTGATATGAACACCCATTTTCTACTACCCTGAGTCCTCTTCCTTGAACAGCCATGTAGTGTGGGCTCATTAAATACGTATCTGTTGCATAATGAATGTCTGCCACTTGCTAATGGGTATCTGTCATTTAGTTGTATGTCTTCTGTTGTATGTACAACACTTAAGAATTATTTCCTGGGTCATCCAAAAGCTGTTTTTTTTACTGGGGCAAATTAGTTTCAGCTGGGTATCTGCAGCCCTTTGCTTTGTGTATTGCATAATTTGTTTTGCCTAGTGTAGTTGGATTAGAGATGTCACTCTGCTAGCAGGCACTGGAGCCTCAAGGTCAGTTGTTAACAGCTCCTGTGAACTATCCTTCTACCTCCCGAAATCCGCATTTTTCAGTTGAAAGGTGTTTTAAAAGCCAGAGGAGACCCATGGGCTTAGAGGTTAGAGGCTGCGTCAACCAGTTAGAGTTGTTTACATTTGAGCAAGCCTTGAGGACACGAAGCAGGTTTCACGCACCTGTATGGGGGACATTGTACAGATTCCAATCAAAACTCCGAAAATGAGGAGATTAGTGCTAGTGCTGTTTCCAGTTATTATACTCCTGTCCTAACGGCTAGCTGAAAACCTACAGAGCCCTTTAACAGCTCTTTGTCCAAAGAATAGTCAAAGCAACAATGTTGGACAAGGCATAGCCTTTATACAGGTGTCAGGTTGTGTTAAAAGTAGAGCACCTATTTGTCCTATTCATCTGTAGTGTTTTTGACCCCTTATCCTCCATCTGAGCAGCCAGCATCCTCCTGACCTCAATTTGTTGCTTCACATCCACAAGACCCAGGCTTCAAAGTTCTTGTTACGAGTGTGTCTGTCTCCCCCTTTTTCAAAGTTCCTTTTGAAGTAAAAGTTCAGTCTGGAACATTTCACGACCAAATTATGTTTCAGCCATTTCCTTGATTTCCTATTGATTCCCATCTGTCTTGGTTGGGTGGAAAAGGAGAAAAAAAAAAGACGAAGGGAAGGTGGTGGATCGATGTTAGCTTGACCTCCCATGAGAGGTTGACTTTGATGTGTTTCTGATGAAAGTCATTAAGCATTTTTGGTTTGCCAGTCTGAGATAAGGGAAAAAATTATTACAGTTATTATTATTATTATTATTATTATTGAAAATGCTACTGCAAAATTCAGATTTTCATAAAATTTTCAGTGGCCTTCCTTCATATTGAATTTGCAAATGCTGTGACTGTTATCGAAAATCGTTGAAGGACATCAATTTGTGTGCTCAAGGCCAACTTCGAAAATTATTAAGGCAAATATCTGTATCCAAAGTAAGCACTGAAGATGTATGGCACTGCATTACTAAATATCCCCCTGCGGCTGTTTCTCTACTTTTATTGTGTCTCTGTGACTGTGGTCACACGCTTGATGCACACTGAATAGGGACATAGAGCATTTTGCATTATTTCCATTACTGCATGAGGACGATATAGAGTCCCAGAACCATACAAATCCAAAGTCCAGATGCTTTCCCTTAAATATACAATCAAAATGACATGCTGTTCATGCCCATGTAATTAGAAAACTCAGTCATTAATTATGGTAGTGTAGTAGACCTCAAAACCTCAACCCACAAATGACACAGCTGCATGCAGCAGTCCCCTCTGTGTACTCTGTATCTCCATGCCGTATTCCTACTGCAACCCAATACAGCACTCCCTCACTAGTCATCCTCCATGGCTTTGGCCAAGCGTGCAAATGGCAAATGGACAGCGGGCGCCCCAGTGGCCCTCTCAGCCCATGTCTTATTCATGAGCAGGGGTCGGCGTGATGCCCCTCGTCACACACCATGTCAGAAACATACTCTGCTCTGTGCACGGAACCCTCTTACCAGACTCTCCCTCCAAACCTCTTCCTACCCACTAAAACCCCATGACATTTTCACTTTATTTGCTGCTGCGCTCCTATCCTGCCTAGGAAGGAAAGTGATAATAGTAATAGCCAACCGTAACGACAGGAAACACTCAGCTGAAATGTAATCCAATGCAACATCCAGCTCGCAGCTTGTCACCGCTCCCTCTGTAAGTCACACAGATGCTGCGTGAATATGATAATGTGATTGCCGGTGGTGTTTCCTTATATTGCAGTGCATCAATGAGGAGAATGTTGTGTTGTGGTCAGGCTTCACAATGCAGGCTGCCCATTCCAACAAGCATCTCATAAAGAGCAGAGAGTGGAGCTAAGCAAAAGGGAGTTGAGGGTATTAGATGATTACATGGCTCTATGGTTTCATGAGGATGGGCCCAGCTTCCCGGGTAACTATGACATCAGCAGCCTGACATTCAGGATGAAACGTCTACTGTGCAGCACCAGCACTGCTAAGACACTCGAGTCAATAAAGTAATAAAGTTGTATTGAGTTCCAAGCTTTGCTTAAAGGTCAGGTCGTTTTTGGTGACCAAGCGAGAGCGTTGGTTGTACAGGAGGTGATGGCATTATCAACAATAATGTCTGAGTTCCAGAGAGGATAACAACACTAATTGTATTTGTTCTCAAAGTACAAATGGATTTATAAATTTCTGTCTCACTTTGACCTGACGGTCAGAGCAACAATACTGACAGTATGTTTCCCTTTGAGTCTTTCTTGTCTTAGAGGGTAAAGGACCTTCGTGTGGTGAGTAGAGGTAAGTCAAATTGAGAAATTTCACCTTTATAGCAGCTCCATCTTTTTTAAGATCTGGCAGCTTCATTGAGGATCAACTGATCGATTAAATTTTAACAAGACGCAAGTGATGTGCTCTCTACAGGGTTTAAACATCCAATCCATCATGGCCATGACACTCTTTCTTTCGCCTTCTACTCGGCTCTATCTATCTTTCCCTCCTAACTGGTTTGGGGAAGGGAAAATTATCTCTTGATTAAAATTTAATTAAAAGCCATTTAACTTTTTCCCTCCTCCTTTATTGCCCTTAACAGAAACAACTTTCCCCTCCGGGTGGGTTGCATCTCACTTTGGTGGCCGAGAAACTACTCAACACTCCCTAGGACACTGATTATTTCTCAGCTGCTTTTATTGCACCTATAGATCAGCACAATTAAAGTCGAAAAAGGTGGTCTTAAAAAATGCCTCTACCCCTTAGAATGGTAAACAACCACTCTCTGGGGGTCTAAATGGAGATCTATTGCCACACCAACTATCCACAACTATCCATCTTGTTGCTACCCCACCTTAGGTTCAAAGTTAAGTTCATGGAAGCAGAAATCAACTCTAATCCACTTATCTCATTGATTAACCAACTCTGACCTCTCTGGCTCTTACTCCGTCTAGCCTGAAGATCATATCTTGGGTCGTGCTCCCATGTTGTCCTGCTTGGCCTCAGTAACATGCAGTGACCTCAGGATGCAGAGCAACACTGAGGTTGCGGCAAGGATCCCACCCTCTCCATTACCCTCCTCCTGAGTCTCCCGGGCCTGCAGGGGCACTGGATTTAATTAAGTAATGGAATAGATGATTCCCATTTGGCTGACTCATGCCACACTTGCTCCCCATGTGGAAGGTAGTGAAAGGAATATGTGTGTTTCTATGCATCTGTGTGTTCTGTGTGCTGTATCTATCTCTTAGTCCCCCGTAGCCACTCTGGTGGCTAAGGAGAGGAGGTGCTGCGTTTTTCTAGTGATGTCACATTTCAGTATTTGTGTGCTTTTGTGCGTCAGTGTGCGTCCATGTTCTCATGTATGTGGTCATCCTTCGGCTGTGCTGCTGCTCCTTAATGACCCGTGCAGCGCCTGGGAGCAGGGGGTGTCACGGCGTCGTGACTAACAGCCTGGGCAGACTGGCTGCTGCCAAAGCCGCAGCCCCAGCCAAGTCCCCATGCACATGACACTCCAACACACACAGTCAGATATGCAAACACACATCACAGTGTCTCCTGCTGCTTAGATTCTTCTAAATGTGTTTATGTTGCTGTGGATGGCTGCCTGAAGATGTTATTATGAATTTGTGTCTCCAGGGTTTGGATCTGTGTGCAACCGTAGTAAATATGTATGTTCTAATTCATCTATAGGAAAGAATGAAATTGATTGTACAGCTGTGAAAGACCAAAGCAAAAAAGAACATAAATGGACATAACACAGGAAAATGCTAAACTAGGGCTGTACTAAACTGCTATAGGGCATCAGTACAGAAATTAGTTATTGAGCCAGCATTATTATACATTAACTATTAAAAAATATATCCTGTGGCCTTAAATCATCTATCAGGTACAGTGCACATGGTGGTGTGGATATGCTAAATTGTGCAGAACCCCAGAACCCAACCTGTACAATGCTAAAATTGAATTAACACAAATATTTATTTTGGATTAGACACTATGGAATCATAATGGTTTAAAACTTTTCAGTTGATGTGCCACCTGAGTGTCTGTACAAAAAAACAAACAAAACTTTGAGCTTTTATCTGTTTCTCTGGGGCTCATTTTGTCTCATTAAGTATTCTTCATTGTGCTTGTGGAGCCATCTTAGGAAGAGTAACCACAGTACTAAATCATCTCAATTTATTGACAGTTTGTCAAACTATGAATTTCTACACTCTTTGCAATGACTCTGTAACCTTTTGTAGCTTTATGCAAATCAACTTTCTTGATTGTTAACTCTCCTGGGATCTATTTTTTCCAGGCATGAGACAATTCTTGTGAATTCAAAATGTTTTCATGTGTTTTTACAAGTCAGAGCAGCTCGAACCCACATTTTCCATCTTGTTTCTCCAGATTTTGTGACTCTTGACTCTTGAGTGCTTTTGTTACTGTCATTAGCATTATTATTATTAGTTACAGTAAAATAGCGTTTGCTATTGTAACATAGATGAAGAGCTCATCAAATTTTGCGTCAAATGACTTTCAGTTCCTTTCCAATATGTTTGTATGAGTGTGTGTGCACATGTATACTAGGCAAATAAATGATGAGCACTGCAGTTTTTTGGTGCAAGCACTTGTAGTTAGAAATCACAGGGGGGACCCAAGTCACCCTGTGCCTTATATACTGTAGAAGCACCCCCAACCTCCCAAAACACACACACACACCAACACACATGGACCTTGCAGATAGAAAGAAAGTGAGAGAGTGAGGTGGGGAGAGGAGAGAACCCTCACATCTTTTTAACTGGGTCTCATAAATCACAGACAGCAGTATGGCAGGATTATGTTGTCAAGTGGAAAAAAACTTGTGTGTGTGTGTGTGTGTGAGTGTGTGTGTGTGTGCCTGCTCCCCTACATGTGTCTAACGCAGTGCTGCCTACAGTGGGGCAGCTGGCGAGGCATTGACACAGCATTGTTCAGTTGTTGATTGTTAGAGAAGGGATACATTAAGTCACCCCACAGCACAGAGACAGCTCAATGACTTGAAAAGGCTCATCTGAAAAACTGAACAGGTGGATGAAAAGCTGAAACAGAGATGTAAAGGTTTCATGGTGAGTGAGAGAAGGGCACAGTGTGTGTTTGTGTACGTATGAGAGAGACTTGAGAGTGTGAGAAAAGAATTAGGATGGTTCAGTAGATTCATCAAGAGAGTGAGAATGAAGAAAAATGCTAGAAAAATGCGTTTTGATAGCATGGGGGAAGTGAAGTGGGAGTATATTTAGAGGCGGAGGAGAAAAGATGGAACGAATGGAAGAGAGATGGAGGGGGAGAGAGAGTCCATCATAGATCTGTGGTTGCAGGCTTCCATCAATTATTAACGCCATGCAGATTAGCAGCCGAGCCGACAAACGATGCAATGATGGCTGTCAGTTTCCCCCGCACCACCGCCTACCTCAGGGAATGATCGAGAATGAGAAAACAACAGAGGGAGAAAGAGAGGAGCGAAGAGCAATGGTGAGAGAGGAGTTGTAGGGGGGAAAAAAGTTGGAGCAAACTTGTTCTGTGGTTTGTTTATTCCTCTGGGAGAGAGAGAGAGAAGGAGGGATGAGGCCTGTGTGAGCAAGTGAGGAGTGTGATGTGGTAAAATGGGTGAGAGAAGAGATAAAATACAGTCATCTGCTTTCATTATTGAAACAACTGCAGTTTAGTTCAGTTTACAGTTTGGAGATATAAAGATGGATATTCTCAAAGGAAGGAGATTTGTTATTTCTATAAAATATCTGCTTATTGACCATTCGGGGCAATATTTGAGTGTTGTCACTTTTTGTGCATCAGTCATTCTAATCATCAGATACTCAAAAAGTTGTTTATCAGAAAAAATAACAGGAATGCTCTGGTTTTGATTTTTCAAATGAGGATTTACTGTTTGCTTTGTTTTACATCAGTGTCAAGTGAATGCTCTTGAGTTTCTGAACTGTTAATATTCTACTAATATAGACAAAATAATTATTAATCAATTGACAAATGGTAAATTTATAACAAAAATAACAAGTTCTTGCTCTAAACTATGATTGAAAAATAAGGCATTTAATGCACTGGACGAGCCAAGGACACATCCCCATCTGTCTCCTATGTTATTACCGTCTTATAAAGCCAAATCAGTGCACATCTTTATAAAACGTCGTGTACCAATTTATTTTCTTTCTGTTGATTTAATAACTTTTATATTGACTCAACTCTCTCTATTTCTTATCTCTGTCCCTTTTGTCACATTCTTGCCACTTCTCAGAAAAAATAAAATGTATAAAAACATATAACACTTATTTATTTTTATCTATACTCACGCATTTAAACAATGTGCTCTGCAGTGATATTGTATTATATGATGTACAGTACAAAGTTTTAAAATAACACGAAAGATCATTGTATCCATGGCGGCTAATCTGCTTTTTGTTCAGGTTTACAGTGGTGTTTAAATTAAGTTCTGCAGTAGAAGCTTTGTTTCTCTAAAAGATCTGAAGATTTTCATGGAGGTGCAAAAACATGTTTAAAAAATAATAATAATAAATATATAATGTGTTTGCTAATGTTCTAGCATGTAACCCAGCCAGTACACCTCCGGTAAATGTGTGAGATTTTTTAATGGACTTTAGCAGCCACACAGAAAATCATGTAACACCAGGGAGAACAGATATAACAGGTCTACATCAATAGTTCGTGTTATTTCCCTGAACACCCAGAAAACCCCTGAGTCTAGGCATTTTTCTCTCTATTTTATCACAAGTACTTTGTCTAAAATGTCGAGAGTACAAAAGCACAGCAAGGTGATGTTGCTCACTTTCCCAAAAACTTTTGCAGTAGACAGAAGACTTGAACTTCTGACTTCTGCATGGGAGAACGGCCTTCACTTGGGGCACTGAAAGCAACCAACATTATCAAGGGAGATGATGGTGATGACGACAGTTTGTTTGCAGAGCAGGGAGGGACAGGACAAAGGGGTTAGTGTTGGCGGGAGAGGATTGCTAGGCTTTAGAAGGTATAATGGCACAACCCTCAAGAGTACCACAGCTGGGATGCCCTTGAGTTAGCACAATTAACCTATATGCCCATTGCTCCTATACATATCCCTCTAAAGAGGCTATGTATAGAATCGTGTAGACGAGTTCCATTTGAGCATGTTCAATCTCCCAGAATTCATGAATCATTCAGAGTTACCTCAAGTGTGTGGATGCCCACACAAAATCCACTGAATGTCTGTCTTTTCTCTGATGTCCTTGTATTTACAGTATTCTCTGTATTTACAGTGTTATATTAGAGCTGAGGCGAAAGGTTGCGCAGAGGTACCCATACTCCTGCTCAACTGGCGATTGCACCTGAGAACAGCAGGGTGAAAGGAAATGCATTTCATTTACTGGGTTTTTAAATTTTTTTTATTTTTACATACTAATCTTATAAAATGAAGCATTGTCTTCTGGAAACACCTCCTAACATGTTGTTAGTTACCCTAAGTTGTGAGTAGTTGAGAGAAAATAGTCATTTTTTTCCACTCACAAGTGATTTTTTTTTTTTAGACGGCCTGAGGTGAGGTGAAGAGGTTAAGGTATCCAGTCTTACAAAAACAGAAAAACAGTCACAAAACATCCACAGCCTTAGTGTGCTCAAATCTATTTCATCAACTGTGCAGTTCTATAAATGAAATAATTACCCCCAGGTTTTTCTTATGAGCCTGTGAAGGGGTCTGGATCAGAGAATCGTGGTTTTGATTTTCATTCAGAGCACAGACATTTTTTCTACTGAACAAATCATTTGCTTTTGCTTCATTCTTCATCTAACACTCCTCAATTACCAGTGCTTTCACAAACTCTTTGATATGTTTTAGCTTTTCTGAGACCAAGGGCAGAATGAATTAAGCATGGAATCCTGTAATATATGTGAGTTGAATAAAAGAAAAACATATATGCGGTGCTGGTTGAATGGATGGGAAATGAAATACTTCTTTGGGGTTGTTTTCCTTGCCTGGAGGCTCCCTTGCAGGGAAAGAGGTTTCTAACTTGCCAGAAAGAAACAAGGCTTTGCAATTAACCAAAAAGCCACAGAGGAACAAATCGGTGGGGAGACATTGGATGAGAAAAAATATAAAACGAGAAAATACATTAGAAGGTAATAGGTGATGCATGTGTTCACCGTGGCTGTCTGGCCAAAGTGTGTATATCAGTATCTCTCTGCAACATGGAACGGAGTGAGGTTATGTTAAGGACATATTCAGCGATGTTTTGGTTTACGTCCCCTTTTTAAAGCGGTGATGGCGGACGTCTGTCGTTGCACCACTCTCTTTCTCCCTTTCCATCTTTGTTTAGCCAGGTCCTGATGCCAGCAGCTGCCTGCTGCACCATCTGTGGCTGCAAAGTGCCCAAAATTCATTAGTGGATTGAAGCATGGGAGACAAGGAGCAAAAAAAAAATCCACCAGAGAAGTGGTATACAGGGAGGGAAAGACAGGATAGAAGACGGCATCAGAGAGGGTAGGAACAGACAGGACAACCAAAACTCACATTTTTTTAATCAAACATCTTTCTCAAAAACATGTACAAGTGTAGTAATGAAGGAAAAAGAAAAGAGATCATCTGTGAGCATTAGAACTGAGTCAAGACGGTTGGGGTGCTCTGAGAAAACAAGAGAAAGGAAAGATGGTGCAGAGCAAAATAGAGAAAAATGGGAAGAATGGAGTGAAGCAAATGGAGAAATGAGGCGGAGAGGAAGTGACAACAGAGAGAGAAGCTCGAGGAGAGCTGATGATGAGGAAGAAGAGGAGGACTAATGGGGGGCCTCTGCGTGGCAGCAAGATGTTCTTAGTGCCTGTCAGTCTGACTAAAGATCAGGATTTGTGTGACACATCTTTACTAAATCTCCAACGACAGTCTCTCTGTCTCTGTCTTTATCTGTAGAACACAAGTTTTTTCTTCTTCTCTTTCTCTTCTTATTTTCTTTAATCAAAATCTGTTCACCATCTCAACTCTGTTTTTCTGTTTCTGGTTAATTTACTCACACAGACGATGCAGTTATTAGGTGACATGAAAGGAGCAAAAGGTCCTGAACCAGAAAACTGAGGTTAAGGATGCTCAAGTCTCACATTCATTTCCCTTTTGCAGCATTTTGTTTTTATTATTTATTATTATTGTTTGAGCAGGTTTCAGACCTGTTTCTGTTGTCTTTTCTGCAATTCTCTAAAGTCTCGTACTTCCTCAGCATTCTCCAACAGCACCTCTCCTTCTGTCACTTCTTCAACCTCCCACCTTCCTCCACCTCCCCATCCACCTCTCACACTGTCATCTACGGTATCTGCCACACTGACTTGTGATTCCCACGAGGCCTGCGAGGTGACAGGGATCATAGAGCTTTGTGGAACTTGTATGCTCAGATAAGCTGCTGAATTAGAGGGTGGAGAAGATCAGCTGTGGCATTGCATGGGAGAGGAGATGAGCAAGGAGGTGAGAAGATAAGAAAGCAGAGAGGGAGAAAGTAGAGGTGGGAAATGGGGTTGGGAATGATGGCAACAGGAAATATAAATTAGACAGGTTAGGTTGGGATGGGGGAAGAGATGATAAGCAAAGTATAGTTGAAGTTTAAGTTTGTTATGCTTGTTGATGAACAGTAAGTTATGAGCATATCTCTAATTTATAGATGGCAACCATCAGTTTAGCTGGTGGATTTGACACTGAGCTAGCTACATAATTAAGCCAACACTTAATAGCTGGACTAGGTTGAAAATGCTGTGTCCAACAAACTACTTATTACTTTAGAATGAGCATCTTGTAAAAGGGGCTTTGAATATATACGTAATGGTTACATAGCTACTGTGACATGATGTTATGCTAAAAGGACGGAGGCTAAATCTGCACCTCAGGCTTAAAGACCGACAACAGACATAACAAAAGCCTACTTTATATTTTCGTTATATTTTCAAACAAAACATTCTCATTAGTAAAATTACGAGAGAAAATGTTTTTATGATGAGGATTGTGTGCAGTATAAACATAAATTAGATTAATAATAGGTCACAATACAGGATGCTGTACAGCAAGACCGGATATTTAGCTATAGATGCAAAGTGGATGTTGTACAATAGGATATTCTCTGATATCCAATTGTACAACATCCATTTTCCATTGTCTGGGTACATTTTAGTGACATACTCAGTATAACCGTATTTGAGATTTACCATTTACGTTAATTGAAAACATATTATCATTATGTTAATGGAAACGTAATTATGTTGCCTACAAAACTTTTCTTTGTTTTAATTGCAGTTTAGCTGTATATAAATGTATTTCTTAGGAGACAGGGTTGTTGTTTGTGACTTTTTTGTGCATCACTAACTATTTATGGCTTCTGCATGCAAGCAGCTCACAACACTATATGCAAACACCGACTTTTTATTCTAGGGCAAACAGCACAGACTGACAGTCAAACACACAGACACAGAGTAAAATAACTATGCACTATGCAACTATAAGGCTGCATAGAGAGACATAAGGGGAAAACAAATCAAATCAAATTAATGTTGATTGTGACAATGTGGCCAGCTCAGTGTTGTTTAAAGATAGTGGAACATGCAAACCTCATCCAAAATGTATTGGGACAAACAAGAGAGCATGTTGGAGACTGACTGTTTTATTATTTTCCCTCCATCTCTACTGTCTTCTTCCTCAGTTCTCCTCAGTTTCACCATTTCAGTCAGTACCGAGGTAATGCTACTATTTTCTCAAGCTGACACCTCACTTACTTGCTGCAGATTGTAGGAAGATGGGAACACCAAAAAAACTTGATAATTTCTCCACAAAATACTTCCTGGAACACACTGAACATCACTGGTTCATAATAAATTACATAACAGTTTAAATGAATCTGATAGTGGCTTTTTTCCTAAAAATATTCCCTCAGGCTTCTCCATCATCTTTGTTCACAAAGTTTTTTTTCCACAAGCCTCAAAATATACTGAGTCAGGCACAATCACGTCTCGCTGGAGGTTAACTTACATCTCTGGGCGTTGATTTTAAATCCTTTTCTCCAGACTCTTGAGGAAATGTAGTGAATAAACATCTGTCTAATGTTTTGTCAGGTCATTTGCAGATTAAGTCGGTGCTGATGCAGTACGGAGTGACAGAAGATAATGAGACAGCTTGTAGAAAGGTTAGAAATTACGTGTTAAAAGCGAGCTTGCTATGACACATTCACTTGCTCAGTTGCTGAATAGTAATAATAAATGACATGTAAATTAAAGAAGCTGTCTTTAGTTTGTTTTACACTAAAACTGCAACATGGCATAAGCTTTCACTTGAACAAGATTTCCACACACAGATTTTTACTCAGTCTGACGTTTGTAATCCGTCCTGGCAGCTGCTGCATAGTGTAAAATACATGAAATATTTACTGCCCGTCCAAAAAAAAGTCACACTATAATATATGGTTGGACCGCCTTTAGTTTTGATTACAGCTCGCATTCACCATGGCATCATTTCAACAAGCTTCTGCAACAAAGTCTTCTCCAGCACATCCCAAAGATTCTCAATGGGGTTAAGGTCTGGACTCTGTGGTGGTCAATCCATGTGTGAAAATGATGTGTCATGCTCCCTGAACCACTCTTTCACAATTTGAGCCCATGAATACTGACATTGTCATCTTGGAATAAGTCCTTGACATCAGGGAAGAAAAAATCCATTGAGGGAATAACGTGGTCATTCAGTATATTCAGGTGGTCAGCTGACCTCATTCTTTGGACACAAAGTTGTCGAACCTAGACCTGACCAACTGCAGCAACCCCAGATCATAGCACTGCCCCCACAGGCTTGTACTGTAGACACTAGGCATGATAGGAGCATCACTTCACCTGCCTTGCTTCTTACCTTGATGCGCCCATCACTCTGAAACAGGGTAAATCTGGACTCATCAGACCACATGACCTTCTTCCATTGGACAGTTCTTAACCCAGTTTTAGTAGTTTCATTAATCTCCTCAGATGTTTTCTTTGCTTGATTCATGCCAATAATTTAACCCTTATGAAACTGATTAACATCTTTTCCACGACCACAGGATGTGTGTTCCCACATGGTTGTTTAGGAGATGAAAACCTACTCACTGCGTCAGTTAGGGTAAAGAACTTGTTGCCAGCTGAAAAATAATCATCCATGCAGTAATTATCTGATGGGAGGCTTTTATTTTGCTCTTAGTTATATTTTTTTGTGGACGGGCAGTGTATAATACATAATGTAACGTACTGGTGTAAGAATATTAAAAATATTCTCCAGGTTTTCTGTTGTGGTTATCAACAGAACTGGTGAGGTGAAAAAGCAAAACGAGAATGTGCATGGGGTTTTTTTTTGTGCAGGGGTATGCATATGCATAAGGTATGCGTGCAGTTACCACATGCTCACATGTGCTTGTGGCACGGTAGTAAAATTGTTTTTGCAGCTCATTCACAAGGGAGAGGGGAACCAGAGATCATTTTCAGTGCTCCACATGAAGGAGCATTAATCCAATTCAAATAGCTCCAAGGAGACGGCCTTCTAATAACTTATGGTGACTTAGGAATTTGTTTATGTTTGTAACAGTGCACTGAAAGATTTATAACCTCCACAATAGGAGTCATGCAACCCTTTCGTTGAGAAAGCACAATAAGAAACTGATGTGTCGAGATAAATGAAAGGCAAATTAGCCAATGGCATTGTATTTAATTACACATTACTTCTGTCACAGATTTAGTTATGCCCCTTATTTCCTCATATTCCTTGATAGCCCCAGGCTTTAGTAAAACAGCTTCATCAGGAACATGAGCCAGCAGATTTATCAGTGGCTCAGTCCAGCAGGGCCGACATAAATGCACGGCTTAGGTTTGCCCCAAGTAACTGGCTGCATGCTTGTTTCCTCCTCAGACTATAACACATTATTCACCTTAACCTGTCTTTCCATCTCTCTTTTCTTGATTCTCAGTATTTTTTTTTTCTGCATTTCATACACGAGACCCCTGTCAGTTCTGCTCAGCTGCAAAGATTAAATGGACTCTCTATCTATATTGCTCTTTTCTAATGCACCAGCGACTCCAAAGAAACACCAAAAGCATGTCATCACCCAGGCTGAAAGAAGGAGTTGGGGAGTGAAAAGATGGGAGACTTGTGTTCAAAGTCGGTTATATTTTTAACTCAGAGGGCCTCTTTGCTGAACAAGATGAAGAGAGCAACCAGGGAGCATGTGAGCAAGACTATCATGTTATCGAGAGAATAGGTATGGACTTTTCTGCAACTGAGGACCAATACACTCGTGGCATAAAAAGCTACCCACGGTCATATCCAGCTTCCATCTGGTTTGAGGAAGGAATGCGGAGTGAAAGAGAAGGAGGCTCCAATATTTGCCTAGCCAACCAGGTAGCTCACAAAGAAAAAAGACATTAATCTAACTCACTCCAACGTACAGACCAAGGCCTGAGCTTGTGGTGGCAGTTTGAATGTCTGTCATGGGCTCTCCAGCACAGCTGTAGCCAAACATAACTGGCACAGCGGCTATGTGTGCAGGAGTTAGTCGTGCCGAGTCACGGCAACAATGGCAAGAGCTGCTGTGATTCGGAATGCAAATGAACCCCATCCACAGCTGTAAGGATGGCTGTGGGCACAGCCACGCACAATCCAACTGCACACAAATAGACAGAAGTATGCAAACACATGCATGAAAACACACACTTAAACACCCCCCCTCATACACACAGATTCACAAATGTGCAGACAGCGAAGGGATTTACACAGGCTTGCATGCACACATATGCACATTAATTCTCACGCTCTCTCTCCCACATTGACACACACACACACACACAGGCTCATACACTGACGCTTACTTCATCTGTATTTGCCAGCATCTTAGTGACTGCACAATGCCTCCTTCCACACACCCCTCCTTTTTTCCGCCCTTCTCCCATTCCGTCCCTCAGGAGCTTCCTCCTAAGCAGGTGTTAGCTGATTTCTGTTCCCTCAGGTAATTCTGTTTTGTTCTTCGCAGCAAGTACTGCTGCTGTGAATTATCCTGACAGCACCTTACTCCTGGGCTGTAGCCCTCTGCTTATGCCCCTGACTCTTTTCCTTTTTCTTTCCCCACACCCTGCACCCCGGCCCTTTCCTCCTTGCCTAGATCTCCTCCTTTTATCCTCACTCTTTTACCAACCCCTGTGGTGCAGGTAGCAAGACCCCTCAAAGAGCAGCCAAGCGGTCCTAAACAACACATCAGCCCACACACATAAACACACATTTACATAAAACAAATCCATAGATGGTCTTGCACACACCCAAATACTGTATGTCCACTCTAACACGTGCTACAAAATGTACACACACAAACGCCCACATGTAGTTAGATGCGTCCCAGGTGCACTTGAAACCACCACATTCCAGCAGTGCCGTTATTTGTGAGCTTGTGTGATGATGAGAAAATGTTGCTTCTCCCCTGTAGCCAAAAATGTTTCCCCCCCGTTTTGTTGTTTGCAAAAAGCACAGACAAAGAATGACTTATTTTAGATTGCTCATTACCATGGCGGCTTCAGACAGCGGCTAATTGCACTCCATTCAAGTCATCACAATTAAGTGGTCTTATTACTCCGTTTGAGTATATTACATTTTGCATATTTCCACAGAAATATGTCATTATCAGTATGGAATGAGTGGTGAGGGGAAAATTAATAAGCTAAGTCAGTGGTGGTGCTGTAAAGGCTTATGCATGAAAAAAAAAATCTAAACAAAAGCTAAATGAGATCTTTTATTCAGCAGCACATTGACTTGATACTCTGTTAGAAATTCACTGAAGGCGTTTTCAGCACATCTTTTGTCTTTGATGGAAATTGCATGATTTCATCTCATTCAGTGTCCAAATTAACGGGGGCAGTAATTCTCAAGCTCTTGTCAAACTCTGTTTTTGTCATTAGGCCTACTTTTCAGAGGTGTCATAAATGACCATTGGCAGCTTGTGTTGCCTGGTCATCCATTTCACACGCATACTGCCCACCACTCAGCGCACTTTTTGATGCCTCATTCTTTTTGACTCCACTTTACAGCCAATGGTCCTATCGAAAATAACTGCTCCCATGCTATTACTCTGCTTTGTCTTCTGTCACTATCGCTGGGTAATTGCTGTTTTTATTGTAGCCTCTTAGAGGCTCAAGTGTAAACTATAGGGTAAACCCTTGCCACTGTGCTGGAAGCTCAGCCACATGGCCTGAAAGATTTGTTCCGTCTCATAGCACCTAGCAAAGCTCCTATAAACAGTGAAGCTATGGAAAACTAGAAGATATTCACAGTTTATTACACATTTTTATTATTTATCTACTTATCTGACACTGCAGTAAAAAGCAGGGTTGTGGTTCAGTAGTATAATTTATGTGTATAAAGTTGAATTACCTCTGATCCTGAGTTTTATTTTATTTCAAAATCACAAATGACACTGTCCAGCATATCAGATCAGAAAACAATTGGGGATCATTCCGGGGGGATCATTAAAAATTGTTTTGTTTAATTTAGAGGGCTTGTTGAATATTGCCATATGGCATTACACATATTGACAGAGATATATTCCCAAGAAGGGTAAATGTTCTCTTAGGAAGGAAATTAATTCAGTGTTTATTAGACCTTAAGGATACAAACAATGCATTTGGGAGGAGGCACTGTGTATAAACATAACAGCGTTTTCCTCAAGAAAAATATAGAATACAGGTACCATTAATATAATAATGTCCAGTAAAGTAGAGACAAATGGAAGACAGTAAGAAGCTAATATTTTTTTAATATTTCAGCCTATCCATCCACTGTGCGTTTACTGTAGGTCTTATAGTGACAAAACACTAAAGTGGGAATTTACAACACAGTATTTCCTCCGTATAGCAGAAGGCCCCATGCTGCTTTCATATTACACATAGATATTATATTCTTTTTTTGTTGCTTATGAAATATGTTATTGTCACACTGTGTTTGATGCAGAGCTGTTAAGAGTAAACCAGTATTTTAAGCTTCTCTTTTAAAGCAACGACAGGGCTTGTCCACAAATCTGTCAAATTACCAGTGCACAGGGTGTATTTAGGGGAGTCTACTGGGCCTTGTGTAAGGCAGACGGGCGTGTGTGTACTCGCTGGGAAAGGAAGTAACAGTTTAACTACTGTATTGATTTCAAGAGTGCTAAGGGGTTTAGGCATCAGTCCAAGGAAAATGGGGGGTAAAAGAAAGCAGAGTGGGGCATGTCCCTGGTTTTAGTACGCTCGGCATTTCTCCCTAGCCACGCTTGATTCAGTGGTAAAGATCTGTGGCTGCCCATTGAAGTTGTACAACTACTGCATTGAGTACTGTATGGCTCTGTGCACTCTGCAGCGCTCTATTGATTGATGTGTGAAGAGGGATTAGTGGGTGGGAGAGAGACGAGAGATGAGGGAAGGAGGGAGGGAAAGGAGGAGATGCTGGATGGGAGGGAGGAGCCAGTGGCAGAACTGTGGATGTAGAATGTGCACAATAAAAAGGGGCAGATGTCACATCTTTGGTAAGGCCAAGTTAGTCACGGGAGTGTGATGCCCTGCTTTTCTGTAACTGCTGACCATTTTGGCATTCTCATGAGAGCAAGCTGTGTTAGCAGTTACAGTATATGTGTGTAAAAGCTGTTGCAATATGGAGGCCAGCCAAATATACAGTGTGACCTTGAATGAAGAGTAGCTAAATGTCTAACCACTCGTCCTGATGCCTCAGTATAAGCTTACCGGAGGAGTTGATCGAAAAAAAAAAAAGCCACAGTCACGTATACGCTCATTTTAGCCATTCCACCGCATTCTCCCAACACGAAAAAACATCTTTGGTCTGAGAGGAGGAAATAAATTACATTACCAGACAGACTCAAAACAATTCATTCACCATGACTTGTCTGACATTTCTTAGATTTCCTGTCAAGTGGAATCCTGCCGACATCCATTTTGCTTCACCTGCAATTGTGAAAAGCAGGCTACCGTCTTGTTATGCTGTTTGAGCTAGGCATCCACTTGGTTTCTCGTCGCTTGCCCATCACTCTTTCCGTGCTCTCTCGTTGCTATGTCCCAGCCAGGTGGTGCTCGGGGTGGATAGAGCCAGGACTGTAGCTGGGGATTTCACTGATAGGAAGAAGAGGGGCTGAATGAGTAGTGCAGTGAAGAAGAAGAAGGGGAGGAGGAGGAGGAGTACAGGACGATAGGGCTTCAGAGAGGTGGACATGAGGTTGAATTTGGGCCGTCCGGAGTTAATGGGATCAGAGGAGGAAGAGAAAGGGATCTCTATACTGGTTAATGTTTAATCCCCCAACCCCTTGTCTCCTGCCTGAGGCTCCCAGCATCTGATAATCCTTGGGCTGCCGCTCTTCATCATCAAGGTGTCGGAGGGAAGTGCCTCTGTAAATATTTAATTGGCTGCAGCATGCCGGTGATAATTATGCGGGTGTGTCTTTCCTTTCCTTTGCTCTCTGCCCCAGTGTTACCAGCTGTGTCTTTTTTTCTCTTCCCCATATTGATACTACTCTACCATTACTTCTGTACTAAGGATTACCTTCAGTACTATAATACTAATACTACTTTGCTACTATCAATTGTATAACTGCTATTAGAGCAGTAGTGGTTAGTGTTTGACATATTCTACTACAGTTCTCCGCCTTCTCAATGGCTTTTCACCCTGGTTATCTATTTTCACCTTTCCCAACCTTGTGCTATTTCTCTCTCTCCTCCTTTCAATTTCGAAACCACGGCAGCCTCCGTTAACACGGATTATTGTTATGGGTTTCATTATAGTCTCTGCCTTATCCGTTTCGACGCCAATCATGCTTTCAGAAGTAGCTTTCCCTCCTCTCTGTGTTTATTTGATCGTCAAGGGCAATGCAAAATAGATGAACAGTACAAAGACAGCCTTGCAAGGACTGCGCAGGCTAAAGTTGTACAGCTCAATAGAGCTCTACTCATAAGTGTCTGCCAGTAGCAAGTGCAATTACAAACAGGCGCATGTAAAAGTCAAGAGAATACAAATCACATAATAGATGTCTCGTGGGTACTGAGCAAACAGCCTTGCAACGCTTTTACAGACAAAAGACACACTACAGGAGAGCAGAGAGACAATAACACTAGACCACAAGTGGAGGGAATTATGTGAATGTCTACCTATGGACCAGCAATAGATAAAGTGTTACCCACAGATGACCAAAACGGATTTTGGCATTTGCAGGGTGTATAACAGCAGAATTGAGTGGAAAGAAAGAGCTACAACGTAGGTGAATTAATGGTCTGCCAGCCCAGTGTTTTCCTGTGTGTAATCCCTCAGGCATGTCCATAAAAGTTTATTTTTTCTTTAAAATACCAGACAAATCTAGACTTGAGCCAAAACTGTTGCAGACAAAAGCAGCCATTACAAATACATATGTGTCTTTGTATGTCTGATATGGAAGTGGGGGGGGGGGGGTTCCATTTGTGTGCCAAAACAGGAGGTCACAGCAAGGACAAGCAATGCCAGTAGCTTGGACAGACTGCATCCGCTGAAGACGACAGTGAGCATGGAAATTCAATATGCCAGTGGCCACGCCAAAAGCAGGAGCCGCTGCAGTGTTCACCACCATCACACTGTTATACGCGGCTATTTATCATGTTTCTATTCACATTCTGTTGTGTTATACTGGCTCAGGATTATTCTCCCCAAAAACAAATCCAGTTTTTGTTTTAGTAAAGTAGAGTACTAAAGTGGTAAAGACAAAAAAGCTTTCGGGGGGGTAATTAACATTGTTTTTGTGTTTCCACATTTACAGTCTGCAGGGTAGCCAGTGATTTAAGCTTCCCTGTTGGCAAGCTCCCTCCTTTCTGGAGTGTCAATGGGCAAGACTCCTGAATCCTCCTGGTGGGCACAGTTCATCTGCCTGCATGCTGAGCCCCAGGAGGGAGCAGAGAAAAAGGAGAATTTGAGATAGGGATCAATAAAGCCAAGAGAAGCCCAGAAACTGAAAGTCTGGTCTGAAGATTCTGTGTTGGCCATGCAAAAGCACACTGCTCGGTGCACTCGAGACTCGTTATTGTTCTGTTTGATCATGTCCATTGTGTTTGGCCAGCAACATCTGAATTAATTGCAGGGGATAAATAATGCAATGATTGCATTTGAAGGTAGGAGACACATAATGTTTACATTTTGTTGTTTTGCACACTCCCACTCGCTCATAAATGAGATGTTGCAGATGCACTTTATATTCCTTTTTTAGTAGAAGCAATAATCACTAACCTCTATATACTGTACATATTATTATGGCATGATTGATTTGGCTAATTTTCACAATTAAATTTCAAGCATATACTATTGATTCAAAAAGCTGAAAAATTACATTTTGGGATCATTATTATAACTACAGCATATATTATCTCTGAAACCAAAAACATGGTCATTACCACATACTACATCTCAATGCTCTTAGACGATCGACTGGCTGATAGTTTTGCGTTTTTTCACTTTGCATTTTAAGAATTTATTAAGACACTTAATCTGCTGCAAGAATTGCCAGAGGAAGAGAGCTTGAACTACCCTGATGCCATGATTTGTCCCAGGATAGAGGTGGTCTCCATTTCCACAAAATAACTTTTGGGTCATCACTTCAACCGTACAAAGGTCAATGCAACAAGTTCACGGTGCACTGATAATTCAAAGTGAGTGATAGAGGTCAAAAAAGGGTTATACAGGAGTCAGTGTGTGAATGAATTGAGAAGTGTGGATGGTATATCTGTGTGTAGTTCAGCTTTCTGTGGGGATGAAATGATATTTGCATTTTTCATGGGGAATACAAAGTGAATCTTTGCCGTGTTTGTTGCCACAGTTAATCCGTCAAACTTTCATCTCTGCTACAGTAGTTTGCCTCATCGATGAGTGTATTTGTATACGTGTGTGTGTGTGTGTGTGTGTGTGTGTGTGTGTGTGTGTGTGTGTGTGTGTAAACTTGCATGGCTGTGACTGGTGCTGTGATTTGGTGTGTGAGAGAAAGTGTGGGCTGAGTGGGTTGACCTGGTTATCATGTTGTGCAGCGCCTGTGAGTGGCGGCGGGGTGATACAGGTTTGAGAATGTGAGGTGCCAATCGAGCTGTGAAAATGGGAATTGAGTAGGGAAATGGGAATAGCTCCCCTCTGGTTTGTAACCTTCGCAATGTTGTTTGGAGTATTCAGCGAATGTATGCATCATTCATTCAATCAAAATGTGTGCGTTGCGTGTGTCCCTGTGGTTACATTATGTGATGGAGTGCGTCTTTTTCCTCTATTTGTGTGTGTGCGCAATTGCATATGTGGGGTAGTGTGTATTTATGACAGCATGTCACACCCGTCCCCAAGCCCCTAGCCCTGAAACTGAATTGAATTAACCTAAATAAAGCCGAGTGTGTAGACTACCGAGCTCTTGAAAGGGAACAGCTGAGGGCTTGAGCCTGAGGACTGTCTGAGTCTAAGACAGGAAGCATGAGCACGGCAATGCGACCCCTCTGTAAAAACCACAGACAAATAAAAGCCTGTGACACTTTTTGAACAGTGGACACAATGGCTAATGTGCTACACCCCTCCCCCAAGGCTTTCAGAGAGAGAGTGTAAGAGAGGGACAGATGAATCCAGTTCTGAGATCCTTGGCCCGCCTAGATAGCGTCACAGCAGTGGCAGCAGCGGCACCCATTAATGCGATTACAGCTTTTAGCGAGAGATTTTCAGTGCCACTTTTCTTTTGAGGCATCATTAGTTTGTCCTTTTTTCTCGGTCTGCACTATGTCAGCAAACAAATGTACACATTCACACCTATGAGCAACAGATGCATAGAAACTGGAACTGTGTATGAGCAACACACACACACACACACACACACACGTTCACACATATATACAAGCCATGTGTTCCTGTATAAATTAATATATATTCTTACCATGCTACACCTATACAGATGTGCTAAACCACACTTTTAAAAATACCCAGAAGAAGAAAACAGGCATAATTAGTCTTTTTGAATAGATGAGAAATTATTTAGTGTAGTTTGCAGTATGCAGTTTGAAAACCTTTTGATTAGCATGATACTCATTACAATTCTGAAGCCTCTCTCATTCTTTGTAATTAAACCATGAGTCCCCCTTTAATTTAAAACCCGTATTTCCTGTCCATTTAGTGGTGTATTGCCATTACATTTTAGTCTCATCTTACAGCGGATTCCCTTTCGGCATGCTTAACGTGTTTTTGACTTTGTGCAGCTATTTAACAAACCTTGAGGTGTTCCTTAGCTCCTGACTGCAGCGGCTTCATTTCATAAAGTCACCATTTATTAAACCTCAAGGCTAGACTGCAGCAAAAGCCTATTGAGATATTGAGGTCATCTTGCAGGCTGAGGCAGAAAGAGATTGTCAGAGATGCAGGGAGGATACAAGCTGAGGTATTTGGTGTCATGCTGTGATTTGGCAGAGTTTAGATGGACAGAGCCAGGTGTCTTACTGGGGAGCAGCGTGCCTTAGTGGCGTAATATCACTGCCAGCATATAAAGGTCTTTAGTTATCTTTGTTTGCAGTCCAGGCAAGTTCACAAAATGACTTCAAAGTTTCTTAAAGTTTCCCACCCGAGTATGTCAAACACACCTCACAGATGCCAAGTTTGTGTTTCCTCTTCAACTAATGGCTCTCAGGAAGTGTCTGTTCTTGTGTGTGTTTGTGCCTTGTAAGCATGTGCCTCTGTTCTGTGTGTGTGTGTGTGTGTGTGTGTGTGTGTGTGTGTGTGTGTGTGTGTGTGTGTGTGTGTGTGTGTGCGTGTGTGTGTGTGTGCATGTGTATTGGTAGGCAGGATGAGCATCCCTTCTGTTACCGTTGCTGTCCTTTCATTTCACGCTCCGGCAGCTCCGCGTGAATCTTCTTCCCTTGGCTCATTATCAGTGCTGTTCAATGAACGCGCATCCCACCAGAATGCAGGGTAAAACTAAATCATTATTCAAGAATGGGGGTCAGTCCAGACATTGTGAGTCTTTTGTTTAGTATATTTATTACTTTCCCTTCAGAAATACGTAAGCGGGATGCTTTCGTTTGTCTGCGGGAGCACACCCCCTCCCCAACATGATTTGGTGAAGTAGGTTGATCCTCAGAGCACCTGACCTGTGATTGATGAACACCGGTGGAGCGTCTGGTGCCATTACTGGATGCTTATTGGTCTCGTCTCGTTTTTCTTGGCAGGGTCCAGTGTGTGCGGAGCAGAATTCGGACACCTGCCGGACAACATTACAGTGCTGGAAGGAGAAAGCGTCACTTTGAGGTAACTCTTGATCCTACACCTGCACCTAATAATTACATGAAAAACATGTTCCCCACCCTCACCCCCCACCTGCCGTGCTGGTCTAATTGCCAATTCTCTGTCAGTTAACTTCAATTAGACAGCCCACATTGTTCCATATTGTCCAGCTCTGCCTCTCCTATAGCTAATTGAATAATAACACATGTCAGATATTGTAGGAGTCATCCAGTCTGTCCACAACCTTCTCTTTTTACTTAGATATAACAATAACGATGCACAGGTCAGCTCGGTGGGTGGACTTCCTCAGCATCCAGCCACACCTGCCTAACTGTGAGTGATAAAGTAGAAATCACAGCTTTCCCCAGCTCCCAGCCAAGCAGAAAAATAGCCAACTTGCTTTTTTCCCCTTGCATGGATGTGACCTAGCTTGGCAGTACACTCAGCAGCACACACAAAAAAAAAAAAAAAATCCAAGTCAACATTACTTTCATCACCTTTAAGTCTACACCTCTCAGATCTCTGACCAAATTCTTCCTCTTATAGTCCCTTTTTTCCTTGAAAGAAAAGCGGGCCTTCCACCAAAATCAAATATGTAATTACAAAGCCAAGAACAGTTCTGTCAATATTTCCTAACATCAACAAGTTCTCTCTCAGAGTTGGAAATCACAGAAGGAGGATGCTGAGCTATAGCGTCATCGAAATGTGCAGCCTGAAGCTGTCCTCTCGACACTGCGATACATCAGATTTATAGAATTTATTTGTTTTTTTTTTCACACCTACACCTCTAAATTGAATGCACCTGGGTGGTAAAATATACTGTACGCTCTCAAGGTCACCTTTGTTTTCTTTTTACAGTTTGGTATCAGGAAAGATGTGCATTGTAAGTACACCAAGCATATCTGTTTCATTTATAGCTATAAATAGTGGAGTCGGATCCACTGGTTTATCAGAGCAGCGACGTTAAAACATTTTTCATGTTGCTGGTAATCCCCTGCAGACCTTTGGCGCCTTAATACAGTGTCTATGTGTGACCATTCTGCATGTATGATGAGTCTAGGGCTGAGCAGTTCAAATACTTATTTGTTTTCAGTTTACTTTAAATAGGTTTTAGATTAAGCGGCTGGATAGTGTAGTGGTAAGCTCGCCACCCTCCATGTGCGAGACTGGGGTTCAAATCCCAGCTTTGTGCATGTCAATTGTAAGTCGCTTTGAATAAAGGTGTTTGCTAAATGTAGATATGGTACATGAAGGGATAAACAAGTCTGTTTCCTGTGTAATAGATAATGTTTTTGTGCTTTGCTCTCATCCAAGTAGCTTCTTCAGTCGGAGGAAAGTTGTAGAGGCCACAAAGTTATGCTCACGGTTAGTTTTACTTCACACTTGGACTGATTCCTCCGACTGAAGAAGCTACTTGGATGAGTAGTAAAATTTTTGACCTCACAAGAAGGAAGTCCAGTTGCCATGAGTCAAGTTCCAGATAACTTCACCAGGATGACTGAGAATCTTCACCAACCTATTAACCATCTTGCAACTTCTCTAACATGGTTTGCAACCACTTGCCAGGGTATGAGCCCTGAGTTTGGGACCCACTGCTTCAACTGTATTGCTCCGTATCAGTACAGATGTGTTTGCCTATTTCTTAATCAGATGTGTGTGTAGGTTTAGTCTGCGCTGGACAGCCAATAGCTGACAAACAAAAGACTAAGGAGCTTTATAAATAAACTCCATTTTCATGTAAAATCACTTTTGCCCAAGTGGCACAGACACTTGTGTTATGCCTGAGACAATGCTGTTGTGTTGGCTTTGATGCGGGCCATTAAGAAGAGGCACATTTGATGCTATTATGGCTCTCATTTCCTCTGGGCTCGCAGTCCTGCAGCAACATCATCAGTGCAGAAGTGATTAATTTTAAAAATAGATTAATAGCACGTTTGTACACAGATAATGAATTTTTATGGTGGGATTTCTTAGCATATTGTCTCTTTATTTAAACCCACCAAACTGAATCTTAATCAAAATGATGTTTTGTTTTTATGCTGGTTTTTGCTTTATTTCCTAACATGTGTGAATATCGACCCATTGCTTTGTGGCCCGTTTGTTAAAGACTTCCAGGTTCACCGGTACTGTGATTTTTATATGCTGTGGTGTCAGTGCCACTGTCTTGGCAGGTGATCTAAGCTCTACCTCAATGGTAATATTTATCCAGGTCATATCAATTAAACATGAGGAGGCATGTTATCAAACTAGTTGAAGCTGGGTAAGGACATCTAGTGGCCAAGAAAAGAAGTGAAGTCCCACCTTTGGCCCATGACTCCTGTTTTAAAGCTTTTAAAGGCAATTGGTTTTACTGCTTATTGATCACCACAGCACTGTTATTTTACTTTGCCATACCAGCCATTATTTCCATATATGTTTCCATTTATTTATTTGCTTCATGAGTCTATAGTCAGGTCTGAGCATATGGCCAGTCAATGTATGTCCACATTGTGTGAATCTTATCTTATAGTCAATACAAAGAACGGTGTCTCAGAGTCTCAAATTCAGTTCATACTGATTGCAGTCAGATTTTGTAAATAGAATTTAACTCATTTTGCTGTACCTGTTTTACAAGAATTGAGCTTAATGAAACCATGTTAACGATAAAGTAACAAACAAAATAAAGAACAAATATAGCAAAAAGAATCACAGTACTCCCCGGCATTATCAGAACACAAAAAGAGGAGTTATTTTGAGGGAGAATGATATTCATATCTCTGCAATAAACTTCAAGAGACTTCAAGAGACTTATGTAATATATTCCAATGCGCACAGAAGCTATTCTGAGATCATGGATACTCAACACTAGTAATCTTGCTTTTTCCTTTATCTCTATCAACTACTGTAAAAGAAAAATATTTAAGGAAACAATTTGGTTAAACAATCAACAATATAACAACCAATAATAAAACACAGGTTTCTTGACTGTTCACTGCCTCCAAATTCGATTGACGAGAGGTGACCACAAGCCTGCTGAATCGCCTAACAGCCTGTCACTGGGGACAGTGTCACTGAGCTGGACGGGTCAAGTAACACGACTTCTCCATCCACACGACAGGTGCAAGGACCTAGGGGCCTGACACGCACCTTCAGCCTAACAAGCCCCGTATCGCCCATGTCTACCTCATCGTCCAAGGTCAGCAGCTAACAGTTTGCTGTATGCATTGCTCTGCTCATTAATCCAAGAACGACTAACGTGACCACGTAGACAAAAAGTTAACAAAAGGGGGCAAGGGACAAAGGGAACTAACGCCAACAGACAAGTATCAACAAAACCCCAAACACGGTGAGGACACAACAAAACTAACTGACTCTGAAACATGCGAAGGCGGCAAACAGACCACATACAGCTAACTAGACAAGTAACAACGAAAACATGTACACATGACAAACTTAGACGAACTAGATGTAAGTAAACAAAAATACACTGCAGACAGGGGCAACTCCTCACCCTGCACCAAGTCAACAAGTCAGTCCCAAATAACAAGATACCCCGTATCCAAAACGAGTGACCCGAGCTGAAACTGACGACAGTGGTGTGGATCCCGATGTGTGTAGAGTCATGAGCGTCAAAGAGCACAAACAGCACGTGGGACTGAGGTGCTTTAAACAGAGGAGTAACTGATGAGTCAATTTCGCAAGTGTGAGAGTGGGGGAAAGGAGCATGGGGGTGCAGGGAGTGAGACAGAACAAACATAACAGACAGGGGCAGAGGGAGGAATCGTAACACCAGAGGCTGCAAAAAAGTGTGCAACTGTGGTAAACTGTCTTGAATAAAAATCAATTAATTGGTTTAATTAATGTATTTGGTCATTAATCCTAGCACGGTGCGGTCTATTGAGTGTGACTGAGTTGTGATATTAGGGTCCTCATTTAACAGTGTCTAAGCTTATGTTTTAGTGTGTTTTAGTGTCTTGTTCCTGTTAAACCATACTTAAATTTATGACACACAACTTAGTAGTTAATGTTGATTTCAGCTTATTCTTTATGGATACGTAGAAATAAATGTTGATCTGAATATGTCATGAGAGCAAAGTTGACCCATGTACGGTATGTATGTGGCTGCAGAAATAAAAGCTAGAGCAGATGACGAATAAGCAGAAGGTCAGTAGTAGTAGTAGTAGTAGTAGTAGTAGTAGTAGTAGTAGTAGTAGTAGTAGTAGTAGTAGTAGTAGTAGTAGCAACAGGAAAAGCTGAGCCCCGTTTTTTAGGCAGGCTGTTAATGTTACTTGTCTTCATAAACAGAAAGGTAGGCAGATCAGATGGATGAGGATTTGTGTGGAGGTGATGAGGTACACAGAGGGCTGTCCAACTGCCTGAGTAAATAACTGACAGCACAAGACCATGACTGGGGCTCAGTCATCAAGTCAGTAGCTAAGTGAGTGAGAGTCTGACTGATCCTGAATGACATGTTGTATTGGCTCAGGAGAGCCTGGAGGATGGATCTCAGACCTTTTCCCTCTTCATGTGTCAGGATTTTTGCATATTCTGGACTGTGTGTAGTGCAGATTGCAGTTATACATCACCAGCAGTGTGAAACTGGAAACTTTTAACAGGATGTATTAGGTACATTCTGCAGGAATGAAATCACAAGGCCTGACTCACAGGTGGCAGAGACAATATCAGCTGCTTACTAACAGAGTTTTCGCATTGCACTACAGCCAAACAAGTACTTTTGTCTGCAGGGTCCGAAGCTTGGCGCAGATGTCCACATATACCTAATTCCAAGTCGCCTGCAATTTCAGCCTTAGCTTGATATCACACAAAATAATTACACCCTCAAGTCAGTGCATCAAGCAGGAGCAGCTCCACCACCACTCCAATCTGTCCTTTATCACTGCAAGTATTCAACTCGAGCAAGATAGAGAAAAATAGGATCCTCTATAGATGTCTTGCAAAAAGCAATCTCAGGGCCAAGCTCATTAAAAACAATGATAATGGGTCATTTAAATTCAAGGGCCATCTTGTTATCAAACTAAATGCAAAGCATTTCAACACAGAGTTTGGGGCAAAATTCTATTCAGGGGTGGTCATTCACTTAAAAAGTAGAAAAAGAAATTCCACTGTCCTCCCACGAATGTCCTTCTCTAAAAGATCAAATTAGATTAGATACAGTGCGAGGAAAAAAAGAGATTCTAATACCCATTTACAGCTATTTAAAATTTAGTGCATTTTAAGTCGACGGTCAAGCGTATTGTTTTACAATTCAGTAGGCACTCAGGCACAGCTCATTAATCAGCTGATTGCCTGTCTGTCTAAAGGTGCAGAGATTTGCATGATGCTTTAAACACTCTAATAGACTGTAAAGCTATAACTTATCAATAATTTATGAAATAAAAGAGGTCACATTGTAATAACGCCATCTTGTTTTTCAGTGCCAGCCAGGATCGTCAACATCTCTAAAAATGTAACAGTGAACGAGGGAGAGAACGTAAACCTCTACTGTCTGGCAGTGGGTCGGCCTGAGCCCACTGTCACCTGGAAAGACCAGAAATGTAAGCTACCTCTTCTTGTTTGCTTGTCTTCAGATCCTGAGATCTCTTGTTCACAGCTTCACCTTTATCTCCCTGACTTCACATTCATCCCTAACAATGTTCAGTCTCAGCGTTTTTTTTTTTTTTTCCCTTTCAGTATAAAAGCTTATCAGTATTCAGCTCGTGTCCACGTCTTCATCCCACATTGTCGTATCATCGTTCTTAAACCCAGGTGTTTAGCCTGTCCCTGTCTTAAATTCATTCTCCTGTATTCTTTCTCCACGTGCCAATGTTTTGTCCCAAATAACCACACATTATACGCAATTATCCTCACCGTGCCACCAGTAATTATGAGCATCTGTCTTCATCCACCCTGTCAACCGGCATCATGTGGCCAACTGACGTTAACAACCACTTTTGGCATTAGATCAGATATTTTTAGCTTTCACTGATGTGTGGATTTAGAACTAGTTGAGGGTGGCCTGGGTACACAGCTTCATGATGAAGTCACATTCATTTCATTTGATTAGCACAGTATTAATTGTGTTTCTGCTCACATCTTTGTCACCATCAGTGTCAAACGTTAGCCAAATTGACATAATCTGGCATCTAGAACTCTATTTGTTGTGCTGCATGTTTGGCACATAATTAAAAACTGCATGTAAAGTAATTGTTAACATTTAATTTTCTCTTCTGACTTCTAGTATTTTTATTTTTGTGGTGCTGTCTGTTTGGAAGTGTAATTAAATATTAAAACTGACAAATAGGGTGTAGAATAAGATAATGCAGCTGCTTTGTGTGTGGTTGGGCACTGGAACTGGAAGCTCATGAGCTACATGACCGACATGTGCAGTAAAAGCATTGATTTATTTTTTATTAGGATTATTTTTCACTCTTTGAGGGATTTGAAATGAAATAACAGACTCTTTGTGGGGCTTCTATTGCATCAGTGTCACCAAAGTCACGGTTAAAGCACTTTTTTATCTTACAGCAGCATTAACTGATTTGTAGTTTGACTACCGCAGCAGCAACACAGATCAAATGCGGCTGCAAGACAGCAATAGTAAATAGGTCAGCATGAACATCTACACAACACGATGTAATTATACTGTTAGGCCAATAAATGCACAACCTACTGTACTGCTGTATTTATAGACAGCTTTGGGCTTGTTCAGAGATCTGTTCCTCCTGCTCTCTCCTTTGTTTGTCCCTGGGTTAGCCTGCTGCGCATGCAGTGTCCTTCTCTGTACAGCTAGTGTTTGTGAACCTACACAGTACAGAACCTCAGGCAGGGACAAGCTGCGTAGTGATCACACACCCACAGACACACAAAAATATAGAGGAGAAAAAGAAAGCATGCATGAATGCACACCTGCAGCAAGCACACACACACACACACACACACACAACCTTACATCACAAACTCTGTGTAGTTGTCCTCACTTGCAAGCCTACAGCATTTCTCCTCTGTCAGCAGTAATCCTCCCTCTCTAACCGCCCACACCATCGCATACCACCTCTCCCCTCTCTCCTCATAACCCCTCAGCTTGCAGAGAAAGAGATAGGGGCCACATTGCTATTCCGTGGGAGTCTCTGCAACCAAGCCATCAGTTGCAGGAGACCAGGGGCAGTGGAGAAAGGGGGGGGAGGAGGGTTGGATGAGCCCAAAGAAACAGCAAGAAGCTGCCAGCCATCTGTCCCCATTACTCAGAGATTGCGTAGAGGAACTGCAGGGAGGGGGAGATGAGGAGAAGAGTGTACGTGGAGGTTGGGTAGAAAAATGTGTGTGTCCCGAGGTGTTGTGGGAGGAGCTACTTACATCACCTCAGAGGTGAGACACAGTCTTCAACCTATCTTCAACTTCTCGCTACAGTTACCAGAGTTTTTCTCACACGTGTGGATAAAATCAGTTTCACCCATTTACTCTCGCTGGCCCACTCAGAGACATCCAGGCATTCTGTCTCATTCCTTTAAAAACACCACAACATCATGGCCTTATCATTTGGCATAGCATCATTTAAAACATGCAGACTGAATGGATGCCTGTGGTGTGGGAGGGGGAGTGATGTGCTTTTGGTCCACGCACATACATTGGACATGGACAGGGAGATTACGATTGTTTTGGTGAAATAATTTGGCAGCTATGCTGTAGCTGATAAGATTAAAATGTGGTTTAGTTGGTCTTGATTAATAGCAACAATTAAGCGATGAGCGGAGACAAACAAGGCAAGAAAAAGCAGCAGGCGGAGAGCAACACGACACAAAATGATGGTAAGGGCAAAGCAAATAACATGGCAGAGGAGTGGTGTTTGTGGGAAGGTATATATGCTGATTAAAGTTTATGAGGCACAGGTGTGGGAATCCAGAGCACATGTTCAGGTGTGTGAGGAAATCAGGTGACTGGAACAAGGAAAGTCTAAAGTCCGGTCTGTTCAGCAGGTGGAAAACAGTGTTGTTAGTTTATTTCTAACTATAAAATGTCTAGAGTAACGCAGAGTAAAGCACAATAAGAGGCAGTAAAGCAGTGGGACAGGACAGTATGTGTGACTTAAAATAAGCAAGGGCCATGTTGATGGAGTAACAGCATGGCACCTTGATGTGTTTTAATGGACAGTGGTGCCATGATAGAGAGAGAGTTCGATTGATCAGGATTTAACTTCACAGACAACTCAGTATTCAATAAGTAACCATGAAAAATATAATGTAGAATATCGAGATGTAGCCATCGCTATGAAAAACCCAGTTTTTATGAGGTTCTGAGAGAAAGTACGAAACATAGGTGCAATTTTCAGCATTTTCAGGCGCACCAGGCCTTCCGAATTCAAATTCTACTGTGCGTCATTTAGCTCAACTAACACACATTTCAGCCCTTTACTTTCCTCAGATGACAGGTTTTACATTCTGTCAGCAAAGTCCATTCTTATTCTGTTTCACCCCGACATTAGACCTCTTGCCTTGACGGTAGTTTTTGTAATGGAAATGGATAAGAGGAGCCAAGAAATCAAGTGCTGTGATGATCTGCTGAGGTTCAAAGTGCTGCCATGGAAATAGAGCACGGTTTCACTGGACGATAGGCCAGAACCCCTGATCCTTTTTCCCCTCCGTCATTCACACTACCCCTTCTCCTCTCAGGTGCAATCCAACTATCTCTAGTGGTCAGGAGTCAGGCTCCTTCAAAAGCCATAAGTGGTTGATGGAGCAGTATTTTACAGACCATTGTAGGAGTGCCAGAGGCTGGCTCCAGTCAGATATGATCTCCCACCAAAGTGGAGAGAGGTGTGCGATGCAGGTCCAGAGATCTCAGGGGACCTGAGAGGGAGACAAAGAAAGAGGGAGTGAAGTCATAGTACATCACATATAGGTGCTGGCGATAAAATGTCCCTGAAAGAAGCAACCACACTATATACCCAACTCAACATTTCTCACCTTCTCCCTCTTTACGTTGCTGTTTTTCTTTTTCCTCTCTGTATCTGTGCATCTCCTGCCCAGCATCTGTCGAAAATTACCCCTCTATCTGCGTCTGTAAAGCGCTCTCTAGCGCTCAATTGCTCTCATTTTTTATTTTTGTTGTCCTTTTTATTTCTTGGAAGTCAGCTGTAACAGCTTTGTGTGTAATTTCTCCAGTGCTAGTTGTCTGATCTTATCTTCTCCCCCCCTCCTCCCTTTTTATTCTGCCACAGCCCTCCCTCCGCCGCAAAGTTGGGTGCTCTGCTGCTTGACAGAGATGTCACAAGAGAGCAATATTTATTAGAGTAATGGAATGAGTGAATAACACTGCACTCACCAGTACCCGCCCGTACTCGGTCGGGCAGCACAAGCAGCCATCACCTCGGTTGTCGCTCCCCGCTCGGCTCCTGCCGCAGCAGCTGCAAATAATCGTCTCCAGCTCAGTAGCCTCACTAATAATCCTCCAGTATAATCTTCAATTAGAACCGCAGCGCTAATCTCTGACAGGAATAATCGTGGTGTTTAGCCCACCGTCTTTTTTTTGTGTGTGTCTTTGCGCCGGTGTTGCTCACAAACGTGCTCAGAAGTTTGTGTGTTTGTGAGAGGAAGTAAAGGTCTACTGATTGACTGGTTGTGTGTGTTTGGGGGGGGGGGGGGGGGGCTTTGGAAGTGAGGGAAAGTGAGCTGCAATTTAAGCCCTGGATTTCCTTGTTAGTGGTGAGATTATATATTATGTCGTGTTCCACAGTCTGACTTCTTTAATGGGGTAAAGGGGTGAAAAAAGGCCTAATGGTTTTGGAGGCTGCGAGACAGCTGGCTGCTGAGACTTGCAGGGAGGAGGGGGAGAACACTCTTGCGCTCGTTCTTCTTCTGTCTGCGCTCTTTCTCTTTCTGCCACCTTCGATCTAATAACACCCCCAACAGCCATTCCCTCATATGAAGGAGCAATAACTTGTAGCCCATCCCTTTGACTCACCCCTTTGAAGAGAATGTGTGGCTGTTTGTCGCCCCAGGAAAAAGAGTGAAAGTGCGAGACTGACTAATTCGGTTTTGGGGACGTCTGGGAGTTTGTCAACATCAAATAACAGCCAAATATTCTACCCACTGTGTAATGTGGTGAACAAGCCATCGCCCCCTGGTGTGTCCACTGGTTGGAAGCGAAGCTTGCAATTTCCCTTGACACTATAAAAGTAATGGCATCGCTTCTGTCAAATCATGTTTACTTACTTTATATCTATGCAAAAACGCACCAACAGACAGACCATTATGTGTTGCTGCTTCTTCTGTGCATTAGCAGGCCACGTCACCCTCCATCTGATATATATTGTGACCTTTGATCTTCTCTTATGCCAATAGATGGATTGGTGAGTGACGGGGAGTTTCTCGAAATCACAGAGATCAAGAGGCAGCAGGCCGAGGACTATGAATGCATCACTAATAACGGAGTGGCTCCACCTGATCAGCGCAAGGTCAAGGTCACAGTCAACTGTAAGTATCAGTCACTGTTACACACAACGGCCCAATAGCAACAAGCATCAACTGATAATACTGCAGATGCATTATTATGTATGAATTCAAACATCTTAATTTTGCTTCCTCCTGGGGTTTTTTAACCTTGTGGGCAAATCCAGGCTGACTTAAGTCGATTTCTCAGTGAAGGCAGATGTTTACTAATTGCTGAATTCCCTCTTGTTTTTGTTCCTTTCCCCCGTGGGTTTGTCTGCCAGACCCTCCCATGATTACAGACATGAAGAACATGCCAGCCCATTTGGGTAAGACAGCCATCTTGCGCTGTGAAGCCATGGCAGTCCCACCAGCATCCTTCGAGTGGTACAGAGATGACCACAGGTGAGTTCACAGACGAGCTCAGTGTCGATTTGTTCAGCTAAATCTAACAGGAATGATTTTCTCTCTGACGCTTTTGGTGCTTATTAAACAGATGGTTCTACACTCAGCTTTTTGAAAAATGCTCTACAGTGTGAATAAATCCCAAAACACTGGCCTCGCATTTTCGACTTAATGTGGAAAACTGAGCCTTTGAAAGCAATGGCAACTTTCCATCTGATCCACTGCATGAGCACTGATTTTTAAATTTCAATGTAGCACTAAACATGTGTCATAATGAACTTCTATTTTGGTTTCGTGACATTCACATTTATTGGTTGACATGTCTTTGCAACGGAAAGGGAATAACAATGTGGCTGGTTAAAAGCTAGCTTTTGAGACATCTTTCTAATCGGTGTTTATCAATCAGTCGTCTGACAGCAGAAGAGAAAAATATGCTAATTGGAACAAAAAAACTTGTAAATTCAGCCACATTATGAATAATCTCAAAGACTGGAAGGCAAAAAACTGAGGTTTAACCAGCTGAGACTCAGAAAAACAACCAGATAATGTCTGCCAACCAGTACATAATTAATGTTTTGGCATTTCAGTGTAGACAGAGATCTGTAAAAAATTGACCTGAAAAAGCACAAAAGTCACTTTTCACACATAAGCAGCATTTTCTGATTTAGCTGGCTCACTGTACAGTAGACACATAGTCTTGGCTACTGCACCTAACCTCTGACATTCCTATAGATCTGAGATAATCATGTATGTTTTTGCCATCTCTGGAGAAACATTAGCTTGTTGGAAGCCTATTTTCTCTATATTACCTACACATAAACTGTCCTTCCAAGTTTGTAAAAGGTCCCAGCGAGCATAGAAGAGTTAGGGTGATTTGGCATCAGGCAAAGAAAGACGCAGAAGTACTTAGACAAGACATTGCCAGCCAGAGAAAGATGTTAATAGAGTATAATGGGCCCCAGCAGGAGGTCTCTGTTATTTATGGACTGTTAGATTTCACTATTAGCACAAGGTGAGACCGAGCTGATGTGTGTAGGGGGATTGTGTTGCGTGGTCGTCTCTGGAGAGGCAGAGAAAAAAGGCTCTTATGTGGGTTGAGTCACTAGGTGTGATATGTTGTGTTATCTCTCTTTTTCTGTCACACTCTTTTTCTCTTCTTCTTCTTACTTCTCTATTTTTTTTCCCCCCAACACCACCACTACTACCAAGGCCGGTAGAGAGTGACAACACCCTGAGGATCAAAAACGAGAAGACGCGCTCACTGTTGCTTTTCACCAACGTGACAGAGAAACACTTTGGCAACTACACCTGCTTTGCCTCGAACCGTCTTGGGGCCTCCAACGCTAGCATGCTACTGTTTCGTAAGTTATCAGACAGAACTTCACGACAGAGCGTACACATGCACGCACGCCCACATTTATCTCTATTCAACTATCAATCAGTGTGCAGGACTGTGAACAGATGTGACACACTACTACAAAACAATGCATATTCAATGACAAACTGTTTTCTCCCGTTCTTCGCCCTGTCTCATTTTTTTTCTCTGCACGCTGCACAGCGTTTCTTCAGCCCTCTCCACCCTCCCTTTCCCCATTTTCGCTATTCTCCGCCCCATTAAAGCTTTGCTTGCCTATATTACGCCTCCGTCTCTCTCTCTCTCTCTCTCTCTCCCTCCCTCATTCATTCATTCACATCCTCACCCTCCATCTCTCCTACATACACATTCCTGCACATTTCCACACACACAGACTACTGCTCCTGTTCTCTCCCGTTGCCCAAGAAGTTGTCATTTCTCTCGGAGCCCAATTCACATTAACCGTCCCCAACGAGCGATTTCTTACCCTTCCGCTCCTCACCCCCCCCTCGTCCACCCCCCTTTAGTGCATTCGGCATTACCATCTTAAGTGACTCTTTCATCTATTCCCTTTCTTCTTTCATTCCTTTACCCATTATCTCGGCCAGTCTCCCTTCAATGACTCACTCCACCGTCAGACCCATACATCTTCCTGCTCTCTCTTTCCACCAGCACTGCCACTTCTGTCAGCCTATCTCTCCATCATCTGTCCTTTTGCCTCCTCTTTCTTTCCTAATCTCCCCCTGCCATCATTAGAACACAACAACCCCCCTTTCTGTTCTGGACCGGGCATGGGAAATAGGCCCATAATCGGATACTTTTGTGGTATTTCTATTCATACACTGTCCCTCACTGCCGATGCCTCCCCTGACTTTGTTTCCCCATTTTTGTACCTCTTTGTTCACCATTTTAAAGGTGCCACACATAACATTTTAACATCAGCAACCCACTATCACATCAAAATAGGCACATTATTGTAATTACCCTCAACCAGTGAGTCCATTACTGAGACCACCGGCTGCTTGTGCCGGCTTTCACTTTACACTGTTACATTATAAGGCAGCAGGTTAGATTTGGGAAAACTGCCAGTGCTGCATAATGGCTCAAACCAAGTAGGCTGAAAGTTTATGTCTTGCAAATGTCCCTTCAATCAAGATACAATTTAATGGACTAAATATGATGGTGATTAATACTGAATTAAAAAATGACATCTGAAGAACCATTCCTTTAACAACATGAAATGGATTTAAAACGTTATTGTGTTAACATGAAACGGTGTAAAGAAATGAAATACACGTTTTGTGATCACTTTGATGTGTTAAAAATAGGTGTAGCAAAAAATATGAGTATTGGTCACACTGTAGTGGCACTTTCAGAAATGATTGCAAAAGTTAATGCAGTGTAGAGCAGCAAACAGTGTTAACCTGGGATATAATCAATCAGTGTTACTGATCAGCCATACAGGATCTGGACCAAATTATAAGCATTACAACATGATACATCATGATACTCTGCTCCTCTATCAGCTGCCACCTATTCCTAAATTAAAATTAAAATACATTAAACACAGAGCCTTAGACGTTTTCATTAAACGCTACAGAACAGCCGCCATTAAATCCCGAGCCAGGTAGCAGGAGCTAATTCTCCACTCTGAGCTAACAGCCGGGTTTCCTTCTTAGGATACAGATCGTGTTCCACTCATTACTTCTGCAATTTGTGCAATTTTAGGTACAAAAAGAACCTTTCCTGTTGATCTTCTCTTAAGTGCTCATTCATTTTGGGTCATTTTCTAACCCAAACGCCGAACGACGATGATGCCATTGCTCAGAAGGCTTCACATTCTGTCCACGTGTGGTTGACAAATGTAAACGTGTGTATTCTTCTCTGTTGTCATCCAGGACCAGGAGCCATACAGGGACGAGGGACCGGTTTACATGCAGGGATGAGTGTCGGTGTGTCCATTTGGGTCTCCCTCTCTGCTGTTCTTCTGCTGAAGGTGTAAAGATCGACCTGGATCGACACAGAAAATGTCCTTACACGTCCCTGAAAGCCCCACCCCTCTCCCTCGCTCCCTCTCTCCCATTCTTCGGAAGGAAGAAGGAAATGAAATTCTTTAATTACGAACCCATCACTGTGAACAAAAAGAATATGCATTATTCCAGGAGCCATTGAATCATTGCATCAAACACATGGGCACATCACCCCCCTAAACCTCCCCAGCACCCTCAATTCAATTTTGAGGTCAACTCATCGTCATTATCTCTTTTTAGTCTCTTCCTCTCTCTTTCACACACACAGTCTCTCTCTTTGTCTCCCAGAATGCCTTGCAGATTTGTCTGACTTGGTACTTCCCCCTTCACCTCGTTCTCTCTTCATTATCATCACTGGGCTGATGCTAAAAGTGTATATTATTGATTATTGTGTCAGTGATCAATGAGAAAATGGATAATCTAACAACTGGACTATCATTTATGTAATATATGGACTAATGACTGACCTACAATGTTTGCCTTATGGAAATTATACAAAAAAATCACAATATTATGGTGGATATTTATGGAAATGATAGTTATAATGTGCTACTGTTGGTCATGTGACCTTTTGAAAAATGTCCAGTTGATGGCCGTGTGAAGTTTCACCCCGATCACACACACACACACACACACACACACACACACACACACCTACACAGCTTTTTGATTTTAACTGTGTAGCAGTGAATCTGCTATGAATGATGTCAAAATGTATAAAAAAAGGGTGGGTGGTGACGGTGTCAGTCTCAACTCCTCCTTTACGTTATTTGGGAGGTCTATACCAAGGTTTCGCATGTTGACCCCCTCACTACCCAAACCTTTTTAGCCCCCCTCTCATCCTTCTGTTCACCGTGCTCTGTCTAGTCGCCCTTTGCATCGCGATAGTGTTCTCTGCTCCGTGTCACCTTCCTCCTATCATCCCTCTTCCTCCCTTAGTGTAAATATATGCAGTACAGAGGCCACGCTGGCGGCCTCAAGTTGCCTGGCGCCGGACGACATCTCCCATCAGCCTCTACTATGTTCCAGTCTTCTGAAGCAGCAAGAGACTGTCCAGTGACAACAATATGTTCTGTTTCAAAGCTGCGACTCCATCCTCTTTGTCGCTTGTTGATAGCATGTACTGGTTAGAGATGTTCCTATTGTGAGTCCATACACTCCCTCCCTCCCTGCACTGTGTCTGTTTTTCTCTGCAAGGTTACCTGCTTTTACTTTTTTGGTGTTAATAATACTACAGATGATGATGATGTTAATAAGTATTTGAATAACTATGAATAGTAATTCAGTGTGAGAAAAAAAATGAACAAAAGCTGATGGTAATGAGCTGTGCGTGGGGAAAAATACTTTTTGTACTTTACTCTGAGAAGTCACACACATTGAACAAGTAATATGAAAAAAAAAAAAAACATGTAAAGTTTTCAAAGTGATGTGCTCTATTTTGCCATGACAAGCTTTTTAAAAACACATTTGAAACAGTCTGAAGGATTATTTCATCTAAATCCAGAAGCAGTGAATGATGATGTAATTTATAATTTGTAACGGTTCATGTAGAAGATTTTTTTTTTTTTTTTTCACGCCGTTAACTGCATCACACACACATTTACAGCATATTTGTCCACTTATCAAGGTGTCTCTCTCCGACCAGCTAGATAAATGATTTGGATCCATGTCGGTCTCTGGTCGCGGCTGTTAGTCAGTTCTTGTTCAGCCAGACCACAGGGAGATAAAGATGTAATTAGCCGTTACCTGTGGCTGGCTAAGTGAAGGAGCCCCAGCTCCACCTGTCCCTCCTGCCAGCCAGTGATGGCCCCCATAAATCAAGCTCAATCCTGTCACTGACAGGAATCCTCTTCAAGGACACCCTCGCCTTGGTGCACCACTACTCCTCCAATGTGTACCTGTGACATGCAGGCATGGGCACTACAAAACCCCCATGGCACAATTATCCAGCCACTTTCCCCTTCAGAGCACAAACAGTGGGAGGTAAGCCCGTATTTCTGTATGGCGGCACTCATTTCTTCAGAGAGACAGTGTTCCACTCACATGCAGCAACTACATTCAAATTTGCCATATCAAGCCTGCATGGAGAGATGGGTTTACCCCAGTTGAACCCTGGCTACTGCAACCTGAAAGGGGAATTACTCAGTATTGAATTGATTGTCTGAGTGTGTTACGTTTGATTTTCTTTCAAACCAGCAATAACCCCTAACTCTACTGTGCAAGAGGTATCAGAAATGGTAAAACTGTGGTGTTATATCTGAAACATTACATTAACAAGGTATGTCAAATATGTCTGTTGTTGTACTTTTACTCTGTACAGTACTCTGAGATGAAGTGAAGCCCTTAATCTAAAACACTCCATGTTGTACTCAAAAGGTTATGCCTGCCTGCGACATAGTCGATTTGTCCGTGTGACTGGAAACACACACCGTGTTTGCATCTTGCTGCTCCAAAAATAATGACAGATTCCATTTCAAGCACAAGAGCAGGTTGTTTGGCCACTGCTTCTTTTTTCTGTGTCAATCGCATTATCATCCTCTTGTTATATCTTTCTTTCATGGTGTTTTTGTTTTTGTTTTTTTTTCTTTTACTCACACACTGTTTCATGTCAGCGTCCCACTGGGTTTGTCAGTGGTATGTAACATCTGTATGTACATAATCTGTCCTTGGTGAAGAACAAAAAACTGAAAAAACTGATAAAAAAAGGAAAAAAAAAAGGAAAAAACAACACAGATAAGAAATAACATGCCGTCATATTTCTCAATGTGAGTTTGAAAACAGCACGTCAATGTTTGTCTATGGGTGGATTTTGAAAAAAAAAAAAAAAAAGCAAACATTGTATGTTGTGTTCAGGTTTATGGGTAACGGGTACAGATGGAGGGAGATTCAACAATATGACTTGAAATTGTGGTGTGGTGATAAACAGAATTTGGGCATTTTTTGTACAAATAGGCAGCAAAGGAACATGTTGTCATGAGTCATGTATGCATGTATTAGTCACGCTGGAGAGGGTGTGGGCAAGAAGGCACCAGATCCCATGGATGCACAATTTGAGTGTAGATGAGGATGCTGTTGTCCGACAGGCCTGTGGGAGGATATCCTGGCAATGCAAATCCAAAACATGAGAGCCAGAGGGAGATGGGGTGACACTAACCAGACAGTGAACTCTCCATTTTTGTCGACGAAGATAGACAGACGCTCATATTGCATTTCCAAACCTGAGCGCTGTGGTCTTCCCCAGGGGAAGGTGTACCACACACTATTTATGGTTGCACTATGTAATATGAATAGCATTAACATAGCCTTGATCACAAACACAGTCTGGCCTACTTCAAGTGTATAAATAACACCCGGAGTGGGGTGCAGTGAGTTTACAGTGATACAAACAAGACGTTTTTTCGGCCCCTAATTACGTTCGGCGCACCCTGGTGAGAAGGTGTTGATTGGCTCCTGCAGCTGAAGGTTATGATGATCTGTTTACAGAGTTTTTTTTAATAAGATGCAATGAAACTGCTCGCTAAAGAAGCATGCAATGCCAGTTTACAGTATATGGCATAATATTGCACTTTAATACTTCGACTTTTGTTTTTTAGTTTGCAGTAGGATTTAATTAGGCGGTCCACACATGTAAAAACTGAAAAAGTTGGTGTTTTTATATAGTTGTAAATATTATTAATTTGTTTTTCATTTTCTTTACATATCAGTACAGGGATATGAAGTGGATTTTTAGGAGCAGGGATTGTAAAATATTTCGAAAAAAATAGTTTCAGAGCACTGTGCCTTTGCTGAGAAGAGAGGAGTTCATGCAAATCTTTTTACCGCACTGTTTCTGAACTATTGCAGTGATATAATAAAATAATTATGGTGCTTTAAAAATAAGATTGTATAATAGCAAAAGATGCGTAAGTCTGCAAAAGGCTTGAATGTACTGGTTTCTTTGTTTTTTGAGGCTGTAGCCTTGCCTACAACACACTTGATATACGGAACAGATCCCGGACACATTTTCAATTCAGAATGCAATGGTTAATCAATACATTCGACCGAATGGCTTTGGAATAGAGCAATTTCTCCCCGGCTTGCCTTACCAGGTCCCCAGAAGCTGAATTGATCAAGTGTCTATAGACCAGCCTTAGAAAAGAGAGCATAATTCATCATGCCTGATACAAGACACCCCTAATTGTACATCGATTTTAAGCCCTTCTCTGAAACAATTTGGGCAAGCTCTAATGTCAGCTCAGTAAACTATGTGTTCAGAGCTACCGTCCAGATCCAGGCACTGAAAAATTAATCATTTGTTTTTCCATTCAAGTCAGTCCAGGCTGGTATTTGCTACATAATATAGTGTTAACCTTACATGCTCCCTGGGCTTCTACACTTCATGTACAATTTGGGAAGTGCCGGTACGTTGTATTTTATTAGTAATGACACAGATTGGATTATTCTGCAGTTGCCAGTATCAGCTGGTATTGATGTGTATGTAGATAGGTGATTTGATGATGACTAAAAGGCGCGAGCATGTGATACATCGTAAGAGATTATATGTAAAAGATTTAATTATATATTTTAATAATGCAGGATATTGCACAGTCGGAGTCAGTATACCAAAAGGACACGCGACGCAGAGTGACAATTATATATGAATTATTATATCACAGCTCTAAATCCCCTGATCACGTTCTTTACAGCAAATCATGCCTAATTCCCATATATTATCCTAATTATCCATTGTTTACCAACTATCTAAAGGCTCATTCAGTTCTCATGGGCAAACTCAATGTTGCAAGTCTATTAAGGCCCAGTACTTTTCCATTACAACAGCTAATGAGCACATTAGTATACAGCATGCTAGACGGGATTGTGACGAGGGAAGTATCCATAACAGTGAATGACATCACAAGTCGGGTGTTTAAAAATGATACCTGACGATAGATAGATAGATAGATAGATAGATAGATAGATAGATAGATAGATAGATAGATAGATAGATAGATAGATAGATTTTAGTGTTGTGTGTAGTGTTAGTAATTAGATGAGTAGTTAAATAGATCATTTTTATGCATATCACTCAGTTCTGGTATATTTAAAACACCTAGCAGCTAATACGTTGGGCCATGGAGCCGCCAGCCTCACCTTATTCCTCGTCGCGAACACAGATGGCGTCTTGTCAATCATTCACCTCTCTGAACAGGAGCGTCTGGTTAATTAACAGCGAGCTGCACTTCTTCAGTTGAGCAACAGCTACGTTCTCGCGGACCGTTCAACACAATGGAGGCATCTCGCCCACCATGTCTCCCCTAGTCATTAAGTCGCCCACCTCACAGCTCCAACATAGAAAGAGTCCCATTACTTGGCCTCTCTGAGTCACCAGCCCACGCCTGGCATTTTCCTTGTCAATCAACCGAGGGGTAAATATTGGTTCTGGTGTTCTGAATTGACAAGGAAAACATGGATTTCTTTCATAAGTGACAGCACCAACTGGTGTTTTTGTGCTCATTTATTTCGCAGTGAGGAGACAGTAGAGATGCTGCGCTGCGGTGAAGTTACTGCTTGAACTTACAAGTGTCAAATCACTGTTTAAGGTGTGTTGGACGCTGGGATACACGACAGGGTGCATGATAGGGGCTGGAACATGTGCTGTGCATCAAGACGGCGATTGAATTTGGAAACTAATAAGACATTTTACCAGACAAGAACCTCACGTTTCCAATTGAGGGAATGAGTTGACTTAGGTTAGTGTTGAATGTAGAACCCATCTCTCTCGTTCTCTTCTACTTCTCTTTCACTTCCTCTCTCTCCCTCCACATGCTCACAGTTTTCTGTCCTCCATTTCTTTTAGCTTAGAACCTGTCACCTGTAAAAAGCTCTGGCCTCCCACCCGTCTGTACTCCAGCTTTGCCCACTCTGCCGTTGCTGATATTCTGTAAATGGTGTGTTTGTGTGTGAGTACTAGTAACTTTGTTCAAGTGTGTATTGAGCTCCACAATGAGCACAAGGATCTAACAGTGTGTGTGTGTGTGTATGTGTGTGTGTATGTATTCTCTGATCTGCACAGGGCAGGCATGTTTGGTTCATTCACTCCTGAATTACAAGCATCTCATCAATGTAAACACACAAGACAAAAAAAAACAACTAAAGGAACAAAACATTTGTCTTCCACCCTGACAGATGTGCAGCGCTACGAAGCGATGATTGTACTTCTTTTTGATTTGTTAAGTTGCTGAACTTGTCCTGTTTGACTTTCATTTTAGAGTATGTCTCTTTTTTTTTTTTTTTCAAAATCCATGACGTGAAGATTAAAATGATATCAAGTGGAGGGAGACAAAAAAAATAAATAAAAACCAGTTTTGTTTTTAACAGAGCTCACTGTGTGTGGTTTGTTGCTGACTTTCTGTTGGCCCCTGTGGTTACAAAGTAGGTGAGGTCAGCTGGGTTTGTTTGAGCTTGCTTTTCGCTTCCTGCTGAGTAAAGAGGCTCTGTTATTTGTTGAGTTTGCTGGTTTGTTTTGTTTTTTATTTGATCAAAATGTCAGTTAATGAGACGTCGTCAGAACACATGGTTCATATCAAACCATCTGCCTTCAGATGATGTCAAAATAAAAATGATTTGTCATCATTACCAGTGATTATTATAACAATTAACCTATTAAAGCTAGTTCCTTAGGCTTTATTTTAATTAAATAGGTTGCTATCATGTGGTTAGTGTTAATTTCTAGGTGGGTTATAACTAGAAATTAGAGACCCTTAACGCAACAGAGCTCTCATTTTGTCCTCCTCCTCCTTTTGTCAGTGACAAGCATCTGTGTTATCTATTCTGCTTCAACACACCTGCACATATTTAGTCATTAATTATCAAATAAATTGATAACGGCTTTGGGGAGCTAATCTGTTCTAATTCAGTGTAATAAGAAAATTTAAACAGTACCCCCACCTGTCCTGGGAGGATGACTTGATGTTGCCGCATAGGAACAACTAACAAGTTAAACTCTATTGAAATGTGTGTAAAATAACATATATACATTTAGAACAACCATAATCTGATTTTTCTATCAATGTGATATTCGATAAATGAAGGCTGAATGCAGAGTAGAAGTGAATGTACTGACCGGGTACTGATGTACAATCGGAACAGATGTCATTATAAATTGTTTCTCTATTGTTTGTAGTGTGTATATATGTTTATTCTTTCTGTTTTCCAAAACAACAAAGCCATCCTCCACGTGCCCACGTTTCAATCATTGCAGATTTATTGTTACTCAGTCAGAGTCTTGTGTATTTTCCTATTTAAACCGGCACCTTTAGGCAGATACTTCTCTTTAAATTGCACTCACATTTTTAATGTTGTGTTTCTTGCTTTGATGATGATGATTATGATGATATTACACCTACTAACATCCCAAGTTTTAGCCCCCCAGAGGACACAGATCGGAATTCATTATACTGTAGCTCATTAGGCAACTCAGGAAATTCAAAACAAGAACTCAAAACCAAAACAAGAGTTCTGCAAAGTATCAACATGCTCAATAATGTGCTACACGTCTTCTGAACAACAAGGAAGAATTTCTTGCTCCCTGTAAATATGACAAAGCTCACAACTCAGTTCATTACTTTTATTTAACTACAATCAAGGTTTCTTTGTGTTTAGTAAGTGCTATTGTGCACTTTCCATGAATAGACTAATAACTGTTTGTTTCTCAGATAACTAAGAATACAAAATATTACATTTAATCCAATAATATGTAATAGGTTCTTAAAATCAATAGAAATCTCACAAACTAGATTGTGTAAATTCTATAAAAAAGCAGGGAGAGAACCTGTGGAGCAATGGTAACGACACTCGCTGTGGCTTCTAGCTACATACAGGCGGTGTGTCTACATGTCAACCGTCTCTGTGTTTCAGATTTCAGTTGAAGCATGACCTATTAATGAACCTCTAACCACACAATGCACAAAAAAAAAAAAAACAAAAAAAAAAACGCTGACACTGTTGTAAAGCACAGCAAACTTAAGAGAGCCTGGGAAACAATTTCACCACTCAAGCTTGAAGTGGGGAACAGCAGCAGCATGGTAGAGCTGCCCAACTTGTGTTTGCTTCTTTTGTTGGTCGGCCAAGTACCAGGTCAGTCTTGTTTTAAAATGTGTTGGCTTCATGCAAACTGTTTCCCAAAGTTCAATTGTCTGTACTGAATAGTCTCTATCAAACCGCACTGTAAATTTGAATCCAAACATTAATATTTCATTTTAAATTGAAAAAAAAAACATATTTTCCATGTGTATTTAAATTATAACTCTTTAAAATGTACCATCTGTCACAGTAATAGATGTTGCTGCAGTGAGGCACAACAGTAAGTGAGTAATACACTTCTTCCAAGAAGAAGAAAAATGGATGCAGTAGTGCAAAAAATCTTGCCTCTTCTCGCTTTTTTTAATGATTAAAACTAAATGTCAGAGAAATAATTTGTTTGGGATGATCATTTCGGTGTGTTTGCTGATATTTCTGTTGCATTTAGTCCAATTATGAACGACTGTGGGTTTTGCTTATCTGTATATGAGTTGGACAAACAGCCACGACAATCAAACAGCTGTAACGTCTTTTAAACCTTTTCTATTTGAGTGTCTCCGCATTAGTGTTTGTTGATAAGGTTTTCGAAAACAGCATTTGTCCCTAGAAGATGTTTATCACATTTGGTGATTGTTTGCTGCATTGTCAAATTATCTAAAATGTTGTTCTTCTGGCTGTGAGATTTTTCTGCCTGATCGTATTTGTCTGGCCAACTTCACTCCCTGGTGTCTCACAGGCATACTAAACACACGTTTAAAGTATTTGTAGTTGACCCACAGGTCTGATAAGCAGTTTTTAAAAGTTCCTTGTATGACATGTTGTATTAATGGCTCCTTCTTTAGCCCTGACAGCAACTCCAGAGGGACTGAGGGTTAGACAGTACCCTCCTTCTCTCAGTGTCATGCGGGGTGAGACAGCATCCCTGTCCTGTCATTTCAAAGTTGAATCCCTCAAGTATGGAGTTCAGTGGTTCAAAATAAAGCCGGAAAAGCAGATCATCCTAAAGTCACCCAGGCACATCGTTGTGGAGAAGAATAAAACCTCCTCCCTGATGATCACTGAGGTGGCACTGGAGGATTCTGGGTGGTATTACTGCGTGGTGAACGTCCTGCAGAAAGACCCAGAGTGGGGCAACGGCACAGAGCTGGTTGTGTTAGGTGAGAAACAAGTAACTGGATTCAGATATAAGCATGGCTATAATTCATTCGAGTTGCTGTGCTTGGGTGATGTTGCCGTGCTCGTAATTATGTCTCATTTGTATCTTTTGTGCACAAGCTCGATACAAGTGCTACGTGGGCCGTGAATCCCCATAAAAGGAACGTCCCAGCCTAATCTATAAAAATTCAAGTCATGTGAAATTCCCTCAGAGTTCATCTTTTTGCCTGAGCAGTTTCATGACAGATCTAGAAATAATCACCCCTGTACCATGCGCAGTGCCTTGTATCGATCTTGACCAGAGAACTGAAACCCACCAGAAAACAAGGCGGGGAGGAATGGCCAAATTATTATGTGGAAATCCTTCATGCGGAAGAATAGATTCCTTTAGATTTTCTCCAAATGTTGCATCCACCAAATAAGATATTGTACTTCTTCACCCAGTTTATTCCTGTTTAATTATTTTATTCCAAATGTATTCTATATTTATGTTCACTTGTTTTTATGAACTGTTTTAGTCAATATATGTCGTAGCATCTGTCCTATTTTTCCTGCTGTACTGTATATGATTATTTTCTGCTGCAGCTAACCTTGTTCACCTTGTTTCTTACTCTTCTTCTACTGCTAGCTCCACCTTCTCCTCCCAAAATGTACCTTCGGATCCCCGAAGACCCACAGACTGGTCAGTGGGCTCTTCTTTGTCTCACTGGGGGATTCCACCCCAACAAGCTCAACCTCGTCTGGACTTACCAGAGCACAGCAGCCGATATCAATCACCTGTCAGTCACCAACTGCACTCTTCCTGCCCTCAACTCTCACGGAAACCTGTCTGAACAGCCGGTTGACGGAGCCCTGCTGTCCTCAGATTGGTTGGTGAACTCCATGCCCGTGCACCAGTCAAAATGTTTCCAGGTGATGGACAACCACAGCCGGGAAATGTTCCTCTTCAGTGTGTTTATTCTCCCATTGAAGCAGTCGTTGGACACAGGGATCACCTTCACTTGTGAAGTGCGGGACCATCCTGCCATTACCACAGCTCTAACTTCCTCTTTCACTTGGGGTAAATTAGAATCAACCAGTTTAGCCACCTTTGTTCGAAGGTGTAGTTGACCCCTGTGAGGGAAAGGAAACAAGCTATAAACTCAGACCCAGTATTACCTTAAAAGTCAATAGAGTTATTAATTCATTTTCAGTACTCAAGTAAACTTATATTAATTATTAGCTGTTCAATGACTGCGTTCACTAGCTCGTTGCTAACCCTGTCTGGCTACCGTTTGGTGTTTGACATGGAGCATGAAGTTAGTTTGTCAGTTTCTGTTGAAAACAGCAGCACCGTCCTGAGAGTAGTGAGGCTGAACCAAAACAGTAAAGCTGTGGTCCAGAATTAGCTGAAAGCTGCTGAACAGCTCTGTAGCACCGTGAATCGAAAAGATCATTCAGTGTAGGTTCATCATTATAGTCATTAGTCTATTATTAATACAACATATATACTGACAGAGTAGCTTCTTGTATTAATGTACATGCTCCTATCTTTGACCTATGTTTGTTTCAGTGGCTCAATTCTTTCCAATGACTCAACCAGTAGACTTTAATGACCGTGGAAGTCTTAGAGCGCCAACTGTCAGTCACCTAACTTATCTTTGCAGAAAATGAACCTGACTTTACTTTTGGATCCCTGGATTCCCCAAACAGCCTCTTTCTTTTTTGGTAGTCCAAAGGCAACTTCCACCCAATTAACACAGTCTGCATCGACAGAGTTCAGGGACAACAGGGCCTCACAAGTTGCTTACTCAGTGTGTGCCCTACTTGACTGTTAATGTGGGTCAGACATCGATCATTCCAAGGCAACAGATTGCCTGCAATACTGAATACTTGATCAAATTAATGAATTTCCCAATCAATGTTTAAACACCTCTCCTCCCAGCGAGGACGCAAATGTCCATCAACCAAAGCCAGCGATTTAATTCTGTCATGCTCAATAACATGATAAGTCAGTGCTGATCAGTGTTGGTCTTTTTTCTCTTCTTTCTAGACGCCTCCCCTAATGAGCTGATTGCACACCTGAATATTCTCAAGATGTGTTTCCTCTCTGCAATGACTGTCGTGTTTTTATTGGAAGGTAAGTGAGTAAACCTGTTAACGAGAATTACAGGAAGCTCTTAAAGAAAACCTATATTTAATTTATGCTCTCCACAGCAGTCGAACATTTCTGCAAGCAGGGAAAATGATGTCTGCCGCGTGAATACAATATTCTCCTCAACCCTTGGCAAACATGTAAGTACCCCCACACACACTCGCTCGCACACAGCTGTTTTTCTTATTGCCTTATCCCCGTAACCTATCACACATTGTTAGCAAAAAGTCAACACTAACGCAGCAACCAATTATTGTCTTCCAGGAAACACAAAATGAAAAAGGAGAGAAAACAAAAAGGGACTGCTGGGTGTTCAGTGCGGCTCCTCTCAACAGACCAACCTTTGACAAACAACATCACACGTCCGGAGTCATCAGAGGAAACTGAAATCAATCCTGATTTAGCAGTCCATTCACCACTGTGGGCGAATGTTGTAAATACAGTTTCCTCTCTCACTATCTCATATTTCATTTCTGAAAGTTTCTCATAGTTTCAAGCTGCTTATTCTGCTTTTACACACTGTCCTCTATAGCGTCTAAACACTGATGCTTTGCCGATTTCCAAATGCACATCAAAGCTATTTATCTCTGCAGCACTGCAGCATGCTGACTAGCGTGTTTTTTGGATTTGTACATTGTGTCAGTGGTTGGTAGCCTGCACATTTTAGTCATTTCTCCCGGGTTTATGTGTCAAAATGAATGCTTTATGTATGATCCACCTGTCAAACAGATACAGTGATCAGCTCAACCTCCGCACAGGCCTAATCCTCACAAAACAGGATTACCGCCTTTGCCAGCGCTTGCTTGTGTGATAGTATTGTTTATGCTTGCTGTGTGAGTGTGGCGAGATCTTGATTCACAGGTTGGAGGAAGTTCATTTTAAATTTAGGCCTGTTTTCACTGCCAAGAGTAACAACTACTGCCAGTGGTAATGACCATTAAATTTAAGGCAACATGATGCATTTACAATATAACCAGATTAGTGTTGTTAAAACAGACTTTTTTTTTTCTGTTTAATAAACTGATTATGGCTAACACTTAATCCTTATTTCTTCATTTTAATCTAATTTTATGAATGTTGAAAAGGTGCAACATGACTAATTATCTGGTGATCACTTCCAAATTGGATTTCCATGCAGCGTCCACATTCGTCACTCACTCTTTAAAAAACAAATGAGTCCTTATCTCTCCCTTTTCATGAACTTACACAAACACAGTCACCTTGTATCCTGACCACTGTTCATACAAAACAACATATTAGTCATAAATTACATAAAGGCATTATTACTGTATATAATTTGTTTAGGAAAATTGAGTCTGTTTTTATTTGATAATTTTTTTCCTCTTAACTGAATGAACACACACACGCAAAATCAATTATTACCTGACATCTGTACAAAAGAATATATGACTCATAAATATGCAAAATATGTTTATATGACTAAATATGAAAATACTGTTCCTGTGTTTTGTAATTTATAATTGCAACCCCTGCCATCTATTTATACTACTTTAAGAACACATATTTCTTATACACAACCAAATACTTACTTATAATGAAATCATAGTATAAATATGATATTATAAAAAATAAAATCTGTATCAAATGATGTGACGCAAAATATATCAAACACAAATATGTTCACATTTAAACAAAGTCTATTTCTGCATTTAATGTTTATGTACAAATACCGGTTGTTTTTAACATACTTAAATCTTGTGACAGATCTTATGACATATCCTGTTCATGGTTAAAGCTGTTATGAAAGCTTTATCTCTTATTGCTCAGAGATGACAACCAAAGATGTTGCCTAGATATTCATTTTGGTGGTGCCTGTACCGTGGCGCTCTGCAACACTTCACTGCCGTAATGGAAATCTTATGAAATCTTGCTGTTACGTAAGATATATTTTCTTTTTGAATGTGACAGTTCAAAGTAGCGTCTCTGTGGCTTTAAACACTACTCTGCATAAAAACCTCTGTGGCTGGATCCTCTCTTGTCTTGTTTCCAAATAAGGAGCTCATCAGAGTCAAATGGGGACAGGTTGCAATGTAGAAAGTACACAGAATCTTTTTCTCACATGTAAAAACCTAAACATTGGGTTAAAGTGAAGGCAGCTGCCCACATCTCCTTTTCAGTCCGCTCAGATAGCATCATCTTGCGTGCGTTCCTTATCTTTTGGAGTGATGCTACTTCCCGCTGATTGTGACGCCTCAGGCAGGTGACAGGGCATCCACCTGTTCAGGCGTCTTTTAATGCCTTCCATCATAATACCCACTGTTCCTCTTACAGCAGAGGAGGAGAAGTAGAAAATCAGAGGGTCTAGACAAGCGTTAAAGGTGCTAAACAGCAGGGCCATGTCTCTCCAGTCCGGACTTTTCCAATTAATGAAACCCACAATATGTGAGATATTGTAAGGGCCAAAACACAAAGCGAACACCAGCAGTGTTCCTAAAGCCATCCCAATTGCCCGTAGGCGCCGACGCCGGTTTATGTGCTTCAGCTTCAACAGAATCCTGATGAAGTTGATGTAACAGAAGCTGGTAATCAGGAAAGGGATGCAGAAAAGTACAACACAGAGTTCCAGACGCACAGGCAGGAGGACGTTCAGCTGCTCTGAGGTGAAATTCTCATAACACACATCATTTCTTTCACCAGTATCAGAGTTGACTGACGCATTGTGGCCTAAGGTGTTATCTGAAAAGTTTTCTGAGCCAATAAAGGGCACAATGAATACAATACTCAGGTGGATGATAGAGAAAATCCAGAAGAAGATGCTTGCAGCAACAGCATAGACAGGTCGCCGTTTCAGGTTGTGCTGGATGGGGAAAGCCACCCCAAGGTAGCGCTCGACACTCACTGCACAGAGGAAGAATGTGCTGTTGTAGATGGTCATGTAGAAAATAAAGCCAGATAATGGGCAGAGGAAGTAGGGCATGTTCCACACCATGTCGTTCATCACTTCGTGCATCTTGAAGGGCAGAAAGATGAGAAAGAGCAGGTCAGAGATGGTCAGGTTGAGGAGCAGGATGTCTATTGGAGTGGGCTTCTGCCTCACTTTCCTGCAGAACGTGTAGAAAGCGAGGACATTGGATGGGAAGCCCAGCACAAAAGTAATAACGTAGACAGATAGACACAGCCCAGTGTGGCACTGCTGCATGGTGGCCCCGGTGTAAGTCTGTCAGTCAGGGATCAAGATGTGTCACATTACGTCCTTGACTCTGGGGGGAGTGTTTTGGTGGATACACTGCAGCACGGGGAGTTTTTGATCTGTCAGCCAGTCAAAACCACAAGAGACGAACGCTTCTTATTGGTCAGCGGCCTGGAACAAACCCAGCAAGGCAGTGTGGTTTTCCTGTCCCCGCCGATAAACGCTCATCGTTTCCTCAAGGGCTTTGAGCTCTGCTGATAAGAGAGAATGGAAAGAGATTACCACACTGCACAGCACAGTATTTTGACCCATTGTCCATTTGACACCTAGTTTAAGTGCACTGCTGTACTTTTTATACATTAAATTTTAGCTTACAAGCTGAAAGGCCGCAGCAGAAGCCCGAGATAAACTGTAATTTATTTTTTTATATTCCTTCCTAATTTCTTTCCATATTTCTACTTCAGAGTTTATTATAGAGCCGAATTATCTCTTAATGAGGAGACCGTGTTTTGGTCTGGCACGTGGTTTTGTATACAAGCTGTAATACTGGTTATTGCTTGCTCTGTGTCATAAATACAGTAAAATGGTGCTTTTATCATTAACTCGCAGCCTCTGTTCCGACTATAAGCACAAATACTGGACATGTTGTGAAAATGATGACCCTCATAAACATAATGACTTAACTACACTGGGGAAACGAGTGTCTCAAAGCTTAAGCTGGCAACGCTTCACAACACACTTTTGTCATCCCAATTCCTGAATCTTACTATAAAGTAAAATACTAAATAAAGAATCTACAAAGCAAATGTTGTAATAATACAACATGTAAGAAATGGTATTAAGAAGTTACTGTCTTACCCTCTATGTAGTGAGCGGTGTCACATACAAGTGAACATGCATGACTGAAGCTCGGCTCTTATAGTGTGTGGGGGGGAAAGCAGTTTGAGGTTTTTTGACGTCTGTGACGAAACCAAAGAAGAGCCACCGGTTTAAGCAACTTGACGACTTCCTCTTATCCGCAGCGCTGGTTTGGCAGTTAAAAAATTTTTAGTCCATTGCAAGCTTCCGATTTTAATATTTTTAGAAAGAAACCACATCCAATAAAAAAAGAAATGTTCCACATGTGTGTGCACGCCACACTGTTGTGAAACAGTTTTATTTGGTCTCCTCTCTTCACCAGCCTTCAGCACCTACCCGGTCGCCTGGCACGTCCCCCTATTTACATGATAATCTAAACATCCAGCCAAGATAATAGAAATTATTATTAGAGAGATACTGCCGCAATTTATCTCTCGTGCTCGCCAAACATGGTTTCCGTGGTAACGACTGGCCTTTTTGCAATAACAGTGGCACAGACAGTCTCTGCAAGCCCGTGTGATTGTAGGTTATTAAATCATATTTAGCTATCCATGCCCACTCCTTCTACAAGGATTGGTCTTTATTACGAGAAGGAAGGAAAAGGTATTTCACAAAAGAGATGACCTGTCGCCACAGCGATCCCTCCCTTCGCAACACGTGGTGAGGGCAGCTGGGACAACTATATGGTTGTCCAAACAGAAGCCTGTTGTTTGGATAGTGATGCACTGCGCACAGTAATAAAAAGCCATGACTGACTTGCGGTTTGTGCAGACAGGACTGATTAGGCTTCCAATTGTGAGATAATTCAGTTTTCTGCATCAGAGGTCAGTCGCCTTTTTTGTATTTACCACCCACTAACATGACAACAGGGTCAAGGTTTTCTTAAACAGGTGAAGCATGAAGCACAAGGTAGTCATGGTTAATTTCAGAAAGTGAGCTTTTGAAGTAGAAATGGCTCAGAGGTGTAGAAGGAGTCCTTTTGATGTTGCTTAATGTATGTAAATCACTCTGAGGCACTTTCACTTGAGCTTAGTCCTTAAACACTTGATTCCCATGTGCAAGTGTTGGATATTTTGTTACCACCCGACCCATCTCCTTATTTAACGCATTTCTCCCATCTCACCCAGTCCTCACCTCTGCAACTGATCTGATTTAAAAAATTGCCTTTGCACCCTAGACAAGTAACCAAAGGGAAAACATTTGAGTTTCAGGCACCGTGCTCCTGTCTGAAATCATAACATTTGTATTCCACACGTACATTTCACACTATCACATTGTATTATGCAAGCTGGAGTGTTCCACTGTGAGAGCTGGTTTTACAGAATGACATCAGGGAATTTCTAAAATGCTGTTTGAGCACAAACTGAACTGCAACACTCAGTGATATTTCATCAGTGGGAGACAGTCCGCTTTAGCAATTAGCCAGAGACAATTGACCAAGACAGAGAACCAAATCGAAAGAGAAACATGGACGGGGTCCCATTGTGCACGTTCACATTCCATATTTTACTTTTTCTTATCTGTTTAAAGGATATCACTGGATATTATTTTTCACATTAGTCTATTACAGTTGTCCCCACTGATAAAGGGACATCTTGTGCACAGTACTGAATACGTAATGGAAAGAGTGGAAGTTGGATCAGTGAACATTTGGTCTTAGAATTAATAGTTTTAATTGCGAGAAATATTGCAGTTACAGTCAGGGACAGGATTGTTTTCTCACTTTGATTAGTTGTTTATGGGTGCGGGGCTATAAGGTTATAGTCCTTGTAGCCACGCAGCTGCCCCCTGATTCTCAACCAGTGTCACAAAACATTTTTGGTGACATAATTAAAATGTTTTACTACAAAATTTACACATTTTGTCTGGTTTTAGTATTTTATGTGTGTGTTTCATGTTAATTTGTACTGAAAGTTGAAGCTGTCATCTCAACCAGGTCTCCCTAGAAAATTAGGTTGTTAAACACCCTTGTCACCAGATACTGTTCCCTGCAATTTAACAGAAGTACTCCAATACTCCACAAAATAAGCAAAGCTGGAGGTTCCAAGCAGATGTTGCAGGAGTGTGAGTAGAAGGGGCATGAGGGATTTTCCCAGTGGCAGTGGGCAGGTTGCATGGTGTGAAAACAGGTGGTGAATGGCAGCAGAAGCACCTCCAACCTGCAGTGGTTTTAAGAGCTCAGAACAGTGGGAATGTAGTCAGACACAGCTGATGCAACAGTATGATGTTTGTGACAAGGCAAAAATAGAACAATAATACAGAAAATAGAACAACATGGTTCAGATGCACAGTGTTGGAGTCAGAGAAAGGTCTGCAGAGCAATGTTTACTGAAGCTGCAGGAGTAGAATCATACATTATAGAAGTGAGGAGTTGAAAGATTTATTGGTGTACCACTGTATCAGGCTCCAAATATCAGAGACCAAATGACAGCAATTTCTCCCTCCACAGCAAGAAATCTGCAAAAGCATCAGTATTTTCTTTCATTTCTTTTCAGCTGTTTTTGTAAATTAATGTTTTATTTCACCAAACAGATACAGTCTTTTGGCCCCACTAGGAATTTGTCCTTTCTAGACGGTGGGTAGAATAGAGCTGCTAAATGTATCACAGTGGGTAGGATTATTTCTAAAATGCTAGACTCCAGAAATCAGCTTGAGCCTCAGTATGAGGAAGCATTTTGTAATATGATATCATTCAGAAAATAAACTGAGTGTCACGTGTCCTTTGTTTTGTGCTGAGTGAGAAAGGCCACTGTGATGTTCAACTGACAAGGTTGTTATGTGCAAAGTATTGGAGTGATTGAGTTATTAAAGAGCACAGGCATCAGTGTTGTAGACAAGAGCTGCTCAGTACGATGTCAACAGGCTTTTGAAGAGCACGTGAAAGGGAAAAAGAAGGTGCGTGAAGACTGTGTAGTGGAGTAAACGTGACGTGACTGCATGCATCACCTTCTTCATTTACCGTAAATGGTTTAGACACAAAGAAAAACGCAGCTTCCTGTGGTATTATAAGAATAAGGAAGTAACTAAAAAAACCCAAGTTACTGATGAGTAAACTGCCCACATGTGCAACACCTTACTCTGACGAAATAATCTGCTATAGTATCTCTCCTGTACTATCTCAAAAATCTAAAAATGATCTTCCTACGCAACTAAACTGCAGATTATGTTTTTCTAGTGAATATGATCAAATTATAATTATGTTGTGATGAAACATGGGGTGGAAAATGTGCTGGACTTACACCGTTGGCCCAAGTTCAAGTGCAGACTCCACCGTCAGGTTGGGTTTAGATGACAAAAGATTGCACATTAATTTCATATCTTCTTCATTAATAGTAGTATTTGTGACTTTCTACTTACGTACTCTTAATTTTTAACTGTTGTCTGTCCTTTACACTTCACTGATCTGTGGTAAAACGCGCTGCATCCGTTACAGTATGTGGTTGACATGTAACTGTACACTACATTTAGTTGAACACAGCAGAAACAAAGCTTGCCGGCTCATATTGTTAATTTGCCATTTCACGGTTTATCTGACCAGCATCTTGCAGTGACAGACTCCCTCGCTGCTCCTTATCACTCAATTTGTTTTGGTCCAGATCAAAAGAGACGAACCACTGTCTCACACAGGCACTGCACACCTACAACAGGTTGGACATCATGAAGAATGGCTGCTCCTGAAATCTCCTTCCATCCTGCTTCTGTAAGGCCTCAGTGTGTTTGAAATAAATAGTTAATTGTGTTACATCAAGTAGATATCTCCACAATGAAGAGATTGTTGTGCTGTGCTTTGTGGACTTGAGCATCCCAGAGGCCTTCTTGCTAATCCCTCTGTTAAAACCCAGAGCATGAACCTATAAGCTTCCTTATATTTGTGGCAGCAGGAAAAGAAATAACAGCACAATTCTGCCGTCCTTATAGAAGAGTTCAGTAGCTGCTAAGCCACCATATTGCGACTTGAAGAGTGGCTTTGCTTCCAACATAGCTGGACTCATTTTCTTCCCAGTGACACATTCATAAAATAAAGCTTGCTATGTTGAAAAGATAATCTTGCACATTTGGCTGGCAGCCTTATCAAGTATGACCTGAGTGCAAAGAACAACTGTTGGAGGACAGAAATCTGTGAGAAAAACAGACGACAGTATAAAAGCCATGGAGGCTAAATAGATTTTCAGCCACTGGCTCGCCGCCCATACCAGCTAATCAGTTTTATAATAATCACCATCAATCACATCATTTTTACACAGAAATACTAAGAGCTAACTCCTCTATAGTCCCATTTCAAAGTGATGTGTGGTTTACTCCCATTGCCAGCGTGTGCAATTAATATTTTAGCCAACTACGTGTGGTGATACACTCGTTTGTGTCTTGTAAACACGGAAACCAAGTTTCACTCTAACTCAAATGCTAAAAGCTCATCGTTTTTATTTTATTTTTTAACTTCTAGCACTACTGGAAGCAAGGCTAAGTTAAACACCTGTATAATGGATCTAGCCATGGACATTTATTAGGTTATCTTGTGTTGCTGGGATCCTCCCAAATTGGTTGTAAAAACAAAGCTGATATGAGGGAGCGTTGCTGGATGTATGGATGTACTTTGACCGTAGTCACAGTCACATTCTGTACAGCATCAATGTTTGAGGTTTCTAAGCAATAAAGCTCTTGCGTCATCAGCCCCTAAATATAAATGTTAGGTATGCACAACAAGAAACAATCTGCTGATTGTTTATATGTTTTGCTGAACTGTGCTCTGCGCTCTATGCTCAACCATCTATTATGTCGCCTTTATTTGAAAAGCGGCCTCTATTGTTTGCCTGCTTTTTATTTACAGAGCAATTAGATCCTTGATTACCAATATTTTAAGTTTTAGCGCTCACTCAAAACCCGTCTCAATTAATCAGCTCTGATTCAAGATCTTGTGTGCAACATGTGAGTTTATAGTTTGGTTTTCATTGTACAAGTGCAGAGAGCGATAAACACTGTACTCTGATCTGAGCTGATGGAGATATTGAAAGCTGCTGATCCTCAGACCAGGAGATTGGATCATGGAGATTAAAATGTGAACGAAAGATCAAAACACATAGTACTTAAAATGCATCTCATTATAGGAGCAAAAGAGATTTGAATCAATGGTTTTTGTCAAACAAGGGATGATTGGCGAGATAAAAGTAGCTCCCGATTGGACCAGAGCCACAAGACAGAGGCATCACACTCATTCTTGGAGGTCGATGAAACTTGAAAGTCACTAGTCTTCTGATTAGAGTGTGAAATTGCTCAATAGATGTACATAATACACCTCTTTAATATCTTAGCAGTGTAATAGGAAAGAGAGGGGGGGAAAGCAACTGTGCCTTTATGTTAAGCTGAGATGAAATTTTAATGATCGCCATGGGGAACATTTTCTGACATTTGGGAACATTTAGACGAGAAGTCAGCTGCTCATGACCTCACACCAACACTCTTCTGTAAAATAAGTAGCTCTAATACCAATAATTGCTCTTCCTGATTTTCTTTCATACAAAAAATGTCAAAAAAAGGTTCATTATAGAAACAATTTGAGTATATAATTGAGAAAACCTCCCCCGGCGTCTTTTTATTGTATCGCCTCCACATAAAAAAGGCTCCAATAAGTTAATACAACCCACTTTACAATATGTTTTTGTTTAACACAAAGTTAGCAATAAAGCAATTGCAAATACATATATATATATATATATATATATATATATATATATATATATATACACATATATATCCAAAGCATGTAATGAGGGAAGAAATAACAATCTAGTTTAATACTGTCAGATGGATAAAGTGTGCAGGCATTAATTTTATATGAAATGTTGTTCAGTATCAAGTAGCATCTTTGGCTCTTCTTTAGGGTTTCATGTTCAAAATGTGCACTGAATCACTTTTTGGTGGGTATGGTTTGATGGTTGTATGTTTGATTACTGACAGATCAACTCAAGCTGATGATCACAGGTTGAATTTGAGATTTTTATTGAGTGAGCGAGTTTCTAAACTGTGATTGGTTCACTGTTACACCTTTATTAAACTGAGCTCTACCCACTTTGAGAAGAATAGTGACTAAATCACAAACACAGGAATCCGTCATAGGATGTATCCGAAACAGACATTGTTGTGCTCATAGGCATCAATAGGTTTTCAGGCCCTTTAATACAATAAATATATTCCTCTAACATATTTTAAAATACAGTGTCATAACATTTATTCAAGAGCTTTAAATAACACAAACAATTAAAACAGTGCTGTGTGCAGGATTAAGAAGGATCTATTATCAAAAATAGGCTATAGTTTGCATTATCAGAGGTTTGCATTATGCTCTCTTCTAACTAGGAGAGAGCATGAATCTTTCATGTCTTACATGTTGTACCAACAAATAAAACTGTATTGACAATACAAAATATACAATTTCATATAACATAAGATGTCTGAAAATGAATAGTGCTAAATAACATAAACTATGTCCTAAAGGCTCTGAAGCCTACAGTATATATTCTTAAAGACCTTGCCACTGCACCATGTAAAGACACATAAAAAACATTGTATGTTACTTGTGTTTTGAGCTTTGCTTACTCAGCTTGTTCTTTGACGGCATGTTAAAGGCTAATAGGACAAACAGCATTTTTTTTAGGTCAGCAAAAATGTCACTTCCTAAAGACCTTCAATGTCCCTTAGAAAAAGTTGTTCTTATCAAAATGTGTTCAAAAATAAATCACAGCAAGTAATTTTACAGTGTAAGTGAACTTTGTCTGAAAATTTTGTAAATGTCACTGTTAACTCGCCCAGAGGCCTGCTAAACATGAGGTCACGTGGCACAGCAGTGGCATTTTGAAGGGCAGAGATATTCCAAGACTCTCGAGGTTGCATTTTGCAAAATAAAGTCAAGTGAAAAACGGGCAGGAACATGTTCTGCACACAACATCTGCAAACAATGTTTGTTTTCACCATCGGGTAATTTACCTGATTAATAAATGACTTTTAAATGGCACAAATAATAGGTTAGCAGAGCCTAAAGTGATGTTTACAAATTACTTGGTCTAATAATTTAATAAGCAACAATGAAAATTACCTTGTGATGTTTGGGAATTAATACCTTTTGTTTAGCTTTTGTTTTGTTCAAGGGTCAGAAAGTTCAGTTAATAACGTCAAAAAGATATAAAATGATTCAAAACATGTGCAAAACAGATCAAACAGACATTAAACAACCAAAATTTGACTAAAAATCTCTGTGAGTTTACCAGGTCTTTTTTTTTCCAGAGCTTTAAGCCACGCTGTCTGTGTCATCCATCACTTGATGGACGGAGGAAAGACATAACTAAATAAAGATGATGAAGTAAGCTTCTTTACATTTAGTCAGTCGGCTAATGCTTTAATCCAAATATATGTGTTTAAGAATAATGAATGATTACTGGACAACCAACTTCTCCCTCCTGAGACACAGTTCCCCTATATTCACTCATTGTGTGACATATTATTCTCAGTAAGGGACCGGAGGACGGTACACAACAACAAACAGGACTGGGTTTTGACTTTTCCAGTTTGGATCAGAGAGGCTAAGAGTGAGGCTCTCAAATTAATTCAAACTATGTTTAGGTCTAGGCTTGATTAATAAGCTTGATTGGAAGATTGCTGCTACTCCTCCACCCGACCTGTGCTTCTAGGAACATGATAATTAACATGATTTGGGGGGGGTTGACTCATTCAGACGGACATATTCATCCTGCTGCAGCCAGGTTTCAGCAAGACAAAATAATTTTAATAATTTGATAGTTACTTATCAAATTATTCACTAATAGGAATTTAAACGATAGAGATCTGATATTTAACAGTCCACATTTGATTGTTTTCTGTTTAATCTGTTCTGTGAGAGGAGTCCTCTTTGTTTTTAATAGGATCTTATGAATCATTAGGTCAATTTAGGTGGTCAGGGAGCAGACACTGTCACAGGGTTTTAGTAGTTTTGGTAGTTTTTGGGTGTTGACGACTACTACGACTAAGGAAACTGCAGAGAGGTGTTTAAGACTGCGTCTCTGCATCCTGAGATGTCAGGGTTTAGGTCTCCTAATAAACTCTGCCATGACTATGCCGTCTCTTCTAATCAGCCCAGGTTGTTTGCTGGACACCACTTAGCCAGCCAGCGGTCAAATGACGACGTCACTGGTCAGACTGGGAAGGCAATTTGCAATTGCAATGAGCAATTGTTATTTTATTCTTTCTTGTCCGGGCATAACACATATATATTGTGGTTTAGTGTAATCGGAAATGTTAATGAGCTGCCAACATTTAGCTGCATGTATTAAATCTATTCTCCTGTGTGGATGTTAAAGATGTATTAGGAATTTTAAAGTTTAGTCAGCCAAAGTCATTGAGCCCAGATAAATAGGCCAATACATTAATATCAAATAACTCACTGGGACCTGTTTTTAGCAAGGATGCATTGATGCAGACAAATGCCTGGCCATTAATAGCGACTGATAACAGGTTAATGGTATCTGTCTTAGCGAGGATGATGACTGCATGTGCATACAGAAAGATTGCATGTAGAAACAGTGGCATCATTACTAAGTGTTTTCAGCAGGCTGCCTAGTTTACCGTAGTCTGTATCTGTCAAGACTCTTTAATAAGAAGATGTGATCGCACCTTTCTGTGCATCTGTGTTAGCCGGGCTTTATCACACACCTACAGAGAGAGAGGGTTTTCAAATTTCCCCTGAATCTGGCGTGGATTATAATGAAGTAGTATTTTTGATTTAGTGTGCTCTGCTCTTCAGTCATATGAAAGTAGGCCAGAATCATAAACCAGTCAAGCAGTGAATGAAATGTATCCAGCCGGTGTCAGACAAATATAAGTCAAGCTAATAGGACAGGATAGCTTCTGTCCTGCTGGGTATTTAAAGCTCTACTGACAGCTGTATGATAAAAGGTGTGTGGCCCTTCACTGCAGACATGGCATGTAGAAGAGAAAGCTGTCTGCTTGTTAAATCAGGTTTCTACTTGACTGTATATACAGCACCCTGACAGTGTCAAAGGAGAGGAGCTGGGCTGAGCTGGTAGATAAGGCAAACTCACTTGGTTTTCTCTTTTCCCTCGTCCCCTCCCATAATTATCTCCACAGCATGGTGAACGGCAAATGCAGCTTTTCAGCCTCAGCCCCTGGATCCGGTATCTGAACTCAGTCACCTCCAGTTGCTAGGTTGGAATATTTGACTCTCTTGTTCACATTACAGTTGTTTAACTGGTAAATATTGATGTTCAGCGTATAACGTTGGGCCTGAACATTCAGTTCAGCAGAAACACACACTCTTGCTTAAGTCTGTACATTCAGGAGTTTCGCTGTCACTGCTTCATTTGTTCCAACGTGACCGCTACCTCGTATTCGCTAATGTTTCCTAATGATTACAGACTGTAAAACTTTAAATGAAGATCCAACAGAACGGTAATATCTATCTGGTTGCTGTGGGAACCTTGACTCTGCAAACCCTATCTCCTTTTCAGAAATGTTACCCGGCTATGTTAAGTATTCAAAACAGTCATAAAACTAATTTGTTCATGTCATAAGAAAACAAGTAGAAAGACAGAGGTCCACCGAGACCAGCTTTTAATGGAATAACTTCCGTTTCATCCTGTTCTTGCAGCTTACATATATTTTCAGCGAGTCATGCATCTGTTCTGTTTTCTACAAGCACCTTTCTTTTTTTCTGCTGAGGTTAGATATTTGCTGAGACACATGGCTTAATTATGAAAACTATCTGCACTGCAATTCTAAGAATCCACTCTTTCCTAGAAAATCTAACAAAAGATGTCTCCTGAACTATTTTTCTGGCCACTTCTGTGGTTTCAACATGGAAAGTGTGAACCTGCTCCATCACAGGCGGTGTGATGGCAAGATCTATTTCAGTTCTTTGACTGAAGTCCACTGAGTTAAGCAGCTATGAAAGCATTTGTTGTAAACCTACACAAATACATGGAAAACAGCTTTGAACCTGGTTGTGCAGCATCTGAGAAATAGATTTTTCATTGATGTATTTTAATGCCACAGAGAATATTAAAGATCTATTAAATAAGACTTTAAAACACAGATCTTTCAAAGTCTCTTTATTTAAAAGAGAAACCGTTTTATGAAAATATGAAATACAACATGATATGCTCCATTGAATCCAGAAAAGATTACAATAAAACAAAAAACCCTGTGAAGGTATTGTGTTTGATATGTATCCCTGAAGGCAGCAGTTCACCTTTAACCATCCATAAACAAGACTATGACATGAGGATTTCCTTGTTGCTGCAAAAACTGTACCTTTTACTTTGTGTTTCTGTGCTGGATTACAGACAAGAATAACTATGCTGCCTGTGGCTTATATTTTAATTTCAGCACAAGCCATAAAAGCACAGATGGCGAAGGCCTTAAGGACAAAAAAATGGTGGAAAGTGATCAATAGATAACCTCAAACAATTCTCTCACATGGCTCCCTCTTGTGGGATGAGGACTTATGTTGTTCCAGTGCAGTTTCAGCTTATGATTTACATTTTAGACACTCCCATCTAGAGTGATTTAGAGTTAGTGAGCTGTTGGGGATTCACTGTCCTGTTCAAGGACGTTTTGACTGGCTATGGCACAGACTCAAGCTATAAATTCAGGGTCATGCTGTCACACTCTAAAATGTTGAGTTTTTTTTTTTTTTTTTTCCAGCTGACCTGGTGTGTAAAGTTTAATCATAAATTTGTTTCATTTCACATCCCTCTGAGATTTACATTCATGTGCCATTTCACTAAAGGGGGTCAGTGCACAGAGGCAAAGGTTTGGTGTCTAGCTCAAGGACACTTTGACAGGGATGGACACATGCATCTCAAAGGATTTACCAGTTTATTTCTGTGATGATTTACACTTAAGAAGACCACCATGCCTCGACCTCGTTTTTTGCCCTCGTAGTGGAGAAAATGTGGTCTCACTGCAGTTGGTAAAAGTGTCGAGAAAAGCTGTATCATGCTATTTTATTCACGTGGTGATGTTATTTAATTAAACTAAATCCTATACAGGTCATGCCTCTCACCATCCTATTCTATTCCTATTTATAAAATGGCATCAAATCTACAAATATGTATGCCTGCTGAGCTGGAGTGAATTTAAATTAAATTTGGATTGGGATTATATAGGCCATCTTGTGGTATTTAGTTGTTCTGTGTACATCTACTGCAGTCTCCTGAGTAAAATCAACACAGGCTCCCTCCACACTTCAGGAAAGCTCACTGCTCCAGCTTGGCACACCAAAATGAGCATTCATCAATACAAAAAATGCTCTATTTGCACACACTACACTTGAGTTATGTTTGCTTTTAATTTATGCCTCAAAAGGGATGCGTAAACAATTACAATTACTTGCGGCAGTCACAGTAAATCACGGTAAATCGGTATACTAAAACAACACAAGCAGATTTACATGCAAATTGGCCCAGGGAAGGTGGCCACATCAGCATTTGAGTTTTAGTATGTTGTGTGCTTCAAGACTACCAGGAGTCTTGTAATTTCTGTTGTTTGGGCCATAAACAACACACTTCAGGCAAGACAGCAGGCACAGTATAGTATGTAAAGCACTGCATTTGTAAAACTGCTCCAAACTTTTCATAAATCACAGCATTCATGTGGAACCAGTAGGCAATGCCGTAACCTTTTCTAGTACCAGGTACTCAAATGCACTCCATCTCCACTCATTATAGTGCTAGACTACCGTGAAGTGTCTCCAATAGTGAGCAGCAGGACTGTTCATCAGAGGTGACGTACAAGTGGGAGCAAGGGATTGGGAGACTGATGGAGCTGTGATCCAAGCACACTCTCTGCACCTCCACAACAAGCCGAAGGAACAGATTTATCTGAGGAGAATCAACAACAGCGCTCGGTGTACACAGGCGCCATGCATAATTAGCACTATAGACACAGTGAGCAGAAATATGCTCAGACTGCAAACAGTTGTGTAATTCAAAAGAGCACCAGAATAAATAGGTGCTTTTGTGGTCTAACTTACTGTCAACATGTGTGAGGAGGTAATCTGTAGTGAAAATAAAAAGAGTGCATTCATTTTGAAAATAGAAGCAAATAAAACCCTAATTGTGCATCTGTGTTCTGTGAATCGTCACAACAAGCGACTTCGATTGTGATGGAAATAACTTGCAAATGTGGCAAATTTGAATGTTATTTTGGATTTGTGGATTTGAAGCGAGTAGATTTGGTTACTTGCATGCAAACACACACACTCAAAAAAAATTGTATTATTATTTGTATTGATAAAATAACATAACAGCAGTAGAACTATTAATTAATCCCAAACAACATTTGCTTGTTGCATCACAAACGGACATTCAACATCTGTCTAAACTATTTACAATCATTCATTTTCCAAAAACAAAGCACATTTCCAAGACAGTGAAGTAAATCTCATGTTCCAGATGTGCCGAACACTTGTTCATGTTGGTTTTCCAATTTGGATTTGAGCTTATTAAAGGATATGTTTGGCATTAGTCTGTCCCACAAAAAGACAGCTCTCTGCTCCACATCTGTTTGTTTCTACTGCAGACTTAAATCCCAGGTCACAAATTTATAGTTTTGTTTTCAAGAAGACTAAAGAATTTGTAATGAATAATGAAACAGCTGGGCACTGTAGATTTTAGCAAATTTTACAAATGTGTATTTGTCAGAGACTGTTTCTTGGAGGGAATAATACTGTTACAGCAGGATGATGAGGTTTGTGCAGACATACGGCAATGTCCATGTTTAAAGTAACGATGAACCAGGTCACTGAATTTTTGGTCAACATTGGAAGTCTATGACACAAAGGAATGAGACATCACATATGGTTTATACTCGTGTCAAACATAAACCACTCTTGTCTTTGAAAATCCATATTAATTTGGTCTTTAAAAAACATTTACCATAAACCCCTGAGTTTAAAAACACAAACATTATAAATCAATAAATAAATCATGTGTCAAAGCAACAATGACATCCCATCATTTTTAATGCGCTGTCCATGACCCAGCACAGACAATAAATTGTTACAGTGTGCTGTGTTAGCAGAAAGCATGACAGCTCGGGTCTGTGTACTGACCTCATGCTTGCACAGGTGTGATTATTTTCCATCTCATTTAAGTCACATAAATGCATTTAATTAATAGGCACCCATCCATTCGTGGGATCCCCTTCATAGCTAGCTGAGCATTGCTTCCAAGCACCACTGAGGCGAATCCTCTTAATTGAGAAGTGTCATAAGAGGCATCTTTAAACAGAAGGAACAAAATAAGTAGTTCCATGTAAACTAAGAGTGTCCCCTTGACTCATTTCTTCATTCATAATCGTCACTGTTCTCAGTGTCATGGATCTATTTTTTTTTTTTTTTCTTGTGATCAGTTGTTAATTTATTTATACTCCACGTCTGTTTTTCATGATCATAACTTGTGTTTATATTCATACATTTACTCTCGTGTAACACTTTGGGGTCAGGTCACATTGGACGCGTGTAGTTTGTCAGGTAGGCAGTTTCATTAGCTTCATCGGAAAGAAGAAGAAACAACCGACAGATGCTGCAAACTACCTAGTTCCACATACTGTGTGCAGAGGCTATAAAAATATTGCATAACACATGGTTCACAGACACATACAGAATAATTTACTTCAACTTAGCCTCACAGGCGTCACCTCATGAAAGCAGTTCAACAAAGTGGTTGGTTCTAAAAATAAGATAAAATACTCAGAGACTTCCTTTATACAGTAGAATGTCACAGATGGACCTTTTGGTGCATGTGTCACATGCGCTGAGCTCACCAGAAATAAATGCTTGTTGAACTTTCAGTCGCTCTCGAGTCTTCATTTGTGTTGCCTCCATGGGGAACAAAGGAGGAAAAATCACCAATCCATTTTTTATCTATCAGAGGGCCAGGATCCATCTGTTGCAGGGTCTTCTCTCATTTATTTTACTGTATGTCACTATTAGATCCTTCTGTCAGACAGAAACAGATATTCATGCAAGCACCTCAAGTGCATTTTGTCAAGGTAGTGTTGTTTAGGTTTGATGATGAATGGATGACAGGACATGAGCTTGGTCAGGAGCTATGGATCACTGAACTTGTCTTCTCTGAGCTGGCTCTTGGCAAAGTTTGATGCATGACCAGTGCTTCAGAAGTCAAAACAGTACAAAACATGTGGGTCTGGGGAATGATTTTTGGAAAATATCTTGTATAAAAAACCTACGGCGTCATTTGGTGTATTTAATTTAGACAAAAAAGGTCATATCAAGTCACAATCTGTCATTTCTTTCAAAGAAAACCAGACTGGATTAAAAAAAGTTAGGTTTTATCATCCCCATGGGAGACATATTTGTTTCTTTTACAAAAGAACTGACTTTAGGACTGAGATGCCAGGATGTGACAGCTTTTTTGAGAACTGAACCTTGTGCAGTCAGTCTTGCTTGGTGGTATATTGGATCATGTCTGTCAGCTGTTTGTTTGTGTCAGTGGATGCAGGACAGTTGTAGAGTGTTGTCTGCTGACATCTGTCATCATCTTGGTCTCCCTCTGTGAGCCTGTTGCTGGAAACACACAACAAGCCCTTCATTGCCAACATGTCAAGCAAAGGAAGAAGCAGAACCTCTGACACACAATACTACTTTCAAAAACTGCCATGGTGTCACAAACACTCTAGACTAAATACATTTTTCGGCATTGAGAAGACTGTCAATTGCAAAAATGCAACATTCACTTAAAGGTGCTGTCATCCTGAATGAAATACACTCTATACAGACAAAAACACAAACAGAGGAGGAGACAGTGCAGGGAGAAGCAGACCTACAACACTGCAAACATGCAAGCGCACAGGAAGCATGACATGAACATGACAGATTCGAAAAACATATCTGCCAAGCCAGTTTCCAAAAATGTTGGGACGCTGTGTAAAACGTAAATAAATACAGAATGTAATGATTTCCAAATAATTTAAAATAGTACAAAGACAATTTGTCATGCTTGGTAGATGTTTTACCTGCATTTGTAGATGCAGCAACAAAACCTGTTCTCTGACTTCCTGTGCAATGATTCCCACTAAAGAATAATGTCTGTTTTTACTGCAGTGCAGCCTGAGACTCAGGATATCACAGCCATTCGACATTGTTTTTGCCCTTGACTCTCGTATTCACATTCTCTGAATCTTTTAGGGATGAACTCCACATATTCCTTGCCGCTCTGAGATGCCTTTTCTATATGCTAATGTCAACATCAGCCTAATAAGTTGAGACGTTCCACCAGGTGTTTGTTTTCAGGATATATACGGTAACTTCTCCAATCTTCTGTTGCCACTGTTTTTGTACAGTGTTCCTGGCATCAAATTCAAACTTAGCTTGTATTTTGTCTTTGGACTATTTTCAAACAAGTATGAGTTTAAATGACTTTCAAACCATTTTGTTCTGTTTTATTTACATTTTACACAGCATCCCAACTTTTCTAGATACAGGGTTACATAATGCTACCCATGTGCAAACTATAATACTGTTACACTCACCTGCCGTGGGTGGTTGGAGTGGGCATGGTTGTGGGCGTGGGCATGTCTGTGGGTACTGATGTGCATGTGGCCCTTGGCAGGATGGTGATGATGGGCGGCAGCCATCATAGCAGGATGGTGCTGAACATGGTGCTGCTGTTGTAGATGCCGTTGAGCCACTTGTATGTTTGCAGGAGGTCTTGAGGGTTGAGGACCTCTAGTTGGGGATTTGTGTTGGGTACGCTCTCTGGGCAGGGTCTGAAACTCTGCAAGAGGAATAGCAGGAGGGGGAGTTGGTGGGCCCTGAACCCCAGCAACGGGAGCTCGAGCTTGTGGTCCAGGGTGAAGCAGGGCAGCCTGTGTCTGTTGTCTCCGATTCTGAAATGTTTGAACTCTCTCAGTATGGGCTTGAAGTGAAGCCTGGGTCAGGTTACTGGGATTTGGCTGGGCAGAAGGTTGAGGGATTGGAGCAGTGCCTCTTTGGCGAGGCTGGATGGCATCGTGTATGACAGGCTGTGTCCATGTGCCCAGGCCTTGTGGTGGTGTTTGAATCTGTGCTGTTCTATGATGCTGGGCCATGTGTGCCTGTGGAAGGTGATTAGGATCAGCCAAAGCTCTTGTATCTGTACTCTTTGGTGAGGTCAGTCCCTGTTGTGTTGCAAGTCCTTGTGACACAGCAGAGCGGCCTACAGATGCCTGCTGGCTCATGAGAGGTAGAGCCTGGGGGTTATTGCTGTGTGTGGCTTCCTGCCTGGGGGCGGTCTGGCGACCAAGCAGACCTCTGATGTCTTGCTGAGCACTCTCCCTTTGTCTGTCATGGTTTCTCTGTGTGTGGTTTGTAGCCACAAGCTGTGTTACACTGCGAGTATTTGAGTTTAGAAGATCAGCTGAACGGCTCCGTGTCCGTCTGTCCACTGATGGTGCATCTTGTCTGGTTGGAGCTCTGCTCCGGGAAGTGGTTTGGCTCTGAGGTCGAGGCTGAGACCTGTTTGGCATCCTTGCCTCTCGTAGAGGAGGGTGGGTGGTGTAATCTGTTGTAGAGCTATTTGTAGTACTGGAGTCTGTGGAGTCAGATGTGGCCTCAGGTGATGATTGTCTTCGTTGGATACTGCCAGTGGGATACGCTGGTGTCCCTCGAAGGAGATCCCAGGACATCTGTCGAAGGGTGGAGCTGGGAGTGGTATCATGTCTTCCTGAGGTTCTATCAGACCTGCTTCGATGCGTTTCCTGCTGGTAGGTCTGCGTGTTTGCATTTCTCTGAGAAGTGTTATTACTGTTATAGTGTGTGTATCCAGTCGGGATAAGTCCAGGCTGGTGCTGATAACCTGGGTCTCTAGGATAGGACTGCCCACTTTGCTCTCTGGGATTTGATTGCTGTGTATTTATCAGGTTCAGTTGGGTTTGTGGAGTATGATTATTGGCTGTATTGGTAACAGGAAATGAGTTGTCCAGCTGAGACTGCTGGCCATTGGCTGGGTATGAGGTAAGATTGACGTGAATTGTGGGCATCTGCGCGTTGTTGTTTTGCTGCGCAGTTTGCGGCAGTGTGTTAAGGTTGACGTGGACTGACGGTGGCCGGGCGCCGCCCTGGGTGGTGCCAGTCTGAATGAGAATGTTAGGATTTTGTTGTTGTGTGTTTGACAATGTGTTTGCATTGTGAGCATCAGTGTGCATGAAAGCCGGGTTGTCAATGCCATTGTGCGGGTATGAATTGGTGTTCTGAATAGCATTGTGTAGGAGTCCATTTGTGTGCGTACGACCATTGTCTTGGTGTGTGTCAGAGTTATGCAGGCCGTTCTGTGGCAGCGTCTGTAAGTTGCTGCGGCTTTCAAGGGGGAATGTGTACAAGCGGTCAGGTTGGAGTGTGTGTGTGTTTCTGTTTCTATGATAGAGCGGGGGGGTGGGACCTTGGCCCAATTCCCTTGCACCATTAGCTTGTGGATCTGGAGGCTTAATGGGAGCAGATGAAAAATGAGGGGAGGGAGAGAAGAGACAGCAAAAGAAAGATGGAATGAGGGGGTTAGTTTGTGAACAGCCCTTTAGCATGGACAAGACAAGACTAAATCAATAGTGAAACATATGTTAACTGTTGTAGTGGCTTACTGTAGTCTGTGGGTTGGTCTTCTGAACCACCACAGTGTCCCTTTGTCTCTGGGGTGCTGTAGAAATTAAACAACACCACTTTAATGAAAGAAAACACGCAATGGGAGAACATAGATGGACACTGAGATCATCAAGACGTTTTCAAAGGGACTAAACACACATTGAAAAGGGTCAAACGGACTTACCCCGCCTCTTCTGTGCGAAAAAAACAATGAGCACGATGAGGAGCACGATGATAACGATCAGCAGTAAACTTCCAATCACAATTCCCACCACTTCCCCTACACTGAGACATATGCCTGAAATAGAAAGCATGGTGTCAAAGGGGGAGAATTAATAAAGGTAATGAGTCTGGAGCTCAGACAGACAAGAGACGGAAAAGCAAAAACAGACAGAGGGGAGGAGGGGAAGATTCTATAAAAGGATGATAAAGTAAGAGCAGAGAGAGACAGAAATGAAAATAAAGGAAAAGGAGTGTGAAAGTCACTGAATGACTTTGACCACATTCTCAACAGATCAATCTCCCAGGATACTTTCTGTCCCTCTCCTGTCGTGAAGACAGATACAGGGACAGAGTCCAAAACCAACCTTCATCATTATCAGTCACAGAGAGGTCAGCATCCCCATAACTCACCGACGATGGCCAAGGCTGTCCCTTGCGTTGACGTGTTTCCAGTAATGCTGTTTGTGGCCGTGCAGGTGTACTGGCCACTCTGATTGGTCGAGAAAGTCTGAAGAGTGAGCACCCCGCTGGTCGACTGGCTGGATGTGACAGGTTGTCCGTTATATTGCCATGAGTAGAGGGCAGGGGGCAACGAGGTGGACGTACAGGTGATGCTCACCGTCTGTCCCACCAACACATCCCCTCCGCCGACACACGCTTTTGGGCTCTGCTTGGTCAGAACAGGCGTGTCCGGTCCATCTGGTTTGGTGATGATCAGAGGACATCAATATCAGCATCAAGGAGATTTTGGGTTCCCAAAAAGCTTATTCTAAATCAAGGACTATTCATGTTGGGGAAAAGGATTATTATTTTGTCAATTTTGAGCTTAAGTCATAACATCTGGCTGAATCGCTCTAGTAAACCCTTTTAGATCTTGTCAGCACATAACTGAGCTAATGAGGGAAAATAAAATCGCAATGACTGTGTGAAGTGCCACCTCTTGAATCAACATGTGTCTTAACATTTCATATTTACAGTAGAATCTGATTGGCGTGTGAGGAGAACGGTGCATTAAAAATGTTGCGCAGAGGCTGAAACGGAAAGGAGAGCATAATGAGGAGACACTTCCCAGATGGGTTACTGCAGCCTGCTGTTCAACACAGTTTTGTATTAGTCACACTATAATTTACATACTACCCTTTAAATAAACATGACTTTCTGTTATATAAGTGAATAAATAATGAAAAATCTAATAATGAAAAACACAACTGTGTAATTAAAGGAATAGCTTAATATATTTATTCACTGATTTCCTGTTGTCTCCAATTATTACTTGGCAACCTCACATTGGCAACAACAAGTCAACATGTACAAAAAGAATATGGCACATAACCCCATGTAAAACCATAATTTTTACACTTCGCTTTTTGTACAGATTAAACTAACATAAACATATAAAATGCTAATCACACAGCTTTTGGTATTTTTATCCCAAAGCGATTTTCCATTTATACATTCAGGCAATTTAAATTTGAAGGTTTGCTGCCTTTTCCATTTCACATTATTCTAAATTAAATGTTGTCGGGTTTTGCGCTATTAGTCAGACAAAACATACATTTCAAGATCTCGCCTTAATTTCCGGGAAGATATGAATATAAATTATTTGTTACTAGACTGAATCTCTAGTGTTATGAGATTCAGTCAGAACAGCAAACAGTAACTGTGATAGTTATATCAAAAATTCCCTCTATAACCGAGTTCAATTTTGTTGAATATGAGCTAATGGTTACTCTAAATTGCTTCCATGTAATTATTTTTGCCTAAGCTAATGTTATAGTAAGTGATTTTTATGTGGTCCAAAGGAACCTATGCTAGTTTAGGACAGTCACTCCTTGTTTTTTACTGTCAAATCAGAATAAATCATGCGATCAAGACTAACCTAGAAGCACTATGTGCTTATTGAGGTATGCCCGGTGCAATGCTGGTGCAAGTCAGCACCCTGTATGCAGTGCAGTGCGGATAAGAAGATAAGCTACTGCTATTTGCAGTAGCTACAGCTGATTAGCTGTCACTTGTCTTGATCAGTGTAAACTCACAGTAGACAGTGAGGGTCAGTGAGGCGGTGTTGGCGCTGACAGGGTTGCTGACGGTACATGTGTATGTCCCCGCATCACCACGTTGGGCTGGGTTGATGACCAGAGAGCCACCTGAGATGGTTATCCTGGAGCTGGTAGTGATGGCTGCACCATTTTTGCCCCACTGAACTGTAATTCCAGTCCCAGCAGTCCATGCACAGCTCAAAGACACATTTGCCCCCTCTATCGCCACTGAGGGAGCAACCAGAGTCACCCCGGCCACTGCATCTAGAGGGAGAATAAAAAAAATAAAGATTTCTCCTTAAAGCTACATAAGCAAAATGATATAGAAAATGTTACTGACTGCATTATTACAGTAAGTACTGGATGGGAGTATGGGAGAGCACACTTGAAAACTTGGAGTGACAGAACAATAGAGGGCAGTTTTATGTATCTGTTGAGGATAATTTGTTGTAATCAAAGCAAGTGAGATCTGAGAAGGGATAGAATTTAGATAGAAGCACAGATGGTGAATAAGGGGGCAGACGGTATGAGTGGTAGCTGAGATGCCTCTTGGCGAGCAGCCTAAGTTAAATAATTGGAGAGGGAGAAGGGAGGCCGTACGGACAGAGGAGGAGGAGGAGGAGGCTGTGACTAAGAGAGACTCACAGCAGCAACAGCAAACAAACGAAAAGTATTCGAGCAAACAGCTCTCATCACTTGCATTGTTACAGACTTTCCATTTGCCTATGACTCAATAATAGCATTTTATATTTTAGGATTTCAGCCGCCTCTCATTTCTGGAGTAAGCTATGAGTGACTAAGTGGGAGGTTGAGAGTCGTGCTCAAGGACGCGGCTGTTCCACGACATGAGCTAGGTGTTGGGAGTTTGGAGGATGTGACCTTTCAGCAATAATACACTAGTGCTTCCAACACTTTGGTCACCCTGCCACCCCATTAGTGCTGGTGGTAACAGAAATGAGAGAGACCGTACGTCATCCCTCCAGCGTTGGCGGATGACGGAAAATGAAGAGAGCCACTCAGCTGTTCAGGCTCCATTACAGTACTAAATGTAAATGAATGCCAATACAGTAGGTAGGCTGCTGTATGGAAATGTAATGCTGCATTTAGACGGCTACAGTATCAAACATCTAAGAGCATGCAAACTGCATATCAAATGGGTTTTAATTAGCATAAAGCCCTGAGCCATGTTCATCCCCTCCTCCTTTTTCATTAATTTTACCTCGCCTACTATGGGTCACTAATTTCATTATACCTCCCAGACTAATTCTCTTCCTCCCAAAATCCTCCCCCTCCTCTTTTTACTCCCTTCTGTTCCTCCTTAACATTATCACTTCCCTCAAAACCATGCTCTCCTGCACACTCCACCAATCCTCCGACCTTCCCTTCTATTCCTCCTCTTCGCTCTTAAGCGAACACCTCTTTATCTCTTACCAAACACGCTCAGTCGTATTGATCTGGAGTTAGAGGTCTGGCCTGTAGAAGCAATGGGGATCACAGACACTGTGTAGTTTCCTGCATCTTGGAGCTGGGCGCTTCCAATGCGAAGCTGGGTGGCGGTGATGGTGACCCTGCCCAAGAACTGTGGGACCGGGTTAACCACTGCAGCTCCTCCAGCCCACAGACCCAGAGTGACTCCTCCTTGGTACTGCCATGTCATGGACAGAACCTGAGGCACCGTCAGCACTGTAAACAGTGTGTCAGTCCCGGTTTGAACAAACACCGGGTCTGTCTGGAACTGGATGGCCACTGGATTCTGAGCCAGCACATTAGCAGGGAGCAGGACTAAACAGAGCATAAAAGAAGAGAAAATCATCAGTGCAAAGTTCGTCTAGTCAAGTATTTAGTACATATTAGTATATTATATAGTATAAATTTATTTATATATTTCAGTGGGGGCATTTGTACTTTTTAGAATTTGACAATGTCCAATTGTGTCCCCCTTGTAGCATTTCAGAGGTCTACGAGTTGTTAACCATTTCACCAAATGCTGGTAAATAGCTAAATATATTGTTATAAAGTTGGATTTTAATAATTTTAAGGCTCAAAACCTTAAAATTCACAGCCATGCTAGGAGCTCTGAAGAGGCACAGTGGTGTTTTGAGCTAAATGCTAACATTTAGTTTGTTGGCATGCTGACATTTGATAATTAGCTGTAAACACAGCTGGGGCTGACTGGAATACCACTGGATTATGACTAAAATACCTGCAAAACTACAGCTTTGCCTAAATATGTATTGCAGTGCATGTATTTGTGAACAGGCAGGAGGTCAGGTGTCTTAGGTGCTATCTGTTGGCGGCACCTGGGGGTTATTCAATGTCCTCACTGATTATAGTCTTCATGTATGAGTATATTTATATAGTTTATTCTGTCCAAAATCTAAATATATCAAGTTACTCACACACATATATAGATTTAAACTTTTTTTTTTCTTTGTTGCATTTGCCTTTATATTTTCTTTCCTCTTTACATTCTCTCTGTCTTTGACAAAAAGCAGCTCTAACAAGGAAAACCTATTTCCCTTAGGGATTAATAAAGTTTCATGATTCGTCAGGTTTATAACATTTCAGTTACAGGAGCCATTTTTCTACACACAATAAGTACTTTTACTTTAAGAGCACTTTTGTGATAATACCTCAGTACTGAAGGATCTGAATACTACTTTCCCCACTGCAGAGAATAAAATCTATCCGTACACACAGACTAGGCTCAAGGGGTAAAAACCCATTAGTAAGGTACACACTCGTTCCCTTCTTGCACATTTCACACCATGTTTTTTTGATTGTAAGTGATCCCAAGCAAACATCTATTTTGTGTTTTTGTTAGCCTGACTTAACGTAAGCCGCGTTGAAATCATATTTGCTGTCTCTCCTCTCAAGAATCAGTGGTGTATTATCCATTTTTCAAAAACACAGTTGTAAAGAGCCATTGATTTTACACATTCAGGCATTTAACTGTTGTATGCTGGTTGTCCATTTGTAGTCTGCATGTGAATGAAGATGGAAAAAAAATCTGTGCTTCTGTATTTGGCTGCCAGTCCTCCCTCTTGTTTGTGTCGATATTACAGATTCAGGCAGGAAAACCCAAGCTGAATGGCAATGCCCTTTTACTGGCACGTAAAGCTACCACACAAGAACATTCTGGCCAATGAATTATACTTAATCAAATCAATATGGTCATGATCAGTCTCGCTGGACAGCTTTTCACACAAACTTCACAGGGGACCAGAGTATAAAATGATGAGCCAACAACACCATGGATTGCGTTCAGATTCCCACACTGAGTTTTTAAAGACAACATAAGTGTTTCAGTGCTCCATTAAAAATATCTGTGGCCTTTTTTTCCCACCAGCAACAGAAACAAAGAGTCATGGGTTAGAAGTGAGAAAACGCCAATGAGTGATGCTGCACAGTGTTGATCACCATCCTGCACCAATGTTTCACTTTGACAGAGCCAAAAACCTCCCGTTGCCTTTAGCACAAAGGTTTGAGAATCTGAAGCAGATCAAATATCTTGTTAATATGCTCCTAAGAGTCAGAATTTAAAAGGTTACACCTTTATTTTCAACTACTTTATATTTATATGAACTATTTATGGGAATCTTGTTGCTGATACTTGCTTCGAAAGAGCAATGGCACAGAGCCCAGAAGTTGCCTGTTGCCAACAACTGGAGTAAAAGTGAAAAGATGATAAAACTATAAACTACACATGCAGCCAGAAAAGTTTACTTTACTGTGCAGAATTTTTCGGTTTCAGTAGGTCAGTTTAAAAAGGCCTAATGGTTCATTTCAACAATCGATTTGTGATGTTTTTCTAAGCTTTCTTTTTCTGGAAATAAAAATAATCACTTCAATAATCGCTGCATCAAAGGATGTTCATTAAGATGTACATGTACATTAAATGTTTTTATATAAAGTGTAGGGTGAAATAATATTAAGTATTATCAATTGTTGATACACAGCTGCAAAATTTATATTTAATTATACAAAAAGGGTGTATGTTCTTGCTCTAAATAGTATCATTCATGCATGAACAACAATCTTTAGTTAATGAACAAATTAAAATATCATTTACAATCCTGGGGCTAATTTTAATAGCTCCTCCTGCAGCAGCTGCACAACACCAAATGCAGATATTTGCTGCTCGATTATTTTCTGCATTCAAGAAGCAGCAAAGGTGGTAATAATGATCCATTATACACACAGTGCTCGTTTAGTATCCATTACGTAATATTGTCACAAATGTAAAATGCAGTGCACTAGGGGGGTAAAGCGGGCATTTTTCTTTAATTTAGTTAAAATCTGCAGATCACAGCAAAAGCCTCTGTCTTGTTTTCCAACTTGTCCACTACTTTTGGCACTCAGTCTTGTGCTCTTGATAATATTAGGGAGCAATTCGACTTCATAAAGATTTATTTTAGGAGTCTACAGTATATCTGACTAAATACTAACACTTCAAAGTCATATTTTGACGAACAACAGCTACGTTTCAGCACCAATAGCTGGCCTATTGTTCACGAATGAACAACAAGCACAGAGCCTGCAGCATCGCCCATCCTTTAACAGCATACCGAGCACAACCCAAATATAACTTAGATCCCAATCGCTGTGACTCAGCCTGAAAGCTCAGGTGTACGAGAGTAAACTTCCATTTTCAAAACTCAGGAGAGAGCAGAGGTGAGTGGTTAATCGTAAGACACGACTGGTTAGAGTGGGGGTGAAGGTTTGGTTCGTGATAAGGTGAGAGGGCACAGCTGTCTTCAGAGATACACACTTTCCTTCCTCCAGAATCTACTCCCAAGACTTGGGATCTAATGACAGTGATCAGTCTGTGCACAGGCGGGAATGCTGCCGTGCAGGTTTAAGGGCAGATCCCACAATCTCTTTGCTTTCAGTGCACAAGTTTTTCTAAACGTGCCTGGAATGCCGCCACTCCTCTTCAATGACTTACTCTTCCTACACTGAGAATCTTTAGAGACTTTTCCTGAACCGTTTGAAACGTTTGAACGTGAGGAAACAACGTGTAATATGTTTTACCTGCCAGTGACAGACTGATAAGAAGCAAAGGTCGTCTCATGTCGTCAGTCAGGGCGGTCTGCAGAGAGATTAGGTCATTTAATAATTGTGAATTACTGTTGGTATGAAATCAGCCTCTACAGAGGCCTGGGATTCAGAACTCTGCTACGGTTATTTTATAAAATGAAAAATATATAAAACTTACTACTTAGCTTTTCTTCAGCGTTCATGTTGTGCTCACATCAGCTTCAGTATCGAGTTGTGTATACTAACTACCGCAGCGGACCTACTTCCTGTTTACCTTACCCTACCTTACCTCACCTGTGAAGGATACACCTATTCTAAAAGGGCCAGCTACCTTTAACTGACACCTGTACTCACTGCTCAGATTGAAATTAAAGATTAAGCTACCTAGCTGTAATAAAGTACTAAATAATCCTACCTCGATCAGATACAACAGTTTAACACTGCCAATGCAATGACAATTATTAACAATAATTAATAATTAACCTGAAAAAGTGTTTTTTCCTTCTTCTCTAAAACATTAATGAACTAATTAATAAACAGTAGTTGCAGTCATATTAGCATCTGAATGTAATACTTTTACTTGTAACATAACAAATATTGTAGTAATAATTACATCGTTGTATTGGCACTTGTACTTGAGGAAAGATTAATAATGAGAACTATTATTTGTAATGAATTCGGAACTGAATTGAATTTAAAAACCCACTGCATGGAAAACAACGTGGAGCAAATAAACTGAATTTGAATTCATGTTTTCAGGATGGTGTTAAACACCTCTGGCTCGCAGAAAGACATAAAGTGTATGGATCATTTGTGCCGAATGCAATCAGTGCATTCAATAGGCATCTGTGAAGAGTCCTCATGTTGTATTGGTGATGTTTTATTGTGTGTGTGTGAGGGGGGTAGGGGGGGTCTGTACACTTTAATTGTTTTGTATTGTTTAACTAATTGTTATTTTTGGGGGTTGTTTTTAAACAGTGAGGGATTGAAACAAAGACAATAAAAGGTAATAAAAGGTAGACAATAAAGTCCTGTTTGATGCTTTTCTTTACACATATTCAAAAATAAAGTATTGAATCATTTACAATCCACATGTGATAAAGATGTTGAAACTGCATCAGAAACTATAATTGCAGTTGGTGTAAGCCTCATTATTCTACCCTTTACAGTTTTTGAAAGGGTTTTTAGATCAGTGAAATTCACTCATGCAGAGACTCTTTCCAATTGTCAGAGAATAGAAAATAGGTTTTATTTTCCCAAATGATGATGATTGCTCCTTTTGACATTCACGATCCAAGGTCATTTTCATTAGTACTGGCTCCAGCGTGACGTGTCAGCTACAATCTGATTAAGAGGTTGATGCAATTATGTGATATGATGCAATAACATCTTTATACATTTAATGATTTCTTTAATTCATTCATTTGTGCAATGATATGGATTCATGTTAGGCAAAACCAGATGTTAATTATTTTGCATATGGAACCAGAAGCGTGCGATGATGTCTGAAGAGACAGAGGCCAATATGAGGGCAAATTGTTGATATTTTTCAGCTGATGTATTAGTGCCACCCACTGGCTAATGCCAGCTAACAGCACCACTCTGTGGACAAAGATCTCAGTGGGAGCCACAGCTGCGAGTCCCATGATTATTCATAAACCCTCTGCAAATACAAATGGATTTATAATCACTTTTAAATCACTCGTTATATCTGTTCCCCAGGATGCATTTCCTAAAGTGAGGAAGCTAAGCCTTGAATAAGCGATTCCATTGTGTCACATTTCTGGTTAAAAGGAGGTGTGTAGCTGACAAAACAATCTCATCTCAAGGTCTATTTATTAGCTGTTCAGGAGACTTCAATTATGTTTTAGGAGAGTTTTTGTAACCAGCTGAGGTTTTAATTTTGATTTGTATGTGTTAGAAAAAGCCTGAATATGTATTTTCATTTCAATACGACTCTACTAAATCAACAGACTTTGAATTTAAAGGTTTTCTCTCTGATTTCTCGTAGGCCAACTGAACTTTCCCAGGAGAATATAGGAATAAAACTGTTCCATTCTTGAAGGGGTTTTCTCATGCATGGTGGCATGCAAGGGACAATTTATTGAAAAAAAACAAATTGTGTATTACACTCCTCTTTACAATCCAAAGCCTAGACAATGCATTTGTGTCTGCAGGGCAAATAGTGTTCATGCCGGACAAGAAGCCTGCAGTACAAAGCCTTTTTCATGAGACTGAGGTCCAACATTGTTATTGGTTTCCCTTCAAAAGATCTCGGTTTACAAACAGTGCAACAACAGTGGTGTGAAAATTCAAAATTGAACACGTATTGTTTTGGGAGCATGTGCTCGGACACAGGTCAGAGAGAAGGGGCAATTAAGGAGGGGCGATGATACAATGGAAAGTTCAGTCGTGGAAAGCACAAAGCAGAAAGAACCTTTTATTGTACAGGAAAAAGGGGGAGTCGGGGGTGGGCTGGGGTGCGGGGGGCTTTAAAACAAGGTGACGCCTTAGTAACTCACAGACCTGACGAGCACAGAGAAAAGGAAGTGAGCGAACACACTCTCACTCCTGTTTGAAGTAACTTACACCGTTTCTCATAATGCAATGGCACCTGCTGTGAGGAGCTCGTTTTATTTTGGGCCATAAATCTACTCACAGAGCAAACTACGCTGCACCTTAACCTCTGGGAAAGTAGAACCGGAGTGGAGGAACTCTGGCTCCAACGTGTTGTTTGTCTCACCTTTGGAGAGGTAGGTGAATCCCACTCTAGGTGGGTTACTTCAATAACTAGGTGGGAGACTGGAGAACTCTAAGGATAACTGCAAAAGGGATTTCCGGGTTATATTTAATGCATTCGAGTTGGGTTGTGTTCCTGCTCTGTTATCAGAGTTTCCCTTTTTCTATGTTTTTGTTGTAGCAGCTGCGCTTGAGGGGCTTCATTTAAGTTTTGGCAGCACACCCGTCCCCGTTTTTGTTCCAACTTCTGATTCTTGTGCAGGCTGCGATGCCAATACTGCTGTTCTTTGGATAGTTCACAAATAAATTAAGAGGGGAAAAAAAAAAAGAATACCCTAAACATTTGGATTGCATTTTTAATAGAGGGACATGCTGTCTTAATTGTTTTTTGGTCTCATTTATTTTCACTTTTTCTTTGGAGGAGGTGTTATTATTCTTGCTGTAGTGGCACCCCTGCTGCACAAGTACAGAGGAAATGTTGTGCTGTAGTTGAGGTCATGGACAAATTCCTCTCTCTGTTCTCTTTCTACATCAGCAGGTGTTATGGATCAGCAGTATTTCCTGTGCTGGAGAGTTGTCCCACTGCTTCTCTTGAGTAAGGCTTTTTGTTGTAACCACCATATCTGCGATTTAAAAACAAAAAGAAACGATAGTAGGAAAACAACACCGTCTAGACAGTGTCTGTCTGCTTATTTTATACTTTGGGTGAAGCAGAAGAGGCTCATAATTCAAGTCATGTCAACAAATGAACACTGAAGCATGTTTTTCTTATTGTGATCATTCATCCTGTTCACATTTGACGTTAAACTACGTCTACCTGATGCAATTTCAAGGTTTTTTTTACAAAGTTAATGTAACTTCATGTGTGGCAACAGCCTTTACTGTGAAATGTCACAAATCAACTGTTACAACCCGTTTTAGTTTCCTCTTTTTGTTTGTCTGCAGTGTTTCCTTGTTGAGCTGCACTAAAAAAATAGGTACACAAAGAGGAAGTTTTGTACTAAACATACTGCAGCGTTAGGAGAAACCCACTTGATGTGTTGAACAGATTGCTGAAGCTTCATTTTAAAGGACATAAACAAGGTTTGAATTCATTTTAGCACAAAGCAACACGTCCACCATCATTTACACTGAACATGCATTAGAAAGGAATAGACAGAAGGGTTACAGCAAACAAAGTCTCATTCAAAAAACCTGTGGGTATACCTCTTATTTAAAAACAGCCTTGCAGATTATCCTTTACTTCTCAGAGAGACCTGTTACAAACTGGCTTTTACATTCATTTTTATTTACATCTCTTCCATTCTTTATCTGTCAAGTTAGGACACATGATTAATGGTACTTGTGCTAAAAGCACACAGCCTTACCAGGTCCACTGAAGTTCTGTCACAGATTTTAGGATATTGATGTGGTTTGATTGATATCACATTAGGTGTGGCTGTCATGCTAAATAAATCATCTCTTGACATTGTTTGACAGAAAGCAGCCGTATGTATTCATAAAATACATGCTGAGGACAGAGATTAAGTATTATACTATTGTTTTCTTTATTAATTTCCTGTTCTGCCTAAAAAAATCCAAGTCCTCCAGAAGCCAAAAATCGATTAAGGTAAAGCGCTGTGGGTTGTGGTACAAGCATCAGATGGATGAAAATGAAATAACAATTGGTTCAATCTCTGTCCTCAGTGCCGTGTGGGCTCCAGTGTATGTCAGTGCACATCCTCGCTGAGCAACCTGTGCATGTAATCCCAGGTTCCAGTCTGCTTCTGAAAGCCAGGATAGAGCCGGGACCTCTGGAGAAGGTCTCCACGATAACCTGGGAACGGGAGCCTGAAACTGGAAAAGCTCCCGTGAGAGTGACACTGGCTACATGCCCTGGCGGAAGCCAGAACTGTGTTGGGAGGAGGCCAAGTGTCCATGTGAACGTGGATCAGCAGGAGGCGACACTTCAGATTAATGGATACAGCCGAGCGGACAGCGGCGTGTACGCTGTGACTGTGACAGATCACACAGGAGCCAATACCACTGCACACTGCATAGTCAGGGAATATGGTACAGCATGATACACTGAACACCGTGGGAAGGGATTCACTGTGAAGTTCATTAGTTAGCATTAATCGTTTTAATGAGTAACTTCAGCCAGTAATTTATGTTAGTTTCCTTTTCTGAATTTGTGATGGAACGCTTTTTAAAGCTTTTTAAACTAAGATTTATGCATTTATCTCTAAAACACCTCAAACTGAATCTCAATAGCTCCAGTTAGCAGCTGCTCTGGTGCCCAGTTGTCATGAAAATGCGTTTGTGAAGCATCTTCTTATTTATGGTAACTTTTTGAATCCATTTCAGACAACAGGCAACAATATGGGCTCTGTCTATGCATTGGCTTTGAAAAAAATCTGCATTGCCATTGCATTGCAAATTTTTCCTCGTTTTGTGACACTGATTAATTGCGAAATAGATTAATGGATAATTAGAATCATAGTTAGTATTCATTAGATTCAGCCCAAACTGTACATATAAATCATTACTACACCTTTTACACAGACAAGGAGGAAGTCCTGAGGTTAGAAAGGTCGGTGGCTGGCGCTGTTAGATCCCTCTGAGGAGATACAAACATACAGCAGAACGTTTTTAAAAAGCCACAGCAGCAGTTGTAACAAGTCAGTCTCACGCAGGCTGCATACATTTCAGGGTGATGATATAAAGTTGGAAACATTTCAAATATTAATCTAACAACAATTACCAACAGCATAATGAATGGGCTTAAATGTCACACCGGCAGGCGTCGTTTCCTCCTGATGGAGAAGTCCCATTTAATAATGAAACACTTTCAATTAAACGTGCCTATAGGCTTTGCGTTCTGGGTCTCTCCCTCTTAGTTTCTGTGCTTCTAGATGATTTGGTTTCACTGTAGCCCTCTAGTTTTCTGTCAAAGCGTCTTTGGTTTAACCCTCATCTGTCTGCTCTAACAGCATCGATTCATCAGCTCTACTCTTCTCCACGCCTGCTCTCAGCACACAGGCTTTTCCATCACAGCTTTTCCACTCTTCAGTCTCACTGTTGTCTTTGAAACCGAGCCAGTTTCCGACAGCATTAAACATCTCTCATGATTCTTTTCCTGCACCCTCTTAAACATCCATGTGCCATTATTCTTTTCTAATAGCAGAGAGTTGCCCACAGCCCAACACATCTCCTCTAGTTTCTGAGATGTCGTGTCAATACTCTTCATCCAGTTTGATGCTTTTCCTCACTTCTGTTCATCTGTCTTTCTAGAGGCGGTGCACCACGTCTCAGTCAGCATCAACGTGTCTCACTCCCTGCTGATCTGTGGAGAGGCCTGGGGGACAGACCCCCATTTCAGCTGGCTCCACGAGAGAGTCGCCATCACCAAGGCGGTGGGAAGAGTCTCCAAGGATGGAGCCACGTTGTTCGTTAGCATGACTCCTATTTGTGGCCATTTCACCTGCCTGGTCAGCAACAAACTGGGCCACAGTTCTGCAACTTACTCAGCAGGTACAAATTCACAGCAGCTTGTTTGCAACATTTCGCCTGGATTTAAAATTAATTTAGTGTATAGTTTTGTGTACTTTACACAAGAGTGCTCTAATTAATATTTCAGTATTAACAATGGAAAAACTGACTTGTGATGGAGTAGTGGGTGTTAGCGACTTTCTACTTCCCCCTCAGCTCTACACAGTGTTTCAGCATCTTTTAGCCCATATGGTTTACAGCCCACTGTGGTGATTTGATTCACTCGTACCACTCTCATAAATGTCATTTGCAGAAGTCTGCTTTCTGCCTATCACCCAACAGCAGACAGGCAACCAGACTGTGAACATAATGGAGAATTTAGTTGTTAAAGAGCCAGATATTTCACTCAGGATTTGGCGAAGAAGTTAAATTAAATAATAAATAATAATAATTCATCAAGTCAAAAGAAAAACTAGACTCGGAGTGAATGTTCCCATTGCTCAGTGTTTTGCTAACACGCAGCTTCATCAGTGTTTTCACTGTGGTGATATGGTCGTGGCAAAATACTGAATAATTTGAGGTACTCTGTATTTTACATAGAAATACCACTTTTATGCTTCATTCATGCAAATCACACTTTGTTATGGACTCTATGTTCACCAACACCCCAACATAGCCATAATAATGATTTGACTTGTTATAACAAACAGTAGAATGAGTAATAATATTTGTGATAATCCAATATGTAGTATTTTTACATTTCTAACTACCTAAATGATCTGAAATGTTATTTTACCAGTAAAAGATTGAGATGCCACATGTAATCCCTGTATGTCTAATATGGTTGATTAGATGAAAAGGTGTCTTATCTGAAGTCAGCTCACTGTGTTGTGTCATGGATATTCACATATTGACTTCTTTATCCCATGCCTCGTGTCTATCTGAGCCGTGTCCTGATTCCACTGTGTTCTGTATATTGTACCACTGGTGGTGTTCCAGTGATAAAGGATTTTCCACAGCGCGATCAATAAATCACTACTGCCACTACTGCTACTGCTGCTAAACAGGCAAGACAAATGCAATTCTTTGTATCTGCCAAGAGGCGTGATGATCCAAAGACAATCAGGGTATTTTAGGATACCTCCTCTCAGCTCTTGCTGTTCCAGTCAGTTTAATGACTGCACAGACTTGTTGCTGCGAACCGTTCTGGCCTTTTAGGCAGCCATGTCAGATGACTTGTGTTTTTATCCCCTCACCGGGTGTCTTTCTCCTACGTGACAGCCCCTTGTGAGACAGAGGGCAGAGGGACAATGGCAGCTGTGGTGTGTCTCAGCCTCCTGCTGCTGTTCGGAGGAGTGGTGACATTTCTGCTGTTGAGGTACATTAATGCACGCAGACACTGGCAGGCACAGACACAAATCTCATTTCAGACTGTGCTCTGACGACGAAACCATATGCAGAGAGAAAAAATGATGCTAGTCGCTGCTTTGAAAAGGAGATTTTAAAAAAGCTAGTGTCCACCCACACATTACGTGACACACATGAGACATGACAGTTCAGGCTGTGTCTGCTGACAAAACAATTGTCATGTTTACTTGAACCAGCGTTTGGATTGTCACTGGCGTTTGATCTAAATTCAACACTTGGTTTCTTTTCAGGAGACACAGGCAAAGTAAAAGAGGAGAGAGGTTGCATGAACACTTGGATGACACCATCTGAAGAAAAGAATGGGCCCAAAGCTTCCCTGCTGTTGTTCAGGCGTCTCTGATACAAGAGCAGGAATTAGACGGGACTATGAGAGAGGAACTTCCTGTCGTGTGACCTTACACTGCATTGGAACAATGTGAAGAGTGAACTGCTTGCTTGCAAATGCAAAATATCTAAAAAGGGTCTTGAGCTTGAACTGCACCTGCACCTGATGCTTCATATTTAATAGTAAAACCGGTTTTGTATGCCTGCATTAAACTATGCATCTTATTGCTTTCATAATAAAATCTGCACAAAATGGGACAAAAACTACGTGAAATCAAGACTTTTTTCACAAACATTGAGTTGTAATCTACTATTATTCTACTGTAGATGTTGATAAGGTTTTCATTGCATGTGTGTTCACAGCTATGCAGCGAGAACAGCTGGTCCACAATTTGTTCCACGTGATCCTCACAAACGAGGTTTCTGCAGAGATCTAAAATGTTCATGTCTTGTTAAGTTTCATTTGTGTCGAGATTCAAGAAGAGAACAACTTCAGAAACCTTATTTTTGAGAATTTAATTTGAACAATCAACATTCATTTCATTTGTTTCATATAGAGATGTTCCCTTTTGTTAGTGATGTAAAAATAAAAGCAGTAAATTTAAACTGTTTAAAAAGGAGAAAGGATAGAACCCGTGTCTCTTTTGTGCTATAAACTCTTAAACACTTTTTCAAATGTGAAAAATATGAATATGAAAATATGATAAAGAAAATGTAGTAATGAAGTAAGTATGATGATAAGATATTTTTGTATTAAGAATCAGTAACTAGTTACTAAAACTGTCAGATATATATAGTGAAGTAAAAGTAAATATGCAAATACTAACTAGAAGAACCTGAAATTCTAGTTGCATAAGTAAATGTACTTGGTTACATAAGACCTCTGGTCAAATTGAAAGAACAGCGTACCTCCTCTGTATTCTCTAGGATCTTTATTAGTTTTGATTTTCTCCCTTTGTTAAATTGTTCTTGGTGTTCATCCAGACACTGCAGATTGTGTGCGAAAGATAACACTGGATACATTATCATGTACTTCAGCAAATATTAACGGTCACAGCACGTCCATCACGCAACGCAAGAAATTAACCCTCTCATCCGCACTGTGCTGCTCTGCAGAGTTACACTGAAACACATGGAGGAAACGGAACCAGAGAGAACAAAAGGTCAAACTGGGGACAGGTTATACTGGGTGTGGGAGGAAAAAGCAATTGAACATCTGCCATGAAAGCCTAGGTGTGCCTCTGGGAGGATCCTTCCCGCTTTCTATGGTGATATTTTTAAATATATCAAAGAAAAGTCGTTCCATATGCAGCTACAAAAGTCTTCAATATTGCCCAACCTTAAAGCAGATGCAAGAATAGTAGATACAGCTTATAGCTCCCAGAGGCGATATCCTGAAGTGGAAAGACAATGATGAAACATTATGAAAATCGAGTGACAGAGGTCGGAATACAGATCACTCACTACTGAAGTCAGACTGATGCTCAGTTCGCATACACCTGCCTCCTAAATACGTCTGTGCCGTGTGAAACAACAATGTCAGCTCCACATGAGCCTGCAACGTTGGAAGTGTAGAACATACATCATCAGGTGCAGATTAGACCTCTCAAGAGCACTTTTGACAGTGTAAGTAGAAAATGAGGGCAGAACGGCTTCCTCACTCCAATTCCTACCAAACTCCCCGCTGTCACATTAGCACTGCTCCCATTGTATTGTTAGTCTACCCTGTGCTCCCTTGCATTCATCGGCCCACCATCAGACCACAGAGGAGATGGAGGTGCAGCACAGGCACATCCATCATGTGGAGCTGAACCTGCAAGCTGCAAAGCCTCCTCTGAAGAAGCCCCCAAGCTGGGTTTCAGAAAGAAAAATGTGCTTCAAGAAATCTTAAAGCTCCAACAAAAGGCATTTATCTTAAAGAACGCATCTGGTGATGTTCTATATTTATATTTGTCAACAAATCCAAGACCAAAACCCAACGATGAGCAGATCCTAACAGCTTGTTTCTGTAGCAAAAGCCTGATTTAGCTTATTATTTTATCATAGGCCGCCTTTGTTGTCTATTAAAAACGCCGCACTGGGTGACATCTTTCATTATGATGAAGCTGTCATTGTATTTTTATCAGTCCATCATTCACCGCCCCGCTCCCATAAATACTCAGAGCACCATATTGGTGGCTGTAAAAGAAATGTCTTACTTACTGTGCATGTTTTCTACGTAAGGCTAGTTGCCAGTTCTTTTAGGAAATAACCGAGAAGCATGTCCAAGGTACTGAGTCTTTTTTTTTTCGGTCTTATCTTTTAATGGAAAACTTAAAGTCTACTACTGTGTTTGTTCTCATAAACCTTTTGCCAGCAGTTCCAACAAAGTAGCTCAATTATCTTTACTCCATCCTGGATTGGAGTATAGTGGCCCAGACCAGCTGTCAACAGGGGAAAGGTCAAAAATATCAAACACGATTTTATTCTGTGACCTAGAAATTACCCCAGAAAGCCGCCGTTGTAAAAATGCCAGCGGCTCTGTGAAGCCGTCCTGTAGCACAGTGATGCTTTGAACTTCAGCATCCTAACATATGTGCACAATAACACTGATTATACGCTGATGTTTAGCAGCTAATGTTTAGTGTTTAAAGTCATATGTTTGTTTGCAAATTAGCGTGAAACACAAAGTGGAAGTCCAAACTCGTCCTCTGCGGAGGAGAGGACCAAACCAACAGACTGGTTTTAGCCACACCAAAAACATGGCTGCAAGAAATAATGATGTGATGTTTCTTGGGGAAATAATTGAGTGGGTCCTTTATTATTAATAGTTGCACTATTTCCATCATAATTATAAGTAAATAATACAATTCATTACAGATTTATGACGGACTGACAATTGTACCGTTGTGAATAATGGCAGGGAAGGACAAACTATTAGAAAAGTCTGTCATAATTCACACTCTGTTGATCCCTGACAGCTCAATATTATCTTATCACCATCTCTGCTGTCAGTTCAGTGGCACACACACACACACACACACACACACACACACACACACACACACACACACACACACTCTGATTAGATTGTGATTCTTGCTGCCTTGTTTGTGGGATGCATTGTATACAGCCGTAAAGGGCTGTGCACTGATTCGTGGCTCATCCATGAGAAACATCAGCAGCCAGTTTTCCCTCTGTTGACCCTCAATTATTCAACGTCTCTCTGTGCATTCCAGCCCCGTTACTCTTATCACAGCTGTATTTCCTTGCCAGAACTATACGTCTTCATGTTTATAGATGGGAAGTAGTGGAGGACCAACAAAAGGAGAATGGGTGGTCGGGTGTGATTAGAGGATGAACTTGACTGGCTATTTTTAGTCAGAGACTCAGAGTCGGTAATTTCATAATCTCAACATTTTGTATAAGCTTCTTAGCTCTTTAAGCAAGATTTTGACATTTTGGGAAATGTGCTTATCTTCTCTCTTGCAGGGAGTTAGATGAGAAGATAGCATTTCCATAACTATGCTATTGCCAGGAGACAGTTAGCTTAGTATAAACACTAAAAGCTGGAACAGCACTGGCTATCCATATAACTCATGATGACACTTTACATACAAGTAATGGAACTCGATTTCTCCGATTTGTAGTCTTTATGCTAAGCTAAGCTAACCAGGAGCCATTGTTGTCAAACTTGACTAATGAGAGTCTCTTCAACATAAAAAAGCAAAGTGCCATAAGAAGAAATGTTTAGCTCAGACAATGCAGCATGCATGATTTCCCAAAAGATTTTCAGATTTGGACACGTCAGTCCACGAGACAGTTTTCCATTTCGCCTCAGTCCATTTTAAATTAGCTGAGGCTGGAGACGGATGCAGTATTTCTGAGTATGCTGTATATATATATATATATATATATATATATGAGATATATTAGATATTATAATATATATATATATATATAATTATATATATATATATATATATATATATATATATATATATATATATATGTGTGTGTGTGTGTGTTTTCTGTGTGTGATGCAGTTTTAACTTGCACAACTTTGTGGATGCAGTGATGAACTGTGACAAATTGTTTTCTGAGGTGTCCCTGAGACCATGCGGTGACTGTGTACAGATGGTGTCTGCAGTTAATGCCGTGTTGCCCAAAGACCACAGGCATTAACTTTGGGTTTTCCGCCCTGTCCCTTGCACACAGAGATTTCTCCAGACTCCCTGAATCTTGATGTCATGTCCCATTTTAGTTTGAGAGACATGGCAGACTTTCACCAGTCTTACATCTGAAAGTGTCTCTGCGAAGCTCTTCTTAGACCTAATCATGATACTCGCCTGTTGCCAATTAACCTAATTAGCTGGGAGACTTTCCAGCAACTTTACAAAACTTCTTTTTGCATATGATTTCCGTTGTGCTACTTCCAAGAAAACAGATTTTAATTGATTCAGTTTATATTTACATTCACTCAGACCGGACAGACCTGAGGGAGGTACAATAAAGATATCCTCATCTAACTCTCAGGAAGAAAGAAAATAAGCGTATTTCCTAAAAGTGTTCCACAATCAATTGTCATTTAATCTATTGCAAACTATGCTTACACACACACACACACACACACACACACACAGAGATTGTACCGTTATTAAATCAGGAGTTTTGCTGAGTGCCTATAGCAGGTGCCAAGCCCGGAGGTGGGATGGCCTGCTGCAGCTGGTGGATCTTCTTTTGCAGGTTGACATCTGTGATAATTCCCTGAGAGCTACAAGGCTATTTGTCATCTATGGGACAGGGGAGATAGTGGTGTGGAGCCGCTAACTCAAGTTCTTATATCATCCACCTGCCTGACGTTGGAGCATTGGAGGTTAAAGGTAAAATGAAAACGTCCAACATTCAAGATACAGCACTGAAATACAGATAAACATCCAGCGAAGTAAAACTGCAAGAGAAATACTCTGAATATAACGCCACTGACACAGATCCTCTCCATAAGTCTTATACTTTTTATCATTTGTTTTCAATTCAGCTCACAGCCACATTTCAGACATCCCCTTCACACTCAGTTGTATAGTACTTAATTGTACTTGAGCCCCGGACAGAGGACACAGGACTTTTTTTTTTTTCTTGGTGAACTGCTCCCACTGCTGGTGAGAGGTGAAACCACACATTAATCCCAGCAAGTGAAACAGATCACACATTGAAATAATTTATGCAAAGTGCATGACTGTGAACTCTTGACTAAGTTAGATGCACTGATTTCTCTGAGGGGCTTGGAAGTTGCACTGTCTTGTATTTTAATATTTATTTTATTAGAAACTTACTCTCACTAATCTAACGAAATAGATCTTGGTGAAAGCCTTGAGAGTTTTTATATTAAAGTATCTGGTCTTACTGAATTTTGTGAAACCACAACATGTCAGGAAATTAAGTGATCTGCTGCATTTATTTAGAAAATGAATCTTTGCACACAAAATGCAGCGTAACACGTTGTTATGTGGCAAAATGCTTTTGGGTGCAAACAAAGTGGACACACACGCACAAAAATAAACCTGCAGCTATCAAACACAGCCTCAAGCAGAGTGCTCCCACTCTTTCTCTCCAGATTCTTTCTTTTGTAGCTGCCAGGTCAGGGTGTTACAGACGCAGCTAATCATCATTAACTAATCAAGGAAACCTGCAGGGATGAGGACAAGAAGCTGGAGAGGAAAAGAAAAAAGGGCAAACGAGCAAAAGTACCTCAGCAAAGGGAATGTCTGACACTGTATTTTATATTCACTCTGTGAACTCATTCAGTTTTTAGTAAAAGCAAACTACTAAATCAGAAACTGAAAGATTTTTATTGTATCTTTTATTTTTCAGCTCTTTTATTTCGTTAGAGACTTTCCTTAATCTGTTTGTACATGTCATTACCTAGTGAACTAATTTATAAAAATAGTGATTAAGACCAGTATTAAAGTTGACACATACTTTCAGTTGTTATTTATTTTAATTAGGACCATAGCTGCCTGGTAATTATGATAAAGCTGCCTGAATTGCTGGTGTATCAGTAGCTGATTTTGTAAAATTACGTGATGTTGCAAGTGAGAATTTGTCAAATAAACATGACAGATCTTTTCCACGGGGGTAACAGAAGTTAGTGTTGATCCTTCTCTGCAGGATGTGCTGTTTGCTAATATGTAGGCTGTATTTTGTACGGTCACGGGTTGGTCTGCCGCCCCCATGTGGCCAAATAACTAAATAAGTGCTGCAACAGGTGTTTCAAGGCAACACTAATTGTTCTCGTCAAACTCCAGACACCACGAGTGCAACTATTTACCACTTTTTACAGGTGGAAAACCTGCTTCGGCTTTACTGATTAGTCGGATGCAGTTCATTTTCTGTCCCTTGTGATTTAGTGTTGCTTTAGCTTTTAACAGTGTGTTTCATCACATTACTGCTGCATCGTTATGACTTATGAGTGTTAGTCTCGGCAAGAGAGGAGCTGTGGCAGCTGCATTTAGGCCCACAGAGGGACGTCTGTTTGACTTAGCAGTAGCTTTCCCTTGTTTAAATGATGTACGGAAATTAACACCATCATTTTGTCAGTTGGATGTATCTGGGCGCAGGGGGACTGTGCTGTTTATGACAGTTAGGATGAGAACATAATCAGTGCTGACTCCCACCCTGCAGAGCATCTGGTTTCTCACCGAGCATTCATCTCTTCATGTTTTTAATGATGGGAAGTGTTGTTGCTCAGCACTCATCGTTTGCTCTTGGTTATTGTTCCATCATTATGCTGCTCTGTAGCTGAATGTGTCTCTAGTTCATTGTAAAATGTCACGGTTGTGACAAAGTATGCTGTGTGCTAACTTTGACAGCATACTGATGTTTGAATATAACACTAAAGTGCATGTTTGGTGTCAGACACCAGTCATACTGTGCAATTAACAATGTAAATCTAAAATACTCGAGAGAAAATCTGAAAATCGTAACCAGTATGGGGGCTTTTTTTTGTAAAAATTATTAAAACAAACAACCGATTCATAAAATAGTTATGATGAATTTACTGTCAATCCACTAATCTATTATGAAATAGCATCAGATCTAGTTATTAGTCACATAAAACCCAAATAATCCTTGCTGTGTTAGTTATTCCGGGCGCACGGTGTACTGGGTACTATGTGGAAGTGTATAAATAAGAGCAGAGTGTACGGGGGTTTAAAAAATGAAAGAAACTTAAGATGTGATTCTTTCCCCCAGCTATGAATTTCAAAATCAGCGGTCGGTTTCTCCATGTGGATGAGAAACCTACTGTAAAATGACGAAAGGAGCTGCTTTATATGGTCCTCTTATGAGAATACTGCAGGAGAGCAATTTCCTAAGCCAATAACTGATTCTGCTCTTCAGCCCTTTGTGTCTAATATATCTGACACTTTTCTAATAAAACCTGTGCACACACTGTATAAAAGTGATAAATGGGTTTCACTTATTTAAATACCACAGTCCTGTATCCTTTTCAAGGCGACTTTATGCCGACTCACACAGGTGTTTTCCGTTATCGTGGCTGATTAAACCTCTGCTCGTGCAGGAATTATGGGAGACTATGAAGTGACAGGAACAACATCAGTGTAATTTGTCGTGTGCCCGAGCAGGTGCTTCAGGTGGGCCCCGTCCCCTTCTACCCCAGATATCCCACCTGTAAACACTTGAGCTCATTAGTTTGAACAGCACTGTGGAGAAGTTGTGTGTTTGGATGTTGTTGTTGTTGTTGCGGTGTGTGTGTGTGTTAAATTAAGTCTCTTAAGAACTCATCACTGTTTATTTCTCAATTGAAAAGTTTCAAAAAGTTGTGGAGTTGTTTTTTTTTTGTTGTTTTTTCTTGTAAATAATTTTCAAAACCTCAGCTGATTAAATAAAAGAATCTGATTGTGTTGTGTCTAACAATCTGACCGCGGGTACTAGAGATAATTCCCGATTAATCATCTCGGCCATTATTTATGAAACAAAGATATCGGGACGGCTTTTTGTGTAAAGGAGTCTGGTCGTTGATGTGGATGTGAAGTGGAGCAGAACTGCTGATGAGATGAGCGGGAGAACCCGTAGACTTACTGTGAAATTACCGCTGACAGCGGAAGATACAGTAAGTTTTATATTTGACAGCAACAACATGATGTGGCGAAATCTGAGTCAGCTGAGTGTGTTGAGTGGCGAGTTTTCCTGATTGAACTTTCAAGCTTCATTATCCTCAAATCAAACAGTGCGCGTAGTAAAGATGGTTTGTAAGTGTTCTATTGGTACTTCCTCAATTCAATTCAAACCCGAACTTACAAAACTGCATATTACAACCGTTAGTATGAGCTGTAGCTCATGTTAATTTGCAGAACTAGCATATAGATGGTTTGAAACGTAGGAATGTGCAGGTGAAAATGCATTATCTCCAATTTAAGTGAATTCACCAAGAGAAAACTACAGCAAGGTCTTTGAATATTATGGAAAACTCCTGGAGTCTCCATGTCTCCACTGCTACCGAGTGGATTTCTAAATATATATCGTCACTTCTTACAACCTGAATCATTTCCTGCTGTTTCACCAGCATTACTCCACCAAGACTACCAAGGTAAAGCAAAGCATTTTATTGCAAGTATTAGTCAAAGATACACTTCAAACTGAAGCAAAGCAACACTAAAAGGCCAACAACCTGTAAGAGTTACAAAAGAAAGAGACATTTAAAACTGAAAGGAATCAAGCTGTTGGTACAACAGAGCCTTTGCAACATACAGAGAGACTGAGACATGGATCATCTGGTGGTGAAGGTTCACTGTTCGACGTGTACGTCCGTTTGCTGGTGCCTCACTCAGAGGTATCAGAGCCCAAGATCTTTAGTTTGAAATAAGACTGACAACAGTGATGCTACGCTGAAAACAATATGATGAGCTGGACAATCAGCATACACATTGTATCCTTGGCCAGTGTCAAATATCTGTCTTCCACTTAAACCACTATGTGTATACGAGGGAAAAATCGGCATCAGGAGCCTAATCTCTTCTGCAATATTTGGTTCAAAGTAGTTATTGGAATGCTAATGGGATGAAAACAGGTTAAACATCTGATAGCCATGAGAGTAAACATCACAGTAAACATTTACTAAACCAAACATGATTTGGTTTAATGGGCAAAAGGGCTTATTTGCTTTGGAACAGGAGTGACAACACTCAAAAGCTCCATGTCTCTGATCCTCCGAAGGGGTGAAGGAAAAACCAACATTTGTATTTTTTTTAAAAAGAAAACAACAGCAATTCATCACAACACAGTTCATCCTTGGTTCATTATACAGGCACAGTTCTCTGTAATCCAGCACTCTGGGGAACCTCCCGGTTCTCATCAGGCCTGGGTCCGTCTGCATCTGAAACACTGTTCTTTGGATTTGCAATCTATGACAATAAAATGATGATCGGATACCTTTGCACAAATTAGAAATTAGCATGTTGGACTTGATGACAATATGTGAATTGTCCTGAGGCAGTAAATCTGGGTAAAACAACTGCCACTAATTGTTTCCAAATGCCCTTCGACCCAGACCTGGCTTTGTTTTTGACATCAGTACAAATGGACAGAGTATCTTTTTGAATGTGTACAGTTGTTCATACATCAGAGATCACTAAGATCTGTAGCAATGCTAGTGGTTTACGTGAGAAGAGATACGGACGCTGTCTGGGAAATTAGAGCAGATCAAGTATTTAGGCTTGTTTAATAGGTAGGCCACCCAGCACAGGCAGTACGAGGTCACATACGATCTGACGGTCGGGTAAGAACACTTTTTAAGGCTGAGATATCTTTTTTTATTTGGAATGAGACCTGTTCCTGCTGTATAATGTTCTGGCACAAGAAAAACAAAAAGAGGAAAAACAAAAAACCCTGACAGGAGGAAAGGAAAGAAGCGACGCCTACGCTACAACCTTTCACCACCACAATATCGTCTCTCCAACATCTTTCCTTCCTTCCCCTGACATTTTTTTGTGTTTTACACTCTCCCACCTGTCTTTTACTGGCTTGGGGGATTTGACATGGCTAACGTACCAATTAGCAGCTTGGATTAGGGGGGGGAGAAGTCAGCTATTGGACACTTAAGTCAGTGTGGTTCAGAAATGGTTCCCTTCGTCAGAGATGAGCTGCAACATGTGGGGGTCGGAATTTGGCCTTTTGAGTTCGTAAAAGGACAGTGGAGGGTAAAAAAAAAAAAAACATTAAGAAAAGAAGAAGGAGGAGTCAACCTGTAAATATCAGAACTTGACACACTGCTTTTTTTAAAGAGTCAAATCCACCTCCCGCTTTTCCTCCACCTCCCACCCCCTCCATATTGTTGTGCTTGCGTATCTAGAAGGTGTCAACATGGAGGGAGAGGGACAAAAGGCCTCGTCCTGCTGGCTCCACGCCCCCACCATGTTGCAATATGATGCGGAGACTCCAGCCGCTTAAATGCACTCTCAATAAATACACCATAAAATATTCCGCATTTATATATTTCATATATATATTTAAAGAACAACACATTTAAATAGGACAACAAAATAAAAGTCGGCTCAAGAACAATTTTTCAAAATCGGATAAGTTTTAAGACAAAACAGAATAATTTTTACAGTTATACTTATTTTGACTCTAAAATAGTTACTTATAAGAATATCGCAATCAGGCATTACTCAAGCATTATATGTCATAATAAAAGCAATTTGCAGTTTTCTTTCATGTAGTATAACATATGCAGCATACCAAGGTAAGTGAGGTGCAGTGTTTTTTGAGATCTCTTGTAATAGAAAGATTTCACCCCCTGGACTGAAAAGGTACTCACAGAACTACAGACCACCCTCGGTTTTCAGTCGACTCCCTGCCCCAGCTCAAGACAGGGAAACTGCTGCGCACACATTCCCTCCATCGGGGACGAGACACATGGCAGGGCATTACACCAAGATGAAAAAAACCGCCATGGGCTACTACTAGGGCTGGGCATCAGCAAGGTTTCAATATTAACACTGGTTCTGTTTGTTGTATCTGTCGACCTGCCTCAGAATGACACCTGAATGAGTGACACTTCACTGACCTACAGACAGCAGTGTGTCACTGTCATTCACTGTCATTCGTTTTCTTTAATTTCTATGTAAATGTTTGTACTGTTTCACTTTTTGCACATTTCACTACACATTTTTCCCTTTAATCTACGAAAAATAACCCATAATGACAAAGTGAAAACATTTTTAGAAATGTTGAAATCTCTGCAAATGTATTAAACATCGAAATCTCTCCTCTACAAAAGCACTGACACAATCTATCCAAGCTTTAGGTCACGTGGCTGCAAGGTGCCGTGCCCATTGAGTCCTAGAAACACCATTTGACCTAAAGCCAGTCTGAGGCTTTAGGTCTAGCCACTTTAGCATTTCAATTATTTTTTGAATTTTTTAATGGAATTTGCAAAAAAATGTGTTTATCAGTTTCACAATCTGGGTTATTGCAAGTAGACCGTCACACACATATTTTCAGCTGCAAATTAAATTGTAAAATGTGCAGAAAGTGAAAGGAGACCCAAGCATTTGCATTAAACTGTAGATGTTGTTTTCTTTAATTAAAAAATGCCCTTCAAGAAGACAGCCTCGAGTCTTCGGTGCTAAAATCCTGCCTTTTTGTTTTAAACTTTGGGATGCTTCAAAATTTTGATGCCAAAAATCTGGGAGGTACTGATATCAAGTTTTGACACCCAGCCCTAGCTATAACAGTGTTCGGTGGCTGTTCCAGAGGGAAAACCGCCACGGAGAGCACACTGACTCAACTGAGCCAACAACAAAGTCACAAGAGCATGAGGCACACTTTTTAATGACCGACTGCTTCATTTGGTAACACACATCCCTTCGATTCCTCGTTTTGCTGAGGTTTGGACCCTCTCCTCCTCCTGAACGGGAGCTAGGAGGGGACTGGAGGGACAGAGATTGAAACCTTTTGGCTATGTGTCTGAGAGAGAGTGGCAGTCTCTAAAGTGCTGTGCTATGTTTGTCATTCATAGGCTAGGCTGTGTCACACCACACTAGTGTCAGCTATGACCCCCAACCACCTACACCACCTCACATTGCACTGTACCAACGACACCATTGGTCCAAGACACTAAATCCACTAGGAAGCGAAAGCTCGACCACAACCCTATACTTGGCGTATATTCTATTTCTATGTAGGCTTAATGTCTAAAACACATGAAACACCAGTTAGCATTGCCATCTCTAAACAAAATAAACACGTACAGTGAGTGTGTGAGAGTGTGTGTGTGCGCGCGTGAGTGTGTGTGTGAGTGTGTGTGTGTAAAATGCAGTCGTTCCTGCATTGCAATGTGTTCTTGAAAAGGAGATTCTATTTCTTTGATTTTACATTTTCTCTTTCAAATTTACAGCACCATCAAGAGGAAAGGCACTTTCTGTGGACTATTTCTCGCTCCACTGCTACCTTCCACTGCAAATAGGGAGCAACCAAAATCAGGCATATTATTGATTACTCAAAATGGAAAACACCTTCATTTCCATTTCAAAAGGGAGACACTGACCTTTTACAGTGAATTTGGCGATTTGTCTTCTCCAGACAGTTTTGTGGATAAGGTGTTTGTTCTTCAGCTCCCATAAAATTATTGTATTGTTAGTAATCCTAACTGAGAGCCAAAGGCCACAGGTAGCTGCAAGCTGTGAACTGAATGTGTCCTTCTTTCAATCCAGTCTCAGAGTAATTTTAATAGAACTGGAAGGACAAACAAGACATTTCCCCTGCTGGGCAACGCAGGTGACAGTTGAGGAAAAATTCCAAATGTCCAAATAAATAATGTCTTTGCATCCCTTCAAGCATTCAATTCCACAGGCCTCAAATGGTTTTGCTCACGTTAGGTCATGTCACTGCTAGCTAATATTTGCAAAGCCAAGCTGATGACATTTCAGTTTTAAGGTAGGCAAACACATCTGCTATGTAAACATGTGTTCAACTGCCCCCACGAGTGTAGTTTATACACAAACTGAACATTCATTACAGACAGCAGAGATAGCAAGTTAGAAATGGATCCTAATTCTTACAATCAACTTTCCAAACTGTTCAACTTCCAACATCACCTTCCACACACTATCCAAGCTATTACTGATTAGCTTTGAATCCTTCCAAAACACACACACACACACACACAAATACACACACACACGCAATACTTGAATGAGTCACAGGACTCGCTATATCCCAACATGTTGTCCTTCAGCTCTAATCTTTCTTACGCCTCCCAGGGGGATCGGATGGGATTGTACGGCCGTGGAATGTCCTCTAGCACACGGGAGTAAATGTTTGGGAGCAAAGGGGAAAGAGAGCAACAATAAGATTATGGGCTTTGTCACACCGCAGATTTACCGGGAGGCTAACTTTGTATTTGTGAGCGCGCGAAGTGTCTCGGGTAAAAAGACGAGTCTGAGGAAAGCAACAGTAGTTGCAATCCAACGTAAATCCCCCGAGGCTCTAACACAAAGGAATGGAGAAGTACTACCTCTTGTTACATTATTCTTTGATCACACATGTCCATGAAATGGATATACAACACTCTCAAAACCACTTGCCTATTCCTTTTCACTCTCTCTCCTGATAAGGAGCAGGCGTCAGCACCAGTTGCAGAAAACCCGAGGACATTCGAGAGCAGAAGCTCAAAATATAAACCGACTCTTCTTCTATTCTACCACTTGTCGCCCTAACCCTGACCCTAACTACTGGGATGTAATATCTTAATACAAGTCTTTTGGGGTACGTTAATATTTTCTCCTTTGAGATTCTCTTCTCTAGTATGATAAAACTTCAGCTGTACCAACATCTAAATTAAAGTGAGGAGAAATGAGCATTCAATGTCTTGCAGCTATTTTTTTTCCAAACATTAAAGCAGAAGGCGGTCCACATCCCTATCAATAACAGTATGACAGTCCAAACACACATCACTAGTTTCAACAACCCCACCACTGATCACACATACACTATACGTTAAACAGTGACACAGGAACAACAGTCTATTGCAATAATCAAACTTTGTTATTATACCGTTTTAACCGTTACTTATTATGATACATTAATTACTAAGATTAATAATTAGACATTTTTTTTCTGTTAGCAAAAATAAGTGGTGCATTACATAATTTAAAATGTACAAATATACTTTCAATCTGGCTTTTTAAAAAGGCTTTCAGACACTAGTGAAATTATGAAGGCTCAAAGCCACTGGCTTCCACGCTGGAAGGCTAGCCTACAAAAGGCAGTCAGCGGATGCAGGACCCTACATTGTACATCACCGATCCAAGGGAAGGTCTGCCATTGTACCGTTGACAGGTTCTCAATGCTGACCATAACAACACAGGGAAATCCTAAATCTCCCCACACCAACACCAAAGCAGTCGGACCTTCTCCTGTCCTTCAGTGAGTGAGGTTTACCGTTTTCCATCCTATTCTCCTGTTCATATAGAGGTTCAGCTTCAGATTCTAATTCAGACAGAATAGCACCATGCCTGTGTTCGGTCCCGAAACACATGCTTCTTTTAGTGCAGATAACTTTTAAAAACAAACCCCTGGACGAGCTTCAGGTCATCAGCGGCACAGAAGTGCTAAGTGGTGACCAAACCGTAATTCTGCCAAGACGTTTCACATCAACAAGCAGCTGTACTTCTGCTGCAAATGTTGGTCATCCACTTGACTCCTCGGCTTTGCTCTGAAGTCAGTCCTAGCTTTGGGCAGGTTTCATAGACAGGAATAAAACCCAGTCCCGGACTTGACTGTCTAAGGAAAGAAATAGTTTATTGAAAGAATTTCTTTATGACAAGGCTGATTCCATGCCAATGAAACTGGCCCGCAAGGTACAAAAACACACTTTAGCAGCTGGATCCATGTCTGGTGAATAGTAAGCAAAAAGAGAACTCTGCCTGCTTTGCTTGATCGCTCCTCCAAAGCAAAGTCAACAGTTAACACTGCTGTATAGGCCAACACAATAAATATATTGATCTTACTATGATTTGAATGAGATGTATAGAAAAGTCAGTAGATGGTTGTTGAGAAGAGGCATCGGGTGAAACTTTCTTCAAACTACCTTATACTGTTCATTAGTTAAAATTTATATTTTGATTACCCACTGAAACAGGATCCCTATAAGTTATGTCATGCAGCTTTTGATGATCAAACGCTTAAACTCTCACCAGGCACTTGAATACTACCGCTTTATGGCCTTGAGTCTGCACTTTGTTCTTTTCAGCTTTGTTTACCAAAATGGTTAACTCATAAGAATCAAGAAATTCAGCCTCATTAGCAAACCGATGAATTCTGAAATTATGCCCATTGATGATAAAGTACTCTCAAACCACAGAGGCGCATAAAATCCTTCAATTCAAGTAAAACATGAAAAAAAAAAAATAAATCACCAGAACTGCAGTTGCACCATTTTTGCCCAATAGTGAGGGCAAACTAACAAAAACGTGCTTTTCAATCATCTCAGAGGAGGAATATGTGAAAGTGCCTTGCAAGTGGCAAATTTTAATCCTTTCAAGGACATTCGCTCTCAAATGAAACGTGTAACTGTTGTTCCGAATCGTCAAAAGTCGTCTGAAAAACCTCTTCCCTTCGTTCAGCTGATTATTGCACTAAAGGAAACGACTGACATGATCGCTATTACCCACCATCTCAAACTCAAAACAGGGAAATGTGAGATAAAGTACTGGGGGAAATGAATGCATGATGACTACTAAGAATAAAAATATTATTTTAAATGGTTAAAAAAGTTCATAAAATGTTTCACAGAGAGTCAAGACAGTGTTATACTTTAAATAAACTCATAGATGGCTGCAACTGATAATATCAGTCAATATAAACTGCCCCTGTTTAAATGTGACAGCTGACTGCTAAAGAGAAATCAAAACCAATCTAAAACCTCACAAGACAACAACTCCTTGTTGGGACTTCAAGAGGGCATTTACACCTTGTCACCAATAGGTGGCAGTGTACTCAAAAGAACATGTTCTAAACAACTGGCGATTTCACACAATGAAGAAATGTGATAGATCAGAGGATACACAAGAGAAAAAATAAAAAAATTAAAAGTGGCAACTGGGAGGACCTCTGGTCCAATGAAATAACTACATTCCAGAAGAAATCAGACACCACTTAACTACCGAGTCTGACCCTTGCGTCTCTGCACCTTCATTTAGAAAACAGGGGAAATCCACAACAAGCTATAGGAAAACTGACAGAATGTAAAAGTGCTGCTGCTCAAACTGACTTGAGGTACTGTAGATGGCAAAGGAGCAGATTAGTGGACTATGAAGACAGAGTGAACAAACAACAGCTACTAGGCCACAAGTAAAGGAGACAAACAGAAGAGCTAAGAGGGGTGATGAATAGGGGCCGTGTTAAGGGTAAAAATAAACTGGTTGGCTGGTTTAATATTGCATAATAGTGCTGAGTTTCTCTCTTGTTTGTTTTTAAAGCAGCGTTTGCATCCTCAGTCCAGTGTGGGGGTGCCTCCTCCCCTCCCTCCTCCCTGCTTTCCTCTGCACAGTGTCAGGTCCGGATTGACTAGGCGTGTGGGGGGGCGGGACTTGCACCTATGAGGACTCCTTGACTGGCAAGCCAGACGTGTACGGATGTGTCTGTGTGTGTTTATGTGTGTGTTAAGGGTGGTAATGGTTAGGGAGGGTTGGTGTAGCTCAGGCGAAGTACATGGTCCTCAGGGTGTCATGGTGAATCTGAACAGCTTTGGCCAGCGCCTGGGGGTCCCGACCGTTACTCTGACCAGACACATGGCTGCCCTCAGCGCTGCAGAACAGAGAGAAGCGAATGAGTAGTGATAGATGACAAACAATAATTTGAGCATATTCCTCAAGTAATATAAATAAACTACTGTGAAAACACTTCATAACACTTCAGAGTTCAGGACCTTTACACCCAGAGGCAACAGAAGAGGCAAGAAGATCCTGTTAACTCTCCTCACCTATCATGTTCTTTGTCCACCAGATGGTAGCGGGCACGGAAGGCCACCAGGTGGGCGTAGTAGGCTGGCGCAGGGATGGAGACTGAGCGGGTACAGCGCACGTAGGTGTGGCACAACTGGTAGGTTAGCAGCTGGAACTCGTCAGCGGTGAAACAATTGTCATCCCACAGTACATGGTAGTGGGAGGGCCGACTGGTGCCCTGGACAATTAAATTATTTAGATTTTAGATTCATTACTTAATTGCTATTTTAATGTGACTGAGCAGAATTTACTAAGGAGAGCTCACGTAAAACAAAAACACAAAGCCTACCTAACTAAACTGAGACACAAAACATGTACAAAAACAAAAACAATACATGGCTCCACAAATGCACACAGTCTGTAGATATCAAGTGTGATGAAACACGGCTGAAAAAGAAAGCAGGCTGGGCAGAGAGGACAAGAATGGGTCTGACCTGTATTCCAGCGTGACTGCAGAGGTAAAAGTCAAACTCGTAGGGATGCGTGATGTCTGTATCAACAGTAGTACCAGCGGGAATGTTTCCACTACGTCCAACCTGAAGAAAACAATGTTATGGGTTAGTTAGTCTCTATTAATGATGTTTGACTCTGTTTCACCATAGAAGTAAAAACAGTTTGGCCATAAAATGTAAAATGCAGACGGACAGCAGCAAAAAAACAACCTTTAACACACTACGTCCTGCTAGGAATCAAAAATTCTAACTACTGAAAACAAACTAGTAGAATGGGACGACCCAGGCAAAGGTTTATCAAGTGCTTCCCAATCAACCAATTAAAAGCTCTATGCTCCAGAGAGCCTAATGCTCCAAATGAGAGCTGAAAATAAGGTTGTTACTAGCTGAGTCTTACTCTAGGGGCCTTGAGTGCCACTCCAGAGCTCTCAGTTTGCATTGGGCCCTAATGCTTTAATCGAATGTAATTACAGGGGTTAGGAGGGTGAACGGTCCAATTGACAACAAAGGGTAATTAAGGAAGCCCATTTTGAGTACTTAACTGTGCTGGCACAGAGCATTAAAAAAATGGACTAGCGTATAACACACTGTACTGACTTTAATAGGTACCATCCCCGTGTCATCCTTAATGAGTGTGTGTACACATTGGTGTTTGCGGCTGGTCGGGACTCACTCTCTCGTTCCGGTCGGCACAGAAGAGGCGTGTATGGTGGCGTTTTTGCACAACAATGTAGGTGATGCCTGGCTGGTACTCCTTCTCCAGGCTGATACAGGCCTCACGGATGGCCAGCAGCTCATAATACAGCACCTAAGGAACAACCAAAAATCAATAATTAAATTAACTATATTCTCTATGCACAGTACAGTCCTATCACATATGAATCTGTGTTTCCCTATAGGTCTACTGTGTAATACGTCTTCCCAATATTATCACAGTTTATATAGCAGAAACGTAACAGAAAACTATAGAATATGCATTTGAATTGACCTTCACAACATCACCAGTATCCTTCATCACAACGAAAAACTACCAACACGTACTGCCTCACTTCATAACCTCGACTTCGATTTATCTCAATTTAGAAAAAAACAAAAAACAAAAAGCTGACCTGTCTGAACTGGCCTTCTGAAACTCCATCCCTGTAGAAAATGATCCTGGTGGGCTTGTAGCGAGTTGACTTATAGAACTGAATGAGCAATTCCCGCACCATGGAGGCCAAGTCCTGGATGACCTCCTGCCTGGGCCTCTGGACCCGAACTGTGGCACAATACCTGCTGGGGTGGGCATCCATACTCCCTACCACCTGGGAAAGACAGAGGGGCAGCAGATGTAGGAGTTAGGGAGGAAATGGTGGCATATTGCAGGAAGAAGAAAATCATATGATAGAAATGCCAAGCAAGAAAGAGAAACAGCATGTAAGGTGGAGAATGAAGGAGACACTCACTGCTGCTATTGAAGGCTTCTTCCCATCTCCAGCAGGTGGATGCGTAACATCGGCTCCCAAGAAGATGACTGGCTGCTGAAATACTGATGGTCTGTTGATTAAGAGACACAGAAGTGAATTAGACTCCCGATATGATCAGATCATATCATGGCATTTGTGCAAATATCGTGTGTCTGTGAAGAACAGGTTTAACAATAAAACTGTTTTATTTTCTTACATCATAAGTCAGTAAAAAAAACAAGCATTACTGAAACACTGCCAGTCATGATGAGAGGAGAGTGACTGACCGTTGGTGAGGCACCAGGATATTGTTGATACCGCCCAGCTTCACATTGATCTTGAGGCAGAGGTTGGACAGGGTCTGAGGAGACGTCTTCACCACGTTCTTCACCTGAACACACTGGGTGGCCATGCCCAAGAGGGTGTCTCCCACACGCTTTACCTCCGCTATAGGTGGTTGGACAAAAGTTTGTTTAAAATGTTATCAAAGAAATTTAATCAATTAAATATGAACAATAGAAACAAGCAGTCATGCATACAAATCCAAGTCTGAGAAAAACGAGATATTGTACAGCAAGAGTGAAAAAAATAGTAGAGTGTGAAGTACACTCTTCTGCATGGCTATTTCATTCACATGCATTTTGGAAGCTAAGATGGACTGAATATCGAACCAGCACTTAGTCTGAGAACAACATTAGTGTTCACCACAACCAAATCTCTGGACATAATATCAGATTTATGTTTAAGCTGTCCTCTAACCGTAAACAGGAGTCTTTCCTGGCAGAATGACAATTATGAGCTGCAGTCCGGCATATGTGTTCTTCAGGTGTCTGAACATGGGCTCCACGCTGTCCGCTCCCTGGGCGTATTTACAGAAACATGGCTGTCCCTGAATAGGCATCCCAGCATCCTTAGAGATCTTACGTAGTTGGTCTGTGAAACCCCTACACGAGGAAGATGCAGGAGGGAAGGATAAAATGATAAGAAACATGAAATCACACATAGATTGTTATTTCTTTACTCCATAAAGAAGTTTGCAGTTTTTGGGGTATGAATTTAATATCTAGATAGGGCTTTGTACAATTCTACAGTTATTTTTAATGAATGTGCACTGTCCTTGGGTTTTAACTAGTATAAAGTATTAAATGAAAAAACTGCCAGGCCTACTGCAGAAACTGAGACAAAACTATACAAACCATATCATCTATGAACATTAGTACATATTAAATGTAAAAAAAGGCTAAAAAGATGTGGTTGCAATAATAATTTCAAAAATGTTTTTTAAACTTCCATCAATATACTTCGGTGCACACTGAATCTGAGAACTATAGTAGTCGTACTTCAAGATTTCTTCCCGACACTGCCTCTGTGTGGCGAAACAGGCAATGGCCCACATCTTGATCTCCACTCCTGTGTGGAACTGCTTTCCCCTCATGTCCCACACCCCATGGCTAGGCGTGGCTACAGTGCGGTTCTGAAACAACATCGCAGACTCACCACATGTACTCATGATTATGTGGACAAACACTCATACAAACATTCATACTGCTTGTACAGAATCAAGCTTGAGCAGGCAGAAAGTGCACAAGTGTGCACGCAGTCATACACACAAGCACACTACGAAAACCCACAAGAACCACGTACATTCTTCATCCACACCAACATGTATTAACGTTCACAATTCTACACAAATTCACACTGAAAAAAATAAAAGAACAAAAAAACATGCATTTACAAAAAGACTCAGCTCAGAGAAAACTTTCAAAACAACTAACCAAATAACCTTAAGTGCTACTACAGCGCTATTCAGACACACTGTGATGGAATTTGTAGTATGTAAGATGAAAACTGATGTGTGTAATGCTCAGTATAGTGTGACATGGTGTCATAGCTTCCAGATGTACAATAATAAAGGTGTGTCTCATCAGAGAAGAGAAAAAGATGTTAATCACACTGTGGCTCAGTCTCAATACATTACTTCTTTTGGAAACATCTCCATCAAATCTCTTCTTAGTTTTCAGTATGGAGGATCAGTTAGCATTATCTGCTATTATCAATTACAGGTCAATATAATTTTTATAATCAAAATAACCTTTGTGTCTGATTAAACAACACATGAAATTTGATAAAGGAAATGCCTTTATTTTCAAGGTGGAGTTAAAGTTTGCACTACTGAGACTGAACCACAAAAACAAGCCAAAACAGACAGACACCATAGAGTTCAAACAGAAGCCAATGAGTTAGTTCCCCTTAGAGACGGTGAAATAAAGGCTAATGAAGGGGAGAGCGTGTCAGACAAACAGAGAGAATGGGCATGATTTAAAGGAAGGGTACCATAAAGTGCTCTGTGCTCACCCTGCCGCCGTACTGCAGCATGGGGGCGGGTAGCACTCGCCCCGTCACGTGAGCCATCTCGTCGCGCACCTTGAACTGGAATTCCTGCACAAATGGGTCTGCCTCGTAGTTGGCACTGCGTACCTGCAAGGAAATGTGGTGGGAAAATTAGACACAAGGTCAGGTATGATCTCTACAATGCTCGCCACTGTGCCAGCTGCTTGTGTGACCACTGTTTAGACTTATGCTTGACTTAATGGGCCATTTCTATACTTTCTGGTTTATGTATGGGAATTAGTTATTTCTTTTATAGTACTTAATGCAATTACTCTTTCACATTTTTGTTAGTGGATAAGAAAAAAAATTTTAATAAGAATTTAGTGACATGCCACAAAATTCCCAGTATCCAAACCTAATCAAAATGACTTTAAGCACAGGGTACACGATCTGCCCAGTTGGCACGATATCCAGATATCTTATAGAATTTGTTATGTAGTTCTGACAGACACCGCTTGTTTAGTCCTTTTCTGTCTCTCAGTCTCTGCACTTCCATCCACACTACCCTGTCACTTTGAAGTAACAGTAACTCTAAATGAAAACACCATCACAGTAATGTCTACAATAATTTCCTTTAAACAAGTCCAGCCAGTTTGCTTCTGACTAAAGCGATAGGAATACCTGGTTTTAATAAGGTAACAACACATAATAAATGTTAAACTACTGTGGGTAGATCTGCCTCATCTTTTTTAAATGTGATGGATAAGGATGCAGACATGCCTGTGCTAACACTACAAAATAAGAATCTGGGTGAGGCAATGGCAACCAGCTGCTTATCCAAAAAGCTTATCCTGACAAGCGTACCAACACAGTCATTTCATAAAAACATTGTGTGGTACTATTCAAAAATACCACGTTGAAAACAACAGACAGCTGCATATAAAAATATTCCTAAAGGTTCTGTTAGGATTTTATTTTAATCATAAACAGTTTCTGGGTACAGGGACACCTGCTTCTCTCTGACTGACTGACCATGACCCACATCTTGTGGTATTAGTACCACACTAAATAGGAAACTTTCAACAATATATTAGGAAATACCAGACATCAACTCACCAGTCTGCTGATTTCCTCCTGTCTGTCAGGTGCAGAACGAGCTGTGGCTTTGATCATAGTGGAGGTCTGATTATCTGTCAGCTTCTTGATGCACCGTTGACCAGCTACAATGTTACACACCTGCAAGGATGCAAAGGTTTGAACGTACATTTGTAATTGTTTCAGTTACTTTCCTGCAACTGTCCTGTTTTATAGTTATGCAGTTGATGCAAAACTACACTTGGAAGCTGCCCAGCATAACATGCACTCCAGATTTCATCACACTTAGAGATATGTTTAATGTAAGTCTGCATAAAAGAGAAAAAGAGAATTATTTTCCCTCACCTCCAGGGGAAGATAGGTGTGTTTTTGCTCCTGGCCCACTTGTAGACAGGGCAAATGTGGGTATTTAAGCTGCAGGTTGTACTTCTCCCTGAAGTACTGGGCTACAGTACGCTCTACAGTCTGACCATTTTCTAACTGTAGAGGGAACCTGCAGAGGAAAAAAACCCATACTGTGTCAACAGAATGCTTAAAAGACATTTATTTTCCCATTAATTTGAAATATCATTAAATATTTTACTCATAACATTATAACAGTATATTGCCATAAGTATGATTCATCCATTTTGGTGGCTTTGTGGTGACAAAGCTATTTCAAAGATAAAACACATGGTGGTGAATGACTCTCAACTCTGATTAGCAGCCACACTGCTATTTTACCAAGGAATCGGATGACTAATGTTGACACATCGTTGTCACATAAGTCAGCTATTATGTTTTTTTTTGTTTGTTTGTTTTGGTTTTTTATAGTGAATCACATTTTAAGTGGTCCGTGTTTCCCACCCCCATTACAACCACACACTCCGCCTAGAGTCTCCTGTTCCCCTGCCAACATGCAGGCTGACTCACGTTTGATGGCTGGCAGGCCGGCGGGTCACATTGCAGACACGGTACTTCCTCCGCATGGTTCCACAGTGCGTCACCTCCACCTTCAAACCTGGTGAGTAATATTAAAGTGTTAAAGTAGTATTAAGAGCCCACTCTACCCCTCTACATCTTTATTCATCTTTAAAATATTTCCACATGTAGGCACACATTACATCCGACCTCACCTTTAATTTCTTTGGTGAATTTGACCCGATGCGAGTCTGTGAGAGGGCGAGGCTGCTCGTCTATGTTGTGGATATCCAGCACTTCACACATGAACTGGATGACCGGCTGGGCCTTGTAGAAGGCGGTGGCAGATACTGCAAGATATAGCAAGAATATTTTATCAAAATCTTTTTATAAAAGAAAAAAAAAAAAAGACAATTCTTTGTTCTCCCAATCTAATGTTGAAAAATGAATGAATGAAAGAAAAAAGACAAATTTATTGGGATTATGCTATTGTTTGCCATTGTGCAAGTGTGAGGGAAAATTATATGCTCTTAGTCATTCAGCCATTTAATAATAACAACAATATATTATGTTCTAGCATCAGATTGATACCCTGCTTCAAGTAACCAAGGTAATGCACAAGTACCAGATGAATTGTAACAAAGGCATGAATGCAATGTAGCTAATACGAAGCTCTTACAGAGGCTTATCACATAGTATTTGTGTTGTTAGCACAGACTGTGAAACAAAAAGTAATAGGAATGCCTAACAAAAGAAGAAGATGACTGCAAAGTAGACATACATTTACACCTCTGGTTCGACCCATGAGACATGGCAGCCTTTGAATACCGATACAAACTGACTTTATAACTGTCCTCCTAGTAGTCCTCTCTATGCAATGTGTTTTAAATTCTGTGTGTGGACGTGTCTATGAGCCAGTCATGTGTATATAAACGTATTTAAGTAGGCTTAATAGTCTGCTTTGCCAGTACATACTGAAGCCTTTGCAAATGCTCTGGAGTTGTAGTTTGTCCTGTGGACAAACTGGAGATCTCTGACAACAAACTGATTCCTGATGGCAGAGCGGGAAAACGAGACAAAAGAAAGAAGAAAGGGTACTATCGGAATAGCAAGAGAGGCTTCAAGCAATTGTAGGAAAACAAAGCTGTCTCAAGGAAATGCTCCACACAGCTACCCTCTTGACCCCAGCAACACCCACCAGTCTCACTCATGCAAGCACAACCACAAGCACACACACACACACATATAAAAAAACAAGCTGCCCTCTGTCTCCACAGCAACTGACTAGTCAATTCCCATCCAGCCAAGATCCCACCTTCCTCCAAGTTACTCTTAACACACGCTCTCTTGTCAGCACCACAGCCTTGGTATCCAGCAACTTCCTATAGTGTGCATATGGTGAAACACATTCTCTGACCTTTCTGTCGCGTATTTACCATAAATAATTGTTTGATAGCCTAATATAGTGGGCTACAATTCTGCTGAGAGGAAGGCCAACCTGAAGCAATTTACTGACAGATTATGAAAAATGCCTTGAAAGTATCCTGCACAGTGTGACATTTTATATATTATATTTATGTTAAATATAGCTATTCGATTTGCTGAAACATAACAAACTGATCATGTACAAATCTTTAAAAATAGCTCACGTCATTCCTATCTGTCTTTTAATTATTAAAATCTCATTTCCCCAGCTGTGACAGAGGAACAGAGAAAACAATTTCTGTGTGACTGTACAAGAGATAACTGGTTCACAAAGAAAACCTTGTGAATCTAGGACATATTTGAAGATTTTGAAATATAAAAGAATCTATCAGCAAACATAGTCCTTATTGTTTAGAAGGCAAGGTTAGGTTTGGGTCTTACCATCAATGTTAAGCATCATCTTCCACATGGCAGGACGCACAGACTGATGAAAGCCAAACCAAACCTCCCTCCCACCACCCAAGGGATGATCATAGCCCTCAGGAGCTGAGAAGAAGGATCGACCCACCGGAGTGTACCTAGATGGAACAAAATGACAAGCATAAGAAAAGAGCAAAGAGAATAAAAAGGATAAGATATGAGAAAGTCACAATATTCAGGCAAAATGCAAAGGAGGGGAACGTGGGGCAAGTAGAAAAGGACATAGGAGATGAGATGAAATGTAAGATTAGTTGACACATCCTGAATTGAGAATGTAGGTCAATATTTGCTCATACGATGTTGCATTCAGCTGCTCTTCAATACAGCCTGAAACTACATCAGTGAAATGAGAGGGTGGTGAAACTGGCTGAACCCATCGACCTCTTATTACTCTGCCCAAGAGACACATTAATACTTGTACATGTGCAACATTTTTCTGTGTGTGTGTTGGATTGACAATGTGTCAAGATGCCAATGTAATACTGTGCTCCCGGCACCTGCGAGCAGAGCTAAATGAAAGGTGTCGATATAAGCCCTTTTTAATAATGCTCGGAAAAAAGATTTTCATTAAAGCACTATGCTGGTGCTGCGACTTAGGAATCAAGTGATATCGAGTGGAGGATGGTATGAGGTCAAGTTTGGCACTAGGTGAGAACCCATGTAAGCTGTGTTTGATTTCCGTTCCCCAGAGAGCTCATATTGGTTCCAGTACGACAAAACAAATATAGAGTATTTACTATAGTTATCAGAGAGATCTGTTCTAACACTGCCTTTCATTTTTCATGTTTGGTGCTGAAGATGGAGGTGCAAGAAGCAGTTAGGGATATTTTAATGGGGAGCCGTTTAAAGATCATCTTCATTCTCATCATCTTCTAATACTGTTGATAATTAATGGGCTATTTAGTTCTGCAATTATCATGAAAAGAGAGAATCGGGGCATTTATAAAAGAAAAAGAAAAGACCACACAAAACATCAGCAGCTCACTTCATTGAGGGTAGGTGCCGCAGCACGACGTCAACAGCATGTACAGGGTTGGTGCTGATGGGCTTGTCCAGCTCCAGAGGCTCAGGCATGCTGCGGCCAGTCAGCACCTCATGGAGCATGTGCCAGCTGACCAGAGATACAAACTTGATGGAAACTTTGAAGGGCCGATCTTTCCCTCCCTCACCTGGTAGAGTGACGTCCAGATCCACCTTTGGGGACGGATGACAATGAGAGAGCAAGACAGCACAGAGAGGGTTAGATCACTTACTGAGGGTTGGTTTCAAATGGTGCTTAAGTTTTTATGTACTTGTGTGCGTGTGTCTGCATCTATTTAGCCCGTGTGTGTACTGTGGGAAATTAACATATTAAGTCAAAAACTGTGTTGATTCTCATTTCTTCCTGATCCTTAAGTTTGAATGAAAGGGTGCTTAGTGAAATAAGGATTACTGTTCTTGCTCATTGGTAGAATATGGAGAGGAAAGTTACTTAAGGAAAGCTTTTAAGGAAATTAACAAAGACAGATCAGGATTAATGATTAACACCTGAAATGTTTTGTTGCCCAAGTCAGCAGAGGGTGTTGTCCTTTTATCCTGTGACAGTATAAACGCTAGTTGTTTGGAGATCCTTGTCAGGGAATAACCAACACTGGAGTCGCATTCTTCCCTCCATACTTGATGAATTATAAAGATCTGACTCAACTTATTTCAGAAGTTTCACACCAGTACTGTACAGCATGTTTCAGTTAGTTTTGTGTGTATGTAGAGAGCACACATGGTTTGCATTCAGGCAGCACTGGAGAAAAGCAATGCTGAAATATTGTGTGTTTGTACTTGTCAGTATTTTTTTGCCAGCTCACCCCTGTAGGTGCCACAGGCAGTGGGTTAGCTGTGTACAGGCTCTTCTTTCCATCATAAACCGGCCTGCGATCCCCAAAGATTGTCACCTTGAAGTGCTGCACCATAGAGTCAACCACCTCCCTGCACAACGCATACAACAGTTTTAAAGCTTCATAAATAATTAAAATATAACAAAACCAATTATTAGTTAATCCAACTGTGAAATAAATGGTCCCTGATTTACCAAATAATATCTGTATATTGTAATATTCTGTATGGTAAGACATTAAAACTAGGAAAAGTTTCTAAGACAGACAGAGGGATCATCCTACCTGTTGACTCTCCGTGGGCACTTGTCAGGCTTGATGTCCACCTCGTAGAGGTAGACATCCATTTTGGGGATCTCCACCTGGAAGCAGTTGGCCAGCAGCTTGATGGGCTTCCCCATGGTGCCATAGCCAGGCCGCCGTGGCATGGAGAACAGGGACTGGGCCCCAACGGCTCCTGAGAGGAGAACAAGGAGCGGAGGATAAACAAAAATAAAACTTGATGATTCAGTTCATTCAGCGTGCAAATGTGTTAGATACATGCAATAAACTTAAACTGTAGTGATGCAGGTCAAAATGAAAACTATGCTGCTGCAGCTGATTTCAAAGGCTGTAGGGTTTCTCTGTATATCAACTACCAGGTCAGTGGTTTGTCAGTGGCAACACATTCCCAATGATGGGTAAAGGGAAGCAGTGAAATTGCAAATGTCAAGATAAAGCTATATAGGAACATCAAGAATAAACACATCTGACTTTGATATTTTAAACATTAAATGCACACATAACACACACATTGATCTAAGAGGACTAAGAGATATAGACAATAAAAATGTATCAGGGGAATAAAGAGAAGATGAAAATGTCCAATACACACCTATGATGAAAAAATAAATAAACACAGCCTGTAAACTTGACACGTGCATGAACATTTCATGGTGCACCAACTCCACAACATGGACCAACATGTATTCCAAAACACATGTGACTCAGCTGCATTTACCACATATGCAACCTCTCAGTAAACAACAGAATGTGCAGTTACTGGCAAATAAAGCAGTCTTGATTAAAAGTAATTTCATCAATTCATTCATCCATATAATTCCATAAGCCATAAAACTATAATATGTTAACTGTTCATTTGAATTGGTTAGAGTGAGTTTCTACTATTTAACTATTTAATTTCACTATGGAGGAAATAAAAAATGTGGCCCTATTTCTTCCTATTGACTATACAATTATCTTGATTCATTTTATTATTTGATTGTGTAGTCAAAAGGCAATGCTTAATAATTCCACAGGAAAGAAACTGTTTAACATTAATTACTGTTAATTTTCTACTATTCGCTACTGACTGCAGAACATGTGTTTGACTTTCTATTACACATATATGTTCTAAAAATGGTATTACTCCGTAAGCATACACACACACACACACACACACACACACACACTCGCAAACAAAGACCATGAGATGTCTTACAAATGAGTCACTTTGATCCACAAACAGTGAGCTCTGTTCAACTTACTATGGCACATTCATGTCAGTGCTATTTTTGGGTCTGCTGAGTCTTACCCTCAACATCATACTTTAGAAAACTGTTTTGTTGGCAATACAATATTTAGATTAAACTTATTTCACTTACTGTATGACTGTGCATTTTGTCATTGTTATACAACCACCATCATTACACAAAAACTCACATTAATCTCAATCATTTGCCAGGAAAGTCTTGCTTTGTTATTGCCCCCTCCAGCCCCCACGGTCTTTTGTTTTTCCAATTTTACTCAACTGTCTCATTCTGTCTCCACAGCCATAAGCCTGGTGCTCTCCTGTGTCTACCAAAAAACTGCCCCAGATGTGTCACTGATAAATGACATTCGTGGCTGAGCGTGATTCATCACCGATTTGACTCATAGGCTTGCACATGTGTGGGTGATATTGGTGTTGAGGGGCCTGCTGAGGGGAAGTTCATCAAAACCTCCTTAGGACAGAGTAACAAAACAAAATGCTTCTGTGAGGTAACTGCACATAATATGATGAAGCCTCTTTGTTTACAGTTCACACTATGTTTCTGCCTTGCTATTTTCAGTTTCACTTCTGGGGTGCTGTGAGGTGTAGAGTGTAGGCCCAGTGTCTGAAATAGGCTGCTGTGATAAAATAATGGAAAAGACAGGGAGGTTTGAAATCCCTGCCACAGCTGTTCTCACATAAAACTATATGGACACAAAATATTTGTAATGGTAATTTCTTTGGGACTCTTAGTGAACCTTCTGAGGAAAGCTCAATTTCACACACACACACACACACACAACAGTGACAAAAACAAAAAAGACATATTAGTCCATCACTTTTTATGTCAAGGATTCTGTCAATTTTAGGATAGAACTCATTTAAGAAGTGCTTGGTACTACTTATTGCACTTCTGTGCTATAAGTAATGTGATTTTCTTGGTGAGGTTGGCAAATAGGAGGAGAATAGTAGGGAGTGGTAGGATTAGAGAATGGGAAGAGTTAGTGTTTTCCGGCTTTCATCTGCTTCTTGGTCTCAGTACTGGCTTCTATTCAGCATGAGTCACAGAGCCGCCACAGGCAGAGAAACACAGCTGAGCATCATGTTTCTGGACTTAACAGTGGATGATCTGCAGTAGCAGTGATGAGATCTTAAAGTAAGAAAAAAATAAACTTAAAACAAATGAACTAAGAAATACCAGGCATTTTGGTACTCCACCCACTTGTGCAAACAGACAAACACAAAGTCATTTGGTTTCACTTTTGTAAGAAACCAACACCAACAGACTTACAGCAATTTGGAGCTGTGACACTGCACAGCCACGCTGAATGAGTGGGTTTATGTTTCCCTATATTACACAGGGTTCTGGTATTTTGCACACACGCTCTGATGTTTTTTATAACAGCTGCACACACTGCACAACTGCTATCAATTTTTTTACAGTCAAACATACAAATTATTCCTGACACAGCACAATCTCCAAGGCCAAATCTCAAAAAAGTGCCAGAATGTACTGACTACCCTACCACCCGTAGTCATGACTTGTGTTTGACTGGTGGTAATCTGACAAGATGCAAACAGCCAGAAATGTAAACAAGTTGTGTGGGTCTAATCAAAACACAGGCCCCCGTCCCCATGATATTTGGCTGGACTGTCTCTGCATTCTTTAGCTTCCTGTGAATCCTGCTGATTATGAGGGACCTCTGGATGATTCTATCATTTGTAGAAATGCTTTGAGACATTTTACATCGACGTTCCCTCTGAAGTGTTTGTTACAAAGAGACTATTAAAATTCCTTTTAAAACAAAAGTCACTTCACTTGGTGAAAGTGTAGAAAAAATAGGTTGCTTATGACAATTCACATTTTTCTTTTTTCCAAAACCAGATACACGTCGGGAAACATGCAGAAGTTAAAATTCTACCCAGCAAGTCATATAGATGTGGTTTGACTAGCCAAGCTGGCCCAATCACTCAGCACTATGAGACACCTCCTTCTTATTTGTCCATCTACGAAGCTGCATATCTCTGTTCCTTCCACAAAGAGTCATAACACATTGGCTTGTCCACCACAGCGAGGGGGCTTCAGACAGGGAAGTCTAACTGTCAAGCTGGGGATGGAGGTACAGGACTGGGAAAGAAGTGTACATCAGTTTCAAGCATCTACAGACTTCAGGAGTGAGTAATCTGTCCCGTACTTACCCACTGCTGCCAGCAGTAAAAGAGATTTCACATTTATATAAGCAATGTCATTGCAATGTGGTGCCTTGAGTGAGACCTTAACTGACAAAATGGCAATTCTCTCTTTTTGCTAGGTGTATGGGAAGCTGCACAACCCCAAGCACACAAAAATATTTGTGTGACTTTATAGGAACATCCAGCCTTTGCAAGACTAAACACAGAACACTAATCAAGAACTTGTCAGAGACATAGTGACCTTTACTGCCAATAGGTGACATGTTATAGTTAAAAAACTCAACCACAAACCAGTCATAGTCAGTCACATAAAACGTTTATTGACTCTTTGTACGGTGAGTGTATGGGTTCAAGGAAACCACTTGTTGAGTTGGAAAATGCTGTGCTGTGTGTGCGCATGTGCTCTTTCAGATAATTACAGGAAGGACATGCTTTAACAAACAGAGGAGAGAAGATTTATTCTTACCGTTTTCAATTAGTATGTTTCTCATTTCCTAACTCTGTACATTCAGATGGTAATAGACAACAAAGAAGGATAAGGTCTTTTCAGACATGAATAAAAAGTCTATTAGCGTACTTTAGTAAAACTGCAAAAGCTCTGTAGTGTGGATGAACTTGCCACTCAAGGCCGGGGTCTATTGCATCCTGCAGAAAGAAAAGCTCAAGTGTCCTTGTTGTGTTTTACTGTACAGCCAACCACTGATTCTATCATTTTGATGTCATTCTGGCATCACTACACATGCTTCAATGGGCTACCTGCAGAAGATCTTTCTGCACATTAAATATTTTATTCATTTATTTCCTTCCATTTACTGCTACTGAAAAATTAACAGTTCTAAAAATAAGTCTCAGGCCCAAAGGCAGTCTGGGAAGGAATTATCACTTAATATGAGGGATTATCACAGGTAAAAAAAAAAAGATCTTAATCTGAATAGAGCCATGTTCACAGTTATATCTTATATCATATTAGTTTAATAATAATTTTCTTTTTTTTCTTTTTTTTTTTTTTTTTGGTGCAGCAGATATTCAGCAGCAGTTAATATGTATACTATTTTACATCTTTAAAGAGATACACTGTCCAAAATCTATTTTTGATAAACAACGTCTTGTTGTCTAGTTTCTTTATTTTGTTCACATTTATGTCACTTACTCCTATGGTAAGGTGGTTTCGTAGCAGAAATACAGCATCTAGACTATGCCTACGAGACATCCAAATACTCCTATTTCTTCATATTAATTCGACTAAATGTTGCTGAACACACAGCTTCAGTTTTCGGGTGGTGCACTGTGTTGATTTTATGTGCCACTTGTGTGGTTAGCCGGAAACCTGACATTTGAATATATTCCGCCACTTTTTGTTGGCATATCAGTCTTGCACAGGTCAAAAGGCAACATATCATACACAATTAACTGTGATGTCTTTGTTAGCAATTAATATTTTGCAGAAATATCTCAGCAATGTGATTATGTTCCACTCTGCTGCTTTGCAACACAACACAGTCACACAGTACCACATTAGGCTGGGAGCCAGAATAACTGGATAGCGAGAAGCTGCACTGACATCCAGTCCCCAGTGACCCCCTCAGCCACACACCCCCAGTACACAAACGTCCACCCTGCTAACGACTGCACATGTCCACACATACTGGCCCACACACCAGCACACATACACACACAATACAGCTGTTGTGTTCCTAATCCAGAGAGGCCTGAGCTGTGGGAACAGTGCGAGTGCTCAGTGGCAAGGCACAATGGCGTCAGTCACAGCAGGCAGAACCTAGAATCGCACACACGTATACAGACGCACACAAAAAAGACTAATAGTTGGCAAGGAAGGGATGGTGCTCGTCACACATGGCCAGACTCCTCCTTCCTATTCCCCTCATCAACCTCAAGTGTTGCATCTGGCACCCATGGGAGTCAATGCTACTCTCTGCCACAGATAAACAGCGGCAGGCAGCCACATACTGACACTTTGACGAGGGCTTGGTCAGTCACAACAACATGCTAAAATGTTGAAATCCCCTCAAGGCCAGTCTGAGGAAGAGTGACAGTGAAGAAGTGTACATAACATGGAAATAATTTGGTAGAGAGTGAAGGGGTGGGGGGGGGGGTTTGGGATACAAATGATTGAGTTTAACAGTCATCTCTAGTAAAAAGTCAGTTCTGACTCAGTAACATTACGGAAGTCATCAGTCTTACTGGAACAGGTAGGTGATGGATGGACACACATATACATTTTGTATAAATTACTTTTCCCTCATATACACAAAGTACTCGCTTTGTAAAATGGACCAGTAGATTGTACTTGGGCATTTTAAATAGAGCCCTGTGTTCATAGTCGTGCTAGTACAGCCTGAGTGGAATAGAGGATAAGGGTTGTTGACATTTTATGTTGACTTGGGCAAGATGACTGACAGTTTACCTCAATTCAAACAAATTAATGCTTTGATTACAGCAACTGTCATGTCACTGTCTTATTAGGAAAGGATGAGACTTTTTACAATGCTGTGATGGTTCCTTTAAATGTGACAAAACATATTTGTTAGTGAACTCTCTATTATCAATCCATATTTAGGAAGAACTGAAAATAATATTCCCAATAAAGATATTTTCTCTCAGCTACTGATAAACAGAGATTTCAGTATGTCTTGCACTGAGCCCCCTAACAAAACACCAGACATTTCCGTATAATTCCCTCTCTTCCTGTCCACAATCTTAAATGAGCCCCTTGCAACTGCCCCAAAAAACAGATCTCAGAAATGGGAAGGCAGATGGAGGAGGAGGTTGAAAAAAAAAAGGTTGATTTCACTGTCCTGGCCTCTTATCTTTGACACAAACTCCAGTTTTTCCTCCCCCTCTTACTTTTCATCTATGCTTCCCCTCATACGCAACAAGTTTTCCCTACACTCTGATAGGAGCATGTGTCAGCAAAGACAGCTGGACATGAGAAAGGCATATTGCAGATAGGTCCTCAGCATTCACAACACATTAAATACAACATAGAAAATGTATTTAGACAGCAAGAATTCACTTGTTGGTGTACATATATTGCATGAATGGAGTAAAAAACAATAGTGTTTCTTTCTTATTAAGGGAGCATGTAGAGGAGCAAGCAGAAGAAAAACATGATAATAATTCATGAATGGAAATTTAACATCTACCAGCCCCTGCTGTTAGATTCAGATGCTATGCTGGATTTTAACTTAAAAATATTAAATGCCAAAAAATTACAAAACAGTACAGAACTGCAATAGTTCAAAACTACCCAAAATGGGAAGTATGAAAGTATTCAATACAATGGTACTGGAAACACAGCCCAGATCCCATGCCAAGAAAAAATTTAAAAAAATAAAAGCACATGAAAAATTCTAAGGGGGGTTAAAAGGGAAGACTAGTTTTCTCCAGAAAAATAAAACTAAGAATAAATCTCTCTCTAATACAATCAGTCCACAGAGCAATGGCAAACTGCCTTCTCCATAGAAACCTACAACAATATCCCAATAGATGGCCTTATGGGTGGCTGGGGTTGCAGACGGGGCTAATCTATTATCAATGGGCTGCTTGAATGAACTGAGTATTATGAGGAGAGACTGCAAATCAAGTACTAAGCCCTCCCTCAAAGCCGATCCCACTGTCTGTACAAAATCCACAGAGAGCCAACCTACAAGAAGAATGACAGGGAAGGCAGAGTTTCCCACTGAGGCACAGAAAGGGAAATAGAAGCAGTTACCAAGGAAAGGAAAGCAGGGGGGGTGGAAACTGTCTGTGAATCAAAAAAAGAGCGGGAAACACAGAAGTGACAAGAAGAAGAGAGGACAAAAGTGTGTGTGGTTGGGGAGGGGGCAATATGGCCAGAAGAACCGAACAAACAAACAGAAAGTAAGCACATTTCAGTCCCCAGAGCTTCTTCATCTAACTAATATTATTCCTCTTAAGCGTTGTGTGCATAGACAGCAAAAACCCACCTCCACCAGGACTGCCTTTCAAACCAAGCTGAGTCATCTCCAGCCAACTCAAAGCCCACCTGGCTGTACAGCGTAGTGTAACAGGTGGAGGATGGGGGAAACCCCCGTCTCCGCTTTATTGTATGTGCCATCTCATTGTCTTCCAGTAAACTGCGTCTTTCAATCATCATGTCATGTACATTTGTGTGTACAGTTGTTATCACTCTAATTAGTTTGTATAGACAACAAAAAAAAAAAGTAGACGTGATGGGTGCAGTAGATGGTCACACGTTAGTCATCCATACTGCTGAGTGAAGATATGAGTGACAATATGATTAAAAGTATATTTGAATATTTGGAGTGTTACACGTGTTACACATCACCTTTCTTGGTGAATGACCACCTGACACCACTGCCATATATGCAAGGTAAATATTAAGTCGGCAAACTTAGCACAATGCCACAAAACACAAGGAAACATCTCATCAGACTCAAAGAAAGCAAATAAGCCCTTTTCGGACCAATGTCAACTTTTTCCCTTAAATGTAGACCTGCCACTGAAAGTGACATGACTTACAATAACTGTCTGCAAGTCAAAATATTATAACAAAATGTGAATCTCTCAATTTAAGGCTGAATATATATAAAAGTCTATGTCTGAGAATGTTGTCTAGTTTCTCCTTTACAATTGAGCCATAATGTAACATCACATCAATATCAAGAGACAAGCTGTTTGTGAGCATACCACAGGGTTAGCACATCAAAATGGATTTGATTTGCTTAGGTCTCAAAAGCCTTGCACTCATTATATTCCTAGTTCTAATCTCACCATAGCCAAGGTTTCCATGCCACATGTGTTGCTGCTCAGACTAGTGGAGAGAAGAGGGACTGTGTAACAGGCCGAGCAATCAATTTGCATTTTCTCACGACACTCTCCGGACCACTGCCTGTCTGAGGAAGGCTCCCCTTTTAATCATTCACCCAAACACAGGGCTCACTGGTTGGTCTGTGGTGGTTAGTGATATAGAATCGTGGACCAACCTTCACAGCATAAGGATTTTGCAGCAAGTTTCACGTGCATGCCACGAAATAACAGTAAAAGTTGCATCGGACTGCATTAATGCATTAATGCCTTCCAAAGTAAAACGCGCACACTCTTTAACACACTTAACATAAGGCTGGCCAGCAGTTTACTCCACAACAAAATTGCATCTCAGTTGTACTCTGCCTGCTGCAGAATACTGAGCTGAAAGCAATCACCAACACACTCCTGGGAGGGACGAAGTCCGTTTGTTCTGGCATCCATTCTGATACAGACACAACTTAAGTTGAACCACTAACTAACAGTGTGTTTAAGAACTATTTCTCCCACTTCTGAGAATAATGTCAACCCTTATCATTTTATCTGAGAACACATCACATTTAATCTACTTCAGTGTATAATTTGGACTTTATGTGCACACCTGGCCCATCAGAGACATAACTATTTCAGTCTGTCTGTACTGTAGGTGCTTGGTTACTTGGAAAACACCCCAAGGTCCCTTTTGATTTGATTGAAGTGCTGGGAGATGTCCCAACTGAGATGAGCTGAGAAACTCATGGGACAGTACAGCAAAGAGGGATCTCCTCTTGAGCAGGAGGGGCTGGATTGAGGACCAACTGCTGTATCATATATCACTGGCGGATCCAGAGTACCTGGCATTGGGTTTACAGACACATAAGAGGAAAGCTTCCGTTACAGCTGAGACAAAGCCAGGTGGTTCGGACAGTTTAACTGCCACTATGACCAAGAAAGAGGCAGTTTACTGGTCGTGGGCTAGGCTGCAGAAATAGATGGAAATTTGCAGCGTTACATGATGTCACTGCTGCTGATTAACAATAACAAGACAGTCTAGTTTATAGACAGAAACATGGATATGGATATGTTTTACTTACACCCAGTTTGCTCCACAACAACCAAAGATCCTGTTAATGTTTCTAATAAAAATAATTCTCTAATAATAAACTCCAGCAGGAAATGTAAATCATGTTAAATCTTAGGCTGCAAGTCGATCTGGGGTCAGTGGGTGATATTGATATTGGGGTTTGTTGTGTAAACTACAACAGCCACATATTTTACATATGGGTTAAAAGAAGAAATTAAATTGAGTCCAGGATGACTGAGAATGACACAAAGTGAAATCAGGGTGACTCATATTTAGGCAAAATAACAGGGAAGGCTGAAAAACTCCACGTCCATGCACCTTGAGGGTTCACCCTTGACCTGTGAAGCACAGCTGAACCACAGCAGCGTTAGATCCCCTGACTCACACAACCCGAACTGGAAACTTTCACTGACTTATATACTGCAAAAAAAGTAAGAACTTAGCAAAGAGGTATTATAGAAAATGTCACCTGTAGTTCCGATTTCCATTCATGAGGTCCCTGCCCGGTTCACTTCCCGGATCACAGTTGTCAAACGTTAGGGACTCTTCCTCCGTTCAATCCGGTGTCTCCTTCGGCAGTGCACCGCCTCTGCAGCGCGGAGCGGCCGACTAACCAGGCGTCTGCTAGCTCCCCTTCCTCTTTCGAAGGGGCTCCTTTGGGGTACGGTTAGGGGGGTGTTCTGCGCCCCCGTACACCGGCGTCCGCGCACGGTCAACGTTTGCAATCGGATGTCACTGCCACGGCAAAGGCGACGAGCAGCTCAGCGACGCTGTGGCAGTGGAAACCTGCTAGTTAGCCGAGTTAGCTCGCTAGCCAGGCGGATGAAAGTGGCAGGAACGGAGCGGAGGAGCTGTCAGGATATCATCACAGCAGGGTCAATGAGTCCAAACGAATCCATACTTGTAGCCAAGCAGCGACAAAACCACATAAATCCCTAATCTACGGCACGAACACCGTCGGGGTAGCTCCACTAATTAGCTAGCGGGCTAGCGCGGCTGTTGGGCAGTTGGAACTGTGACAGACGACGGCGACTTTTATCGCGTTAAAAACAGCCGCTGTCACGGCCCCGTCCGCTCAGCACCGTGCCCCCGAGTCGTCGCCTGCTGGAGTTTCTAACCCGGGGCGATGATAAAACTGTCAACATCGGAGCGTATCCGCCGATACGTGTCAGGATTTGGAGCCTGGTTGACAGATCCACTCTGCGGAGCCTCGGTAAGCCAGCTAAATATGGTGAAGTTGCTTTTCTGACACCGACAGGAAGAGGTGGGCTCAGTGTCGCCGGACGTCAGAACAATCATCTCCGCCTCCACCTAAAGGTGCACCTACGTTTACAACCCTTGGAATAAATTAGTGCACAAGATGAATGTATTTTTAAAACCCCTGGCATACATCATAATCCACCAATTAGTACCAATTGTTCCCTTCTATTCTCTGATCTAACTAGTTGGTGTGAGTGAGTAAAACTTATAAAAAAAAGTACAATATAAGAGGTGATAAACAAGTAGAAGCAAAGAGATTAATAAAAAACAATTTTATTTTCTTTAAAAAATAACCCTCCCCAACAGAGTTCCCATACTATCACATACAGAGCCAAAATAGTATGCTTCCATGTCCTTTCATTCAAATCTATTGGGAAGTGCTATGACAAGGACTGTTCTTGATCAGTGGCTTCGATATTGCTTAGTCAGATAGTGAGGCTGTGAGGAGAGGAGAGGACTCTCCAGAGTCCACATGATGCAATGCCAGGGTGGCTGCCATTTCTTCTCCCCCCTTTGCAAGGTGCTTTGTGACTTCAGTGAGTGAAGAACTGCATCTGGTTTCAGTGGTGCTGGGAAATGCTCCCAGACTAATTTGTCTTTTTTTTGTTTTTTTTTTTGTTTTTTGACTTTCAAGCACAGAATGAGGGGTCCAACACGGTCCCCAACTGTGAAAGGCCCGGCAACTGGTGAGCCGAAATACATAACAGGTTAATATTATATATTTATATATACAAATCACCTTGGACACAATGAAGGATCAGTAAAATGGTGTACAAAGGCATTTTTTGATTATGCAAGTTCATAAACATGATTTAAAAATCAAACTTATCTGATCTCTAATCTTTTGATCCCTTTCATCTCAAAGGGGCCCTGACCATCAGACAAGATTTGAGGCGCTTAAAGGGCAACTGAGGTGGAATTTTGAGACCGTCTCCACAGTGCCCTCTTGAGGATACTCTCTTGACACTAGTCACAATATTCATATTAATAATGACAAAAGGAAAAAGCAGTCTTTATAACCATTACACAATTGAGGCAAAACGACTGACAGGCAGTGGTGAGCGCAAGGCTCCTACCTCTAGGATAACCAAAATAAGGTGGCTCAGACTATCCAGTCATAAAAAAATAATAAGTACATGCATTTTTTCCATTAATCCAGAAAGTGACTAGATGTGAAGGCAGGGTATATTAAATAGTAGCAATAGTGGCCCACCCTATCCTATGTAGCAATCCCCTATCTGTGCCGCCCATGCACACAGAGCACCAATAGGGATTGGCTAACACGAGCTAGGGGATTGGGGCAGGGGGTGCTGCAGGTTCAAAGTAACAACAGACAGTAAGGAATAGAAAGTGATGGAGACGGTGATGAGCGAAAGTTTGGCTTGAAGGGAGATAAGGGGACAAGTGCATTTGAAGAGGTCGGTCTCTACATGCTTAGAAAGAGACTGAGAGGGCACAGGTGTGTGGTTGTGTGTGCTTCTGCTATCCAGGCTATGAGTTGTAAATGCCTGCAGAGGGAAGAGCTGTTTGTAAAAATGGAACAGATGCAGGATAAGTGTGTATTGGTATGCTAAGAAGTGCGTAGATGGAAGTTGGCGTCATTTGATATACGTTGACTGGCAGAATGATCGGAGCAAGGTCAATTGCTGAATGTGACTTCAGCTTTGCAGCACTTAAGTGATCAGACTATATTTGCCTGTATTCAAATCTACAGGAGTGTTGACCTTGACTATTGCCTTAGTTACCTCTTTGTCATGAAAGCTATGTAAATGTCGGTGAAAAAACTTCAAGGTAGTCTGTGTGTCAAGCCTCAGGACAAACAAGTCACACCATTCTGAAGTGAACTGAATCAACACGTAAATAAAAAAAAAAGTGCCTTGTACTGTATATCCTAAAAGAGCAATGCATACAGAAATAAAAGATTATCTTCCTGTTAAGTGCCACCTTGATCATAGGTTGGCATCACGTTTGGCTGGTTAATAATGCTGGTTTAGGTGCATGGGGTGCAAGTATATTTGATACACTCTATGCAAAATGGTCCCTCTATTGTTATGCTAAGCTTGCCACTAAAGGCTAAATCTCTAAGGGACTGGCCAACCAGCACAGAGAGTGCGGCGGGAATTCTCTCCAGTATCTATGATATGCTACACCTGCTCGTTCTGTCTCTGCTAGTAAAAAGACCAGAGGGCTAGCCTCACATGTACTAACTCTTATGTGCAGGGCTGGTGGCACCTACATGCTAACACTAAGTGCTAATGTACCATACCTCAGAGTCCTCAAGGCTGTTTAAAAAATAACATTATTCCAAAATATTAAAAACATGAATGAAGTCCATGACAACATTGTATGATACATGTAAGTGTGCGTGCTCAGTACCACTCCTCTGGAGGAGTCCCGTACTAAAGGGACTTGGAACACTGGCATCCGGCATTTGGATGGGTAAAGAGGCAGCATCGTGGTGGCAGTTTAAAAAGTTTTCAGGATTTTTTTTTCTTCTTTTCATCGCCTACTTCCTCCCATCCGTATTGCATACTTACATACATACGAGTGTGAAGGTAGCACACAATACAATACATAATAATACCGACGTTTTAAAAATTCAACATAAAAAGAGCTCGCAATAGTCCTGGTAAAGTAAAAACAACAAAATGACAACAATAATAATAATAATAATAATCATAACCTTTTGAGTGCATGAGGCTGTAGAGTTTGCTTGTGTTTTACAGGTGACAGGGCTTTACGCTTCCTGGAATTAGGTGAATGACTGGAAAGTCTAGGGAATATGTAGTGGGCTGTCACTAGGAATAAGGGATGAGGATGAGGTGGTGCTGCTGGGCTGTCTGCCCACTCAGGTAGAAATGAGTTGGAGGGGGTCGATGGTGGTGATGATTGGTGTAGCTCAGGCAAAGTACATGGTCCTCAGGGTGTCATGGTGAATCTGAACAGCTTTGGCCAGTGCCTGGGGGTCCCGACCGTTACTCTGACCAGACACGTGGCTGCCCTCTCCACTGCAGACAGATGACAGGGAGAGATGATGCACTGATGTAATTATCATAATAAAGTCAAACCCTTCATAAGCAGCCAGTGCTGCAGAACAGTTATTCTGATGCTGATATACTATATATTTAATATATTTGTGATAAGCAATATTTCGCAGTTTCTAAAATCAGTATGAGTATGTGCAATTTCTAAACTATTCTAGGAACCAAAACAGGTAGTCAAAGTTTGATATAACCATACTAACCTGTCATGTTCTTTGTCCACCAGATGGTAACGGGCACGGAAGGCCACGAGACGGGCATAGTAAGCTGGAGCAGGGATGGAGACAGAGCGGGTACAACGCACATAAGTGTGGCACAACTGGTAGGTTAGAATCTGCAACTCATCAGCCGTGAAGCGATTGTCGTCCCAGAGGACGTAGTAGTGAGATGGCCGGCTGGTACCCTGGAGACAAAGAAGAGAAAATGAAAATGAGATGAAACATATGCACAGAAATGGCTCTGTTAAAGAACCAGAAGCACTTAGTCTCATTCTAAACTATGAGTAACCAAGAGCACTGTGATTACTACCTGTATGCCTGCATGACTGCACAGGTAGAAGTCAAACTCAAAGGGATGAGTGATGCTGGTGTCCACTGTAGTCCCTGCAGGAATATTCCCACTCTTCCCAATCTACACAAAACAATAATAATTAAAACTTGTGAAGGCTGGTGTACATAATGACTTGAATATACATTTAAAAAAGATCTGTCTGAATGTAGAGCACTCACCCTTTCAGACTTGTCAGCACAGAAGAGACGTGTGTGGTGGCGTTTCTGTACCACGATGTAAGTGATGCCTGGCTGGTAGTCTTTCTCCAGTTTGATGCATGCATCTCTGATGGCCAGGAGCTCGTAGTGGAGAATCTAAATACAAAGCAATGTATTTGCAGATAAACTGATTTTTATACAAAAATTCAAAGGAACTAACAATAAAGAACAAATTAACCACATGAAAAAACGCCACACATGATGCCATACCTGCGGCAACTGTCCCTCAGGAACTCCATCTCGGTAGAAAATGATCCTGGTGGGCTTGAATCGGGTCGACTTGTAGAACTGAATTAGCAGTTCACGCACCATATAAGACAAATCTTCAATGATCTCCTGTCTGGGTCTCTGGACTCGTACTGTGGCACAGTATCTGCTAGGATGGGCATCCATACTGCCTACCACCTGGAATACAGAGGGAGATATGGGTCACATATGTCCGTCAGTTTGTTTCCTACCGCTAACATGTAGACAAACACAGCAAGTCATGTTCGGTGGACTACATCTCAGTCTAGTCCGTGTTAAAGTGTAATTAAAAATCAGAGCCTCAATTTAAAAACACAAAGTATTTGTGTAATGATAACTTCATTCACAGTTATGAGTAGATTGTCCACTTGTGTGTACGTGTACATTAGCATCCCCTAAAGGCTACAATTATAAAGTGTTGGAGGATCAGCGTCAACCATTTATTTTTCCTCCCTCAAATCCTCACACAGCACTACAATCGTCATTTTTCACCAGTTTTTTCCTCAGTTACGAGGACTGAGAGAGACCCACTCTCCTCTCCCATCTTATCTCAGTGTGACTCAAGCTTTGTCATAGTTGCTATGCAACAACACAGCCAACCACTGTCGAGCTGAGGTCAAGGGCGGATGAGAATTGACGTCATTTCCTTTTTGAACATGAGTCAGTGATGAGCCATTTGTTTTTTGTTTTTTTTTATCTCCAACCAACTCCTCTCTTAATACTTTTTCCCCAAACAAAATGTCAAATTGACTGCAGACGTGTCTCGTTAAATGGACATTTATGTCTCATTTGATGGAAGAAAAACTAGCGGATGTTCAGATCAGCTCACACTTCTACACATTCCTTGGTCCAGTGTTATGAATGGTTTGAGTGTGTACAGGCAATCATGGTTTAAATAAAAATGTCTAAAAAAAGGTGAAGATTTTATTTTATTCTACTCAGAGAGTAACAAAACATACTAGCATTTCTTAATTATAACAGTCGAATTAGTAATATTAACTAACAAACTAAATATGATAACACATGATAATGATGATAACAACTTGCTCTTCAGTGTTAAATAAAATAAATGTTTTGCCATTACAGACTAAAAATGTCCTGGCTCACACATCCCCTTCAAGGCTGTGGGATTCTTTTCTAACCACTATCAGTGTCACCAAGCAACCACCATCATGTGAGTTTGCTTATCTATGACATCTTGAAGTCATTCATGCATCATTTACATGCGTTTTCTTATTTACCTATAAAAAGGAGATCCTCTGTCAGCGTAACATCTGGGCTGCTATCAGAGAAACCACACTTCACTGTGGCAATTATTTTAAATTATTTTGAACTTACTTTAGTTTGTAATTTTCACTTTACTTTAAGTACATACATATTACACTAAAACTTCATGTGTTCCTTTTTGCCTGTTGGCAACCATCCACAGAGGCAACTTTAAAGGCAACTATTCACCAGATTTAGTTTTGATCGTGCTGACACAGCTGCTGTATCCAGCATAAACAGAAGCAGTGGTCAGACATGCTGATTTCTTGGAGCTTTTGGCACATCTATACCAAAAGCACCCATGTGCCTTGAGGGTGCTGTGCCTCTTTTAATAGCCACGCACCATGTGTTCCTAAAGACGCTGACTGTTTTCAAGTGTTCTCTCTTGAACTAAAAGAGATTTTTCCTATTGTCCTAAAAACAAATTTCTTGCCTAATGGTGAGTGTCTTGTTGGCAAGTTTTTACTAAAACATAACATATTTTCTGGCTCCGGTAACTGACAAAGAAAGCCAACTTAAAACCATTTTTTAACATATGGGTAAACCTGCTGTCCTTCTGGGCTCTAATTAAGATACAGAAAATAAAATGCACAGCTTCCCTTATCATACGGTCTGCATTTTCTTTTCATTTTGTAATAATAAAAAATGCCTTTCACTGGCTTCAAGAGCCAAAACCATGCCCCTCCACACATGGGCTTAACCTGTACACCCAGATTTGTGCGTGCAGCAGCTCATTTCCTTCCTTTTCCTGAGCTAGTGTTGTTTAATGAAGGCGTTCTTTCAGAGACTTACAGCAGTAATGGAGGGCTTCTTGCCATCTCCAGCGGGGGGGTGCGTGACGTCTGCGCCCAAGAAGATAACGGGCTGCTGAAACACGGCTGACCTGGGAGAGTGAACGGAGGAGGAGATGCAAATTACAATTGCTCATCAAGGCGGTGCAGGGTTGCTTTATGAGTTATATTATCAAAAACTATAATATTATATTAAAGAAGAAGCCATAAATGTGACCAACTAACTCAAAAGCAGCCAAAGAGAAACTCACCGTTGGTGAGGCACCAGGATGTTGTTGATGCCTCCAAGCTTCACATTAATCTTGAGGCAGAGGTTGGAGAGGGTCTGAGGTGACGTCTTTACCACATTCTTCACCTGAACACACTGCGTGGCCATGCCAAGGAGAGTGTCTCCCACACGCTTTACCTCAGCTGAAGGGGACAATTAGAAAGTGATAAATGAAGCACCATGATGCCAAAGGAAATGATCCTGTACGGTTTAGCTTTTCAGTAATCTGATGTCATACTTCCTGTTGTTTTGTGGTTTGATCACTATTTGAGAAACTTACTTCTTAGTATTTCATCATTAGTCTGAGCATAAAGAACATATGTGTGTATCTTCTATGTAAAACATACCATAGACAGGGGTTTTTCCTGGTAGGATGACGATGATGAGCTGCAGTCCAGAGTATGTGTTCTTCAGGTGTCTGAACATGGGCTCCACGCTGTCCGCTCCCTGGGCGTATTTACAGAAGCATGGCTGGCCCTGAATTGGCATCCCAGCATCCTTAGAGATCTTACGCAGCTGGTCTGTGAAGTTCCTGAAAGGTAGTAGAAGTGTCAGCTAAGCACGCTAATGGTGCTGGGATTATTAATTACTTCATTGTTAACTGTGTGTCTCGCAGTGTAGAGAATAATATTTAAGAGTATAAAGTAAATGGTGGCTGTAAAGTGGTAGTAGAAATGCATATTAAGGACTATTTTCAACAAACATTAGTGCTGTGTTCAAACAGCTCGACTCAAACTGCCTACTACTTCTACTCTCTAGCACTTACTTGAGCACTTCTTCTCTGCACTGCTTCTGGGGTGCAAAGCAGGCAATCGCCCACACTTTGATCTCAATGCCATTATAAAACTGCTTCCCCCTCATGTCCCACACTCCCTGGTTGGGGGTAGCTATGGCACGGTTCTGTGGACGAGAGGATTGGGTCAGACATGCAGCAAAGTTATATACGCTACTGTCCTCATAATTCATAGATAAATGTCTTAAAGGAATAAGTGAACCACGCATTACCCGTCCTCCATACTGCAGGATAGGGGCTGGGAGCACCCTGCCCGTCACCTCAGCCATGTCATCTTTCACCTTGATCCCAAACTCTTGGATGTATGGGTCAAGGTTGAAGTTAGCATTCTTCATCTGTGGAGAGTGAAGTGTCATATCTCACTGCCTCTGTGATTTACACTCATTCATCATTTCTATACAATGTCAGATCAACTGTGGGGCCTCCACCCACCAACTGTCTCTGGAACTCACCAGCCTGCTGATCTCCTCTTGTCTGTCAGGTGCAGATCGAGCTGTGGCTTTGATCATAGTGGAGGTCTGATTATCTGTCAGTTTTTTGATGCATCGTTGACCTGCTACAATGTTACACACCTGGAACATGTAAATCCAGACTCATTAGGGTGTAAATCGTATATTTACATGCACTAATTCTGGATGCAACAGTAACATTATTAACTGTGTACATGGTGTTGCACAAATAATCAATATCATATCACAGGAAAATCGTCTTTGACCCTTCCTCACCTCCAGGGGCAGGTAGGTATGTTTCTGCTCCTGTCCCACTTGTAGACAGGGTAAGTGGGGGTATTTTAGCTGCAGGTTGTACTTCTGCTTGAAGTACTGCGCCACTGTACATTCTACTGTCTGCCCACTTTCTAGCTGGAGAGGAAACCTGGTAAGAGATAAGAAGCATGAATGATTTAAAGGTTTTTGAGTGATACTCTTTGAGTGACTTCACAACAACTAAGTTATTAAAATCTCAAAATAAACGGCAATTTTCACATCTCATCCAACTCCAAAATTATGTATTTCTCTCAGAAAAGAGTGAAAATCTGCCTTCCATTCATCGAGTTGAAAAACGAACTATGTTGCACCATATCTGGATATGTGAATAGACTAGTCTTCTAACAAATTAGCCAAATAAGTTTAATGTGGTGATAACATGCATGCACCTCTATCACCAACTGATTATTTGATAGCTGCCTTTATATCTTTTCAGTTAATTTGGAGATATCTTTATATATGCATTAAGATAATCAATAGATGTATTTGATCTAATGTACATAGCAGTAACATGGGATTTGATGTTTTATATACTTGCAAAGCATTCTGCTAAATGAATGTACGTGGCAAGAAAAAGTTATGTGTGAAAGCATCTTTTGGTGAGGTATGAACATCATGAGCAACTTTTTCTTGTGCAGAGCAAACTCCAAAAGTTAGAGTGTTTTTTGTCAGTTGAAGGAGCTCTAGACCAGCTTCAGGTAATCTAGTACCTGACTCCACTTAGCTTTTTTTGAGCTCATTATTCCAAGGGTTTACATACGTTTCCCACTAGCACCATGAGGTTTTTATGGTTGTTCTCAATAAAGACACAGAAGATCTGAATTATTTTGTGGTATTATTATTACTCTTGACTTAGATGAAGATCAGATAACAAAGTAATGCAGAAAACCACGAAATTCCAAAAGGTTCACGTACTTAAAAATTCTTGCCACATATACACATACACAAACATAATGAATGCTGTCCATGTACTTACGTCTGGTGGCTGGCAGGACGTCGGGTTACATTGCATACACGATATTTCCTCTTCATCTGACCACAGTGAGTCACCTCCACCTTCAAACCTGGCAACAATAAAGAGGGTACACAAGAGTTGGAACATGTAGACACAGAGACAACTTAATCAGAAGCAAACTAAATAATACACTTTCTTTTGAAATAATACTAAGGGAAAGTGCAGTTCCCTGTGCAGTCAACCAGGTGTAAAAATGAGCTTCGACAGGTGCACAGAGGTGCGTTCTTGATTGGGGTTCATCATAATGTTTGAAATGTACTTTACAGTTGTCCACCTTTTATCTCCTTGGTGAAGCGGACTCTTTGTGAGTCAGTGAGAGTCTTGGGCTGCTCGTCAATGTTACGAATGTCCAACACCTCACACATAAACTCGATGACAGGCTGGGCTTTGTAAAAGGCCGTGGCAGACACTAGAGGGAGACAGAGAGCAGCAATAACTTCAGTCAAGTCAGAGAAAAACAATGTGAAACATTAATGCAGTTTAAATGGATGTCCAGACCTTTAATCAATACATAGATCAATATTTAAGGAAGATTAATGTAGCAAACAGAAAGGACCACAGCAGTCTATATTTATGGTATTATATTTTTGAATCATTATTCCTTGTTCATGTCATCTTGGTCGCAGAGTACACTTTTCTTTTTCACTTTTTCATCCAACTGTTTCCAACTAGTCATGCACTGTCAGGAAAAACACAATGAGATCACTGACTGACTACACACAAGCTGCTGAGCTTGTCTTCAGTGACTCACCATCAATGTTAAGCATCATCTTCCACATGGCGGGGCGCACAGACTGGTGGAAACCAAACCAGACTTCCCTCCCCCCACCCAGTGGGTGGTAGTATCCTTCAGGTGGGGAGAAAAATGAACGGCCCACTGGAGTGTACCTAATTGTAGAGAACAGGGAAGTGTAAATGAAAATAATGAATTGACAGAATTTAGAGTATGACCTCAGTGTGACTTCATGTCCAGTAAAGTTGATGTCTCATGTAGGAGGTTAACGAATAAGTCAGGTTTGGGAAAGATAAAATAAAAAACGAGTAAAGCAACAAAACTGGGTTATGAAGAACTATATATTATACTAAATTTACCAGAAAAGTTATTTTTTGAATATTTGAACAACTTCTGTGGCTTGAAGACTTTTTTTTTTAGGTCAAGTCCTCCAGCTAGTTATAGTTATCAAACTGCTCAGCATTGTTCAGTGCACACTTTCACACAGGTCTCAGCTAACAAACATCTTTTGCTTACTGACTTGGACCCCTGGAGTTATGATGGTCTAATGTTAGTAACCCAGTTAACCTTGAAAAGCTCCACAGTGACTATGTCAACAAAAAAGCAACATGGCAAAACATGTCTTTCAAGACATATGGGGCGGGTGAATCCTTTTAAACATACTGCACGAGTATAAGTAAGTAAAAATGGAAAGAGTAGAGGTGTTGTATGTGTATATATGGATGTGTTTGCTGTGCTGACGTTACTAGGAGAAAAGGTTTTTACGGTATACCTCATAGAGGCCAGGTGGCGCATGGCCACGTCCAGAGCTTGAACTGAGTCGAGAGGGACCTGCAGCCGGCCGCTGACCAGAGTCTCCTGCAGCAGGCGCCATGACACCTTGGCCAGCCAACGGATAGACACCTTGAAGATTCGGTCTTTACCCTCACCTGGAATGGTTACCTCGAAATCCACCTGGAGAAAGAAGCAAAGGATCAGGTTGTGCCCCTTAGTGTAAACCCCTATTTGGTGTATTATTCAGAATTCAATAAGGTTTTTCACATTACAGAAGGTGGTTTACTAACTAACTTCATGGGCAAGAAACCTGTTGCTGATGCCACAACAACCTGTAACCCTGCATGGTTTTGCTTTCCATTCCCTTCTGGGCTCTAAACTGTAGCCATGTGTCATTGTACATAACTTAAATAAAAAATAGATAGACATATACCTGTTTAGCTTGTCTCCCTCAGAAAATAACAACATCTGCTTTTTCACCTGTCATTTTGCAGTTTAAATTTTATGTGACTTATTTCTTGACTTGCATGAATCATTTTCAGCTTCTCTGAACAAAGCCAGGCTACCTTTGTCTACCAGGCTGAGGTAACTGGCTGCTGCCTGTGGCCTTTTCCCCAACTACACAGACATAAGAGCGGTATTGATCTTCTTATCTAACTCATGGCAAGGAGGCACGCCATTGTATTTCCCAAAATGTCAGAGTGTTTCTTTAAGATTAGAAATAACAGAAACACAACTTGTTGTTCTCCAACACATTTTTAAAACTAAAAAGTCTCCAGCTAGACAGTAACCATGTTCCAAAAACAGTAGGTGTTTTTTTGTCATTCTGCAGTAGACATATGTGCCCTGCAGGAGACTTAAAGCACTAAATAGTGAATGTGAGTTTAAAATAACCCTTTCTTCTTGGAGAAATGTAGTGTAGTGTAGTGTTAATGAATAAGATTCATTAATGCTTCTGCACTGAATCTACAAAGAGCCTATAGCACAGTTGTGCACATTTGTACTTGTGAACTGGTGTGTTTGTACTGCTCTGATATTAAACGCCAAAAATTCAAGTTGGCAGTGGGATTTTCAAGGCACTGTGTTGAGTATTTAGGGTGTACTACAAAGAATAGCCTTTGAAACTGAGTGGATCATGTTGGTTTTGGTGCAAAAAGATGTTAAACATTTACTTTTACTGAAATTATTAAAAGAGATTTGAAGTATAAATTAAGCACAAATCAGCGATTGGTGTAACAATGAAACACCAAAGCACAGTAAACGTGTACCTTCTCACTCCCGATCGGAAGTGCTAGCACCGTGTAGATGTTCTTCTTGCCATCATACACTGGCTTCCTGTCGCCAAAGAGCTGGGGTTTGAAGTGTTGCACCATGTACTCCACCACCTCCCTGTAAGAAGTGAGACGCAGAAACATAATATGTACATTAAACCATTACCCATCAGCTGATAAGGATGCTCTATTGTGATCTGTGGGGGGGGGGCTGAAGATGAATATCATTCAAGCTGGATACAGCTGGTGGGTGCAATATCTCATGGTCATGGGGGAGAGGCCGGAACAAAACAAGAGAGGGTGTGGCCAGGGGGCCACCTTTCAGTGCACTGTGCCTTGGCCTTCATATAAGTGTGGGGGATGAAGAGTCGTTCTAAAGAGAAGAGGTCAAAGGGCTTGACCTTTGCATGCCTTTTTGGGTCTTTGTCTCAAATCTTAAAGTCAAAAGAAACTGAAGCTCACAGATCCCTCTCTGAATGTTAAAGAAAAAGCTTCTTCCTTTGATTTTCAAGTTCTCCGACTTCTACAATTCATTAAAAATGGGAGAACAGAATTTTTCATTTTTGTTTTTGTTCATAACCTTGTTAATTTGGTGGTGGGGGGGTTAAATTATAAGGGGCCTCCTCCTAGATGGTGAACAGCCTCTGCTGAGATCTTCAAGGATCTGAACAAAAGATTGTTTGTTTAATCAAAAACAGAATATTATATAAGGATGCTTAAAGTAGGCTGGATAGAGACTCTTTAACTACACAGTAATAAATCATGTCAAGTTTTTCCCTTCAAGTTTAGAGATGAGTAATTAATTCTCCTTAAAGAAACATGCAAAACAGATTCAACATTTAATTTATCAAAGCTGCACAAATCAACACAACTGTCAATGCCTGTCGCTTGGCCACACAGTGTGTATATAAGTAGAGGCCACTCTGCCAAATGTACTTTTGCTATAATAGTAAATGTTTATTAAGGTTTTCCTTGTTGAAACGAGAAATTCTATTCTAATATTCAAAGTTAGACTGTGTATATTACATTTCTGCCACTAACTCGCCCTTGATACCCGATGCTCTACACAGACAACTGTGAAACATGATCGTATTTTGTTGACACCACCTTGTAGTCACCAGTATCATACTATTTCCGATTGAAACTAAAGCTGTGAACATTACATTCCACAGGGGAAATTCAGTGATAAATAATAAACCCTGACTGATAAATTACATTTATCCCTTCTTGAAAGGATGAATTCTCCTATAACAACTGTGATGAAACATACACTGTGGCGTGTTGCCATTTTCGCTGAAGGCTGATAAGGCAGTCATCGGTCTCGTCACTCCAGCATGTTTGTTTGCACATGTTGTGTGTTTATGCACAATTTGTACAATTTTTCCTCATTTTACATTATGTAAACTGTAAGATGTCTATTTTGCTCCTGACTGGGAATCCACTTCCTGTGTGTCCCATTTAACAATATCCTTAGTACCCTTTTCAAATCACTGATTCCTTCTGGGTTTAAACCTGTTTGATTGAACCTGCATCACTCAGGAAAAGATTCAGCTACCCAACACCAGGGCTTCAAGCACATGCTGCAGCACAGACACCAGCCAAGATGAAAGGGTCAGTAAGTTAGATTCAATTCTGACTCCACCATCTGTCCAGTTTGGTCACTTGGTCACAGCTAGAGCGGTAGGAGAAGGCTTCCTACTGCTCAATATAATCAGAAACCTACATACATGTCCTCTACTGTTTCACTTTGCCCGATTCTGCACAGATGCACGGACTTTGTCACTTAATTTTTTTGTTCTTAATGTCTGTTGTGGAATCACTTTTAGTATATTTGAAGTTATCTTCTATCTATCTCTGTTTTGAGCAATCTATCAACCCAATATCTGTTTTCATGTCTAAGTAAGATCTAGATGCTCTACAGTTTACACTTTGCTTTGATTACAACTTTTTTTTTCCCCACAAAACACGTTAATCAACCTGTAAAAATATAACTTGGTACAACAAATTACATTTAAATCTTAATTGCACTGTTAAGTAGCCATTATTGCTGCCTCCTGCACTGACAACACAGTGTTTACAAGTGGCTGTTGAGCTTTCATTATCCAATTTGAGCTGTTTCACATGGCAGACGTATAAGATGCTTGCTGCCTTCTAAAAATGCCTCCAAAAGCGATTGACCCCTTATGACACATTAGAACTAACTAGTACTGATTTTCCAGATTGATCTGGGACATCACAGACAAGGAATACAAAAAGCTTTACCTGTTGACTCGTCGTGGGCACTTGTCAGGCTTAATGTCCACCTCATAGTGGTAGACATCCATCTTTGGGATCTCCACCTCAAAGTAGTTGGCCAGCAGCTTGATGGGCTTGCCCACGGTGCCCATGCCTGGCCGGCGGGGGGCATGGAACACCTGCTGCAGGGGTGGGGGGAATACCCCCATGGGCACTGGACACACACACAGGATAAAGAGTCATTAACAAGGTCAGGTAACAGAGGAGAGATGGATCAAGGCAAAGAAGGTAGGAATGGAAACGTGGATATGTACAAAGAAACAGCGAGGACGGAAAAAGAAAAGGTCAAAGCAGAGGAGGGGCAAAGAAAAAACAGAGACCCAAGAGATAAATAATGAGTTAAGTGAGGAGGTGGCAGCCAAGGACAGGCCAGAGAGGGCACAAAGTGTGGGCATAAGTTGGGAAGGAAGCGTAGGCAGGGGCAAACAGGACATGATAGTTGTATTTGAGAGTGTCGGCCACAGGAAGGCAGAGGAGAAGCAAAACAATGAAAAGGACAAAGTCGAGCAGCAAGTTGTAAATTGCAGATCCAAGCAAAGGGAAAGAGATATGTTGTAGAGATATGATAAGGGTTGGTAGAGGAGGATATTGACAATGAGATGAGGTGCACAACCAGGCCAGGACAACCAGATTAAGTGAAATGAGGATGGACAGGCGAGACAGGGGGAGGACGACAGAAAGAGTGATTATACCAGAGAGAAGAAAAGGAGCACATTAGAATAAAGCTTCAATACATAGCACCGACACAAATTCATTCGCAGCTCTCTACAAAAGGCTCGAAGACTTTCTAAGACAAGCAAATGTTCAGTCTGGTTATTTCTGACAAGTTAGTTTAGATTTTCAGCGTGTGACTTTGACAGTGTTTTGTTTTGTAACTCAACTGCCACCAATTTAAGATATTTGATGAATATCTATGAAGCAAAAAAGCAAATATGTAGTAGTCCTAGTATTAACAAGTTAAAGACAGAATATTAGGGGGTTAACTGTTGAACTGACTGATAAAATCATTATAAAAGTGTCATTGGGGGGGGTTATTTTTTTAAATCTTAGCATTGGGTCCAACAAGGCAGTAGTCCACAACTTCAATCTCACTGATGTTCAAGTCTGAGCCAGTCAGGAGTCTAAAACAGAGGGGGTCCTAAACTGGGTGCTAGATGTGAGGTTTGCTGTGACTCCTGCCTGAAAGGGGCCCAGTGCCTTAACCTCTGGGTCCCCAGAGAACAGCCCTCCTCCACCACAACAAAGACCCCAGCTGCCCTGCTCCTCCGTCTCACACTCACACACACAAACACAAACACAGGGATGTACAACAGAGGGAGCGCCCTTGCTACAGCGAACACACACTCACAGGGGGCCCCCCTCTACATTCCCAGCCTCACCATGGAGACACCACGGCAACACGGCATTGTCATGGATATCAGGGGACCTGTGTGTGTGTGTGTGTAGGGCTGTTGGAGACGATGGGAGGAGGCAGGGTGCCACTATGGTCATACTGAAGAGACTCTGGTCTTTTTGGTCCTGCACTGGGCATGTTCCCACATTAGGCTAAAGTGTCTGGGTGTCCCAAACTGGAAAAGCCCCACTTTAAATAGCTGCTATGGAAATCCCTGGGTTAAACGTATCAGCCAATCACAAATGCCAAACAAACCAGAAGAGCAACATTATCCATAAAAAACATAAAAAGATGAGCTGCCTAACGTGTGAGTCTCTACGTGTACCGTCATGTTCGCCCAAAATCACATCTGACAAACACAATAAATACAGATACTAAGTTTGTTTTCACCACACATGCACTAGGTGATAGACAACATGTATGTGTGTGAATGTGTGAGTGCACGCACACACACACACACACACAAAATGACGCACACGTCGCCCTCGTGCCAGTGAAGGCAGATGGTGAGAAGTGCAGCCAGCGCTCTCACATATCCCGAGACAATAGTAGTCTTTCCCTGCCGGTAAGACTTAAAACAGAACATCACAACTCGAAGACACTATTTACTGTCCTTACAATGACATAACAAGCAGTAAGGCCAAGACACATGGGAAGGACCGTGTTATAGTGCACTTAATTTTGACTCATTAAAGGCCAACTGGATAATTTTCCTATTTCAGACCTTACAGTTCAGTAAGTAACTTTTAACTGAAAGCACACACAATCTATCAAAACTATGATAAAATCTTTCAAATGTCAGATTAAGGCTCGCTAGTGGATGTTTACTAAGAGAAGACAACAGGCCGAGTGCATGGATGAAAAAAGAACAGCCAATTCTGCATCAGTTGTTTTAAAGCCAACCGAGTTGGCTCTTTGAATAATTGGCTGTTGACCATGAGATAAACACGGCAATCGGCTCAAATCTTGGAAAAAAATAACGTGCTGAATCACGACACTTCAAAAACAAAAGCAGACTTTTCAGGATGAGGGGGCCCCCGGGGGGCTCTTCGCCGTTTCACACAAATAAAACAGGTCTACTGGATTGAATTCAAGGTTCAGAAGCAAGCATGACAATATAAATTCAATCTGTAAGTACAGACAGGCTGGAGATATTCAGAGTTCAGAACACCTCAACTAGAGATAAACCTCAACTTATAAAAGCACAGAGTCTGTGTGACGCTCCACAATAAGCGGACTTCAGACCTGGGCATGCAAACACTTCCTAGTTTGTTGCTGTTTCCACGTATGAAAACTGCCAAATAAAGATCATCACTGGCACTGATAGGGCTGCAAATCTGAACGCAAACAACAAATGCAAAGCACATGACTCCTCAGTCCACCAGCAGATGTGCAGGTATCACCAGTCACACAATTATTTCTGGTTACACCTTAAATAATTCATCTGTCTCTGCAGATGTTGGGCCTGTCCTGGTGTCCCCTGGTGTGCGCATGTGAGGTACAGGTGTTCAACACCACCAAGAGCAGCGTGAGGAACCACCACCCTGGGAAAGTGAGAGGGGAGGCTGCTGTTCCTCCGCCGTGCGGGGTGTAGCCAGCTGCTGTTGTGCTGCTGCTGCTGCTGCTCCGACTTGAAGGCGGGCTTCACCTCGTCCCTCCTCACCGAGATTCCCACGACCTCCCTGCCCCCGCGCATGGCTGGGGATATTGTCATTGCTCCAAAAGGCTTGTCTGTGGCTGTAAATCTGAATTAATAATAATAACGTTTTCACAAAGTGCTGTGCACGCAGGCTGCAAGAGCACCCCCCCCCCTCCCTCCCTCCCTCAGCTCCGCTCCCGATCCCTCACTTTCGACGGGGTTGTCACCAAACCTCCGTGCACATCCCCCTGATGCTAAGGCCAGGCTATGGTGCCTCGTTTTTTGTTTTTTTGTTTTTTTAGCTGCAGCCTACATCTGCAGCCATAACTCCGGGTTGATCGCATGTTAAACCACCAAAGTAAAAATAAACCTACCAGCGCCAGACGGTCCCGGCTCCATCCCATTCACTTAGCCGCGCGGGTACAAGCAAGCTAGTCCGGGGTGCTGTGGCCAAACCGCCGGCCCCTTCAGGCTGGAAGCGTCTCAGACTTCCAGCCCCCTCCTCTCGGCGTGTAGTCTTCTCCCTTGTCGGTACACCCCCGGCCCCTGCCCCTACCAGAACCCCCCAGACCCGCAGAGGAGTTGAGGCTAACGGCGGTAGCTGCCAGCTGCTCGCCTGCCCGTTGACCCTGGAGCTAGTTTGTGCAGAGCTCCGCGGCGCTACCGTCTTATTTCTGAGCAGGCTTCCTTCCCCGGGCGGTGTGGTCCCTCCCGGCGCCGTGATCCAGCCGATCGTCCGCGGCGTTGTGGTTTCTCGTCGGTCTGTTGTGCTCCTGCTCACCGTTCAAGCAGGATTCTCCAGCGGAACAAAAAAGGCCAACCCCTCACCCCCGAAACCCGAAACTTCTTCTCTGCCATTAAAAAGTGCAAATGGACTGTTGACGAACTTACTGTCACACCCCAGAGGCCGAACGAGGAACTGCACTGCAGATATGCACATACCAGAATACTACAGTTAAGAAGTACACAAGTACTGTTGTTCAGTACATTTGTAAGGGCGCTTGTACTGGGGTATTTTTAATCCCCCACACTTTTAACATTTTTTAAGAACAAAAAGTTATGAAATACTGAAATATTGTCATGAATTATTAACCACAGAGAAGAATACAGGGGTTTAATTCAGCAGCTGTATCCCATTTTAGCCATTACTAGACTTTTTTTCTTTGCTATAATTTTCACTTTCGAAAGTTGCAGTTTATGTTGCACATGTGAAATGAGTTGGCCATGCCTATTTTCTTCTCTTAGAAAGTTTAGTTTCACTGGAGTGCGAAGCGTAGCCCACTGGTAGAATTTAAAGTGGTATTTCTACTTCTAGCAAAGTACTTTTTCAAGCAGGTACTTGGACTTTTACTTCTGTATTTAATTTTTTGTACTTCTGCCACCTCTGGACCTAAGAGTACTAAAAACACTACTACACTACTTCTACTGAAGTAGCAGCAATACCACAATTTATAAAGTATCTGTTACAAGTAAAAGTAATTCAAATGGTAGTTGTAATAGTAAAATAGATTATAGATAGAGCTTAATTAATCTATTATCTCTATTGTCTTATTACTTACTATTAGACCTGCATAGAGTTTAGCCCTTTAGGTAGTAGGGCTGACAAGAATTATCTTTCTCAATGACAAAACATTTATGTGCAAATATCTGTGAATCTGTGTGTATAGATTGATGTAGTTTTATTATAACATTTGACCTGTTTTTGCTTGCATTCCTTAGGCCTTAAAAAAATTCATGCATACTTTTCTTAATGCATCTCAAATGGCCTTCAACTCAAGATGATTTTTATTAACTTCACATAAAGCACTGTGAAATTCAATGTGCATTAGAAGGTGATCTTTTAATTGCCAGAATAGAAAAGGAGAAACAAAGAAGAAAAACCTGCTCTAGTGTTCGTATGTGCTTGACAATTTTTTAAATTGACATATTGTGAATATCTATGGCCGCAGCTAAAGGTGGAGCTATTATGTTTTGGAAGATTAATCTAAATCTGAAAAGCATTTATTAACTCAGCAAAGTAATTGTAGCGCAGTCGCACCTTTGAAATGTGGTTGAGTAAAAGTATTATAGTATCACAAAATGGAAATATTTAAGTACAAATACCTTAAAACTGTAATTAAGCGTGATACTTGAATAAACGTAAATAGTTACTTTCCATCACATCACAATTGTATAATTTAATAAACAATGAAATTAATAATAAATTTCAACAAACAAAATATATGACCATAAAGGTGTGAAACATTTTAGCAGGTTGGTATCTCTTTAGTATGTTTTTCAATTCTATATGTAATATGTATATGAAATATTTAAATAAACATTATATAAATATATATATATATATATATATATATATAAATAATATATTAAATTGTTATCTTTATTCTTGTAGTGGATCCAAACACTTAACTTAAAAGTTAAAATGTTTTTTTCAGGCAGTATCTTTTTTGTGACAATGAAGTTTGTAGATGTCTAACGTAGGATATTTATTATTGATACATTTGCATTGTCTTTTGCTTAATGATATCAGATATTTGCATATTTTGCTTGTTTATAGTCAAGTAAAAGGCCATCTACCACTCATGTGGGGCACCAGATAACTTCTAACAACTTCTTGGCTGTTTGTTTTGTGTATGTTGTATTTCTGGACAGTTCTTACAATTTCTATGATTGTTGTTAGTCTCTTTGAATCTCTCTGGCAAATTTCTTCCTCTTGAGGTTGTGAAAGATCATAGGTCTACATTTAATTTGGTGAACCATGCAGCAACACTGAATGTCTTTTCTGTGAACTATATTTTCTATGATGAATTATGAATAATAACACATGTTTTATATTAAATTGATAGCTGTGAAGAAAAAGATATTTCACTTTGTTTAGGTGAATTAAATATAATCTAGTTCTTGTCTCGCTACTGAAGTCCATCCACATATTTTGAAAGTCTACCACTCTCTGACAGGAAGTCGTCATCACGTCGGGACGTCACTTGACTCCGATGCGGAAGAGGTCGTCATCGTAAAAGCGGTGAGTTGGAAGGTCTGTAAAATATGATAAAATTACAATAATGTTGGGACTGGAAATGTGTGCGGTTCAATATTTTCAATGAATGACGCAGTTGTCATTAAGAGTAGATGTTTTCTGGAGCATATGTGGTTATATTTGTGCTTTTTTAGCCTCATGCTCACAGCTACATGTCTCGTAAGCCAAGCTGGATGTTAACGGAGAAAACAATCACTGTCTGCATGTAAAATGAAATATCTTTGAATGACAGGATAATCAGATTCAGTTAATTAATTACTATATTTACTGCTTCTATCAAGTGTAGCGTGCACTGTGTAAGGTTGACATTCACAAATCTTATTAAAACCATTGAATCACCTGTTTTCAGACGGTTTAAAGCCTGAAAATGTCGTGGATAAGGGAAGGTGACTTAAACCTGCTGCAAAAGATTTCAGCCAATGTCCTAAAGGTAATCCTCAATCTGTGTATTATTATATACTCTTCTAGCTAGTTTCAGCTTATCTGTCATTTGTGTCAAAAGAAGAAATGACCAAGTGAGGTAGGAAAATCCCACAAAGTCTGTAAATATCACTTAGCCTAGTTCTGGTGGTATTTTCAGAAACCAAAGTCTCATGATGAAAAAAAAATTCACTTGTGCAATTCACTGCACAGCAGGCCTAAAAAGGATTGGGTACTAATTTCTCATGTTGTGCCACTATTTCTTAAGACAAACAAAGACGCTAGTGAGAAATTAAATCTCCTTGTTCACTCTGTACAGCCTTCAGTAAAATAGAGTAGTTATTAGTATCAGTTATACTTTTATGTAATTTACTGTATGTTACATTGTATTATTTTATACTTATCAGCTTATGTGTTAGATATATTTTAACAGACAAAACAAGCAATAATTTCTGTCTCCCTGCTTATAAAACATACTGTGCTGCAGACTTATTCATCAAAATAAGTGGAAGAGTTCTTGAAATTGCAAAGTGTTAACTCTCTGTTATTCAAAGTTTAGACAGTTTGGACTGACAAAAGTTTGGACAAATACATAATTGTGCAAATAAAACTAGTTTTGGCTTGAAATGTTATTGCACTACTGCTTTTTCATTTGATAAAATATAGTATACAATAGCTTTGTTCTAAAATATGTTTAACTCTGTAAATTGGATGTAGTGGTAGTATATGAAAGGCTACACTAATTCCCCCAAAACCAATCAGTTACCAATGTAGGACTACAGCTAAGAATTATTCTTATTATTGATTAAAATGTGTATTGTTTATTTTTCCATAACAAAGTAACAATTACATATTTTTTGTTATAGAAAATACAACTATATACCCACATATCTGTGCACCCATTGATTGATGTCTTTAAATTGGTTGTTGTAGTAGAAAATGCAGAATCTCCAGTCCAAATAAACTTCTATTACCATTTTGAAAAAAAGCTTTCAGCTGTATGTCATGATCTTCATGAGTCAGTGGAGTTTGAAATTTTAGGAAATAAACTAGTACGTGGGTTTGTTAAGACTTTTGTCAGACTCATTTTTAAAACTGGATACTCAACAAGTATTCAATATTGCAGAAGATAGAATTTGTATTTTAAATCACTTTAAAAATGATTTTATCGGCTTTCTTACTTCTAAGATATTGACAGCTCCTCAGCACTGCATAGTAACCTTGTATGATGTTTCGTTCAGTGCACTCACGTTTTTTTGTCTCCCCTGATCTGCATGGTGTCTCTCAGGCAGGACCCATGCCTAAACATGTGGCCTTCATCATGGATGGTAACCGTCGCTTTGCACGTAAGAAAAGGATGGAGCGTCAGGAGGGGCACATGCAGGGCTTCGACAAGCTGGCAGAGGTGAGCTTACTTTGGAACTAAAACTTCTTGTTTCTCCAAACACCTCATCGGGGCATTAAAATGTGCAAATCCTTGTCCTTTACAAATCAGACACTACTTTGGTGTAAGCACCTGAGCATCCAAGAGGTTACAGTGTACGCCTTCAGCATTGAGAACTTCAAGCGCACTAAAGACGAAGTGGATGGGCTGATAGAGCTGGCAAGGCAGAAATTTGAGAGACTGTTGGATGAACGGTGAGTTTCAACATAATGATTTAAAATCTGTTTTTGCTTTGCTGTTGCTCAAGTCATGTTGTGTACATCATTTGATTCAGTTTCCTTAAAGTCAAGAGGAACCAAGTGCAGCGATCATTTAATGCTGTTAAAATAGAGGATCCTCTGCAAACTTAATCAAACCACCTGTTAAATGCAGCCAGCCAATGGGAGCACAGTTGTTTTTATGTTCTCCTTAAAAGTTCAATCAGCTCACTATTGATGTTTTAAAGTTTTCACTCAATTGAACCTGAGACAGAAAACACCTGTTGCTGCACTATAGCCACTGAGTAAAATATGTTAGCCTGGTGCCTGGATGGCCACAAGGCAAAAAAAGCTTGGATCCAGTTCAATTTAATTTCTATTACACCAAAACACAAATCACCTCAAGGTCATAGTAAGGTAAAGACCTTACTAAATATAGCACAAACTCTAGCCCAGTCTAAACAGCAAAAACTGACGCTAACAGAAGAAACTATTCAGAACATATTTTGACTTGTGCAAGTACAAATGTCAGCATTGGGAGGAATCCTCTTGTTATAACCATATAAAGGTTAAAAGATACTGTATGTTGGTTGGGGCAGATGTGCTTGAATGACCAGAGTAACCTGTTAGGATCAGCTTTGGTGCTCACTCCACCTCATCTCTGCTTCTACCACCCATTATTAACTAATTAATTATTACTTAATCCCTTTCCCTGCTGGATCCAATCACAACTGTCATTGGCCGAGAGGCGGGGTGCACCCTAAACAGGTCACCAGTCTATGTCAGCACAAACATACAGAAACAGACCTTCTCTGCTCTACAATTACAAATGTAATTTAAAAAATATCACACTGGGTTGACACGTTAATATGTTTAATAGCAAAAATGTTTTATGCAACTACACTACTTGTCGATCAAGATGTCTAGCTGCTGCCTTCAAGAGGATAGTTTATGATGGTGAGTGGTTAGTTTGTTTTGACACCTGTCTAACCACCTGAAAAGAAGCCAGTGGACAGTTTGAACCATGCTAACCAATTATACAGTAACAGTATAAATTCCTGTGTGCAGGTGCGAAATGCAGACAGACATGTTAAACAATTGTGTATACATTCAGTAGTCATCCTGTCTTTCCTGTTCTTTTTCATGCTTTATTATTTTTTTTCTTCTCTTCTAAATGTCTTTCCTTTGTCTCCTTCTGTAGGGAAAATCTGGAGAAGCATGGTGTGTGTATCCGGGTGCTGGGTGACTTGAATATGCTTCCACTTGACCTTCAGCAGCTGATTGCTAAAGCTGTGATCACAACCAGGGCTCACAATAAGTATGCTTCTGCTCAACTTTACCACTTCAAATCTAACATGAACATTTTATGTAATATACATTAAAAATAACCTAAATTATGCACATACTTATTTTGCAGATGTTTCTTGAATGTGTGTTTTTCCTACACGTCAAGATATGAAATCACTAATGCAGTCAGAGAAATGGCTTGGGGGGTGGAGCAGGGTCTAATCAAAGCAAGGTAAACAACAGCCAAGGCAACATGGAGTTAAATTGTCAATATGTTTTTTATAATTTGACAGAAAATATGAAAACATAACTAATGCTTCAACAACCTGTGTGTGTTTATTTCTCTGGTACTCAGTGATGTTTCAGAGGCATTGCTAAGTGAGTGTCTGTACAGCAACAACTCTCCCAATCCGGATCTGCTTATCCGCACCTCTGGAGAGATACGACTCAGCGACTTCCTTCTTTGGCAGGTAAGGGTGAGAATGATTGTATGAAAAATGTATGATTGACTGCATTAACCTAACAGACTACATTTTTTAAATAATCTGAAACGTAAAAGCATCACATAGCAAAACACTTTACACATTCTCCCCTGAGACTGAGATATTGATGGGTTTTTTTTTATCGTGCATCCTGCAGACGTCCCACTCCTGTCTGGTATTTCAGTCAGTTCTCTGGCCGGAGTACTCTTTCTGGAACCTTTGTGAAGCCATTGTCCAGTATCAGTTAAACCACAAATCCATTCAGGTAAGGCTTTTATTTATTTGTTGTCAGCAATATTGGATTTGGCACTGAAACGGTTGATGAATCATGATCAACAGGGAGTTGATGATGATTTTGTTCCACAGCCAAAAGTATTGATTCAACTCATCTAAGCCTGTAGTGGTGTAAAGCACATTCTCTTTTCAGTTGGTGTAGGTGTCGTCAGTCCAGTTTCTCTGGGTTTGTTATATGCCAACACATATACAGTAAACAGCATGTGATTTTTTTTTTGTCCTTGCCACATTTAGAAAATTTGCATTGTTTACAGGTGGTGCACTAGAAACCTGAGATGCTTGTAAAAAAGTTGACGCTCTGTCTGACCTCCTCAGTTCATCAAGTGGCTATATCTTATATCCTGTGCCCCATGGTTCTAATTGGTATTCAATCTAACATGACTAAGTTCTGTTACTGTCTTCATAAAAAAAAAATGCCTTTGAAATTTTGGCTGTGTCACTTGAAAGCACTGACAATTTTTTTATTTATTTGTTTTTTTTGGTGGGTGAAGAAAACAAAATCACAAGAACAGATTCCAAATGCTGCCCAACATTTTTAAATTTAATTCATCAAGTTAAAACTAACTGGTCACAGATACATTTGTCAACGCGACTGAAAAATACCTGATGTTTATACTAATTTAGTTATTCTGCTGCAAAATATCATCAAAATGTGCTGTTAGAAACCAGCAGAACGATCATAACCTCATCACCTAATTATTAGGACATGAGCTTTTGAGTAAAGAACAGATTTACAAATCCTGAATGACATTTTACTTATTTTTTTGCGAGTATTACTTGGAAAAGTAAAACTTGTGCCTGCGATCTGTTGCTTAAAGCTCAATGTCTGAGTGTTATAATTTCATTATACATTGACAGGATTGTGACAAAAAGAAACGAAAGAAGTTCCTGCTTCATAGTTTAATTTATGTTGTATTTCAGAAAGCCAGAGACCTCCATCGAGAGCACCAGGCCTTACAGCAGTTCGAGGCAGATCGTGCCTGTGTAGCAGAACTTCTGCAGCATCATGGGAATGGGAAGCCTGTCGACGCCCAGAGACGACAGGAGGCACTGCTGCATTATACTGCCTGCAGAGAAGAACGCACTCAAGATTTCCTACAAGCACTGAAGCACAAGAGAGACTCTTTCTTTGATGACTTATGCAGCGAAGCAGTGTTAACCTAAGAATACTCTGTGGAACAAACCCACATATTGAATTGGGGATGAAACCTCTCCTGTCCTCTTCCCAAAAGGGCTTCTGTGGAAAAGGGAAGAGTGAACTTTAATTGGGAATGGTTTCATTCTGTTGCTGATTTGTACACGATGAGAGGCCAATTTTACCCCTATGGGGCTGTAGAATATTTGTGATATTTATGATTGTAGAATAAAAATTCTAATACTAACATCTGGTCAAGATGTAGTTAAATAACTGTGTAAACTGTATGTCACATGCATGCATTTGCTTGGAAGGTCATGTTGTACAAGTGAAACCTAGTGGTCCATTGTTTTGGAAATTGTTCCAAAGGAGTCACCCAGAGTAAGATGAATCAGTGCAGTTTGTTGAAGCCCAAAGAAAGTGGTGTTTGTTGAGTTTGTTGAGTGTGATATTAATGAACTAACTAGATTTTGACCAGCTTTCATAAACAGAATAAAGTGATTACTGTATGTTAGATATGACTACATGATTTGCGACTCACTTCTTTGTACCTACATTGCCTTAGTTTTAGTGTCTATAGTCTAAACTTGAGTAATAGAAAAACATCAGGTACACTACTTAAATGCTACTACTTCTGTTACTTTTACTCAATTTATAAGCTGTTTTATACTCCACCAGCTTTTCAGTTAGAAATGTTATACTTTTTAAATGATTATTTGTGATTTGATTCTATTAAACATTCATAGTTGATACATAATGGGCTCATAAAATATTACATATTATAATATATTATATTGAGATTATAAAATAAGAAGCATTTTCACACACGCTACTACAGTAGTAACGGTTTGCACTCACGAAGAAAGCAAAAATAATTCAAGAACGAATTAGTGTAATAATACAACACACGTAGGGGATAATTTCCTGCATGTGCTATTTTTGTTATGATAAGACTCTTGTACCTTTACTGTAATAAAATTTTCAATATAGGGCATGTAAGAAGTCGTGGAAAGTGACCTTTTTTTGTTTAATGGTAAATGGTCTGCACTTATATAGCGCTTTTCTACCTAGCTGGTACTCAAAGCGCTTTACACTGCTTCTCATTCACCCATTCACACACACATTCACACACCGATGGCAGAGCTGCTATGCAGCTGACCTGACTCACCGGGGGCAACTAGGGGTTCAGTATCTTGCCCAAGGACACTTTGGCATGTGACGTGGCAGCCGGGAATCGAACCACCAATCCTGCGATTGGCAGTCAACTGCTCTACCTATTGAGCCACAGCCACCCCAAATCTTGCATTAAGTACATATTAGGAAAACTCCCTTTAGGCACTTTACCTACGTTTTTTTCTTGTATTGCTATTACTCCTCTGCATGATTTGACAATTTTAATTACTATTGACTTGACAGACATTTACAGCGCACTCATAAACACATGATGGGACATAGAGTGGGGCACAAAATAGTTACAATAAACTATAAAAGTCAAAAAACTGTAATAACCCAGCAATGAAACAGTTATAGCATGATACACACCTGATGGGGCCATATTAGTGCATGTGATAACTCAAGTGCATGTTATCGATAGGACTACATTCACTGCACATTGCTGCTGTATAAGTGTTACTTATAAAGGAGTATTTTGCTGTTTCACTTAAATAATTTAACAAAAGGGTAAAATAATAAACCCCACATTGCCACATTGCCTTTTCCTGTGCAGCGCCCCCATGCGGGACTGATGGGTGCTGTTTTATCGGCCTCCTGCCACTTTAACAAATGGGCGGTGCCTGTCGCCACGTGACACGCCAGCAGCCAATGGCCGACGTGGAAACAGTGAACCGGTTCAGACCGGTCTCGTTCTTATATTTCACTCTATAAACTACAAAAACATTCGTTTGCATTTATACATTCGCCATTTTCCTCAGCGACCGATCGGCGCACGTCTGTCATCTCTCCGGGAAAAGAGTCCGTCTAAACGGTGATATTTTTGTGAATTTTTCCGTGCAGCCGCCAGTAGCAACATGGCTAAATCGAAGGTAAGGTGTTTTATTCTATCTTTTAGTGCAACTCCGTGCGTTTGCTTCGCGCGAAGTCGAGGATGAACGTCGGGGCTGTGTTTGATATTGGTGCATCAGGCGAACGTCATCACCGCTAGCAAACGTTACAGCAATGGCGGTCGGATGAGAAAACCTGCCCAGGCTGCCCCCCGGTCGTCGAAAACAAGCATTCGTATTTTTATTTGTGTGCCTTCGCTCGCACGGTTAAATACAGCTACTTGTAGTCGACTTAAAGTGCGACACGATGACAGTTTCACGTCCTGCGCAGCCACTGACAGCGCGTTGTGCACGACTTCCAGCAGCGTTTTCTCTCCCTGGCTCGTCGTGTGCAGGGGAAATGTTGACAGCCTCCATGCAACAACAAACTTTCGAGACGTGCAGCGAATGTGTGACCACCATATGCCAATTAGGTTTCATAACTTGTTGTTGAAATTGACTAATGGCGAGCGGTTGACGTGCAATCCGAATAAGTTTAAGCACAACCTGCACAACATTTAAGGAAGGAGTGGGGGAGGGGACGTTGCTGTTTTATTTTTTTTTATTTTTTTTACTCAATGTTTTGAATATGAGAAGTCAAGCTTGTCGGTGCATGTTGATTTAAAACAGGTCTTTCCTTTCGTGTGCCTGTTTGAATTTAATGCATTGGCCTCAAATATCAAACATGTTTGTGCACCCGCACTTTTTATTAAATGCAAATATTAAACGTTTATATTAATAAGTGCTAAAAAATGAAATACTCTATAAGGTTTTTTTTTTTTGTGGCTAGACGATTGTGCACCTGCGTCTTGCATTTTTTTTAAAAACTGCACATTTACCGTGAGTATCAACAAATGCAAACGGTACCAAAACAAAATCTCGACGTAGATGTAGTTTTGATTTGTTTGCAGCCTCTGCCTGGCTGCGTTAATGATATGTTGGCAGCTGCAGATTAGTAAAGTAGTAATCTTATCCGTTTGCCAACAGCTGTCTGTCGGCGCGCACTGATACAAAACAAAGGAAGCTGTCAAGGCGCCAAAGCGGTGTCATGGTGACAGCATCGAGCAAATTTGAATTCAAATATGCGCGGGAACTGCTTTGTGCGCAATTCTGTCAAATTATCTTTTTTTTTTATTTGTTTGTTTATTTTTTTAAAGTTTAGTTTTCCGTCTTTACAATCGTGTGTCTGCGGAAATATTAAAATATGATTGTTTTTGAGTTGTAATTAATATTTGCATTTTTTTTCTTTTGTCGTTTCAGCAATCTGTCCCGGCTGGGGTTTGTACTTTTTTTTTTGTTTGTTTTTGTTTCCAAAAATTTTTATATTGCAACTTTGTAATTGAGAGAATATTGTAGCCCTTATTTTATAGGAAGTATTTTAGATGTTTTTGAATGTTTCCGGTAGCTTAAGCTCCTCTTTGAACTTAAATTTTGCTAGTTTTAAGTATCAACTCGTTAAAAAGGCCACATCGGAGTTGTATGTGTGATAAGTTTCTTTCTCTCTTCTTTTTATAGCAAAGAAGAACTTCCCCACGGCTGGCCCTGGTAAGTCGCTCAACCAACAAAATAATACGATTATTCTTGCTTCTCATTTACAAGTTCTGATGAATAATTTATAGCTGTAAATTAAAACATGCAACATGCTGTTTTTAAATTGCACCTACTTTGTTTGTTTTTTTTTCCCTCCTAAAATGCGGAAGTAATAAACCTACTACTGGTGTTTTGTGGTTACCGTTCTAAGCAGTGATTATTAACTCTTAACATGCTCACTGCCACTAGCTGTTATTTTTCTGTCCTCTATTTTTACTTAATTTAATTATTTTTGTTTTGCAGAAGCCTAAAGCTGCACCTGTGGAGGCCAAGAAGAAAGCTGTTGCAAAAGTATGAAACTGATTAATAACCCTAGCTCATCTCAGTAGAGCTGTGAAACTGGTTCATGTCCTTGAAAGGGAAATAAAGTTTGCTCTAGTTCAGAAACATTTTAGATGTTTTTCAGACTTGATTTTATTCATTATTTCTAAACATGTGTTAATTTGTTAGTAATCAGTTGTCACATTATTTTGTAGAAGGCACCCAAAGCAAAGAAGGCCAAGCCAGCTGAGAATGGAAACACCAAGGCTGAGGTTTGTTTCTTTAGAAGAGAAAGCTCCCACTGCAACGTACACACAGCTGCATTGTTTATCTATAAAAAGAAAATTCATATTGTACGCCAAGTAGTCAAGTAGCTAAACTGAATGTTTGGAGTGTGACTTCTTTGCAAGAAGAAGTGCAGATATAATTTTGCAGAATATGCATCTGTATTGTTAAAGGAAAGTGTAGGAATATCTGCAAGATAAATCAATAAAAGGGAAGTTGATTATTCTCATTGATACATTTTGAGCAGTGTTTTCTAAATCAGAAGTAGTGATTTCTTGGTGCAGTCAACTTCTCTCTGGGAGGCAAAACATGATCCAAATGCTCTCTGACTTGATGAAACTTAGATGCATCCTGCTGTATGTTAAATAGAGTGAAGTAGAGGAAAACCTACTGTAATCATGGTTATAGTGGAGGATAATTTACTGTCATGTAACATTACCGTTTGTTTTCTGTACCCAGGAGCCAAAGGCTGAAGCCACCGAAGCCAAATGAATAACGGTTGATGTGCTAACTCTGTGTACTTGGTGATTGTACAGTTTTAAATAAGTATTTTTTACCAAGTTTTATATTACAAATGTCATTTATAGGTTTGTATTGGGCTTGCACTTGATGTAACAACTTTGTTTTTCACATATCCATTTTATATCCATTTTAAAACGATTACCGTCCGTATCTTGTAGCTGTGGCATTTTTAGATTGTCTAATCCTGTTTTTTGTTTTGTTTGTTTTTTTTATTGTACTGCTGAGTAATAGATATTTTCCAAAACGTTGGATTATAAATCTAATTTTAAACATAAAGGCAGCTAAGGTATATTGTTAAATTTAAAAATTGCCTTTTATCTCCTTGTATTTTTAATGTTGAGCTAAAAAAAATAATTGTTTTGAAACACTGTCAACATGAAATCTAGTCAGTGAAAATGCCACAGAAAAATACTGTTATTGGGTCAAAGGTCCCCCCCACCCCCACCCTAAAAAAAAAAAAAAAATGTATGATGTGAATCTAGTCATCTGATAAAAAGTTTTAAGTTATGTTTCTGTTAGGGGGAAAAGCAAGGTTTTCTGATTTCAGTGGTTGATCTAAATGTTCTTGAATAAAAATTTTCAAAATGTCTTTTGGTGTTAATTCATGAGACGACTTAAAGAGTTGTCTATTAAGTATTATAAGTATTATAATACTATATGTATTACAGAGCCCCAAGGGGACATTTACCTCTGGAATGTGGAGTTAAAGGTGAAGTAGAAGGAATGCTCAAGTAGAGTGGACCCTCAAACCTGCTATGCTATCTTCAGTTTCAAAATACATGAGTTTTTTGCCTTTAAATGAAAAATAAAAACTAATATTTAGGTCTTTTATGCAGAGAAAGTATTAGTACAACTATTTGAAAAACCCTATTACAAGTAAAAGTGCTGCATTCAGAGTTTTACTAAGGAAAGGGACCCCAGAATTTCAAAAATCTACATTACTTAAAGTATTCAAAGTAAACAGACTCCTGGAAAAACAGCGTGATCTAATGTAACATCACCTACTGAATGGAATAAAGTAAGCAGGATCTTAATGTCAAAATCATATGTAACTAAACTATTTCTAGCTTATATTAAAGTTGTTGAGTCCTAAATTAGATTATTTGTTTTTAATACTTGAATGTAAGCCAATATTACTTCAGCCTGTTCTGACTGAAAACCACTTCGAGTTGGGTTACAGTGCTGGAAGCTTTTAGAAATAAGCGTGACAATATACAGTAACTATAACATGTACAAAATAATGGCTCACTGTTTTAGAATAAAAGATTACACCCTATTGTTGAATAAATACCAATCTCGACACATTTTGTTAAAAGAGGCTGAAATTATTTAACTGTAATAGCAGAGTTAAACATAAAATAAAGAATTTTACAGTCTGCTGTAAAATCCTGATTAAAGTCTACTTTTACAAAAGGTTAGTGGGAACTATTTTTCTCTTTCTGCAACTGTACAATATTTACAGTATTTTAAAATAACAAATATAAATTGTTGCACAAAAGTAGAATCTCTTTTTTCTGGGATAGTGAAGAGGATAGGATTGAAATATGACTACAATATACATTGCTACCTCTAAACCACGCTTGCACTTCAGTGTGTATACTCTGTGGTACCAGTAGAGAGCAGTACCACATTACTACAGAGACATGAGAGATGACACTTGACTTTGTTCCAGCTTGGGGGGGAAACTCGGTCAAATATGACGCGTTTTATTATGAAACACGTCAGTGAAGATGCTGCTGTTCTCAGTGTTATTTGATGTATTATTTATCCTTTGATCTGTCGCAGAGATGGAACAGCTATGTTCAAGTAAAACAGTGTTTCACATACTTTATTTAAACATACAGTCAGTGGCCATTTTGCAGCTCTGCTCTTTCTTTTTACCGAAACTGTCAGGAAGGTGATAAGTCTACTGAATGTTTATTATTGAGGTCATAGTGGGTGGTGGAGTCGAACTGGAGGGCATAAGGTGTTTGTAAAGTTTTGGCCAAAACATCAAACGCCTCTTAACCTCTGTGCATTTAGGACATTATTCCAGCTCTATCAGATAGAACAGGAGCAAATGGAGTTTACCCAGCTGTCATGACCATGTTTTTATTTTAACATTTAAGGATTTCTCACCAGTAAATGTTGGCGAAATTAGTTTTTGTTAAGACGTGTTGAAATATATGATACATTAGGACTAAGTGGGGGATAAATCATCACCACAGGACACCAGAATCAAGCATCTCCCAGGCTTTTTACACACAAAGCAAAATGTGAGGGGACTTCATTAGTCCTGGGTGAAGTGAACAGTATCCAGGATAATGTCTTGCAGGTTAAATGGAACCAACCTACACATTGATTTGTTTTATCCATGTTTTGGACCACAGCACATCCCTCTGTGAAGTCCACTCATGTTTATGGTGTTTAACACATGTCCCAGCACATGTGAGCAGAAAAAAATGGGAGAGCTCATTTCTTCCACATGTGGGGGTGGATGTGACACACGTGCACGGAGGCATGTTGAAGTGCTGTAGGTGCCCCACCCCCACTGCCCCCATCCCCCGTCCATACACCAACATGTCCCGGCGTCCTATAAAGACTTCCTATAGACCGGGACTCGGTGTGAACACTCAGCACCACCACCGCAGCAGCAGGTAAGAGCTCAGACTTTCACTTTTTCACTGTGACAACGAAAAGTAAAGAAGTGAGCTGGAAGAAAACTGTTTTACAACAACCGGGTTGAAAACATAAGTTGACGTGGTTTGTTTTTCTACTTGTTCATTCTCCACCTAAAAGTTTGTTGGTGTTGTTTTTAAATGTCGACAGTGTGTCTGCAGTCATGTGGTTAAAAAAAGCTTCTTTATTGCAGAGTTTATAAAATAAATAAACAATCAAAACACGCTAAAACTGTTGGATGTGTATACATAACTCCATGTAGGTGTATGGAGTTGTTTTTGGATCAAAATAAATGAGGAAATAATCAGGAAATGGATAAATAATCAGCCCACGTGGTTTTTGAAATGGTAGAATTTAAAGGGCAGATCATCCCTGAACTGAAACCTCATAGAAAAAGTCACTAATTAAATAATTACATCAATTAACCTTAGTCCAAACTAATCAGTGTGTGTCTGGGTCATTTTAATTCTAACTTAAATCAAATATTAGAAATATAGTAGTTTTGTTTGTTTGTTTTTCATATAGTTAATCTACCTTTTTGCTGAGTCAAACTGATTTAAACTTTTTTTGTTCCCACCAAACTGAAATTAGGTTTTATTCAAATACATTTAGAGATTTTTCTATTAACAATTGCAAAGCTGCAAAAATATTGCATGTTTTGTTGCATTTGCATCTAAAGATGGTGCAACATGAGACTTAAATGCTTTATGTTTTGGCAGCCAGTTCCTTTGTTACCAGCTGGTGCTGTCTGACCTTAGGGTCCTTCTGCACATTACATGTTCTCTGTACATTTTGTACCCTAGTGGTGTAGCTGTCCCACTGGAAAGCTCACCAGCCCCCTCATTGAAAGGCGTTTCTTTGTGAAAAGATGGCTGCTGTGCCGTTCAGTTAACATTTAAGGTGACCCATAAAGCCAATAATGTCAACTTCCTTTTACTGTTAGGTCAGTTGTTGTCATTTGCATATTAAAGCTTTCATTTGCAGTTCGTCTCTCTCCTTAATTAGTTTTGCACTCACACGTCGACTCGTAGCTGGCTTTTTCTAATCAGTGAGTAAATGGTTTATCTAAATGTTAATGACAAAATTGAAATCTGCCTAACTAAACATCTCAAAGCTTCTGCGTTGCTGTTCAAACTGAAACTTTTTTAGTTTTTGTGCCATAATGGTTTCTTCACTGCCAAAAATGGAGGCCACGCCTTGAGTTACTATTCTCTTAAATTGTCCCTCTTATAGCTTAAAGAAAATTGGTTTGTTCCCCTCATTTTAAACAGATCAGCTACTCTGATAATTGTCTAAAGAGATGTAGTTGGCAGTCAGACTCAGAGCAAGAGCTAATCCATGCATATAGTCCAGTTGTGGACAGCCTAACGTCGGTGGTGCTTAGACAGAGGGTGTTTCTTTTGAGCTACTGTTGACTCCTGACTGGAGCTTTTTACTAGAAGCACTGTAGCTACTGGTGCAGGAGCCGAGACAAAAGGCGAAGGCTGCAGAAGGCCGTAAAAAGTGTCAGGAGAAGGTGGGACCAATAGAGCAAGGGCAGCGGCTGATTGGCTATTTGGAAGTGCACAACGTTTCCAGTACAGTTTTATGGGGATAGTGCACGTGACTGATGGTGAAGAGAAAGATGTTGGTGTCATAGGTGTTGTGTAGTAAATTAACTACAGGTGACCAGGTCACCTCTGTGGGGTTGTCGGGTTTTCTGTATAATTCTGTATACAGTGACATTTTGTAAGTTATTAAATCTTAAACACTGTAAAGTGCCTTGAGATGATTTCTCAATCACTGGTGTGATTTGGTGATATACAAATAAAATTGAGCTGAATTCTGTGAACCACCAGAGTGATTGGTTTAAATGCATGTTTACTGTGTGGGTTACCTGAACTGACGTGCAGGGTCAAGAATTCAAACTATTTGTAGCATCTGCAAAGTCAACTAATTAACAGACAGAGATAACGGGACAGAGCCGTTGATGGTTCCTGTATCTGCTGTTGCTGCAGTGTTATCAGTACGATCACTGAACCCAGTCTGTGATGAATTTCAGATGGCTTCTATTTATATATATCAATCAAATGCAGGTTGTTACAGAAACAAAACAAAATTTCTATTTTGTACAGCCAACCAGGTTCATCTTCACCTACTGTCTATCATTGGGAACTCCTGTAAGCGTTTTATTATTTATTTATTTTTTTCCCCCTTGACAAACACAGAAATGCAGGTTAAATCTTTGACACGTTCAATAATCTTTAATGATTATCTGCACTAAATATAACATCAGTTTAAAAACTACTTGTATAAGACTGTTGCATCTGCTGTGGACTTGCAGGGAATCATGTACCAACCTTTGACTTAATCTCATAATTGCAGTTTTGCATGCTTTCAGTTATGAGTCTTCTGTGCCAATAACTTGTTTTCGGGTAGAGAATAAACTCTTTATCGTGGATTAGATGCCAACATGAGACCGCATTTTATAGAATTCAGACTAAATTGTTGTGATATTTTATTCAAGGTGTGACTTGTGTGTTTCCATAGACCCCATGTTAAACCCCTGAAAACTCAAATTGCATGATGTAAACATTGGCTGTGTCACTCAAAGAACTGTTTGTTCATTGAAATGGAAACCGGTTATATAACAGACAACGGAGTGGCTGGAACACCACTGAAGTAAAGGTTAATAAAAGAGGAGCCTATCATCCCATGTTCCTCAGGTTCTTGTCCGACAGACCCCAGGACGGCCTGTCATTTAATTTCTGCCCCAGTCTGAGATTAAATGAGCACATCATGCTGGTTATGTAATCCTATACGTGACGCGCTCTGAGGTCATAGTCGTGCTGTGTTGTTTAGTTTGTATTATTCCAGGTTTACTCCTTATTGACCAAAATGAGAAAATCATATCTGACAGTTGAGAAAGGTTTTTGTTTTATTTTTCTGGATGGATGTAAGAAGGGCTGTGTTTGGAAAAGCGACCCACTGAGAGTAATGTGTTTCGACAGTGGGTGTGTTCTGTGGCAAGCTGCAGATCTGGTTGGATGAGAGCTAGCGTTATAAAAAGGTGGGGCTCAGAGCGCAAGCTATGTTGGTAGTTTAGGTTCTTCGCACTTTGGCATCTGTTGAGATATTCGGCGTGGTTGGGAAGCAGAAGGTCCCAGTTTTTATTAATTTTTTTTAGTTGAGGATTCTGAGCTGTGAGTTTTCACAAGGAGCAACCTTTCAAAGCTTGGATTATTATTATTTTTTTCTTTCTCAAAGCGGTATAACTCCAAGCAGGTTGGCACATTAATGGTTCACATTTGTGTCTTTTGTCCTCCACATCCTCCTCCTCACCCCTTCACTCTCCAACGCAATGATCTAAACTCAGCCGATCATCACTTCCTTGAGTTTGTCTTTTAATGCACAACCTGTCTTTATAATGTTGGACTCTCCTGCTGGATTGGATGGACATCCATCCTTCCATCCATGCCTTTGTTTGGTTTTTCTTACTTAAAAGCCAAAACAAAATTTCCGTCATCGCTTTCAAACGGGGTTCCAGATCTGGTTCAAACATTATTATTTAATAGTAGGAGGGGGTTCAGGGGCAAACCAGGCAGAAACTGTGCCAAGTAGGTCTGACTTCTCAGATATAAGCACCTAATGTACATGTCGTGTTTCTCTCTATCATATTTGATCTGTACATTGAAGTTTTGTTCCTTTGTGTTAACTTCAGACTGGAGATGTTCTTTCGTCGTGCGTGGATCAGATGGTTTTGGTTTATTTGTAATGATGTTCTCTTCCTCCTTTGGCAGCAGTGCTTGAAAAAACTTACTGAAAGTCCGAGGGTCTGTAAAAGTAGACTAAAATCTGGATTTGTCTTCCTCAAGACACAGACGAGAAATGATAGACGTGCTTTTATATTTATGTATTTTGGAGGCTAATTGAGATTCGATTTTCCAATTGTAATTCTGTGCTCATCACTACACATTTTTAATATTTTTTTGCTCTGCAGTCACTAAGTGAATTTTCCCCTTAACTTTCAGGTTTGGAGAACCACAGGAGCTCTTCCTCTATTTTGAACTACCTCGTACCACATCAGCAGACATGATCATCAGACTGGGCAGGCTGACACCTGGATACTTCCGCCTCCTTCAGGTACAACAGTCAACAAAGAACTAATCAAATATCATTAGAGTTATTTTAGAGTATTAAAATGTATAAAATCATCTTTTGTGAGGAGCTCCACAGGCTTCGGTTATACCTTTTTAGTAAACTGCGTTTTTGCTGAATATGTCTGTCGGTGTTGGTTACAAAGACGTTAAGACTGGTCCTAATCTGAACTGATGAGTGCCCCGGTGCTGTCCTCTGACCCGTAACCCGCTTTCATCACCAATCTAATTAGGGGTGACACTAATGATGGTGATATCATTTTCTCTGTTTCTTTTGTTCCCCTCGCCGTTGTCATAATCCACTCATCACTAGTGATCCTCCATATGTTTTGTCCATTGTTTGCATTGATTTGAAAACAAAGGCTGTCGCCTCCTTTGGCTTTAAAGTGATTCAGACTTTACAGACTGTTGAAACTGTGACTGTTACATAAGATTTGACACAATGGAGTAAATTTGCTTTGGAGGTTTTACTATTTAAGTAAAATTTTTGCATTATACATACATACATACATTTATGTATAATGCTCTTCTTTAGCTCTGCTCTTTTTTTTCCCTCTCTTTAGTTAGTCCAGTTTAGTCCATAGCCTCTGGAAAGAACACCAATGCTGAAATTACTGTTTTATTAGCGTGAAGTGTCGCTGGTCCTACACGTCACCAGAAGTCCAGTTGTCTGACACAGTGTTCTCTATACTTTGTGTATAATGAAAGGGGTATTTCGGAGTGTGGCAGCTGTGTCGGATGCCTCGCTCTTTGAAACGCTGACATTCCTATGTCACTGCCCCAGCCCCTATAGTGGTCACAAAGAACAAGGAGGAGCTGTACATTTACACACGGGCTGATCTAGTGGAGGCTTGAGCACAGAACATTTTGTTCCCTTTAGCCAACATCTCTCCCTCTCCTAAATGTTTAATCACTGCAAGAAAGCTGTGGAGCTGACGTTGCAGAAGTCTTTTGATGTTTTGTTGAGCTGATGTGAAACACATTCTAACTGGCTCCTGATTCTCTTGTTGTCTGACCTCTGACCTTTTGTGTGTGTGTTTGCCTTTGCAGAGGCAAGTTGCTGGTGAAGTGCAGACGCAGCCACAGGACCGTGCTGTCAACCAGATAGCCATGATGCTGGCCATCATTGGCCTGGGTTTGTCCTACTACAGTGCAAAACAGATGACGGAGAAGGCCCAGCCTGCGCCCTGAAGGGACTCGACCTCTCCGATAGTGGGGAAAATATGGATGAGCCATTGAGAAGTGAAGGAGCTGGATTGAGAAGGAGGCAGTGTAGTCAGGCCTGCACTTTTCTCACCTCACAGTCATAATCACACTCATAAAATGAATTTCCGGGGATCCATCACCCACCATGTGAAGAGGTTTCAGGGCTGCTGCTAAGTGTTTCCTATAATTTCACTCATTGGGACCTTGAGGGTTTGTGGGGATGGTACAAAGATAGCTGTGAATTTGTCTGTCCTAAAAAGGGGTTAAATGATATGAACAGTATACAGACGCCTTTTTATTGGAAGGCTAACTGCAGTTGAGAAGAACTTAACGAAGTGATGTCAAGCCCAGGACAGGGGTGAAAGGTTAAATCTACTCTTCCTAGGTTTCTTCTCATTTTTTTTTTCTTTCATAAAACCTTCCAGAGCTTTCTGAACAGATCGTGACATCAAATGTCTCTGTATACATATACACACAAGATTCAGTGAATATTTGCACAAAACATTTTAAATACTACAATGGATGCAAGAGGACCTAAAATATACTCACTATCTTTTTACATGATGTTTTGTTTTCTGTGATTTTACACTTAACAGGTGTTGGTAAGATGTGAATACTTTCATATGGACCCTGGTTAAGACTTCCTTCCCTTCTTTCACAATCTAATACATGTTAATGCAAAAAGAAAATTGCATGGGTGTGCACACTTTTATTCAGAACAAATTGTCAGTCTGTCTTGTTTTTATTGATGAATGTAAACTTATTTTGTAATTTTAATAAAGCTGTGAATATTTTTGAATGAACTAAAATAAATGTTTAAGAGTGTTGTCTGAACCTTGGCCTAAAGAAATCCTTAAGTTTCTCCGCAATGTGAGAGAGATCAGAGTTTGGCACTAGAAACTGCAGAGCTTCAGTATTTCCTCTACCAGAGACCCTGTGGTGTCATCTGCATGCAACAGGAAGTGGCCAACCTGTTGCGCACGCTATGTCTTGGTTTGAGTGAGCTTGCGTTTTGTCTCACGCCTACTAGCGTGCCATCGATACACGCAAGCCTAAATTTATACTGAACTGGCAAACGGGATGACTGTGCTGTGTGTGAGCAGAAAGCTGGTGCATTAAATTAATTTGAGCATCATTAGCTTTGGTGAAGGAACTTGATGTCAACATGTAAGGAAAAGTTTCCCATCAGCATGTTGTCTTTGGTTTTAAGTCTGTGTGCAATGAGGAAAACAAAGATGGAGGATTCATGACTGATCTTTAGTACTGCACATTATAGACACTTTGTCAAATGTTTATGGTTTATTATTACAAAACGGCCATTTTTCACCTTAAAGAATATATTTTAGAGATGTATATCTCCTCTTTAGCACTCACTATATCAGCCAAACGTGGGAAACCTTGAAATGTGGCATCACACAAAACAAATTTCTTGATGTTTTGGTACATGATTTCCACCTTCTCCTGCTACAGACCGGTTTGTGGCAGATTGTCGTTTGCTTTTCTGCACGTTCTCCCTTTCACTCACAGGGCGTTGAGTTTTGTGCACGCCTGCTCAGAGGCTGATGTGATGCCTTGTGACAAGCTGAGACCTCGTTGGGCGCCACGTGCCCCTCTGCCCACGAAGCAAGCTCCTCCCTATTTCCCTCCCCATCCTCTGTCATCGCACATCACTGGGCAAAAAAATCAGTTTGGCATCTCAGGGATGGTAGGACCAGGACACAGCCTTTAACGAAGGGCGCCTATTGGTTAAACGGGCAATGCGTCACCAAAATCGGCCTGGATTGAGCCACAGAGACAAAGGGATGGGGATAAGGTCATTGGTGGGGAATGTGGATGGGAGGATTGTTATTTGGGATGAGGGTGAGGACGCCATTGTCTGTATTTTATTTTGTTTTACTATTGAAACATTTTTAAGTAAAGCAGTTCAGGGTTATATCGAGGCTGTTTTCACAGTCCAAATGAAGTGAAGTCCTGCAGACAGAACGGCCTTAAGGCAAAGGAAGCTTTTTGTAAAAACACTTACTCAGGAATGGGTGGATTTTAAAGCTGCAGGTGTGAACAAGAGACTCAAACTGGACTGCAAAGCTCATTCTTATGTCATCTTTAATTTTCCAGTCACTGAGTTCATAGTTCCTGAGAACAATTACAGTAAATACACTCAGCTCGTATGTGTAATGATAGGCGGTGTTGCTCCTGTGTGCTTGTGTGTGCATTACATATCCTAGACATACTGTTTATTAATAAAGAAATACCAAGAAGTACTGTATGTTACCACGTTCATGGGATATAAATTGTTTCTAGCTTGTTACATGATAAGTTTTATAGAATGTTTTCAGTAAATTACTGCTGAAAAAGGTCTTGCACATTACATCATAAAATCTATTCAGAGTTGGGTTTAAATTTACCTTTTAGCTTTGAGCATGTGTAATTTAATGCTAAGGGTGACAAGTAAATGAAAACTAAGATGTTTTATTATATTTTATATTATGTAATGATGTTGGATTATATCTCAGCTCTGTTGTCTCTCCACTTGCTCTCCACTGAAATGATGACGAAATGGTACATTACCTGGTTGTGGTACTTTGCCATCATGACCTAAGTCTACCAATAAAGAAAAAGGTTACATACATTTAACAAAGAATCCATGTTTATCTTAAAATGCAAATGTATTTTATTACCCAGTTACTTGGTGAATACCAGGTCCACCAGCTAAACCAGTGGAAACACTGACCAGACCAGAGTTCCATGATAAAACCCAAAACACCAACTATTACCATCACAATACAGAGATACTTATTTGTACTACTGTGTATTCAAGGTCTGAGTTAACACAGAAGAAAAACTAGTTGAGCTTGCTGCAGAGACATCAGAGCAAACAACATATTAGACTCATTAAAGGACACGTGAACAATCTAAGTCTGTGTTGTGCTCAAACAACAACAAGTATTAAGCACAAAATGCTCAGACATGGTCAGGCTGAGGAGATGGCAGCGTGCACGTGCCCAGTTTGAGCACGTGCTGGATAGAGGTTCAGTCTGGGGGGGCCACTGTTGTGACTGGCGTCCAACGTGCAGACTGCAGAGAACACAGTGTCTCCCAGATTTCAGACACCCCTGCCTTGCAGCACAATCAGCAGCATCTGTTTTTATCTGCTGCCTCATGAAACTACAATTTTAAAAATAATAGTCTTTAACGTACTAAAAAAATTAATTAAAAAAAGACTTTTTATCATGTTCTTATAACATGAAACATGCAATACATAAAAAAAAGATGAAGTGAAATGTGAAGTGCTACGTAACAAATTTTTGCTCGTTTGCTCTCAGTTCTTCAGTCTCCCAGGTCAGAAATGTAGTTCGCCATGTTCTGTCTCATAATCCCATTCTGTTTTTTTCTATCTCTTTTTTTATTAGGATTTACTAAAAAGCAGCTTACAGGGATAAAAAGTAGTTTATCACAAAGAGAAAGAGGAAATTTGTGCAGTCATAAATGACAAATCAAGTTATTTTTAAAATGCACATTTTGCACTTTGAACACAGTCTTTTAGTTATTAATACTTTATATAACAAAGTGTTTAATGTAAGAAAAAAAATCTAATTTATTAATGTATTTAGTAAAGGAACTTTTCCACCTCCAACATAAACTACTTTTTAAAAATAAATTAATATAATAAAGTTCAATTGAAATACTGAAGTCAGTCTTGGCTGTACTTTGTTTGTTGTACTAAATATGTAGCAGGTGTCAGCGTGTTAACATGCTAAACTAGGAGCATGTTAGCGTTAACTTGTTTGCACAAACAAAGCAAGCACAGTACAGTTTCACCCAGCGAAGACATGTTGTTTAAATGTTTTTCAGAGCCTCTGCCTTTTCTGATATTTTTACAAGAAAAAGCATGAGAGGGTAAATATATTTTCAGAACCTGCTGCAATACTGAAATTCAAATGATTTAGAAGTGACTCTGTAAACACATTTTCATAAATAAAGTCAGATATGTCCTCCAGTAAATGATTTGGAGCTGGGAAACGTATCCTACTGTACGAGCAGAACAAAAAGCTTTTAAAAGGTCTTAGTATTTTCTGCATTGAGTTGATGTTGCTCAACTTGAAACCATTATTTTGTTAATCCACAGCCTGAGAATGTTGCTTCAACACCCCACATGGCTTTGATAGGCACATTTTTGTCTGAGTCTCTGTTTGAGAGGAGCAGGGACACTGAGCTGCTCATTTCCTGTCTGACTGTAACGGTTGGAAATGCTTGTGAGAAGGACCAGCAGCTCTGATTGGTATGTTTTCAATGTTGCCATTTGATATTTATTTAGACAGAAATATGCAGAGGAGGATTTATTTAATTCTCAGCATCACCCAGGTCGTCCACATTCATTTCCTGTGGAGTTTTCAGACAATCCCCATGTCTCCTTTTTCCTTTTTGACAGCTTCAAGTTGTTCCTGAGTTGCCTAAAAGTTAACTGACTCAGCATTTTGTCATGCTGACAGAGGGATTCCTTTGTCAGGGATAGATCACCTTTCCGTGCATGTCAATGTCACATAGCACATACGCTTCCAGAGGAATGTCTTTGAACCATGCTAACAACTTTTCAGCAGTAAACATCATCTTACATAAGGTGTGACGTGTACTGAGTTCTGACTTGCACCTGTTTTTTCATCCTGGTTGCTCCTCAGGCTTCTAAAGAATCCATCTCTGCTGGTTTTATGGGCTGATTGACACTTTACAAGCTGCAAGTGCTTTCTTGTGTGGGTGAGATTTAATTCAATTTTGTCAAACTTATCAAACCCATTGACACTCCTCGGGGCTTATGAAGCAATCAAGGCCAAACTAATTAAAATCTTCTGAGTGGAGTTGCACCTTTTTTGGCAATAGCCCTGTGATTTGTGCAGTAACTGTCAGATACATTGTATGTGTAGGTTCAGTACATGTACAAACAAATCTTAACATTTAATATCTAAACTGAAGTGACTCTGCAGTTCAACACTGCTGTAGGAATCAACTGTGGTGGTTTGTCATAAGCTCAGATGCAACACGCTTCTGCCTGGTAGAAACTAACATGATGTGATGAATCAGAATCAGGACTGAGCATCACAGCACAGGTGATGCATTCAAGTACTGCACTATGACCTGAAGTGCATTTAAACTGTGATACAGTCGCTTAGTTTCAAAAACAAAAAGTCAGAATGAATGAAATGCTTCACCCCTATAGTAAAGTTGAACGTGTCTGTTCACGGTGGAGTAATGGAAGATTGTTGTGTTAATTAAGTATGTGATATTTTACCTGGTTGTGTATGTACAGACATAGCTTAAGGTATCTAAGCTTTGGGTTACCTTCTCTGACATGTTTTGGTTCTCTATACACGCTGCAGATTTATGTCAACTATGATTTTTATCCTGCAGTGAATGCATTACTATCAGCTTGAGCTACAGTGTGTATTTACTAGCCTACAACTTGGCCTACATTAATAAATGTCCTGTTATGTTTACCACTAACTATATCTACAACCCTTTCCACATTTCCTTTTCTGTCACTGCTGTGTCCATAACTCATCCTGCACCAAGTTCCAGTTACACCAGGACCTCGTCCAGAACTCTATATCCAAGGCTGCAATAAAGAGTATGCAGAGTTGAATGATTTGAGCTGTTACTTTCTAATCCTCTCATGTCATCCCTCAGCCTCTAATCTCTGCTTGTCAGCAAACCCCCTCTCTTCTTCACTTATGCCAATCAGGCCTTGCCAGGTTAAATTTGGAGAGACCATTTGCAGCAGGTGTGGACGGGCATCTGAGAGATTCAGAGAGACACAAGCTAGCCTATCGACACACGTGGTGCATCTTATGGATCGTGATCGTAAACTGTGCAACCCCATCCAGCTGGAACCACCAGGACTCTCATCACTCAACACAAAATTTATTACCACTGCACTCATAAATTTCTGTTTACAGCCTGACCACAGTGGCTCCTCATTGGTCAAAACGACTGTCACTTAGCTGAGATATTAAGGTCAAAGCTGGAGGATTGGTGAGCACGAGAGGAAGCAGTTGTATGTGCTCCAGTATAGCAGATGCTGCAAATCAGGACAGAAGGTTGTGATTGGCCAACGCAGAGGTCGTTTTTTCCATGTTACATAACAGGATTCATGGCTCCGTCCTGTATACTGGTCACTAAAAGTCTCATGTTCATGTTCATGCAGAGACAGAACATACTGTACATGTATTCCACATGTACAGTATGTACATAAAGCTCGTGCGTGTATAACAAACATAAATGCATGATGTGTGCAGAAATACAGTTCTTTGTTTGTCTGATATTAATCTTTGTGTTGTTACTGAGCATGCTCAGTGTGGTGCATTGCTCGTGGGTTTATAGAACGTCATTTGATAGAGTCAGTTTACCTGTGTGTTGACTTTACATCAGCTTTCATGTGCTCTCACTTCTTTTGTAATCTGCACATAAGAAAGCATCTTTACATGTTTTCATATGAATTTCATATCTTTAAACATCTGAATCAGAAACAAGTGTTGTGTTTTCTTCTTCTGAACTTCAAATTCCTGTTAAGAAAACAACAGGCCCTGTTGGGGAACTGCCTCCAGGCGTGCAGCAAAAACCTGCTTCTCAGCCAGTTCAAACAGGTTATATCCTTACACCAGTGAACAGATGAGGTTGGGAAGGGTTGAGATATGAAGGTGTCATTCATTAAAACACAGTCCTCGGGCTATGAAGTGACTGTGCAAAAAAATCGTGCATGTGCAAACCACTTATAAGCAACACTTCAGTGAATTCAAAAGCATTATTTATCTCTTTCTTATTCTCTCGTAAGCAGATTTCATAGGGCCCCCTGCTTACCTGCAACTCTATGTGGCCACTGATTCTCCACACCAAAATATCCCACCTGTGTCATGTTACAAAATGTTTCCACCAAGATGCCAGTGCTCCATTTCAACAGCAGGACTATCCACGGACACCTCCTGCTTTCTGTAGCCTTGTCAGTAAGTGGACAATAGTGTTATATAGTGCAATATGTTGTCTGAGCCAAATTCAAAAGTGTCTATATCTGATCCAAATGACCACTTGAAATTCTAAAAAGGTAAAAAGTCTCAAAAATAACTTTTCTGCAAAAATCTAAAATGTTCAGGCCAAATTATTAATTTGTGTACAGATTCAAGTAAAGAATAACATTAAACACCTCATTTTGATGGGGAGTCAGGGTCACAGGGAACTAAAGGCCTTGAATTGATGTTGTACAGTAAAAAGTTCAATATCTCTCTCTTAGAATGGTAATAGAATAAAAATAACATAATGTAGATCACATGATAGATAGATAACTATAGATACACTCCTTAGACAACATAAAAGTGGCTAGAATATGTTGATGGTCTAATATATTCTTATACATTTCTAATCCACATTAATCTGCTATGTTTCTCTATTCTACACATAAAGCATGCATTGCATGTCCAACTGTCTGAGATATCTCTTCTGTTGTTCTGCTTGAGGTTTCTTATCCAACTGTTCGACAAATTGTAAAGTTTTGGCAAAAGTTTTAATTGTCTGAGCTAAATACCAACACGTTCATGTGTAACTAGAACTGGTCAGAAGACGTGTTCTTCCTTTCACTGTGGCCGATTGAATCACCTGAGGCCGCAGTGTCTCCACCTGGTTACTGGAACTCTTCAGTATTTACTGAGAGATCGACCTTTCAACGTGCCCTGTTCTGGAAGGATAACCTGTGTGTAAAGGAGTTTTGTTTGTGTGGGTTTGTGTGTATGTTCAAAGACGACACCAGAGGTCAGGATCTAAAGGATTCCTTGAAACCGTAATGACGGACAGAAACTGCAGGACTGTGTGCACGTAAATAAGACAGTAAGACAAAATGACCGATTGTTTTTTTGATGGTTTGGACTATTGAAGTGTTTCTCTTTTAAAATAAATTAAAGTAAGAACCACACTGATACCTCAGATGATGGGATGTTGAGCACATAACAAAACAAAGACTGTCCCTACAGGAAAGTCTCCTCCTAGTCTTAATTTAACAATATAGCGTTTTTATTGTTGATACAATGTCCCAGTGAAGCCAAACTCACCAAAATATTTCTTGCACTAAAGCTTGGACATTATGAGCTTACAATGTTAAATTAGGAAGCATAAGCACAGTCATTCCACTTTATTTGACTCCACCAGTATGTATGAGTACTGTAAAGAAAGTTGGTACTAATAACTTTAAGAGTTCTTATGTAAAACCTGATGCTGATGCCAAGTCAGTGATGCAAGCAACTCAGTAAACTCTTGTTTTGGATGGTAAGAGGAGCTGTGAATGGTCATTTTATTGGCTGTTACATAAGAGCTGGCACGACAGGAAGCCACAGTGCTGAAACTCATATGTCTGCAGGGCCTTGTAAAAAATGAACACAGAAGAATGCGTGCAAGCAGAGGTGTTTATGGAGTGTGCACCGTTGCATTATGTCACTGCTTTCTTTTAAACATCCATATGTGCACACAGAGAGATAAGTGCTCAAACAAATGCACAAAGACAAGGGCGAGGTCTGAATAATCTGATATCTATTTCCAGAAATCAGGTGTCCAGATCACTTTATCCACCACAACTAAAATAATCCCCACACAGAGAGTCAAGTATGAGTTCAGTGGTGATTTACAGATTGATTTCTATTCTTTGTTTTCTTATTTTGATGCAGATCACCACATGTTGAATTAATGTAAAAACATTTCTCTGGCTTGTCTCTGGGGTCAGTTTTGTGAAAAGGCCACACCCACACGTCTGTAGGTTCATATTTACAGCTTGAATGGAAATCCCGGCACCTTTTGTTACTGTTGGACAGGGCTAATTCTGCTATATTTAGCTTGTCCATAGCCAAAAAGCTAACTGTCATATAACTGCCTGTATATAACACAGCTACCAGTACGTCTAAAGCTCAATAATTAGCATTTAATTTGTTACATACGAAATATCTTAATACACGCTAATGTGTTTGCAGGTAGTAGCTTCATATTTACCATAAGGACATGGCAGTTGTGTCAATCTTCTCATTGAAGTCCCAGTTAAAGCTAAAAAATATCAAACCATTGATTAATTCAGTGTCTGACATGAGCCAGAGGACAAACTGTTCCTGCACCACATGAGGAGCAGCTATCCCACAGGCCGACCTACTGACCTGCATAGAGAAATGTTACTGCGTCATCATATTGATCACAGCCTAAAAGAGATGTCAGATGATATGAAGAGGAAAGTTTGAGTCACATTTTCCTTGACCTTCCAACACTGCTGCATTTTAACCTGATATTTCAGTGTCCACACTCCTTTGACCACCTAATATACACACAGTGATGGAATTGAACCGTCCAATCCAACTCACTGCAGGAGGTTAAACAACAAGCTCTTAAACGTTGAGACAATTTGAAAAAAGCAGGTGGGTGTCGAGATATTTTAGACGGGTAGCTGAGAAGAAGGACGAGCAGAGACGCGAGTCGTCGCCTGCTGCAAAGGTCTCAGACTCTAAATTAGCAGGAGAGGTCCTCCTGTGCACAGTCACTACACACAATTTATGGTTAAGTGCTATTTAGCACATGAATATTACAACAATTATTTTAGTACTATACCGAAGTACCATGCTTCACCACACCTCCACCTCACTGCAGTTTAGACCACTACATTTATTTTACACTCACCAACAAACCAATACATATGAAACCAACTAACCAAATGATAATTTCAGTTAGTAACTACATTAAAAAATACAATAATATGAGGTAAAATAAATATTTCTCTACATTAGTACTCGTACTTTTCATAATTTAAACATATTATAAACTGGCATGTGGGTGTTTTCACTGTTTCACTGTTACAGTATAGTAGATAGAAATCCACACTGGTTTCCAGTATATAGTATTTAGGGCTGTTGATGCTCTGACAACAGTAACGTTGTGGTTTATAAGATGACGGTCAGTTGTTTATTTTTGTTGCAGCTGGTGTTGAATTAGCAACAAGGATCTGCCCATGAGACAGATCCATACAGACGAGCATCCTCTCCCTGTGACTTCTCTCACGTAGTGCTCACTGTCCCAGAGGGTGGGCGGGAGATTGTTTGCTTTAGTTTTCTTGTGTGGGACTTTTTCCTTTTGTCATTTCTGACATTTTAAAGAAAAACTGCACGACCTCGATAAAAAGTGAATCTGCTCAAAACTGCATTTTCCTGAGCGTTCACACTTATGGCTCCTCAGAAGAGGTCCAGCAGGGGCTGACGTTTCATGATGACTTTGAAAACAGCCTGTATGTTGACACTGTGGCATGCGTGCATGCATTTGATCAACATGACACAGCATTGTATTTGTACATTGTGTTCCCTATAGTCTGGTCCACACCAAGCACAGCAGTGGAGCACAGGACTTTTGTTTTACTGCTGCCCCCCAGTGACCAAAAAAAGGAGGTAAAGCTACAACACACTATTAAAATGTGAAGACTCTTGAGCCTCCTGGTGGATATTCAAGCTCTGACCTCTGTAAGGCAGCAAACCTATTTGTTATGTTTGATTTTATTGTGGAAAACATCTGGTCAATAATAAATGTTAATCAATTCATTAACTAATTAATTAGTTAATCAGTTAAGACCAGTGATAATGAAAAGAGGAGATAACTGAAGCAGGATCCAGGGAAAAAGACGATAAATAAAAGGTGCACAGCGCTGTGTTGCCGCTCATGTTCACATCATATCAGGCCTGGGGAAGATTTTGAAATAGGTCAAAATAAATAATTAATAAATTGAATGGGTACAATGGGAATATAAACAGAGGTGCTGGCAGCCTCCTGGTTAGAAAACAGCATGTGATTACAAGATAGTTTGAATGCATGAGAAGTCAAGACCTAATTAATGAGCATGAAGTGAAGAATAAATATGACGTATATAAAACAGAAGTTAAATAGGTTAAATAGGTCCCTGATATTATGAAGTATGAAATAAAAACACTTTATATGGCCTCTATCATAAAATGTGTTAATGGACTATGAACACCAAATATTCAGCATAATATATTTTTAATATACTGTACTGTTTAGTAGTGTTTAAGGTTAATGATGGAAACAATATTCAGATATTTTCAGTACATAAAAGTAGTAGTAAAAACAGTTTCTCATTTAATAGTGCATGTATTATACTGTGTAGTATTAAGCCGTACTTAGAATGTATTTAATGTTGAAAGTAAATTAACATTATAGAGAAGAATGCTGCAATTTTATGATGTCATCGTGTTAACATAATTATTGCGGTGCACTGTATTTCATAAATGTAATGTTGTGGAAATGCTGAAGATCATTAGTAGACATATTTGAGTGAACTACATATACCTCAGTAGTGTAGTACATGAATAAATCTCCTTACCACCGTTAATGACTCTGTAAGTTATTTCAAGAAGATTTTGTACTTTGAATCCAGTCTACACTGAATTAACCCCATCTCATTAAGACTTTCTTATCTAGATTAGATTATTGTTACTTTTTTTTTATATAACAGTCATCAACATCTCTCTGACAATCCTATAAATCCTATAACACTGGACATGATAACACTTTCATTATCTATTCGAATAGGCTGTATGAGGGTGCACTGCCTCCATAATGACTGACTGCCTTGGAGCGGTGTGCTAACTCTGGTTTGGCCGGCCTGGGTGTGTCCTTTCCAGTTTGAAACCTGAGCTGCTGTGGCCACAACCAAACTGGCCGCTCTTCAAATACCCACCATCTATCAGTCTGTGTGCATAGACATGCTGTCCGTAGAACTGAATTCATAATTCATGTTGATCTTGTGGATGTGCTCCTGCTTACAGCTTCATTTCAGTCACACTGTATGGTAATCAAAACCAGGAAGAGGAGAGCTACAGCTATAGGGCAGGTTAGATCACATTTCTCTGGTGTATAATCAAGATTATCATCAAGACTTTAGGCGGTAGAGCTATATGTACAGCAAGTGGCCAGTGGTATGTTACTATTGTTGGAGTTGGAGTATTTTCCAAAGCTATAATCACATATAACTAAGACACGATGAGTTAACTTTAGATTTTATTGCTTTTTAATATAGTAGGATGCATCTTTAAGTCAAATAAGCTAAACCCTGAGTATTTCCATGGTCATGAGTGCTGCTGTGGGCATGATGATGAAACCCAATCAGTCATCAAAGCTTCTTTATCTACAAACCACTTGAGGCCGTCTCAAGTTGCCAAGCTACAAGTCACAGAAAGGTCTATGGTGAAATCTGATTGGTGTTTGGCTGATAAGCTGCAGCAACCAATGAGAGCAGAGAGAAGGATGTTGAGGAAGTGAGCAGGTAACAATGTGTTGTATGGTGAGATGGTATAAAGTTATGTTCCCATAAATACACTGCAGGCATGGATGTGTGTGCCGCGTTAATATATGGGAAAATACATCTGAGTTCACAAGTTGACGGTGTGTTTTTGAAGAAAGGTTTTCCTGCTGTGTAGTCTGTGTGTTGAGGAAACATTAACGCTCACCTGAAGGATGTAAATCAAACTGAACAACATTAAAATAATTTAACATAAACATGTTTGTATGTGCATGTGTGTGTGTATCAGGGATACCAGAGCCAGTCTACCAATGCTGGCTGACAATGGACCTCTGGCTCTGGAAAAGAGACCCTCTGAAATATAAATGAGGAAATCCACACCGGTTTCCAGGTAACAAAGGGAGAACCGTGACGCCAAATGCAAGTGTGTTTGTTAATATGTGTGCGTACATGCGTGTGTGTGTGTTTTGTGTGTGCATACACCCGTGCAGGCGCATGCACAAGCAGCCCAGCTTCCTGACTTTACCTGTTCAGATGCTCTGTGGTGACGAAAGCAGCCGTCAGCCCCGTTAGCTTGACGAGACAGACACAAACTGACCAGGACAAACACCATGAAACAGTGCAGGTCTCGGTGCTGAGCAGGGTCCCTGAGCTACTACTAAAAACTTCATCCATGGAAACTGGTCAGAGTTGGCCCAACTGAGACGAGCTGAAGCTGGAGAGCAGGCGGAGAGTGGATCACAGAGGCACAGAGAAGTCTTGACAGGTCCTCCCCTTTGAATTGAGCATCTATTTGTGCAAGAATGAATCCTATGTGGAAGGTTTACAAGAGCAAAGTGCTGAAGACCATTAACCCAGAGTACGAGGAAGACACGGCTGAAGAGGTACAGCACATACACCTTTATCTGTCTTTGTTGTGATTCAAATACATACTGTGTGGAGAAGTATGAGAAACATCGTGTAGCTGTGGACACTGAAGTCAGAAAGTCAGCAGGTTTCGTTCTGCTGGTCATTTTTTATTCATCACAGGGTCAGATGATCTCGCCAAGCTGCATTGTTTTGTGTGCAAAGGGCACTTAAGGCAGAAGTTAGGCCCACGCAGATACAGAACTTCCTCTTGAGTATTTGGGTAAAGATAATTCTGCAAAATAAATCCCTAACTGATTCAACTGTGCATGCTTATCTTGTTACTGTACTGTTTTCAGAGTGCAGTAGCCTGAGTACCTTCAGCAATTTACACTATTCAACAGGCCATATGAAAAGTTTTCACCAGTCGTGCAAAACAACCAAAAAGTTACTCAAATACTCTACTTTAAAGTATAATTTTGAGGTATATTTTGAGGTATCTACTAGTTTCAACTTCAACTTTACATTTCCAAGTGACATTATTGACTTATCTGATGATCTGATGAGTATCTTACCTTTCAAATTAACATTTAAACTCATAAAAACAACACATAAAATACTTTTTTAAATTAGGCCTGGAAGTCTCAACCATCTTCCCTGTCAGCACATTTGGAAACATGTCTGCTCGATCCTTCTTCTATTATTAGTAATTTGACATATCTAAATACTTGTACTGGTCTTCATGGTCTTGTTGTGGCCCGTGTACTCTCTCTAAGTTTTGGTACCAGTTAAATAGACACAGTCTTGCTTTAACCCAGATCTACAGAGAGCTGAGAAACTCGATCCTGCATGGGAGCTGAGCAAACGGATTAGTTGGCATTCCAGTGACTGACTGGCAGAGGGATGAGACTGATAGCCAGGGGCTCGGTGTTTACTCAGACCAGCCACCTATGTCAGGCCTTCTACAAGGACAACAGGGAATAGTGCGCGACTTTAGAGAGATAGTTTCCATTCAGATAGATGTGACACGGCTGCTACTGCTGCAGTTTGACTCAACATTTTTCCACACGTACTTGTCAAAGGAAGTTTTACCAAGATTTCCATTCATGTCCAAACATAAACTGAAGTAGAAATACCTTAAAACTCAAATGATACATTTCAGACAAAATTATTTATTGTATACACAGTACATAGCTCAGTCTATTATAATATCCATTGTGTGCACTAGATGGCGCCTGTGCACCTGCAGACACATTTGACAATATGTTGTAAATAAACTATTCTGCTCTCTGCGTCCACGTTATGATGAGTTTGTTTCTGCTGTGTCTGCAGGTCACAGACTTGGAGAATGAAGTGAGTCCAGTGCAGGAGGACGAGGGGCCCAACGCAGTCTCCCAACTGGCCAAGAAAGTAAATTCACCTCTGGAACATTTTATCTTCTAAAAAAGTAAAGATTTACAGGTTTCACACAGGATCAGACCCCCTAATGTCTCACCTTTGACCCTGTGTGTGTACAGATGCAGGGGGCCGGGGCTAAAAGCTGGAACCGACTATCATCTCTCTTCAACAAAGACGATGAACACCAGCTTCTGGAGGAGACTGAGAGTCCACCGGCCGCTGACCAGTGAGTGGAAATCTCTGTCTTTCATTGACACCTGTTCTCTTTCTTGTCCAGTCTGTGAGTTTCGAGTTGGTAAAATAGATCACTGACACTAGCTTAGCATAGCATGTTTATCTGTTTATTCACTTTACACATCAATTCCTGAATTTCCTTTGAGGGCTTAAGGAAAGTTTATCTTTATGATGTTCTCATCAACCAAACATCCAACAGTTATTAACCCAGTTTTAACGCTCCAGTCCTTCATCCTTATTTACAGTTAATTGGCTACAGTGAAGTCAGAGGCATCACTTTAATTATCTCAGTCTAACCCCACTACTTTGAATTCTCAGTCCACTTGCAGTAAAGCCAGAGGAGCCTCCTCGACCCACCAGGCGCACAGGATTCTGGGATAGCTTTGCCACCAATTGGGCTGCCAAGAAGCAGGCAGAGGCCGCTGCTGCTGCAGCGAACGAGGCGACAGCAGGGCAGAGTGAGGAGGGCGCAACAGAGGCTGGAGGCGAGCAGGGCCAGGATGGTCAGCTCACCGAGGGAGAGGAAGCTGAAGCAGGCGAAGGAAGGAGCAACAACACCTTCTCTAAATATGTCTCTCTGGGTGGAGGCAGCGAGGATGCATCGTTCAAGTGGAACTTTGTCACCAGCAAGTTGGCAGAGCTGAAGACCAAGAGCGCGATGAAGACCAACTAGATGAGGGGATCTGGAGAAGATAAACAATACGTGGCCAGTGGGGGTCTGGGGGGAGGTTTGATGGAGGAGTGTGGAGGAAGTTTAGGAGCAGGGTATATTTTAAACAGGACATCCTGCAGCTAAATTGCACAGATATTCTATACGTCCCTTTTTGTTGCCTTCTGAACTATTGCACTTACTCAGCAACTAATAGAAAAGTTTTTAATTCTCAGGACACGATGAGAGAATAGATGAGTGAATAAGGAGGGGTTAAAATATGAATGATGGCATAATGTTTGCACATTTAAAGGCACAAAATCACATCTCAAACCAAAATTTGAGAGATTCGTTCTTATATAATATAAGATAACAACAGTGTGACGAGTGAACAGGATGGTTTATTGTTCTGTTGAACCTGGCGTACAGGCTGCACAGTGACGTTTCATTTGTTGGGATATGGTGACATCTGTTTTGCGATTGTATATCTGTTGATCCCGAGTGCTTTTTAAACCTTAAGATCAAGTGTAAATGCCACCTGACTGCAACTTGATCTAATCTGTTGTGCAGCAAAACTGGATTAAGAGATTAAAGGTAGTGATATGTGTGTTAGTTGGGGATTATCTTACTTAACCTGTTCAGAGGGCAGGGGATTGTAGTTACGAGATTTGGCAGAGCAACGAAACTATTACACAACGTGCTTACATTACAAAATATATTTGTTTTCCTCAAACATCAGGGCTGCAGAAGTATAAGAAATGTGTAAAATATGAATGTGTGTGTGTGTTGAGATGATGTCAGGTGCACTGACATGACGACTTAACTGATGTGAATTTTCTGATTGTAACTGAATCTGACGTATGAACCAATAATAATAATAATAACTGAAATTCATCTTTCTGTCTGAGGGCGTTTCCATCCGAGACATAGACACAGTTTAAATGTGCAAGGTGTGAGTTTTCAGCGGCGCTTTAAATCTTATTGTCTCTCTATTTTTCTCTTGTATGTTTTATTCTGATGGTTTGTTTTCTGGTTTCACATAATAAAGACTATTGCACTAAATTATTTAACATAAATGTGAGTGAGCAAATGTAATTTCCTTTTCCAGACTCCAGAATTTCATTATTGTGAATTTGAACGTTTCCACCAACCATCAAGTTGCAGACGGTCAATCACAGTGTAACAAGGCCACATTTAATCCAAAGTTTAACTTTACTTAACTAATATCTTTCCTCCAAAAAGCTGTTTCATACTTTTAGATGGAATTTCTCTGAAATTAATCCTCCTTAATTGGTTTCATTTTCTGATTATAGCATTGGCTACGCTGGAGCTGATCTGCAGACTATAATAGAGAGAAGTCAGAGTAGTTCCAGTGCAAACCATGTTTTTGTTATTCTAGTATTATTATTTTGTTATTTTAGTATTTGGGACCTATAACCCCTTCTCTGCATGGTTCAGTTTTGATCTATCTTTCAATGCATGAATTATAATTAAATAAACAGGAAGTACCAGGATGTGATCTGTATCCAGCCTGTGGCTTGCCCAACCAGCAGGGGGCACCCTTTAACATCATATCTGTAAATTACTTGTTTCCTCTGTTCTTGTTTTACTGCTATCCTCTCCATCACATATAGATTAAACACATATTTTAGAACAGTGTGAAACCTCTGGTCCCATTCTGCTTTAAAATTTCTCTTTGATCATGTTTCATTCTTCTCTTCAGTTTCCTGTTTTTCACCTGATCGACACCCATTTCCTCCTTTACTCTGCCACGTTTCCTCAGATACAATACTGCTTCCTTTTAATGTAGGGGCCTTTGTTGACATTTGCATTTGAATTTAACAATGCACCCTAATAAAAGGTAAAGATTATGTGAAAAAAAATGCACCCAAGGCTTGGGTTTAGCTTTTTTTAGCCTCGCCGTCCTGAAATGTGTTTCCGGTGTCACTCAGATTTCAAGTTGTGATCATTGGTCCCATGAAACTCAGTGAATCTCAGTAGTTTTTTCCCCAGACCTCCACAGCTGACAGCCTCAGTTTGAGTCTGAAAAGATCTTTCCCCTGCTCACAAGTCAGCAATATGCTCAGAGTTTTTGACATATTTATGCAACTCACCCAGTTTCTGTCAGAGACCATTAAATTCAACACACGCTGTTTTTTTAGGAGAGCTTTTGAGAACTGGCGAATGCTGCTGACCAGACGATGCCTGTGTGCAGCTTCGAGGTCCTTCTCGCAGTTTTATGACACCAAGTAAGAGAAGCTCAGTGGAAATGGGGTTTGTAGAGCTTGAAAGCAACAGAAACTGAACAGTAATAGTTGGTATTTTGTGCCGTGGCCGACGGCAGTGGAAGCGCAGAGGGACACAAGTGAACTAAAATATGTCTCCGTCTTCAGGAAACAGGAAAATTTGAATTAGTAAAACGTCAATAGTTTTACTATAAGTACATAAAAGTATTTTACACAACTACTTCTGGATAGAAAAAATAGCATTAATCTAAAACAGACACACATCACAACAACATCATATGTGAATGTTTAGCTAATTAAGTCACTTCACACTAATAACAAAACACTAGACCAGATATTCTCTGACACAGTGGAGCAGAAAGTTAAAGTTGCATCTCTCGTTTCTACAAGACATATTTCTGCTGAGCTACAGAGACTTAAAAAAGAAGAATAAACTAATTGAAAAACTCTGTAGTGATTCCAGTGCCAATCAGATCCCACTATGGAAATTACATGCTCCACGCAACACACCTCCAGATCCACAGGGTCACCTGAGCCCAGGGATTTGTCACAAGTGTGACTCATGTTAATGTAATTGTGTTTACATTTACAGTGGAAATAGCTGCCTGCTGTTGATGAGAGTAGTGAGACTGAACGATTTATTGTTGATTTAAAACCGTTTGAATAATGCAGCTTTAAAGATCCTATATTCATGGACAGGATGATTCAGTGAAGCTTCGCCTTTGAACCCTTTGGCGGTGAATGAAGATGGAAACTGGGTAAACGTTGCACGAAGTACTGCTGGTCTTCATTAATAAAGTCAGCAGCCGAATCCTGTTGGGGCTCTCTGAAATCTCAAAAAGGTGCTTAAGGGCCTTTGTACGCCCCCCACAGGTGTTTTCACTTAATCTACCTGATAAGATCTCATCTCAGGGCTGCGTGAGTGAGTGTGCACACGGTGCCCTGCTTCAACCCTCTGTTACTCTCCTGTTATATTTCATCCCTTGGATTCACTGTCAATGTCACTTTAATATTTTTCACATGAAGATCTGAGGATCAAACCACCGACTCTAGTACCTTTAAGAAAACCAGCTCTCTCACAAGCACATGCTCAGACGTTTGCGTTCTTCAAACAGGTGTGTCCCTCCCTCTGTCCCTGTGCCCTTTGCCATTTGGTTCACTTTTGGCTCCTAGCGTAGCACAAACATTTCCCCACCCCCTCTCCCACACAAACACGTCACACTGACATGGTGCTATTTTTTTTTTCCTCTTCTGTTGAACAGCGATGACTAAGCAGCTTCACACCTTGTCTTTGGCTCTGTTCCACACATTATAATTACTTCAGACAAAAGCAGCCCACAAAGATGTGTGTGTGATCATGGTAATTGTTGCATGAAGCCCACAATGCTTTTCCTTCTCTCTGGGGGATTATCTGGACAGGAGATGGTTACAGAAGATAAGTTAATCTTATTTCTGCCTATGATTTTCTTTTGTGGTGGGATCACCTTTGTAATTATGATGATAAATGGCAATTATACACAGGTTAATGGTACAAAGGTGCAGAGCCTCGTGTTAAAAGTAAGTTTAAACAGGCTGAAATATAACAGGAGGATTAAAATTAGATTTTGGTTATCTATAGATCCTTTCTCAATCCTCTTCTTTGTCGACTGTTCTGCTGAAGAAATGAGAGAAAAAACATTACATGAGTTCAGCGGGACTATTTTAGCGACACAGTATGGTGACTTTGGGTCAAACTACCATGTGATTATGTTGTAAGTTGATGTTGCATTCCCATCCCCTGTCCCTCTGTGACTCTACTTGGCCATTGCAAGTCATAAATTACGCAGCCAGAGTGACCGGACTGTGCCAGATTTGGAGGAGTCTGCCTTAAAGATTATTCACGGTCACTAAAATCTGAGAACAGAAGTTGGTCAGAGAGAAGATTTACATGTGAAAATCTGGATTGGTGGCTGTAAAAGCAAATATGAAAGGTGATATTTGACTTTCAACCTCAGATACGCATTTCTTACATGAAAGGCCCTCACAGTCAGACATGTCTGGAAGCAGTCAGGTGTTACGACGCTGTGGTGGGCACCTCAACAGACGAGGTGACTCACACACTCCAGCAGCAGTCCCATCTGGAAAAACCAACCTGCAGGAGCAAAGATACACCCACATGCACATACACACTGTCTGAGGTCGTTTCCAATACTTAACAGCCACACCTGCTCGAGGCAAGGATGTGGAAACTGGTTTGAGGAATGCAAGAGCACAAACATCTCACCTCGAGCAACAAGGATTCAAATCGAAATGCCTACGAAGTTGCAAAGATCTGATTGAGTGACTCTGCTTAGTCCTTTTATAAACAGCACGTCATATTTAAAACAATGAATCATCACAAACAGACTTTCAGCCAAACAGTTGAATGTTCTTACTCCATTAAATAAAAATAATTTCAACCTAAAAACAGTTCTCGTTTCATTTGATATGAAGAACTTAGTGCTGCAGCAGCTGGAGCCACTTTGTCCCAAAACAACATCGGAGGGTGTTTCCATTAACTTTATTAAATTGTTTGGAGTTAGTGACTGAATTAAAAACTAATCTTTATCGTAGCGACAACTCGCACCTCCATTAAAAGTGGCCTTTTGTGTCACGATTAAGGCGATTTTAAAATCTCTATTGGTTACTGATGTCTCCAGATCAACTTGTTAAATGACCAACCAGCTTTCAGTAGCTGTTCTCAAATCAGCTGAAGGAGCAAGACATCAAAGGTTCACTGATATGTGGACGATAAAGGCAGTAATTGATGGCAATGATGTGACTGCACGTGTTATATGATAAACTTTATCTGTACGTATTTAAACACATACAAAGAACCGACACAGCAACATAATCCTGCTCGTTTTTTTTTTTCTTTTCTTATTTGATGTTATTTTATCCAAAGATTAATCTCATTTTGTTACAGAGCTACATGCATTGGAGTTTTGTCCATTCTGTGTTTTAATTCTAGTAGATTTAACATCAAATGTCCACCGTATACAACGTCCTCAGATGCTGCTATGTTCCGTCTTCTAGACAGTAATGAAGTAATGTGGTCATGTTAAACTCACTGGTGGTTTCACAGTCACTGCACAGAGGTCATCTTCAGGCAGAGGAGTGTGAGCGATTAGCTGTAACTTTGCACCAGACAACACTCTGATAGTTTTATCAGCTGAAAGCAGGAGATCCCCAAAACAAACATGTAGCCAAAGCAGTCAGCAGCGTTAATCTCTGCTGTTTGCAGTGAGTCTGTGGAGATAAGAAGGAGGTGACTTCATTTTTGAAGTCTGTCTAATCTCTTCAGAGTCATTGTGACCTGTGTCTTGGAACTTGTGGCCTAGTTCACTTTTCTGTGTTGATGCACAGTACAATATACAATAGTTCACATCAACGTTCAGTCACTGTTCTCATTCATTTTACAATCTTCTCCTTTTAGACTGGTGGCATTGTTTTGCCACTTTAACCACCATCTGAAAGGTTCAATATTGTTTAGAGGAGAATAAAGGAGACACGGAGGTGAATTATTTAAAGGGCAACAATCATCCATCCCACATCTTGCATTAAGGAGGTTCTACGAGCTCAGCTTTGTGATCGAACGGCTCTCTGGGACTGGATTTGGGACCCCTTAGTAAAGAAAACCTGCTCCCTCATACCCCCTAAATTTCCCAGCAGAGGGGTAATCTCTCCCTCGTCCCTCTGGCTGCACTGCAAACCCACTAAAAACACAAATACGCACAGGCACAGGCACAGGCACGCAAACACAGACCCCATCACCCATCATCTCTCTCCATCTCTGCTGAAATCTGATGACCTATCTCCAAATGTAGGCCTGTCTGTCTGTAAATAGATCGGTTTTTCTACAACTAGTGACACTTTCTAACAAGAGATCCAGGCTTAAAGGCTTGTGCCATGACCTCGAGTCGATACATTTCCAAAGAGTATGTGTGTTTTCTCTCGATTCGTGTTTGTATTTGTGGGCTGTATTGATTATTTCCACACAACAGGGGCCACCGACTAGGACTAAGAGGAGCGCTGAGCCTGTAGAACATGAGCCTTGATCCTATATTGGTATTTCCACTCATGACACAGAAAATATAACTCAGCAGCTGAGATTTTTCTGTCTGTGAAATTATAGTTTGTTGAGTTATTTTTAAGGGAGCAATATGCCAGAGGGTTACAGTTCTCCATCAATCATCTGCTTTTCAAAGCTGGATTGTCAGGTTGTTTTGGACCGCTGGTTGTTGTGGTCCGTCATAAAATAAAAGTGTTACCATGTGGGATATCTTTGTGTTGTGTATTTGGCTATTGTGGTTGCTTGAATGCTAATCGATTCTGTGGCCTTCTAAAGAGTCTGTGTCAGGCTCAAGTTACTGTTTCTGCAGCTGTTTGGAGTTGTTGTTCTTTGCTTTTACTCGCGACCTACAGCTACAACCTCTAAGCCTGCACACACACACACACACACACACACACACACACACACACACACACACACACACACACACACACACACACACACACACACACACACACACAATGAGAGCTCAACGTGAGAACAGTATGGAGAAAACATTCACAAAAAGGATAATGGGGACAGAAATAGTTTAATTTAGCTTCATGTACTTTTGTTTTTTAATATGTTAAACTGCTTTATTGAGTTTCAAATTCTCAACAGTACATTGAATTATCAATTTACTATATCTAGAAGGAAAACTGATATGTTCTTGAAGGTGTACATTAGGATACTGACTTACAGTATATAAGTAAACACGGCTTATTTACTTACAATAGCAAAGTCAACTCGTCTAACTTTCAGAAGTGGATAATCCAACAATCACAGCCTTGTAAAAATCGTTTTTTGGGAGGTAACAGCATCAACAGCTAATCACAGTAGACAATCTAAAGGAGTCTTGTCCCCATCTGTACAACTAATTTCATCAGGACACGTAAAAGATGCATCAAATGCTCCTGAAGGCAGATGAGAGCTGCAGCTTGTTGCACCCAGCAGGAGTCTCTGACCGACCTACTACTGAGTTTGTCCATTTGAAAGTATTCACACTCTTATCCTCACATGTGGTCTGACTTACTGTGCAGCGTAGTTCATGTCAAGGACAATGTAAATAAAAACAAATCTGGATTTCGAGTTCTTTGTGTGTTTTTCTGTCAAATCTGGTTCAACCTTTGTGCCTGTGGCAAATCGAGGCTGAAGGAACCAGTGGCCCGTAACAAAACCAGCCATGTCGGAAATCACACATTGATGCACAGCTGGAGACTTCAGTGCTCCTGTTTCTCATCATGTACGATCAGTGCAGGTACGGAGACATGCAGGGTGGGAGAGTAACAGAACAGGCATCCATTCACAGCTATACAAGCCCACATGTCTCGTCTTACACCCTTGTCTTCCTTTGCTACTGCAAAGTCCACGCATACCCACATACAGCCTGTCATCAAGATGTCATTAAAGCCTCCTCTCAGCTGGTCATTTTATTGAACCCCTACCCCAACAGGAATTCCTGTGCTCCTTCGCATGCTGCTTCTCTTTAGAACCGTCGTCCTCCTTCTGTCCACCTCTATTTCTGACATGGGAATCTGGGATGTCACAGCCTGTCTGGGTGTCAGGAGGTAGAGTCACTGTCGGACAAGGCTGCTACAGGAAGCTGACATTCATGAGGAGGTTTATGTGGACATGAAACAACTAAATAAAATTATTCTGTGACACTATTTCATTAAAAACTGGATTTTATTAAATAATGAAATTATTAATTATGAAAAAATATTAGAAATGAGATTAAATCTGTGCATACAGCTCCGTCACCAATTTAATGAAGATTGTTTCTAACGGAAGTGGAAAGTCGACCTTCTTTCCAAAACATCTTTAACCTTTTGTCTCAGTGTGCGATGCGTCAGCACACAGGTGGAGAAATCTAGTGGCGAATCAAAGGAGATTACAGCGGACTAATCCTTTCATTCAACACCTCCGGAGACCAGGGGAGCTTCTTTAATTGGGTGAGTAATTGTTGCTTACGAAGACCTTTAAACCTGCCTGAGTGACACACTAATGGCCAATTAGACACCTGGATCACACATACTTCCACAGGAGGAGCCACTTCTGTCACAGGGCATGACCCAGTCCCAGCTGGGCGTCACGTACAAGCACCGTATCACGTTTTAGACAATCCAGTCCATATTCAGCTGTGGCCTTCACTCACACTGTCTGAAAATGCTGCAGAGCTTCATGCGGTGCTGTACAGTGCCTGAGGCAGTTTAAATCAAAAACCTTTAGATGGAGAGAAAACATTCCTGTCTTGGTATGAAAATGTTTTCTTTTACAGAGAATAACTTCAGGCCACATTGAGCAATCTCCTCCTCTGCACACGGCTGCGTATGACACTCCAGTCTTAGTTTTTCTACTTAAATGTTCATGATGATAAACAAAACCGAGATTAAAAAATACCTTCACATAACTCAAATATTCTGCAGCGTGCACATCGTGGAGCTGCATTCCTCTCTGGACTGTGTTCAGTAATTTAGGATCTTGGCAATAAGTCACGAGAGCTCGTGCTGATGGACTGAAGAATGTAATTAGAGGAAACAGAGAGTATTAGATCACATTAGACTTTACCGGGTCAACAGGCAGTTCACAGGTCTGTTGTTGACAGATTATTTGTTTTCAAGCTTCTTATCCCTCAGTCGTAGTTTGTAATTACAACAGTGGGGTTATTCTTCCATAAAATATGGCTCACTCATTTCTGGTGTGTTCACTACTACTGGAGTTACACATAAAGCTGCACACAGTAACACAGCTGCTGTAACAGTGAGCAAATTTAAGAAGTGCCAATGACAGAATTGACAAAAGTTATTGTTCATGCCTCATAAAAAATAATGTGATCCATCCAATAGTGCTTATGACTGACAGGCGTTGTCCTGACCAATTAAATTAGATCCCACAGATGATAATGTGTCAGGTGGAAATCCTCTGTGGTTTTTGAGGACTATCATCGGCTGAATCCTCAAGAGAGGTCCTGCCCAGCGTGGCGCCATGAAGATGGGCCTTCCCTTCCCCTGGCAACCAGACTGGGGTTAAATTAGGAAAGGCTAACCCCAGAAATGTGGTGGAGACGAGGGTGAGGTCAAACGCTCTGGTCTGCTTTGATGATGGTGGAGGCTGGAGAGCGCTGCAGACAGATGCTCTTCATCTGCAGCTCAGCCGATCCTGGGCGGATGAATCGAGAAGTGCTGATTGCTGCCGTTTCCCTTTCTGTGTACTCGTACGTGTAGACGAGAATCGTGTTTCTGATCTATCTGTCCTGTGGTGCCTTTTGTTTGCAGGGTTTTAATGCCAGTATTGTTTATGTGAGCATGTAAATGACAGGAAACTATAGCAGCCGACATCAGCATGGCCTGATAACTGCCTCACACCTATAGGAGTAACACAGCATAACTTCCTAAGCCAAGCAACACGTCTTAGCATGTGCTACGTGGGTTTACAAGTTCAGTTACAAAACATCCCATTCAAGACCGACACGTTCACTGTATGTGGGAGCGTGTGGGCCAATATCAGCTACAATTACACCCTGGAGCTCCAGTCGACATTATGAGACAGTGTTAAATAGGCTGAACTCACACTTCACTGTATCATTCTCGGAGATTTTCCTCCTAAATAATTGGGACATAGGACATAAAGGTTAGACTAAGTCAAGTCAAGTTTGTTTATAATCTTTAAAACAGAGGTTTGTTGTAAGTCTGTGTCACATTTAATCTTCTAGTAGCCTCTCAGATTTTGCAGGGGATCCCCCCAAACCATTGGTTTAACCTGCAAATCTGCACATGAAAATAAAACTGCAGTATTGGGATTTAAGGTAATTAATTTTTTTTAACCAAGGAAATATAAGTGACATCAAACACAATCAAAGCTGCCCCCTATAAAGAAAGGGTCCTGTCATCGGTACCCAGGCCACACCGTGAACACATGGTCCCAGGAGAGGATTTTACCATGTTTGGTGAAAACATCAAGAACTGAAAGTGAAAGAGAGTAAACGAAAACCATAGGGGTGCAATAAAGTGACCAATAAAGAGACTATATGGTGGATTATGAACTCTGTGACCTTGTGGGAATTGAATATCAGAAATGGAGACGTGTAGCTGAATGTTTTCATGAATACAGAAGAGGAGCGAGGGCCAGCTGTCGACCTGATGTTTTCTTGTTCCCACATGACTGGGAATAGATCTGACTATGTGATTAAGCTGCTTTCTCACTAACCAGTGGCTCAAAATGCATTCACAGTGAGGAATACATTTCTGGGTGTTACTATAAAGATAAAATAACATTTTAACATCTTAATTTTGTGATGAAATTAAATTTGGTTTTTATGTCTGAGTCGGCTTGTGGCTCCATTCACCAAAGAGGTCATGTGGCGCACTGTATATTTTTAATTTACCTGCATAGTTTTATTATAACCCTGTTTACTTCTTGTTTAGAGGAACATCTGCTCTCTGAGTGACTTGCAAACTTCTCCAACTAGTGAGGAAGATGTTTAATAAAAGACTGCGCTCTGATTTACGAGGCCATGTTTGACAAAAAGGGAAACAAGTAATTTTGACATTTATTTAAATTGTCAACGAGTTAACAAACTAAAATCTGATTAACATCACCACTTCAGCTGTTGTCAGATTTTTCCATTATCAGCAAACTTGCATGTTTTTCACATAGAGAACTTTGGTTCCAACGTAAGTTGGACAGATATCCAAATATCTTCCCTGGCCTGGCTACTATTCTTTAAAATAGAACTAAACCAGTCACCGCAGGATCTGTGCTAATTTGATTGTGAAATTCTTATCATACTTTTTCACCAAATGAGAAGGTTGCAGTACGTAGACGTCTCCAGTGAGAATTTTCCCAGAGCAGTAAACCTGCTACTCTGCACTCCTACAGACGCAGGTGAAAATAAACACTGAGGATTATCTGCAGCAGGGATTTTGGCTGAGATTTGTTAAACTTTTGACCACACAGACTCCATCATAAGTATCCAAAACACTGAACCTGTCACAACAATCAACATTAATTTCTCTCTGTCGTGCCAGAACAAATGAAAACCTTTATATAACCACTGCACTGGGCTGGCTGCAGGTGTATTGAGACATCTGTGCACCCTTTTAAATTGTCGTATATATGATAAACTGCTGTATAATAACATGAAATTAATCTGTGAGAGACATGTTTGATTATAAATGTTTAGTATAGCTGTGTTAGACATTAATCTCTGCTAATAGCATTATACAGCTGGTATAAATAAGAGGATATGATGTTTTTTGGTGCTAATTTTAAAGAAAAATCAGGTACTACACATACACAGAATATTCACTTTGTGTTTTCTTTAGTCAAATAAACTACTTTTGGGTTAGAATTAGATTTAAATGTTTATACTATTATGGTATTATCGAGGCAGACATGCCGCTCTTCAAGTTTTTGTGCTGTGTTTGTTCACAGAATAACGTGTTCACAACAATTAAGAAAGTGTAGTCTCAAGACCAGGGGTACTGCTGCACAAAGAAGCATTACAACTTGGTTTTGCAATTTTCCTAATGTTATGTGATGAAAATCACCAGAATAAAGGCTCATTGTTGTGTTTACATTTTTGCTTTCACTTTTTGTCTTCACATTCACTTTTCTTATGAGTGAAAGTGACGATGAAAAGGGAAAGTCATGATGATTTGAGTGATGAAAAGAAAAAATAATGGTCAAATGAATCTTACTTGGTGAGACCTGAACACAAAGAAGGGTAAAAACAACTTATCTCAAATATCCAGTATAATATAGGTTTATTTATGGTAGTTACAATATGTACATGAATAGAAAAAGGGCAATCACAGTAGTCCAAATACAAAGAAGATAATCAACTTAAAATGTTAGAGGGAAACAAAGAAGACATGATGAACCTAGAAGGAAGATGTGATGTTTGAACTGCTCCTGGCAGTCTGATGTATTTATGTTTCAGTACCTGACATGTGACACAGTCTGTGAGAGGTCAAAACGATTGCAGAGGGTAACGGGTTAATCTTCTCTTTATTCAACTAAAAGTGTCTTTTTCAAGTTGCGTTAAAAGGAGGTCACAACCTGCACTGCTTCATAACCTCTTTTTATTTTCAGCACCAACTAAGTGCTCGTTCTGTGTAAAACTACAGAACTGTCATAGATTCTTGAACAGGGCAGCAGAGCTTCAAGTAAACTGTTCACTCCATACAGCAGCTAAACTGGAGAACTGTGAATATCTTTATTACTCCCTGGGTGAGAATAGATTCAGTTTGAGTTCAGCCCAGCTCCAGTCAAACCCTGCCCTCATTCTACAATGAAGGTCACTGAAAAGAAAACACATAAAACTCTTGTCTCCTTTTCCTGTACGTTTCAGTCAGCGTTGAACAAGAAGTCCTCGGGCAGGCTCTCCGTTGTCCTGCTGCAGTCTCCCCTGACGTCAGACAGTGTTTTTTGAAGAGGGTCCATGGCTCCTGGTCAGGTTTCCCACAGGGCCAAGGCTCAGCCCATCTCCCTGACCCCCATGGGAAGCAGAGGTCACCCATGAGAGGGGAATGAAAAGGGCTACTCTTCTGATTTATGACCCAGCGTAGCTACAGGATACCTTCAGATCAGGGAGGGGTTTTGTTACGGAGGTGGGTGCTCAGCTCAGCAAAGCAAATTCCCCCACCACCCCCTGCCAGTGTTGGTTTAAGATTTCAGCCATTTAGACGGAGAAGCCTGGCATTGAGAGTTGAACTGGGATTTTAAATTGCTTTGTGAGAGGAGGGCGAGTACGAAACTGATTGTTTAGTAAGTGTACATCAGCTGATGTTGAGGTTTTAACGTCTGTTATGAGAATTTTAGTGTCTGTCACTCACGTGTCAACCTGCATCTATATCAAGTCAACTTGCGGGGTCATGTCCTGATGACCTCTCTGACTCAGACCCTGGTTGCCCATCAGGTTCCAAATACTACGTCACTTTGTAAGAGGTTACGTTTGAATAAAGTAAATAATTATTCTAATCAGACCAAATCAATATGAACCTAACCCACATAACATTATATTAAACTTCAACAGAACTGTTCTGTTTATTTACTGTTCTTCTGAATGACATTTTACTTCAATCCACAACGTTTCAATCACTGCTGACAAATCCAAGGTGCCTCCACACGTTCCCTCTCACTCACATTCCTGGTTATCCAATCAGCACTATTCACTAGTTTTCTTTATTTTGCGTAAACAATTAACTTCTTTAACTCACTGAGCAGTGAGGTGTGCAGTGGGTCATAGGGACAGTGCAAAACCTAGGTTGCTTGTTGTTCTCGTGCACTACATTTTAACAGATCGCTAACAAATCTCATACTTTTTTATTCCCATATTTACACATAGGCACACTCTTTGCAGGTAGAACCCAGTATCAGCAAGTGCTGTAATTTACTTTACCTATTAATATTAAAAACTTAAAAGCAAATTATTAAAAGCATTTGAATTTTTTTAGGTTTTCTTTTGTATTTGGCTGGAATTTTCCCTCATTTCGACTTGGTTGAGACCAAAAACATAGTTTAAAGCAGAGTGAATATTGGACTTATTTCATCAGGTGGTGAGAAACACAACTCAAACTAAATGTTAATGTTGCTCTGTATGTGATGGATGTTCAAATGTTCATATCAACTTCAAATGTGATAATGTAGCATCTTTACAGCTCGTCTCAACTTCTCTAAGTAGTTTATTTTTGTCACTTTTATGCTCGAAACCTTGTCACAATATATCAAAGCTTGTGTACTGCACAAGTATCTCCAGTTGTAGCTCACCCCCGCTCCCCGTCCCTGATGCTTTTTGACGTTTCCAGAATATTCCTGATGAAAATGTGTCTTGGCAACAGCTGCTAATTGGCTACAATGCTTTTATTCTCGTCCTGTTAGATCACGGAGTCCTGTGTGTTAGTTATGTCCCTGAGTCATGGACTGAGCTTCTCTCAAGCATAGACATCCGCAGTCTGCTGGAGCTGCTGGTGCAGAAGAACTAGGCCAGATTTGACACACTTCACAACCCATGCTAACTCTGACACACATTATTTCTGTATAGGAGGAAAAATCCCGGTTACAAATGCATCACAGTTTGAGGTCACTCTGGCCCAAAATGACGGTATCTGATCTGATCTGTTACTCAACAGCTGGACATTTTATTCATGTTCGTCCTGGAAGTGAGTCTGCTGCTCTTTTGTTGTACTAAATGCCTTTAAGCAAGGATCTCACAAAATAACCACTATATGTGAATTAATCTTACATTTCTGAACAAATAAATGAAGGATAATTCTTTGAAGTTTGAAGAGATGCTTTATTCAGTTGAAGCTCCAAACAGAGTGTGAAGTCGTAATTGGGTCAGAACTTTGCTGGACAGGATTTGCTGGTGGGCAAAAGTGTAAAACAGGAGGTGGACCCCCTGTGGTGTTTTTTTATGACTGAAAAACCACATCAGCAGCATTAAAGCTCGGCGTGGTGGATCCCTGCTAGTTTATCATCCACTTTTCTAACAACCAGGCGTTTTCTGCCAGCACACTAAAGTCTTAAACAGCAACACCAGCTCGACTTTTCCCCTCAAAACTTTGCTCGCTCAGCACTAGACCAATATAAACCTAAATTGTCAACCCTGTTATAATTACATCTGTATTGTTCTCTACCAGCTGTTGTCTGTTTATTTCCAGGCAGACCCAAGGAAGAAAGGCCAGACCCAAAACATGACCATATGTTTAAACCTTGTCCTATGAACCCAAAACAGGATGTCACAGCAGGCCCTCCGGTCAGAGTAACTCACACAGACACAGGAGCACAGGAGGGCTATTGTTTTGTTCTGCTTTGGGAAAGATAGAAGGGGGAAAGGGAAGTGTAGGGAAGAAATCAGATGTGTGTGTAGTTATTATACACGGTATGAGTGGCTTTATGAAACAGCCAGCTACAGCTAAATCGTGTCTGCAAAACAAAGTCAGGGTAAGGTGTGGGATGATTGTGTCCTTAAATGTTCTCAAACCATTGTGGGCTTCTCTAAAGGAAAAGTGCTTAAAATAGAAATCACCTATTTTTTATAAGGTTTTTTTTGTTAAACAGCTGAATAAGTCATTGTCACTCACTTTCTGGAGATGCTCCACTGACAGTGAATAATAAAACTTGTAGCCCGACTGCACATATGATGGTTTTTACGGGGATGTGGAGACATCATTTAGTAATTCCCTTCTACAGGCCCTGGGAATAAATTAGGCTCATTTTACTACCTTAAAGGAATCGTGTGACACTTTGGGAACTGCCCTAGAAAAGACTGGAAACATGGAAAAGCATTTAGATTTAGATGATATCATCAGTCTTCATGCTAAGCTAAGCTAACTGGATGCTGGCTGCTTTGATCAAACGTGACACTGGTGTTGTTCTCATCTAATGATAATAAAACCAGAGCAAGTGATTAGCTTCGGTTACAAGACTAGAAAGAGAGGGGAAACTAATGTTTGCATTGATGTCTCCAAAGTTCAAAGATCTGCCTACCAGCACAAATTGTTAAAACTAATTCTTGTTTTTTTTTTATTCCACATGTGGTGTGGTAAGTGTACCAGCTCTGCTTTTAACTTTGGACAAAGCCAGGCTAGATGTTTCCCTCAGCTTCCATTCCTTATGCTAAGCTAAGCTAATTTTAATATTAATCTCCTTTCCAACTAAAGTGAGCAGCATAATTTCCCAAAATGCTGGACCTTTCTTTTGAAATAGTTTACAAGCAGGGCACTAATGTTCTGTAAATAGATCAGCCTCAAAAAGTGATCTGATCGTGTTCAAACAAAAGCTGAATCAGAGCGAAACAGGAGAAAAGAGACAAAGTGTGTCAGGAGGCAGACAGGGTGGAGGGTCTGCACTCGGACGTTGCAGACAAAGCATCAGGCCACACAGAGGCCTCGTAGTCTGAACCCAAACACAACCTGTTGCAGCTCACTCGAGAGCATACTATGCAGGGAATGCTGGAAGGATTAGTGCGCAGCCACTTGAGATAATGTGAAAAATGAGACGTGATGTGGTGCAGGGGAGGCAACAAAAAGTCAAGGACGAGACAGCATCACAATACTGACTCAGTCCACCACAGGAGGATTAGACAAAACATCAGCCTTTTCTTTCTATCCTGCCAACTCTTCTAATGCAACATAGTAAAAATGCAGGATATGCATAGTATTATAACTGACGACTCGATGCTACATTTTTATTTGTAATATTTTCATGTGCACACAGTGTAGATGCTATAATGTAATATCCAAATTCAACCAAAAATACTCAAAAGACAACAAGAAAATGACTTTCACACAAATATTTCTTTATTTGTGTTTATTTGGTGTATTTTATACATAAACCTCTTTGGAATAAAAACAAAATCTTTCTTATATATCAAATTAAAAAAAAGAAATTCAGAAGTTATGGAGCCATTTTGTAAACATGCAACCAAACGGTTTTTAATGGGGAAACTGAAACGACTAACAAAAAAATCCAGTTTGAAGGAGTTTCAGGTGTGTGTCATGCTTATGATAAATACAGATAAACAAATCAAGGCTGCAAGTTATTGTGTTAATTTATGACATCTACAAATGTAATGTGCCACTGGGTTCAGTAATACTCAGCTCAGAACGCCTCTCAGTCTAACCTCCACATACTTCTGCAGACCCCTAGTTCATATTTCAGTGGCATCCTCCAGGTCAAGCTATGGAAATGACCTTTTGTGGAGATAAAGTGAAAATCACTGAAGGATGGATGGAGTGGGGTAGGATCTGCAGTAATCAGGGAAAGGAGGACAGCCTCTCCTTGTGTGTTTTGATGGGAAACAGGCTGATGGAGCCAGCTGGGGAGGTTAAATATCTGTAAAATGCCAGATGGTAAATGTGACATCCAAAAGCATTTGGCAGCAAGGGTCTGTCAACTTGAGACACTTTACTTTTTGAGGTGAATATACTGTTTTAACTTTAACTGTGAGATTTAAATACTGTGTGTTTGCCAAAGTCCAGTGTTGCTCTGGCAAGATTGACCATTAACAGGCTGTCATTCCCTGTTTATCATTTTTGCAGCTTACACAGCTGTGGGGAGTGAACACGCATGAAGCATTAGCTGTGGTAATCAATAACTGTGTCAAAAGTGATTATTGGTCAGTGTATAGTGTTATACAGAGAATTGATCCTCTTCATAAGTTTGGAAAATGTGATGAAAATGATGACAATTACTGGCCAGGCACGGCTCCTCGTCTTTTAAAAGATGCAGGGCGCTCCTTTGAATTCAGCTCAGTGTTGAGATGAATCTCTGTAAAGACTCAAAACTATAGACGTATCTATCTTCCATTTCCTCTCTTTCTGTCCAGTTCAGTGCATTAACAACCCCACAGGGGTGCCTCACATGTTTGTTCCAACGCCTGCGTTTTAGGAGTAAAAAAAAAAAAAAAAAAAAAGCAACACATAAACTAAACTGGGACAGATCTGAATGAGGTACTCATGGTTCACTTCACACTCACACAACAGTTTTCCAGTTTAGAAAAAAATAGCTTAGTGGTTTTCCATTTTAAACTCATTAAGGGAGAGTGTTGTTGTCAGGGACACTATGCTGCACCCTCCGTGTCGTCAATAACATACACTTATGTGCCTTGTGAAAGGTCACAGGAGTTGATTTTCAATCAGTTCTGAATCAGGCTGTAACAATAACTGAATAGAAGAAGACAGCAATGCACACTCCATGCACGTTCACACACACACACACACACACACACACACACACACACAAACTAAAACATTTTGCAGGACAAATCTTTTCCATTCACCAATAAGGTCAAACTGTACCAACACAATACTTCCATAGGATCTATAAATACAAAAAGTCAAATTGACACAAGATAACGAAGCAGTCATTGTCCTCTCAGGTGAATAAACAAGTTTCTTTGGAGTTGGGGAGAACAAGGGACTTAAGGACTAAATGTGCCGTGGAATGCTAACCCTAAGTGCACACACTACCCGCTGAAACAAACCCTAACTGACTCTCATTTCAAATTTAAAAGACAAATCACATTTTGCTTTGCTTAAGCTCGGCCACTTTGTCTCCCAACGCTGCCTGCAGCTCTAAAACAAAAACAAGTTCCCTTCTATAATGCATTGTGGCGGTGCAGCTTGGTAATCACAGCCCATAGTCAAGGTTGTTATTAGTTGAAATTGTAGTGAAATTCAGTGATCATTCAATGCTTTCAACTTTGGTTCCTACTGCATTTTGGCATTTAATGTCTACACACAGAGCCTGTTGGACTGTAGAACCAATGCTACACCCCATTACTGACTGATTCTGTTTCTGGATGACTGTGTGATTGGTTCCTTGTCTCTTTATTACACAGTAGACTCTTTGGGTCCCTCTCGAGCAGCGTTCTTGCACCCGTAAAGCCACTTGATGACGCGAGCGTTTCTCTCAATGATTGACACACCAGTGGGAACTTGCTCGGCCAGCTCCTCCTGAAACAGCCCATCTCCTGAATGACGGGAGAACTCGCTGGGTTCTGAGCCACCACAGCCGTCCCCACCCACACTGCGGAGCGCCAGTGAGAGTGTGTCTATGGAACTGGCCCCTGAGAGGAAATTTTCCCGACCTAAACGTTCAATCATGTCCATGTCCAACCCACAGAAGTCAAAGAAATGCTCCTGTTCTGATAACGCTACCGAGCAGCATAGACGCATCTCCGACTTTGAACGCTGCAACTCCCCAAACTGCCTTCTGGGTGCTGGTGGTGACGCCCGCTTCCATGGGTCATTCTCATCGTCACGGTTGCTTGAGCGGTTGCCATTTGCAATACCATTGTCAGCACTATCACTGGAGCAATTAGTCAATTCATTCTTAATCTCTTCAGCTGTGCAGCTGAAGCCGGGGCTGGGGATAGAGCCTGGGCTGCGTTCCTGATCAGTTTTACTAGATCTCCTGCTCACTGGTCCTCCATCCGTAGTGTCTTTGTCATTGGTCCAAGACATCCGAGAGTCTCCATCCCGTGATGGTGCTTTCTCTTCACTGATCACCATCTTCTGCACTCTCCCTTCACCCCCACTACCCTTCTCTCTCATGGAGCCCTGGAAAAGGCGGCGGACAAAGCTGTAGCTCTTCATGTCCATGTTGTTGTTTTCTCCCACTGCTGCGCCACTGGGGCTCTTGCACTCTTTTTTCTGCCTGTAGATGACGAGCGAGTCTGGCCTCAGCATGCGTTTACCCGTACTCCTTCTGAGTACCGGAGCACTGTGTGGAGCTACCATAGTGTTAATTCCCGGTGTCCTGGGGCTCGGAGGCATTACCTTGTTCACATTACTCCTATTATGTGTCTCAACATCAACAGAAGTCCTTCTGTTCTCCTTTCTGGAGTCATCATTTTCATTTTCATCTGTTGAGGTAAAATAGCCAGAAAGTGTAGACAATGGGGTGTTGGATAAACGGCGTGGCGTAAGCTGAGGTGTCAGGCTACCAAGGTTGGCAGCAGCTCGCCGTGGTGGAGGGGTGGTGCAGGGCACCAGTGCAGGCTCCTGCTTGGTGTTTATCACCTGTTGGCTCTTAACATATTTGGCTTTATCCGCTTCAAGCCTCTCCACTGCGCTGACGGAGCGGCCATGGCCTCCACCATCTATCTGCCGCCGCAAATAATCTGGACCCTTGTTGAGGAGCCTCAGAGGAGAGGGGGATCCAATTGGTGTTAGGGGTTTCATTTTTTAATCACCAAGCTGGGAAAGACATCAAAACTGCAGCCCTCTGATGATGGACAGCCCCCAGTGATCTGCTGTTGGTCCTGTGAAGTTTTCAAAACGAGTCTGGTTTGAAAAAGTTATAAAATGTAGAAAACTGTGGTAGTTCTCATTCCTGTTCTCACAGCTCTTGAATCTTCCTTAACGGGCAACAGAACTTCAGGAGACCACAGAGTCCAAGTTTGTTGTAAGGTTTTCTATAGATAGCCTCCAGTCTTTTTGCTGGGTGGTGTTAGAGTCCAGGCAAATGCATATCTCTATCCAGTATTTACACAAGCATTTGGATAAGCAGGCAGGGCACAGGGAAGTCCTTTTTTTGTCAGCCAAGAGCTCTCCAAAATGAGACGCTCTCTGCCCGCAGTGCAGCAGAAATAGCAGGCAGGGTGCACTTTGAAAGGGTTACTTCTTCCTCCCCCACTTCTTCTTCCCTCTCTCTGTCTCCCAACAGCACCCTTCGCTGTTGATCTTTTCAGTGAAGGCTGCCTGGAGAAATTAGATATAATGGCCTCAAATATTTGCTTTGTGCAGCCTGTCTGAGGGACGCTGGTTCAAGACTTTTATTGTTTGGCGCCCGTTGTGGTTGAGGTGACCTGAAGGTGGCCGGCACCAAGGCACTTGATTTGTTGATGGACAAATGGGGGAGATGAAGATCTTGTCCTTGTCCTCACCTTACCTGGGAGAGACAGAGAGAGAAAGAATGTTTTTAATTTGAAGTGCTGTTCTCCAGGGCCTATAGCAGAGGCCAGAAGGCAGGAAGGACAGCAAGGACCAGACGGTGCTTATTTAAAGCTGGAGGGAATTACATGTCTGGCTCTACAAAACAGAATCGACATATACAGTGTAAGAATTCAATAATATTATATCATACATATATACTAAATCCAAAATGCATACTACTTTCTGACATGTAGCTTATACTCCTATCTAAATCAGCAGTCAATGGGTAAACAGGTAAGGGTCAACTTCAGGTTATGTTAGCATGTTGCTGCAGAACACACAGCACTTAAGAACTGGGACCATCCACTTGGTTTCCCATTAACAGCAGCTCAGTAGTCTGAGTTGTTTCATTGATATGAAACAACACAAAAAAATGCAGATACAAATTACTAACACTGGTGCTTGTTATGATATCTCCCACAGTTTCAGTTTGTTTTAATGTGAGAGAATTGTTGTCTTGCCACCATCACAACATCCTGTAGAAGAAACGGATCAAAGAAAACTGTCTGCTGTCCAGACACAATGATGATGCATCTGTCTACATCTGGTCTCCAGTCTGTACCGGAAGCCGTAGTAGATTTTTAAAAGACTTTATGTTTCAGTTTTGCTTTAACAGAAATGGCATCAAATACAACAGCCTGAGTAACTTATTCATTAAAAACCTGAACAACTACATAAGATATTAGATATGGATGGATAATATATAACATTTACATTGAAATGAAAATGAATTTTCATTTCAATGGTATACAGTAGCTGTCTGGTTAAACCAGACAGCTACTGTATACCATTGAAATGAAAATGAATTTTCTGTATCTGTGTCTCTTTAAGGTTTAACCAGACAGTTACTGTATACTGACACTGCTTGTGTTATTTAAACAGCCAAAAGTGCTGCTTAATTAAACTCTTTTATAGTCACAGTCAAGCAGCTTGTTCTTTAAATTAACAAGCCACTACAAAAAACAAATCACACTTTAAACCAAGCATGATGCTGTGAAATGGATTCTTTATTATTTTTTGTTGGGTGACAAGAGACATGTTTGAGTTTTTATGCTATATCAAGATTTCAGAGAGGAGGTAGCTGCACATGTCTATAGTGAGATGGGCTTTACAAGAGGAGTATTTATAGCTTGAAAACATCCCGGCTCTGTGATCATGTGTCTGTATATGTGTGCATATGTGTGTATGTGCATGCAGTCATTGGTATATTTTGGTATCTGCTTTAGTTTTGTGCCTGCGTCCATATGCATGTGTGTGTCAGCACAAAGTAATAAGAGGCTTCCCTGTAAATGAAAGAGAACCATATGTACACTAAGGCTGCAGATCATAGGTCTTTTCTGTTATTCAGCACCTTTTCAAGCACACAAAAAGCAGTGACTGTCTGCCGTGTGCAAACGGGGCAGACAAAGTACATGCTAACAGTAAAGCTGTTATAAAAACCTACTGCCACAGGCGGTGCACATTTCTCCTTCAGCCCACTTCAAAATGCATTAGGAGTCTACGTTGAAAGATAAATGTTCCTCGTGTGTGCTAGACAGCAGAAGGGTGTTATATTGTGGTTCTTATTGTTCCCTCAGGTCTGCATGAAGTGTTATCAATGGTTATTTTAGCTTTTTCTTTACATGAGGTATAACAATGATGAAACTCCTTTGGGGGAAAGATCAAGCACTAAGATAAGATGAGGTAAGATAAGATAAGATAAGATAAGATAAGATAAGATAAGATAAGATAAGAACTATTACAATGTGCTCTCTTACTAACTGTTAAACTACTACCAACATGAGAAGCTGACCTAACATTTCTCATGACTGTCTACCTCGTTCAGCCTCCACACCCATCATGGAGTAAGTCGGTCAAATGGCACGCCACCATAAATTCACTGTGGAAGGGGGGAAGCATTCAGGTAGTTCTCTTTTCCAGATGTCAGGCTGTCAGAGCTCGGGAAAGTTGACCATTGTTTAGGTCGAGTTCCGGGAAAAATATTTTGCAACAGGTGTGAAAGAGGAAAAAGGGTTCAGAGTGAGTATAAAACAAGACAAATGGGTATAAAATGAGAAGGAGCAAGGGTTCCATTGTGGGGCTGTGATTAAGGTATTTGTTAAACACCTTTCTTGTGGAACAATCTTTTCCCCAGAGTTCAGAAATGGAAAAATGGGGAGCTAATGCTATTGAAGTGTTAAAGAGGATTATCACCAGAGGAGCCTAAACAAAGCCATTAATCCTGATGTTGACCTTCCATTGTATGTAGGTAAAGTCTGTAAAAGCATGTGAAGAATACACGGGGCTGTATACATGAAGCAACACTGCTGATGCTACAACAATGCGGCCACATCCGTATCTGCCCTACGTCTACTGTATTTCATCAGTTCTGCTCTTAATGATGAATCTGACATCAAGAGCTTGAAGGAAAAGCGGCCACTTTGAGAGGTTACGTCTTGCTCTGAGTGCTATGTCGGCCATCACGTGACTACATGTGAGTCATTGTGCTAGCTGTCACTTGTTTGGGACACAATGTCTCGACAAGAACTTGTGCTAAATATAGACTAACCCTGATTTAAAAGTATTCAAAACCTTTTACAAACACAAACAGAATAAAATGTTAAAACAAATAAAGCTGGGACCAGTCATGATGAAAAAGCTCCACACATCCAGATGGTGAACCAGTGACTCAGCTTGCATTTGCACGAGAACAATAGCAACCATTAGGTCTATTGACCATAATGAGCCAAATTAGTACCCAGCACCTTCTCCTGTGAGCGGGAGGCGCGTGAAATCCATGAAAAGGCTGGAGGCCTCTCTCATGTTTCACGAGCTCCTTCGCCTCTCGCTGCATGTTGTTATTAACCCCTAAACCCTTTCTCTCATCTCTATAGTGACCCCCCTCTGCCTTCCTAATGCTACTGCCCTTGTGTCTTTCATTCCCCTGCACTTCTTCCCACTCTTCGTCTCCCTACATCTCCTGTGTATGCCACGGGGCCTCCCTACCCTTTCATTTCCCTCCCTACTCTATCGCTCTCTTCCTGTGTACACCCTGTGTATCCACCCTTTCTCTTTCTCTCTCTATACCTGAGTGTAATGACTAATTTTCTGTTGTGTTAAATCTAAATTCTCCTGGTTTTATTCTGCTGTAGTTTATGTGCAATTAAATAAAGTAATGCTTGAGAAATACTGGAGAGTTCTGAACGTACTCAAATGTTAAGCATCCAAAAGTGCCATAACTTCTCTATAATTTTTTTGTTTTTCTCTCTGTAGCTGTGAATATCACCATTCACAGGGTACAGATAGTATAATTGTTTGTAATGGGGATAAAGACACACACTTTTGGAAAGTTTCTCCTTTAATGATCCCATGCACGATGTTTCACATGATAAATTATGGAAGTAGCTGTGTGAAAAATGAGGTAATTTCTCACCCACATGCAGGTGTGCTTGCCAAATCTTCTGATAGTTGAATATATATTACTAAACGTGTCCTCCAGAAATAATGTTTATATACATCTAACTTGCAGCAGGAAATGAGTTTCTGCATTTTATTTTCAATGTAATGAGGACATGTTCATCTTTGCATTTGGTTGATACTGAACATGTCCAGTCAAATGAATGCACACTGAAATCTGTGTGCTGGCCTGGACAAAGTGCTGCAAAAATATGACACGGAAGACTGCACAGCAAATGTCTATAATTTATTGATATGTGAGTGCATGGAAGGCTGCCTGACACTAATATTTGACTTGGTTTGAAAAGGATTTGTGGTCAAAATGTTCATCAAATGGTTATATCAATAAATTATGTGTCCATATATTAATACGTCCACTGACGTCTTTCTTTCCCTTTCTTCATGCACATTTTTTTTTCTTCACACAAAGCCTAACCACAGTCGATGCTCTCTGTAGCCTCTGTGCACAACACAGTATTAGCTAATATAATCTATATAGATAAAAGCATCCTTCTGTCTGGGATGTAAATGTCACCAAACGTTTGACCAGACTTAAGTGTGCGTCTCCTCTCATACACCTTCCCTCTGTCAGTTCTTTGATAAAACTCTGTCTGTCCTCCTGCCCTTTCGTTTCCCTTGTGTCCTCTCTGTGTAGCGGAAAGCACCGCCTGCAGAGGAGGCTTAACAAGTCGCCCCCGTACAGCTAAACAGAAACCAGATGTTGTGTGTTTGGCTACATCAACTTGCTTAGGGTCAGAGCACAGACAGAGAGACAGGTCTCAATTTTCCTTTCAATTAACAGCATTGTTTGTTGCATCAGACACCACGAGAACACAGAGCAGGTCGTGCTTACTGTCTACATTATACACTGCATGGACGTGCTGTATCTGACAGAGAAACATTTACTTCTGCTTATTTCTCTCATGTGAAAGCGGTGCCTAGGAAACACAAAAAATACAGGAAGTGTTTCCTTCAGGAGAAGTACAACTAGGCTCATTGGGTGAATCCAAAGAAAAACCAGCTGTCCTTAGACCAGGAGAATAAAGAAAGTTCCACTGTAAATTATGTACTCACTGAGGTAAACATGAGATAAGAGGTTAATAAATTCACATGGACCACCTTTGAAGCTCTTTGTTTACCTGGTCTGTGCTTAACAGATGCCCCTCATCTGGTTTTGGACATCTGCTGTCAACGTGGACCCAACTGGCCACCTTTAATGTCTCTCCTCTCTTTCTTTGTCGTCTTGCATTTCTCCCTTTCTTTATACGAACATCTGGCGCCGCTATTAAGGGTGACATAGACTAATAATCGTCACTAATGGACTGAAATGTTCAAATACCCACCAAAGCTCATTCAAATCCATCACAAGGAGGCATCTGTGCTCACCGAGTCTCTACGGTGTGAATATAAAGCGTCTGCCCCTAATGAGCCGTGATTCATGACTTTGTTCAGATGATCATTAACCAAATTTAAAGTTCTCCAGGATCACATGTAAGTCTTGACCAGGTTGCTGCGCCTCATTAGTCAGAGAGAAAAAAGGACAAATTACAATGTAAGAGATGGAGCCACGGGACACATAGGCTACTGTCCCCCCAAAGACAAAGCCTGGGAGCGAATTGTAAATCCCATCACCATTGTGAGGCCTCCAGCAACTTAGCTGCTTGATCTACGCTTAGAGGGACTTTCTCTGCATTCATGTGGAGTTGCAGTCGGCCACCTGGGACAACTTAAGTGACCCCCAACACGAAGAGACCTCCTCCCAAACCGCAAAATGGACAAGACGGGCTCTTAACTCACTGCTGGCACTCTATTGTCATTCAAAGCAAAGAGTCACAGTGAGAGTTAATGGCTGGAGCCACAGATAAATCAAAGCCAGGCCTGCACAGACTTTAAGGTGACAGCGATAAGATACTGTAACACTCAGCCACAGGCTACATGTATGTATGAGTACATGTCAATATTAGCTAAATATGAAGGTCAAGAGAGAAAATCAGTGAAACGTCTGACAAGTCAACTCACTTGCAAGCTGTTTTAATTGTTGCTGTTAAAACTAAGTTAAAAACTTAATCTGGTCTGGCATCCAACAACCTTCACGACTAATTAAAAAACAATCAGCAGCTTTTTATTGTAAGTTGGCTACGACCCACTAATTCAGGTTATGATTAATAAAATTATCACCATGACATTTAAGTGACTGCTTTAAAATTTGATTTAGTCCCATAACCTGTTATAACCATCATATTGTACGTCAGGTCTTTATCAGCACTGTAACACCCATGCAGTGCTAACACTGATAACATCTGCTGAGATAACGTGTTCACATTTATTCTTGCTTTTATCAACAGGCTGGGCAAGTTCCTTTTTCTTCTCCGCTAAGACTCCAGGAAGAGTTGATAACTACACAGCTCTGAACTGTTTTACAAGCCATGATTTACATTGGTGCAGGTTTTAAAATAAAAAAGAACCATACATTGTCAACATATAAACAAGTATTAGATAGCTTCCGATCTCAGTTTAGATTTTGTTTAAATCCACTCAGATTTTCTGTGCACCAGGTGACAGGATACAGACACATCTGTTGAGCCCAGGTGTGAGACTTCAGTAGCGATGAGTAAACTCCCGATGAATGAACTTTTATGAGCAGATGACGTATACTTTCATAAAGAGATCTGTACAAAACGTTTTCATTTTCAAAGTCAACAACACCCACATAATCAAAAACGTGGGAGACAATCTGTATGAAATACTAAATTTTTGATTAACTGACCGGTTGATTAGGATCACAAAAATATTAAGAACTACATTTTTGGACCACTCCCTCTACAGCTGCACAAATAAACCAAAAGTAACTGATGCATGCAAGTAGATTTTTAGACTGTAAACTAGCAAAAATTAGCCCAAATTAGAAACTTTTAAATGCAGTTATTAGTTAAAATCAATTAGTTGTGCATTTCATAAACCTTTCTGGGTCCTAACCTGCAGTTACAACTCTGGCCACTAAGCCAACACCAAAAAAACAACCTGTAACTTTAGATTTGATAAAAGACTAAACTAAAGAAACTATGAGGGAGTTTCTCTCTTTCTTTCAAAATCAAACATGTCCACATGTTTAGGACTGCAAACTGCGTCCAAGTTTGTGTACAGTACCAAGGGTCCAGAGCTGGTCCAGATCTGGGCTTCATTAAACCCGCGTCCCAGATTTGGATGGCACAGTTTTATAAATTATGACCACTGCTGCTACTCCCTGCCAGTCTGGCTTATGTGACCAGCAGCACAAACCACAGTGTGTCTGCAGCACTGCCGCGGACTGAAATGTACTGTGCAGCTCAGGCTAACATAAAACACCCCCAGACCCCAAAAAGACCTATCCTCAGGCTGTTTATACAGTGAAGTACAGAGGCATAAATCTGGGCACATCCCTCAATCTCCCAGAGTCTTAAATTATGAAGGCCTGTTCTCACACTGTGAACCCTCATTAAGCTCTCAGCTGGTGTGAATGCTCTGAGAGACAGCTCTGACGGGCAAGCTGCCAGATGTTTTAGTTCACCAAGTCGGCACATTTCTCACTCTGCCAGGCATATGTCTGCTTCGACAAAGTGATAAAAGACACTTCAATGGATGGTGGCTGCTGCAAAGAGCAACTAAAATGCCAAAGCACAGTGAGTTGTGTTAAATCATACACCTGCATTTGAGAAAACTGGAAAGAAACTAGAGCAGTAAACTGAAAATAAATCTGCTCTTTGTTTTGTTTGAATAGTAAATGTAAAGAATGAAAAGCTGCACACTGAGAAGGAGATTTGGGTTGGAACTGGTGTCACAGGTGAGTCAGGAGAGAGCGAAGAAGAAATAAAACCGTGTTGACTCCACCGTCTTCTCACAGAGACCCACCAGGATGCCAAAAGGACATTCACACAACATTTGCAGAGTTATTGTAAACACATGTTGCTGATGTTAGCAGTAAACACTTAGCACTAACTTGCATGGACTTGTGACAGGGCTGTTTGGGGTTGGTTAGAGCTTAAAGCTGCTCCAGCTGTGCTGTGTCCCCAAACACTGGGTCATCTGTGACTGTAGTGCTAAACACACCCTACTGTGTCACTACACACTCTCCACCACTGTAAATATGCCCACACTGATCTGCTGTCTGCACAGCTGGACAATGCTCATGACCAGAATACAAGAGCATTGTATCGGCCACCTACCCAAACAAGACTCATTTCTCTCATATCCCACAAACTACAAGAAAATAACCACCTAAAATCTCCCGCACAAAGAACCTCCACTGAGCTCTTCTGTGTTTCCTCGCTGCCATCTACACTTAGCTGTTAACCTTTGTTGAACCTGCCAGCTGTCTTCTCTCATTACCAATCAAGCGACCTGCTTCCCCGAAGCGTCACAGAAAAAGCCTCCTCTGTTTGTCCCCCTTCTTCTCCCCCCATTCTTTCGTCCCTCGTTCCTGTCACAATCGGAAAACATCTGGAGGAGATGGAGGAGTCCGCGGAGCTGCAGCTATGGTCGCGTCCTGCGTCGAAAGGAATGTCCAGGCCTGTGTCATCTTCCTCGCGGTCGAGTGGACACAGAGCGGCACGGTTGAGTGTGATGGGATGTGGCAGAGCTACAGAGGCACCCAGTTGGACTGTGAACAATTATGGGGATGTGAGAGCAACGGGGAGAAGGGCTGCTCACACAGCTGTCACCCACACACAGGGGACTGTCAGGAGATGGAGATCTGTCAGATCATGTTTCATGACTTCGTTGCCCACAATGAATTATGGATTTAGTTATGAGCCTGCAGAGATGGGAGTGATGTAACAGCACAAAGTAACTTCAGACAGTGACAAGACTAATTATATAATGAACGTATCAGTTCTGGTTCCAACGTTACATATGAATATTTGGTTCAAATCTAGATTTCTCTGGAGCTAAGCCTCTTGAAGGGAAAATATAGGAAACAAAAGAAGTAAAGGAAACAAGGAAAGGCTGCGTAGCCTCATCTGTTTTGAAAAATATGTCCTTTCCTTGACAGATTTTCACTCCAGCGTGTGTGATTGCACAGACTGGTGTTTACAAAACAGATGAAAATATTAGTTTGGTACATAGATGGTAGGTTTTACTTCTCATTTTAGCCTGCAGTCCTGAGTCAGAGGAGGTTTGACCTGCTTGAATATGTTGTTTTGGTGCTGGATGTAACTGAGACACTGTGACTTTTTGATGAGTGGTTCCTCTTTTTCAAACCGTTCTTCTTGAAACAGGTCTATGAGGAAGTTCCCAGAGGCCTTCAGCACTATGGTCCAAACAAGGCGACAAGGAGCAATAAAGCTAAATTATAAGCTTGACGTTTGTGTGTGAACATTTGAAGTCTCACACTGTTGTGAACGTCAAATGTCTGAAACCAGCTGCTGTGCAGCAACACACACTCTCCTTTAACACAGTGCCAGGGGGAAGATGATGTCATTAGCAGAGTGCATTTTCCTCTCTAATTAGAAACTCAAGCCTCCCACCGTAACTTGGGGGTCTTCACATGCAACCATGCGACAAAATGTGGATTACACAAAACAAATGTTTGACGTCCCCTTTAAAAAACGTTTTCAAGCCTGCGTTCTGCAGGAAAGCAAAACCAGGACTTGAATGCGATGCAGCTGAACCTACAAGTGATAAGAAACACATGAGCGGCCCATTGTGAACTGAAACCATGAACTATCCTGCGGCTTCCGCTTCTTCTCCACAGCGAGCACTGATGTGGCTCAAACCAATCGGATATTACACCCGTAGTGCCTCAAAGTCAGTGTCAAGTCAAAACAAAAGCGGAATTAAATTGGAAAATAATAGACTAAAGGATAACACATCATATAGTTTAGGATATCCGACGTACAATATGGTGAGTGTGTTCAGTACATAAAACTGCCTCAGACGTCATGAAGTCAACATGATTCTGCAGGCACAAACTGCTCTAAGCTTTCCAAAACGTTCCACCACCAACATCATCATCAATATCACTGCGGCTGCCATGAGCCAAGCGTGAAGGCAAAGACCTAAATTACATTTCATTTAGTCATGTTAATGATGTCAGGCCTCCTGTCATCACCTCGGACGGAGGCTGCAGCGAGCAGCTCTGTGCCCCTGGGCTCTCCGCTCGGTAACAGGAGGTCGGACTCATCTGCTCCACTAGGATCAGCATCAAACACAGATGCAGTCGGATTACAGCTGGAAAATTAGCACACTGCGACACGAATCCAGGGAGACGAGGGGGGATTGTTTATGACTGCTCCACACTGTAATTTTGCAGGTATTGCAGGAACACGGGCAAAGTGGAGGACTGATGTTGGATGTAGGTGTTTACGATCTATGACTCACTGTAGGTTTTAGGCAACGATGCAAGCCAGGTCAGATTAGAGGTTTAGAACTATTAAAACAAACAAAAGAAAACAAAAAAACAGAAGACGAATTAGGGAAAGGTAGGGAGGAGATGGGCCTAAATCTCCCTCCACACAATTCAAATGCATCATTCATAGCCTCTATTCATTTTAACAAAAGCCTTGAGGGTGAATACGCCAACAAATATGTGGAAAATTGGTTTATATTACAGTGGTTTGTGCCTTGAGCAAACATCTAACGCATTAAGGTGCTCAGAAAAAGGGCAAACACATCTGCTGTGGTAAACTGGATCACACAACAGAACAGCTACAACACAGGCCATGTTGTGCAATATTTGCTGAACTCACTTTATCCGACATGAATCCTTGTATTTTCATATGCAGGCGACTGCTCTCTCCCTCCGGAAAGTAAGAGTAAGGGCAGCGCGGGCGTCAGCTCATAATCTGCCTCAAAAAGCATGAATTAAACCTCCTGCTGCCGTTCACGGGCCGAACTAACGCGTGAACCTGGGGGTGAATGTGTTTAGAAGACATGTGTGGTCTGTTTAGTCTCGCTGCTAAGTTGTTTACGCTGCTCATCCCACGCTGATCACACCAAATCAGGATGCACGAGCCTTAAATATATCAGTAGGGAGTTATGGATGGGGGGTGAGAGGGGTAGGGGTGGCTCAAGGTAGGGCTGACCCTGAGGGCATGTGATTGCCTCCCTGGAAGAGACAGTCTTTTCAGTTGTGGGGTGGGTGGTTTGCATAGTGACCCCCTCAGGTCCCCAACTTTCCTTTGTTCTTTTGAGAGTTCTCAGGTAACACCGTCTTACTCCTCATACGTCTTTTTATTGGCGTCACCGACGTCTGTTTGTTACAAATTAACTGATTGGCAGGAAAAATGCTTCATTTATTTAAGATTACAAAACTTTTTCTTTCCTGATTAGATGTTTGAGAGCCAGAGCTCCGTTTGAGCCACTTCCCTGATTTTATCCAGATGTAAATATTTAGTGTGGAGCAGGGGGACGATGGGATAAACCTGCCTGCAGCCCCAGGTTAACTGTATCTGCTTTAATCAACATGCAGTGGTCAGAAATCCCTCTCCCTCCCCTTCATGCCATGCAGCTATTAACCGCTGGAATTCAAGGCTGAGTTAAAGCAGCGCTTCCACATATAGCTTTACATGGCAGATGATGGATTGCTGCACTTGTCAATTTCTTTAAAAACAGTCCTGGTCCGTCTGTTGTGTTTGTGCATTATCCAGCTGCACACCACACTGCTGCACATACATCACAGCAGCACTGCCACGGAGAGTTTGCCTTATCGGGCATCGGTTATAAACGCACCATACAGACCTGAGGCAGACGAACTAAAGCAGGACTGGAGTTATTTTAAAAGGACCGAGACGCGTTGTGATGCACGATCTATTACTACTAAGTCGTATTGGTTTTAAAACACTAAGTGGAACTGAATCGCCACAGTATTAGCAGCCTACAATGAATCCCTGAGTGTCCAACAGTGCTGCCACGTTATGAGAGAGAAGGCAAAGTGAGAAACCATCAGACAGGATCGTGTCCGAATCCGACCTGATCGGTACGCGGAAAACTTCGCCAAATAAACGCCACAAATCAACTTCGACTCGCGGATTTCCTACTAACTAAACAGTCCAACGTGACAATCCTCTGCATGCTCACCTCATTCAGCCAGTTTATCCACTCTTGCTGTGTTTGAAATCCAGTGAAGGTGTGAAGATCCTCCTTGTGACAGACGGACTGCTTCAGCGTGACGCTGCGCGCTGCGCTCTGCGCGGACTGCTGGCACACTGACGGACCGCTGCATGGCAGCAGCACCATAAACAGGGAGTCCCGACCTCCCTTCAGCGGAGGGGGGGTGGGGGGTGGGCAGGTAGGACACTGTGTAAGCTGAGTCGTGTGGAGCCTGCAGGAAGCTGAGTGGATCTGTAGGGAGGTTGTAGATTAGGTGGAAGACCGCAGTGACAAATATAACATCATGGCAAGTCATTTAGTTTCATAAACATTATTATTAACCTGTCAGTATTAGAAGAAGTTACGAGTAAAAACAACAATCTGATTTATGATACAGTTTAAAACTTTCAGTTTAATAGAAAAGAAACAAGTAATGCTTTGTAGATCATATTCAAAACTATCAATAAGCTTACAAACATATAATTACTGTGTATAACCGTCAATTAACTCATAATGATAACTAAAACCTGTGAGACTGTACTTTGAAACTGTACTTTGAACTTCATGCTAACACAGTTTTAAGGATAAGTTCTTTTCAGTTTTAATTTTCACCATCTTAGTGTGGTTTATCAGCATGCTGCGTTTGCTAAGTGCCCCGGTAAGTACTTAGGCTGATGTGAGTGAAAGTATTTTTGCAGGTATGTATCATACAAATGAAAAGTTGAACCTCACAGTGGAGCTAAATGAAATGTTTGAGGATCATGATGAGATAAGTGTGTGGACTAATGTCACAGTAATCAGTCATTTCACTCACAATTGACAAACATCAGCCTTGTGGAGGCTCCAGAGGTAAAAGTCATGAGACCGTAAGTGGGATAGGTAGGTGGATTTATCCTCTGACGTCCTGAATGCTTGTGTGTAATTTAGTGCTAATCCATCAGTATCAGTGTTGAGCTATTTCAAGTGGGATCAACAGAGCCAGTAGGATCCATTCATTCAAACTCCTCTTGTTTTAGAAGTTCTTCTTTATTATTATTATAGGATTTGTTGATATTTTTAACATCAGAGGGAATTTATCTTATTTCCTTTCTAAATTAATCAGTTGTTTAAAAAATGCTGAGCAGCTTCAAAGTTATTGCCTTTGTGGTGATTTGTGTTAACTGGTGTCAATCAACCAATCAATGGTGTCTTGATAGGCTTTGCTTTGATTAGCATTGTTCCCCTAATGTTGATTGATAGATCTTAAAGAGTCCACTTCACACTTTATCTTAGTGGTATTTTGGCGTTAGGCTCAGAGTAACCACATATCATCCATGATCTGAGCAGCTTTAGGTGTAATACCCTTCAGTGTTATAAAATCCCAGATAGATTAAAGTAATACCCGCACATGTGTAGATTTTAGGATCTGGGAAGCTGACTGACTCTTTGCAGGCCTCTTGTGGCCACATGGTTCTTTTAAAAGCCATTTTGTTGACTTTCTATCTCTTATTCATTGCTGCCTTTAGATGTAAAAACTAGCTCGCAGCTCAATACTCGCTTGGCAGAGAAGTTGATGTTTAAGCAGAACAAACAGTGTCAATTTGCAGCTGTGTTTTGCTCCTTCTCTCATTGCCCTCAACCCCGTCTGTGTTGTCTCTGCTCACCCTCCTCCATTCGGCCCTCTTGTCATAAACCTCAGCTCAACACGACTGGCTCAGAAAGGTCAGGAGAAGGGAGGAAAGAGGGTGAGATAAAGGAGTGATCCGCACATTTCACACACACACACCTGTTTCTCATTCCCGAGCTCATCACTCTCAACAAGGCAGACAGGCCAGCGAGGATATAAACACTGAGCCAAGGCTCGTATGATCCACACACAGGGCACACGTCATATAAACACAAACGCTCACGTCCTCCGTTTGCTGAGGTGTCCTGTTCACACTTATCACACCGAAAAGGCCAGAAACGTGTCAATCTGATGTTTTCAAAATAAGACAATGTGAGGCTTAAAAATAACAATGGCACTCTTTAAAAGCTTAAAATAGAAATCACTGCACTCTGCATGATATCTCTCAGAATAGAACTTTCTGTTTCTGCAGATCTAAGTTTTCACAGGCGGTCACGCTTCATTTGGGGCACCTCCAGACTGGAGCCATGCCTCCGTGTTACTGCCACATCTGGGTGCAGTAACACGATCTGCTGATCCTGTTCCGTGACCTTTGCACTCAGAGAAGCCACACTTCCTGCTGAGCACTGAGTGTGAGGTGGCAAGCGACCTCAACCTTGTTTGACGCCATCTTCGCCCCCGGGTCGACATTTCCTGCGTGGAGAGTTCTCTCTCTGCTGCTGTGTGGCCGTGCATCGACGACTGTAGCAGGTGGTTAATTCCTGGCATGATTCCTGGTGCCAGTCAGCTTTTTAATAGCCTGTTAACTCCGGGCGATAATCCTGTGAAAGCTGTGAAAGATCACGCACGGAGAAGGTGAGCGAGACAAAAGGGCTATGTCCAGGGTCAGACTGAGTGCTGCTGGTTGGCACCAAGTGGACGGGACTGAAAACCAACACCTCAGATGTTACCCAGCACTCAGCAGTCTTAATACTAAATTACTGTTAGTAAGCCCTAAAAATGAAAAAGAAATCTGCCAGTGCAGCAAAATTACTTCTCTAGTTCCAATATAAATCTGCTTGTTCAGATCAGTTCCTAATGTAGCATAATAGGAAAAGCATCCATGCACGCACAATATTAAATTTTAGGCAAACTATAGTCTGTGATATGAATACATAATTGAATGAGCGTGCAGATCCTCCTATATTTACACCTCAGTTATTATTTGGTGAGCAGTGATTTTTATATTAAACTTAAACGTTGTTTTAGAAACAAAGAAAAGAACGTGTTTATTTAAAAAAGGTTGAAATGATCTCATTGCAAACTTATTTAAAGCTGCAGAGAAAGTGATACTTTGAAGGCACGGCAATGATTAAAAAACAACTGTATACTTTTTTCAGCGGATAACTTTCCAAAGACGGTCTGCTTGGGGTTAGATTTACAGATCCGTACCCTAAAATCCTATAAAATCGATCCACAGACGTATTTACTCTATATATTTATATATTTAAGGAACTGATGGGCAGAGTCTTGTCATGTTTTAATATTCTTTACATCTTCTTATTATCATCTTATACCTCTTTCCATAAGACAACTTCCTCTGGAGCCAGTTTCCTCCGGAGTGGAATGAAACGCCCTTCATGTAGCTTCCGTTTACGCGAGTTATCCAACACTAGGAAGGTGGATACCCATAAAAAATCAGGGAAATATTAGACATTTTTATCATCTTTGCCTAAAGAAAAGTCTTTCAGGATACAAGATGGGGCATGTAGGCTATAGAACCACAGTAAATCTGTTTTTATAAATAGACACGTCAGGCTACAGGCTTTAACTCTGTAGGCATTTGTGATATTTGTTGGGACCAAACTGAGTGTGAGTTCTTGACGCTGCAAATATTTGTACTTGTTCATACTTTCTCTGATGCATTTGGGAGAGTAGAAACTAGTTCAGGCGAAAACTGTTCATAGTGCCACACACACACACACACACACACACACACACACACACACACACACACACACATACACACACACAGAGGCTTAATGACACTTCAAAGGGAGGAAGCCATACTGTGGCCAGCTTCCTGTCCCGGCCCATCTTGGACCATTTGCTGGCACAAAAGTACCCACTGATGTAGTATTTTGTCTGTTGTAGGTTAAGTTCGACGTAGTAAGCGTCCCGAGGCACCTTAACCTGTGATGGTTGTGCTCAAACACGCTGGAGCCCATTTGTCTTGGAATGAAAAATGCTTGTGGACCAATTATATCCTTCCACTGGTTATGTCTCATTATCTCTCGCTGGCCCAGCTTTTTCCTGTGAGGCTGTTGTACTTCCTGCTTTTTTCTTTTTGTTGTCGATGTTTTGTCTGTGGACAGTCCAGAGTTGCTTCATGCTGAATGATGGAGTGTAGTAGTTGTTACTGGCTTTTCTTATTGCTGCCACTGCCCAATGTTTCCATCCACAAACTGTGTTTATATACTGCAAGCTTTATTGGAAAAAATTGTTTTGGAACATACTTAATTGCCATGTGGATTAAGTTAACTGGATATATTTTTTCCAATCTAGGATGTCATCCAGGGAGAAGAAGGTCATCTAACACTGGAGAGTTTATTTTGCATCTTTGGTCCCATGAGCTGTTACGTTTAGGCCACTAAAGCGCTCAATCAAGGCTGGGGAGGGATTAGTGTTTGGTTAGATACTGAAAAAGTCAACATGTCCTGTTTAAGGCTCAAGTGAGAGTTCAGAATTCAACACAGAAAACTTCAGTGCTTCGAGTTACTCAACGAAGAAAGTGTTAGTATTTAGGCAACAGGAAAAGATAGTAGTCAGATAACGCTGGAAACCCCCTGATCTCATAACTTTCTAGTGTCCAGTAGAGAGTATGTGTCCAACATTTTCTGTAACTTTCCAAAACTGACAAAGCCATATTCAAACTCACTTCATACTGTGAACATTTCTCTTTTGAGCTCTCTTTTGTCATTTCGTACACAACCTAGAAACCAAATTTAGCAAATAAGTCATATATTGATGTAGAATTTTTTTTATCTCTTTTCATAATTTTCTCATTTTTCCTAAAGCTTAAACTCCATCAAACACGTTTTGGAGCTGCCTGAGCTGCAGATGAAGTCTCTGAACATCTCTCTTTATTCCCTCTTTTCTCATCCCTACATCAGTGTACTGGCTTAACATGCCTTGACCAAAACATGCACGCCTGGGTGTGTTATCCTCTGTTTACTTTGCCCTCTGCGCTGACCTTTACCACTCTCGTCACCATATTCCTGCCAGTTACGACGCCTTTTGTTTGGAGTTTACATCTGGTGGAGGAGCAGCATGTCCCTGCATTGTTTTGTTTTACTGCTCACGATCTTTCTCAAAGAAGGAGGAAAGAGAAACAAAAAAAGGCAGGAAGATGTTCACAAAGTCTTAAACATGTCAGAATTGTCGACCCTGCACCACAGTTGTTTGGATGTACATGAAGCATTGTTTTGTTTAAGGTCCAACGTGCCTCAGCTCTGACTGATGTCTGGGTTATAGTCGTATTCCAGTGAGGTGTGAAGCAAGTGTTGTGGATCTGAGCCATCTGCTGTCATGTGTCTGGACAGCTCACAGCTCTGTCTGGTCATGATATGAAGCACATCCAAAGAGCTGGACAACAATGGTAGGAATGCAGTGTGTATTATTTCCTAATATTAAAGATCAATAGTTGTGTAAATACAGATAAAAGCAGGTATCTCGTCTCATAGGGACACGGCCCCTGGCTGAACATTCTTCCTGGGGTGAAACAATACCAGACATTGGAGGGCCTTGCCAGAGAAGGAGCTGGCATTATGAAAAGAAAAGCACGCTGCAGTCAGGCTGAGAGGTCAGTCAGCCAAAAGGTCTCCACATAAACAACCCAAACCAACACATTCAGGATTGCTGTGAAAACAAACCCTGGAAAGTAGAGGATTGGTTTCTGTATGTGGGTCAGTCTCTTACAGCTGGACGGTTGGAGAGGTTGTCATGTCTGCATGGCAGCTCTGCCACCTGCAATAATATTTAGCACTGTACCAGTTGGGCTGTTCAAGTTTCAAAACCTTTCACATCCAGGGAAATTCTCAGGCCAATGATTTCTTATTTGTGCAACTTTAATGTTGAGTAAGTACTTATTAGTAACGGTTCTTACTTCATCACAAAAAATCTCTGCACAGTTTTTAGTGATCAAAGTGCAAACTTAAGCTAAAAACAGGAAAACCTCATATCAACCTTAAAGGGCAAGAAAATATACCACGTTTGGGTACATTGTTCCTATGCGTTATTTGGGTAGTGGGTTGTAAATACATCTAAATAATCAAAATCTCAGTGTCAGTGTCAAACTGGGAGGCATGTTCCAGGCTAAGTAAACTGAATCTGTTTGAATATCAACACACAATACCTGAATTAACTGCAAAAGCATGTGATTAATGTTTTTCCCCTGTCCTACTACTTTTCCCAGATGCTAGAAAATACCCAGCCTTGTACTGGATGTTGAATCTGGACAGTCAGCGCTTACTGGAAGCAACACAGACTTCAAAAGGTCTTGATCATACAAGTACTGGGCCGCCAAGCAGCCTGCCCATGCACTCTGAAGAGTCTGTTAGACAGCTGGCACAGAACAGATGTGGCTTTAGGTCCCAGCTAATCGCCTCGGTCTACATAAAATACAACCTCCTTCTCAAGACAGAGCAACTCAGACCTATAAACTTGATCCTATTCCACACAAATTGATCTACATGACCAATTAGTAACATTATGATGCTAAACAGGCGACTTCCGACTTAACTGTACCCCTACAACTGAAAAACCAGGTGAAATTAAAATGTTTTCCACATGTTTTCCTGTTGCCCGGTGATGTATGGCTCCCGTGTGGTAGCTAATGAGTTACACCATTAGCTTTAGGGTCATCTGGGGGAGATGGTTTACAGGTTGAGCCTAAATCCCACAGTTAGTGAACAAGCCAAACAAAGCCTCATTTAAGCAAAGTCATGCTCCGACAGCTTTTCCTGTTGTAATTCACCCTCGGACGAAGTCAAATGTTGAAAGAGGATGCTGTCTGTTTTTCTGATTTATCCTCGTCCTGCAGCAGGAAGAGAGAATTCTCATCACCTGTCCCACTGCAGAGGTGTTGAGCAGGGTAAGTGTCTCTGTGACAGGGCCTATTGTCCCATCAGGGATGGAAGTCCTCCATTGTGCTTGTCCCTCAACAGAAGACACAGACCTTTAACCACCTAGGTGTTCCAGCATGTGAGGACATGTGCGGGTTCACTCTTACCTGGTGTGGCGGTTCAGCTTTTTGAACAGCGAGGTGGTCGGATACGCTTGTCAACACCTATCTGGTCCCACAACACGGGACTAAGTGGATGTACCTTGTAGTGACGCGAGGCGTGGTGATGTGGCGCAGTTTGCTCGTCTCTTGTTTGTTTCCAGTGATGCTCAAACGAGTATGTCTTTCATGTAGCTGATTTAAACGATACCAGATCATTTGGAGGAGAATTCTGCGTACTCAAATGTTTTTTTGTTTGTATTAAAGACAGAAAGTAAGCATTAGGGTCTAATTTGAAACGTGTGGTGTAGTTAAACACAGTTCAAATTTTAATTAATGGGGCCTTGCAACTGTTTGGATCAGCCATGTGTTCACCAAACGTTGCTACAGTTTAAAGGGGGGGTTGCAGTTTGCAAAAGGAGCCAAACACTTCGCACCCAGGTGACGAGAACAGTAACAGGCGTCTATGCCAAAAAGATGAGCTGTAATCCAGCAGCGTCCAAATGACCATAAACCACAAGTCATCGTTGAAAGCTAAGAGTTCAGATGTAAGGCTTGATTTGAAATGCCAACCATTTATCAACACACCAACTGAACACACATTTATGATGGTAATTACATTGAGAGAATGTCTGTTTGCTGCTAACGAGTTTGTGGCCGAGGGGGGAACTAATTTATGGTCACTTGAAAGATGTGTCCCCACTTGAGCAAATGTTTCATGTTAACTTGTTCAGCTCAAACATGTTGAGACAGAGAGAAGAGCTCTTCATAATGTGTCCCAGTAAGGCATTTGGCAACAGCCTGTGCAACCTTGCAAAAGCTCACCGCACTCGCAGCTCATTCACTCTGCTCTGTTGCTCTGATGCTGGCAGTTTGTGAGCTCCCATGTTTCATGACTGTCAGTCACAGAGGTGGTCTCAGCTTTTAACCCAGTAGAGTTTCAAAGAGAATGGATTTCCCAGTTCCATCAGCCTTAATCAAAATCACATTGTCTGCAGTTATTAGCCCATGGTGAAACTTACAGGCTTATCCTGAATTTAACTGTGATTAGCCTGGGTACGTGGATTGTGTTGCCCACCTTCCTGCATTCTTTGATCTGCTAGAGGAAGCTTTACTAACCCCCAATCAGCAGTGGACCAGTCCAAGCTTCCCTTAGGGGGGTGCTGAGAGAAGACTGACCCACAGTGAGAGCATTAAGAGGCAAGACTGAGTGGGGAAAACAGGGCCAGATTGGCAGACACACAGTCTGGCTCCAGCCATGGATAACCTAAGGGTACTGACATGCCTAATGTCACATGGTCATTAAATCAAGGAGCCACCATTAAACTGGATACAACTCCTTTTGACACCAGGGTCTGACACACTGAAAACCTTTATGTGACCATCACAGGGACCATTGCCCAGTGCACAGTTGTTGACATAGAGGGGCTGTTTGACAAACCTTGAGGGCACTGGTCAGCAGTGGAGTGTTGAATTGTGTGTAGGCCATCTAGTGCAGTCATGGCAGGTTGGGAATCTTCTCCTGCAGTTTTCAGGTGGTATATGAAGAGATAGAGCAGCTCAGCAAAGAGAAAACTAAACAGAAGATATTGTTTGGTTTGAAATTCATCCATATTTATCTTTACAAAGATAAGAACAGTACAACTATAGTTAGAAAAGGCATAAATGTTCAGCTCCAGTAACTCTAGGTGGTCGTCATAGAACATAAACCTGACCAAAGATAGAAGATCAAATCCAAGATCCTGATGTCCTGTGTGAGACAATGTTATACTTTTTAATTTTGTATAATTAATAGTGTTAAATAAGTTGAACACAAATTCAAATTATTATATTTGGTGTATTTATAATGGATGGTGTTAATGAAGGGGCAGTTGAACTCATCTGATGGAGGGGTGCAGGTTGACTCTACATGGAAAGGAACAGAAACTAGATGTGCTGAAACTATTTTTGAGTCTCTAGCCTCAAACAGCAGCATCGGATTATGTGTCAAGAAGCATTCACAGGTTTGAAGGGGCCAAACCGATCAGGTTGGACATTGGTCGGAGACCTAGGACCTTTATGGGCTCAAAATAATGTCAAATAACTTGACAAATGACTTGACCTCCGTCTGTTCATGTTGCCTCAGACCTCCCACTCAGTGTTTTCAGAGGTCTCATGTTTTAGTCAGTGTCTTCTGTCATTTTGTGTTTTTCCTATTGACTGTTGTTGCATTTTGAGTCACACAGGATCCTCTTTTTTCTTATTGTACACACTGAACTGCTCGAATTAATATACACAAATGTATATAATTGTAATTGTGCAAGTAAGTGTGCATTATTTTTTGCTACACTTGGAACAGGTGACACATTTTTGTTGATACAGACCACATAAATCTTTAACTGATTTGTTGTGCTGTAATGTGAAAAGAGGGATGATCAAGCACACACTGTTTAAAATAGACACATAAGCTTATAAAGGTTCCTGGACAAGTAGCACCATGTTTGCAGATAGCACTACAAGATTACTGTTCTGCTATCGCGAGTAAGAGATTAGATGTGGCAAAAAACGCCATCATCATCTTCAACTCTGTTTGTCCTTTTGTTATTCTTAACCCTTCTACTGCTCCATTTATCAGCTGGAGTTTTCTGTGTTGTCTCCAGGGGCGAAGCATTAACAACGAAGACGCTATAAACAGGAAACAGAGACCCTCTCTGGTTTCGTCTCATTGCTCCCAGGAAGAGACAGCCCCATTTCACCGACTGACACAAACCAGAACACACACCGTGACACACACACACACAAACCAAAAGTCCTCACCGTCTATCAAGTAGCAGGCTTTATTTACCTACTTGACACCTTCATCCTCAACTTGTCGACATGTTGAGTGGTAATTTACCTCTTATGGTGACTACACTGAGACACCGATGCCAGAAAAAGTCCAAAAACTTACTCATGACTTCTTGTAATGATCAGAATTCTGAGAAGGCATGTGCAGCAGATGGATTATAGTGGAAATCCAGTGAATCAGGCACTGTGTTATTGCTTAACTTCCTGAATTTAGGTTCTGTGAGTCATATTGCCTTATTGTCTGGATCTGATATTTTGGTATCAGGAAAATAACAGGCTCAACAATACATGTGAATCAGTGGGAAACACTTTGGAAGGATGTAAGATGTATTGGAGGTATATAATATTGGGAAAATCTATTCCGATAACAACACTTGCACTGTGCTTTCACTACTGGGAGGAATTTTTTCCCTCTACACTAAGGCATACCTCTTCAGCTTCTGTCACTTTGACAAACACCCACCCCCACACAGATAAGGGCTGTCAGAACATAGGAGTCCTACCTGACGGACTTCCAGCTGTGTCAGCAAGAATCCCACAGAGAAAGAAGTCTAAAGTTTAAATGAGCTCAGTTTAATATAGGCCGTTTGTCCCTATCTGATACAACCCATATGAGCGACTCCTGAAATATCGCCTCTGCCAGCATCTGTTAAGATTAGAAAACAGTCACGGTTTGATTAGGTTGAGGCACAGAAGCAACTTGATTAGGTTTAAGGGGAAATCTTGCTTGGGCTTAAAGTACAGTAATTACTTCATCAAGTTTTCGCGACCTTTGTCATCATGGCGACAACAATAACCATGTGGTTAAGGTTTAGGAACGGTCACGGGTAAAAGAAGTGATGATGACAATCTGTGGTCTCCCAAGTCCAATTGTTAATCAACCCATCCATCCACTTCAACCTTATGTTTTAGGGTAGTTTCAACAAAAAGAGACTACTCCATCTTTGCGTTCAGTCACTAGAGCATATGTGTGTGTGTGTGTGTGTGTGTGTGAACATGGGATTGCGTGCTCTACTGCATGTGTCGCTTGTCATAATGTTTAAGTGTGCTGAGATATGCCCTCCTCTGCATACCTGCACTGTGTTCTTCAGTGTGTGAGTCCGTGTTTGCAGGTCAGTGTTAATTAGACTGATAATGGTGAAGTGCCTCTAACTGACAGACCGCTGTGGGCTGATGTGAGCAGACTGTCAGGCATCAGTAAACTGTGGAATGATGACTCATAACTCTTCTGATTGAGTATGGCTGTGTGAAAGGAGAAAGTCTTGTGTTTGCTCTTTCTTTTCTCTGTCTTTAAAGCGAAATAGTGACAACTAGGCCACTATATTCAGCCTGGCACTCACTTCCTTATTATACTGCAGTTTCATATGGATTCCACTTGTATTCCAGCTGCTCTGTTTAGTATTTACTGCACTTCAGGACATACCTTAATTTAATTTTAATATGTGTTCATATCTGTCTGCACAGTCATCACATTGCCATAGACCTGTAAACATTTAAAGTTGTTTTGTCTAAAAATGGGCACAAAATGTACAACGTCTATGTAATGAAGCCCTGCACATAAACACAGAACTGCACAGCTTCCTAAAAAAAATGAAATAAAAGCTGCATTACTTGTGTAATTCCTCTTTTTCAGACGACTCAAAGAAAAGATTACGTGACTGTTTTATTTCTAACAGACCCAGTTACAAACAACAGTTGTCACATCATGTACTACTCCAATATTAAAAACAGGTTCAATACAGTTTAATAAAGGTTCTTTGTGCAAGGAACTAAACCTCAGACATAGCAGAAATCAATCAGAAATCAATCTGGCCCAACAGCCAGATCGTTAAAGGTTCAGGAAATGATTCAGACATTACAGCCCCTCTCAAACTGAATGTGAAACAACAACCAATTAACAACATATTGAGTCCAGCTCTAAAATTAATTGGGAATGACGAGGTTGATCTGATCCTTACGGTGTGTTCTCCTGCTGGATCAAAAACATCAACAGTTAAAGCAATTTGTTGACATTACCAAGATTACAACGCAAATATGCAGCGTGCTGAACTGTAAAATTGTATTTCAAGGCCCTCTGTGCTGCACAGACTGTTATTTTAGTTCCAAGATGTGGCTCATCAATAATTTTGCATCTGACGGTGGCTGTGATAGGCTGAAGCTCTTATTACATTCTGTGTACACAGTCTGAGTTACCTAAGCAGGGACACAAGGACGACAACAGCTGTCCTTAAATAAACTTTGGAAGAGTTAGTGGAAAACTTAGTTATCAGTCAACGGTGCAGGTTGAAATGAAAATTTTCCCAGTGCTGATGGTGTCTGGTGAGTGCTGGGAACTCACATGGACTTGGAACCACCTCCAGGAAGCAGGTTTACTGAATTAACTGGATGACTTTGCTGAGTAAATGAGTCCACATTGAGGATTTGAGGGAGTTTCCAGGTTAAACATATGATCCAGTAAATGTGTGACAGTGCTGTGTTGTTATATAATCAAGAATAATAACATTTATCTTTATTTTCTTTTGCTACTACAGTTTGACCAATGGTCAATAAAAGCACAGGAAAACTTACTTGGATGTTGTGGTTTGTGTAGCTGTACCCAGCTGCCGTAGGGTTAGACACCATGCACTTCCCAAGCACACACACCTGGTTTCAATTGGCAGATGTGTAAATATGCGCATATATATTTTCTGTGAGACGGATGTTACGGTAATAAAACGACTCCAGCTGCTTGTGTTGGTATCAAACTGTCATAAAGTGCAAAAACTGCCCACTACAAGCATCCCCGTTGTAATAGTGATGGTGTTCCTTTATTAGGTTTGAGGAAATTTTAACTAAATAATCCTAATAACACTCCTAGGAACCCAATATCATTTCACGTGTCAGATATTCTGCTTCTGTCTGTCTTGAAACGACTCTACTGATGAGGATTACATATAAAATAAGAAGGTTCTAATGAATCAGTGACTTTCCCAGCTCTGTGCTCTGCAGTGTAAACCATCCAGTCCATTTGACCACTTTCTACACCTCTGTAAGACCAGTTAAACCAGTAAAATACAGTTTTCAAGTAATTACAGCTCGTATCTTTTAACTGAAAGGTAACCGTAGTGTTTAATGGATGTTTTGCATGTCCTAAGTTAGTGTTTTCTACAGCTTATACATTTTAGTGCAGTGTTTAAAGGGTGTTAATTTATTGATTTGAGTGAAATAAACATTGTTGAATTTTTATATTTAGATTTAATAAATTGAAGTCTTGTTGATAAATAGTTTGTCCTTTTACTGCCTGGTGTATCAAACAAATCTCTTTTAATTTTATTGTGAAAACACGATCATGTTTTGTTCTGTGTCCGTCGCCCGTTATAGATTCACTAAAAAGCATAATGGCTGTTTTTTAATTAAAGCTCACTGTGTTAAGAATAAAAGTGTGCAGACATAGAATGACGTTCACACACACGCCCCTAAGAACACACACCACATCACACCCTTGCTGTCTTTAAGATCAGGGGCTGCGGTTCACATTCTACCACACACAAGCACCCTTCTTTGTTCTTCTGTGTCCCACTCCCCTCTTTTCTTGTGACGGCTGATGTGGAGAAACTCCACAATCGCTCACTATTATTTTCACCCCCTCTTCCAAAAACAACACAATTGTTATTTGTTTCTTCCTTTGTTGTTTCTGTGGTGCAGAGACACAAGACAATAGCTCATTCAGCAGAGGCCTTGTGAGTGTTTCGTCTTAGACAAGACACAGAAGATGTGGTCAAGACATAATAAGGGTTCCTGTGTTGCTGCAGTTGGGATCAAGCACAGAAAAGTTTTTCTTAAGGTCAAGAGTTTTTTTTTTTTTTTACATGAATCTCTTCTGACCACCTGTCTTTTCTGAAATGTCTCACACAGAGTTAAATATTTCACACAACGGGACTGGAACTGTTGAGGTTCCTGCTCGTTAATCATCTACTTTCCCTGTTCAGAATGAGTCAGCTGGCAGAGCTCCAGTCCCAAGCCTGTTTCTCCTACCTTCAGGCGAACATTTTCTCTACTTTGTACCAGACTACACTCCTGGCACCATTAATGTTTTCCGTGCAGACTTGTGTAGTAGAGGGCATCTTCATTTGGAATCCATCAGTGGGCAGTGGCCAGATTACAGAGAAGTGTTTGTCCTTTGTTTTGTTCCCTTGGTTGCCAGCACGTCTGGCTTCTCCGTAGGCAATGTTAGTAGCCGCGACTCAGCTGGACACTCAACACGCTGATGTTTTAAACAGCTTTATCACATGAGTGTAGCGCTTTAAAAAGCCTGCTGGTTAATGGTTAAATCTGCTGTAGCTTGGACATGGTACTTTGTGTGTCTAGTAAGATGTAGTATAAGCTTTAAATCTTTATTTCTTACACATTCACTTCTTTATCTGAGTCTGATGCTGTAAATCCTGACATCTCATTGATGCAAATCCTTGTCCTTCTACACCGTAGCTCATGCCTCTATGCTCCCACCCTCCTCTGCTCTGTGCATGCTGAACTTTGAGGTTTGGGGTTTGGTCCAGAATGTGGTCAGCCACTACTTACTCAGGCTGAATGAAACAGAAGTTCCTCACAGCAGCACCCACCTAACATGTCATCACGTTTACACTGAGATACAAACACCAGCAAACTACGGCTCACACTCAGCCAAGGGAATCTCTAAGTGAAGTGCACTCTGGTCCATCTACATCAACTCCAAAGTGATCAGGTCAGCGGGCTCAGTGGTGCGTTTCCCCAGAATAAGGGGTTAGGGCTGGGTTATAGCTCCACAGAGCCTTTGGGGGTTTAGGGAAACAGCTCCAGTGCTCTAATGCAATATTCAAATCCAGCCTGTGTCTGATGCTGCAGCGTGCCCTGCTGCTGTAAAGCTGTCCTGTCTCATCACCGTCCACGCTGAGTCACGCTCCCCACGCAGCCACTGCCTCCACAGCCTCTTGACATTCTCTGTGCGGCTCGAGGGCAGCAGGGGTGAACACACATGCAGGAACATGGGCAAACACGCATGCATGTGCTTTTGGACTACAAGAAAACAAGCACGCAAACGCAGATTCTTCAATCAGAACATTTTTATTGTAACCACAAACACATGTATCCAATTCGACCTACAAATTATGTGGATAAATACACATTTAATGTTACATTAATTTGTTATACCTGGAGCTTTCAACAGTCGTCTCCAGTGAATGGAAGATGTCAGCATGATCAGAGATGAGATATGATCATCTCCCCTTCATATATGGCCACTTGTTGTCACATGACAGAGATCCTGTATTGTATCTTGACATAATGGGACTTAAGCAAGTGCTATTGTCGATTCACCTCAACCAGTTATATTAAATTAAACTTTTAATGCCACTCACAGTTAATGTCAGAAAAAATTAACTTATTAATGTTTCACCTTGCCAACGCTCGATACAGCTTTTCAGGGCCCTCTTCCTCTCAACCATCTTATCTGAGATGTGTGAACAATGCATATAATGCTCTGTGGCTACTCCCACACAATCAGGAAGTATAAATCAGATTTACAGTACGGTGGCTAGAGATACTGTACAGAGAGAGCCAGGAAGGATGTGGCCTGTCCTGTGCTGTGCTGGCACGTTCTTCCTGCCTCTGTCCGTGTTCTATATATGTTCACAGGCAGGGTTACGCTATTTCACACTCTCACTCATAAAACATCACTGTAGCAGTTTCTCATTTATAAACTACTAGGTATGTCCAAACAGGTCCCATAGCTCGGTTTAATGTGCACGTGCTGCCTCCCAGGAATAGCGTATTTAGTGAGGGCCTATATTTTAGTCATTCCTGCACTGGAAACGGGATGACGATGGATTTTTGTGGGTCTTTTTCTGTAATGTGCTGCTCCTTTTATAGACTCGCTGGTCACTGTGTACCTCTCATGTGGTTACGCTATGAGGCACAGCGGCAGTGATCGCTGGCGTTGACTCGTCACTCTGAGCTGACACAGTGGCAGCGGTTATGTGGCTCAATCTGAGAACTGCTGGACTGATTAAAGAGGGTGACGGAGGAGAGTGACATGTTTAGCAAAGCAAAAGTAAATGATAGTTTGTTTAAGAGGAACAGTGTTTGGAAGAATACGCATTGTATCATGACACAGTGACCCAAGACAGTGCAGCCAGAAAGCATTTCATAGTGAGCAGAACAAAACAAAACATATCTGTGGGAACCGTGTGATTGGAGACATAACAGGGCTGTTTGGCATCATTATGTGGCAACTATACAGCATTTACACACATGCTTTAACATGCCTACACTGACTGAAGCTAATATTTCTTTTATTAAAATGCAATTAATTCCTCTTTAAAGTCTTTATATAATTAATTAATTATATGTTTAATGGCTTACAGGGTGCTGTTTAGACAGTTTTTATTCAAATAATATGACAACCATTCTGCGCAGCTTTACAGGACATTTTAGCATTTGTCAGCTCATTGTTTATGGTCCACAGTATTACTGTTTTCATTCTCTCTCATCGACCTCATTTCCACTCACAGCAGGCAGCTGTTTTCAGAAAAGAAACTCTGATAAACAAACTTTACCCGCTCAGCACCAAATTCAGACAAAGTTTACGCTGCTAAAGAGCCAGATGTTTCCTTAGGGAGTCGAGCGACAGCAAACGAGGTCCAAAGGGAGAGAGAAGATTGAATTAAAATAGTCAGGTGCTTAGAGACTTGAAAAACTTTATTAGGTTCATTTTAACTTATTGTTTGTGGATTTTATTGTATCAGCACATATGTATGTATAGGCTAAATTCAGTCTACTTTGTTTCTCAGACATTATCACATCTGACTTTTTCAGTTTCACTTTTCACAAACTCTGAATAGCCAGTGGTATGTAGACTTATTGCACAAAGAAAACAGTGCTGCGTCCAGAAGACAGGTTATTCTTATCTATAATACATGGAAGTGGAATTTCTTGCGGTGGTAAATTATACATGAAACTGTGGTGGTGAATTACAGAGCCGCCATGTCAAGGTACGTGCTGGAACATCTCCTCCTGACTGACTGACTGCACCTACCCGGGATGATGATTTGTGCTCACACTGGAACATTGTGAGAGCAAAGGTTGACTCAGAAAAACGCTTACAAGCGAATGGCGTAATGTGAATGCTTGTGGGTGGAGTGTGGATCTGTGAAGAGAGCAGCAGATACTGGTCAGGGTGTGCATGTAGCTGGGTAGGATCCTGAGGAAACTGATGTTATTCTTGTTTTCATACAGCTCATATCATAACTGGCCTTGGCTGGAGCCTGTAATAAGCCATTCCTCTTATCCTCCTCACCTTGTAGATGAAGTCATAACTCTAGTCTAGCAGACGGTCACTAGCAATCAGTCTAGGCTTAATGAGGCCCTCTGCAGGACAAGTAGAGCACTAACATTGACAAACTGTGGAATAAAACAAGCGTATACTTTATAGACACCACTGACTAAAATCATCCATGTCTACATAAATGTGTGTTCTGAAAATATTCATAGATAGTGACATGTTAGACACTTCACTTCTCAAGCACTTCTCCATCAAAACTGAGTATAATGTCATGTGTATGTACAGTGGAGTACCTCCGAGCAAATTTTACCGCCTGCTTTGAAGTTCAAAGTGGTTCCCTTCCCCCTTCTTCTATTCTGGGTGGTGCCAGATGTGACCTGTGCTGAATCGCTGGGCAAGCGCACCTTTCATGGTAGTGAGGTAAGAATTATGGTTCGCCCCTGAGCCAAAAGGTCTGCCTGGAGCACAAAGAGATGAACACCTCGGAAACCTCGACCTGACACCACAGAGCGAAGTCTGGCTTCAGTACACTGAGAGACTTTTATTAAACCAGCGTGTGTGTGTGTGTGTGAGTGAGGAAAACAACATGTGATGTTTAATTCTGGGTAAGGCCACAAGGCTTCCATGTGAAACTGATTTCCACCACTCGGATATCAAGCCTGTTCTCACTCTGGGATTTGAAGTGATGCTTTTCAGCTCTATAACGGTTGTTGTCAGTCCAAACCTAATTATTGACAATATAATATTGCTGAAACACACAAAATGTTCTAGTGTAATGATCATAGGGACAGTTCTTTTCTTCTCTTTTCTGTGTGAACACATTTTCTTAGTTTCTATTCTTGGAATGATGGCACCACCTTCAGGCAGAGGGTTATACATGCACTTATGCAAACAACAGCAAACAATGAGTGTTCGTTTGTTCGTTTGTTTTTTTCCATTCCATTCCATTTTCCACCGCTTATCCGGGGCCGGGTCGCAGTCCCGGGGGCATCCGAAACAGATGCCCAAGCCACCTCAACTGGCCCCTCTCGATGTAGAGGAGCAGCGGCTCTACTCCGAGCTCCTCCCGGGTGACTGAGCTCCTCACCCTATCACTAAGGATGCGCCCAGCCACTCTGCGGAGAGAAACTCATTTCGGCCGCTTGTATCCGCGACCTTGTCCTTTCGGTCATGACCCAAAGCTCATGACCATAGGTGAGGGTAGGAACGTAGACTGACCGGTAAATCACCTTGACAGACCGGTACACCGACCGCATTACTGCTGCCGATGCACCAATCCGTCTGTCAATCTCACGCTCCCTTTTTCCCTCACTCGTGAACAAGACCCCAAGATACTTAAACTCCTCCACTTGAGGGAGGATCTCCCCCCCAACCTGGAGGGTGCAAGCCACCCTTTTTCCGGTTGAGAACCATGGCCTCGGACTTGGAGGTGTTGATTCTCATCCCAGCCCCTTCACACTCGGCTGCAAACCACCCCAGTGCCTGCTGGAGGTCCCGGTCTGATGAGGCCAACAGGACAACATCATCTGCAAAAAGCAGAGATGAGATCCTGTGGTCCCCAAACCTGATTCCCTCTGGCCCCTGGCTGCGCCTAGAAATCCTGTCCATAAAAGTAATGAACAGGACCGGTGACAAAGGGCAGCCCTGTGGGAGTCCAACGTGCACCGGGAACAAGTCTGACTTACTGCCGGCAATGCGAACCAAGCTCCTACTCCGGTCATACAGGGACCGAACGGCCCTTAACAAAGGGCCCCGAATCCCGTATTCCCGAAGTACCTCCCACAGGATGCCACGAGGGACACGGTCAAACGCCTTCTCCAAGTCCACAAAACACATGTAGACTGGATGGTCGAACTCCCATGAACCCTCGAGCACCCTGGCAAGAGTATGGAGCTGGTCCAGTGTTCCACGGCCAGGACGAAAACTGCATTGTTCCTCCTGGATCCGAGGTTCGACTAGCGGCCTAATTCTCCTCTCCAGCACTCTGGAATAGACTTTCCCAGGGAGGCTGAGGAGTGTGATCCCCCTATAGTTGGAACACACCCTCCGGTCCCCCTTTTTAAAAAGAGAAACCACCACCCCGGTCTGCCAGTCCAGAGGTACTGTCCCTAATCTCCACGCAATGCTGCAAAGGCGTGTCAACCAAGACAGCCCTACAACATCCAGAGACTTAAGGTACTCAGGGCGAATTTCATCCATCCCTGGTGCCACTGAGGAGCTTACTGACTACCTCAGTGACTTCGACCAGGGAAATGGACGAGTCAGCCTCTGAGTCCCCAGCCTCTGCTTCCTCAACAGAAGGCGTATCGACGGGGTTGAGGAGATCCTCAAAGTATTCCTTCCACCGTTCTACAATGTCCCCAGTTGAAGTCAACAACTCCCCACCTCCACTGTAAACAGTGTTGGCAGGAAACTGTTTTCCCCTTCTGAGGCGCAAGACGGTTTGCCAGAATTTCCTTGAGGCAGACCGATAGTCCTCCTCCATGGCCTCGCCAAACTTCTCCCAGGCCCGAGCGGGCTGCGGCACGTTTGGCCTGCCGATACCCATCAGCTGCTTCAGGAGTCCCACAGGCCAACCAGGCCTGATAAGACTCCTTCTTCAGCTTGACGGCTTCTCTTACTTCCGGTGTCTACCACCGAGTTCGGGGATTGCCGCCGCGACAGGCACCAGAGACCCTACGGCCACAGCTCCGAACAGCCGCATTGACAATGGAGGTGAAAAACATGGTCCACTCGGACTCAATGTCTCCAGGCTCCCTCGGGACCTGGTTATAGCTCTCCCGGACGTTTTTTTTGTTTTAGGATTAAAATATGCAGGGAAATATTTCCTGATTCAAATAGTATCCATTTGAAGGAGACAGCTATAGGGCAGTGAGAGAGAAGAGAGGGAAAACAGGAGGAAATCTTTCTATTCAGTTAGTAAAGTCAGGTTGCGGTGAAGAGACATGGTTGTTGACCCAGAACAAATAAAACATAAGAAACCATGACGTCACATTAACCACACGTCACTTGTTTAGTTCTGTTTTTTCTGTGTTAGTAGGGAAATGTTTCCTATTAACCCATGAATTGGGTTCTTACAGCTTGAAGCAAAAATATTAAGAAACACAACAAGATACTGATTACACATATGAATCAGAGAGAACTTATTAATACTGGTGCTCGTCCTCATTCTTAAACCTCCTGTTGCACTTCCTGTCAACTTTCATGTGTTGTTATCTTACACTAATAAGATAGGAGAGCACCACTCTGCACATTTGCAACAGAAACACCTCTTGCTGTATGTGACATTTCACCATCCTCATTACGATTATGATAATTCTTAGTCATGTAACAGTGACTAGTTACAACAGTGATGCTGTCAGCTGCTAAAAACACTCAACAACATGCTAAACTGCTCATATTGATTCTGAGCAGGCACCAAATTACACCGGAGACATTACAGTAGGTAATGATCACATGGCCTTTATCTACAATACAATGATGCAAATGACAACCTAAGGAAATGAGTGCTCTGCAGGAGCCATTGTATACTTATTAAGCATGATGTGATCTGGCAGTAGTTAGAGCAGTGGTATTTGCAATGGAAAGTGGTTTACAGTAAAGGACCGTATTGAGAGAAAGACAGAGTAAGAGTTGGAAATTATCCAGATGCTTCAGCTCTATGTCAGAAGTGACGCTTGCACAGCAAAACCTCAAATAGCTACCTCTGGAAAACACGGAGTGTGATTAAAACTGTCAAAATATTTTGCTTCTCTCGTCTGTGACAGTCGTGCTGTCAGAGCTCGTCATCATTTGCAGAGCTAATACCAGCTGGCATTATGTCACCATTTGTTTTTCCAAGTCTCATCCCAGATACCTGCTGGCACATTGTCACAAATCCAGGAGGTGACAGCAGTGGATCCTGTGGCTAGCCTCTAAAGGAAAAGCAGTGTTGTTACAGTCAGTCAGGAGCCCATCGGCGGTGCGGACAGTGAACAGAGGATTGAAAAAATACTGCAGAAAAAATATTCTCTAAATTTGGTCAATGATTATTCATTTAATCTGACTCTTGGTGTGTACAAAGCAGGATTTAGAGTCACATTTAACCCGGAAAACAGTACGCATGCATGGTTTTAATATTAGAGTCACATCTTTTTAATGAAACAAACAAAGACAAACAGAGAACTAGTTGGAAACCACAAAGCTTGTCAAGTTCTCTGTTTTCAAATCCAGTGGAAACAGTAAAAACTGCAGCCAGCTCTTTTTCTCTAGGTTCAAATGCTGAATGGCAATAATTGACTTGTTTTGTTCAACTTTGCGTGATTCGTGGGAGAAGACTGTGACTAACTCCATGCTGATTAATGCAGAAAATAGAAACTTCAAAGCGGACATATAAACTCTTTTGGGGTCAAAGTGAGCTGGTAGAGTTTTATGTTCTGAAACTGTGTAATTGCACAGTTTGAAAGGAGAAAATGGACTTCTATCATTGTGACGGTACTTTCTTTAGCTTCAGGAATATGACAGAGCGCACAAAAAGCTTTGGACTAGAGTCTTGGTCACAAAGCTTTCAATATGCAGCTCCTTCTTTAGGCTAGGGTATTTATTTTTGGTAGAATTTATTTTTGATCAAATCTGAATTTCAGGTTTCAGCTGCAAGAGTCCAGAGTGGCCGTGACTGCAGCATTGAACACACAGGGCTTTCAGTTCATGTGACCTCTAAGCACACAGTCTGAGCATAAATAAGATAGACTGGCTGTGTGTTTAGCTCCATTCTCCCAAGTAAATTCCCTCATAACCTCCAACCACAGCACCATGCCTCCTATTATTTTCTCCAAGGGTTAGATGAAGGCTGGAACCATCTTGTAGAAGTCTGGGTTCATGCAGCAAAGCTTCTGGATTTACATTCACAGTGGTAACCATTTACTTAAATGTAATCAGCACAATAAGGAACCAAAGGTAGAGATGCCAAAATAAGCATTCGATGGATAAATAAAGAAAACTATTTTAAAAGGGGCCTAACCAAGGGCGACATTGACACCTTTCCTGCCTGCAAACACATGCAGAAGAGGGCAGAACAAAAGGAGCAGGAAAAAAGGGTGGGGTCACAACACGATACAGGATCGACTGGGTGTAACAGGTTACTGCTTGTTTTTAAATAAAAAACCTTCATATTAAACATATAACCATTTATACCATAATCATCCTCTAAACTGCATGAACATGAAGACATTTGTGATCCCTACACCCAAGGCTTTGAAAACGAGAACAGACGGGGAAACAGCATGAACCGGAGCACTTATCATACCTTTCCCAGTAAAGCTCTTTGCCGACAGGTGAAAAAGAGGCTGGTGGTTCCCAATGCTGTTATCTATAGTAGTGATTTCTACTTGTTATTTTGGGGTACTGTCAAGGTTCAGGATTCAAAAGATTTACTGTCACATGCAGCAAGGGGAGAAATGTGGTTCATTATACTGTAGCTTAAAAATCCAAACAAATACACAAACATGAACAATTAGAGAGTTTAAATGACAGCAGCCATCCTCACCCAGGCCATCATCCTTCACAGTCTTATCACAGTGAATGACATTTTATGTCTTTATTAGATAGAGCAGAGAGCTGGACTGTGCAGCTGAACTGGATCACGGACACTGGGAGTTTTGTGGTTGACATCTTAACCCCTATGACACTGAGATGCCTCAATATAAGTGTATTAATTCTAAGCAGGTTTGGAGAATGCCCTGCATTTACACAGAACAAGTGGCAAAGTTAAGAAAACTTTTCTTTTACTTTTCTAAACTACTGTGTTGTCAAAGAGCAAAATGCACTGTAGCATAACTAAACATCTGTTAAAATACCTAATAAAATAAATTGAGACATTCTGTTTTCTCTTTTAAAATGTAATTGGCAGTGACATTCCCTAAATCACAGTTGTATAACTAGCCTACAAACTTTATAATTTCCTGATAGTAGATTATATAAAACCATAAAGACTGTTGATGTCTTGCGTACTAATGGAAAGGCTGTTTACACCCACGAGTTAGCAGGGACCACAAGGGTATTAGCTATTCCCTGTGTACTCATCGCTAAGCAGTGTCTCGGTGTGGTGGAAACTCTGAAGACCATAAAACATAAAACACCTTACAATCATAAAGAGTGATAAAAACATAGAGAGAGCCATAAATTACTAAGGGCACAGACATGTTGTCGCCTGAGCTCTGACTGTGACAGTGTTTAAGTGTGTGTGTTGCGCAGCACCCTGCTATCAACACTGACCATACCTTATTAATGCTGGCAGACTAGACATTATCTAATCCATTTCTGTTTTGCAGGTTTCCATTCTGAACAATTAATGTCTTTAGTCTTCTCTTTACTGTTTAATTTCTTGTCTAGAAGTTAAGAAAGCAGCTATTTGACAGTAAAGCTTCACTGATGAGGCAAATCATTATGGCCAGATATACGCACCCTTTAGTCCACAGGTGCTGTTGCCCTTCTTGGACCACTGTGGGGGGGTTCCCTCCACTGCTGACTATAAAAACATACCATTTTCCCAAATGCTCCAACACATTCTCAGGCCCTTGTTATAAGTCGCTCAGGTCTTTCCACCCACACATCCTTCCCACATCTAACCTGCTGACTATCGACGGTTCACAGACCCTGACGTGCACTCTTGTTACCGATGTTGCACGCTTTGTGATTCGTCATAACATTTTGATATAAAACAAACCCACGTCTCTCTTCATTTCTGGTGCTAGTGGCGTAATTACTGGGAAAACACATCTTAGCACCATCTCAATAGGTATTAGCCTACTTCAGGTTCACATTAGGTGTGCAGAAGTTGATATCAATGCTAGGACCTGAAACTGTGATTCATTTTGCAAATTACGAGTCTATAAAATGTCCAAACGCATTTCATTTAAGCTATTTAAGCTACTATTCTTAGGTTTGATAAACCTGTAAAGTCAGCTGAACACAAACCATCCTTGTCTAACAGCAGGCCTGCTTCAAGCCAGTGCTTTTGTTATTAGAGGAAATATATGTTACTATATCTGGAAGGTGTGCCTGGTAAGTCACTATTACGCTGAGTCACAATTTTGAAAAACTTGCAGTCCAAGTAGTCTCCAAGGTCACAGACACAGCGACAACGAAAACCAAATGGTACAGAGGAGAGATTAATATAGATCTGTAAGGTTTAATGTGCAGTGGTGACCTATACCTACCTAAAGCTGACACTGACTGCTGACCTCTTGGACAAACACAATGTCCCTATAGGACAGAGCTATTTCTGTACTCCAGCTAAAGTCAACTTCTAAAAATATATGCACCCCCACTCCTTAATCAGCCATTGTGAATACTGCCGCTCATAATTTCATAAGTCATAACCATATTTCCATGATTATATTCATGTGACGCCGTCTTTTGTTTAAATGCCTGCTTACAGTCACTGAACCAACGTGTTGTAAAAGTTTTCAATGGGCAGAAGAGGTGTAGTTATTTAAGGTAACAACGGTGAAGCTTCACTGAGCATCTTCAGTATTCTGCTTTTGTCCTTGAGGGAATAATAATATTGCAATCTGAGGCTTGAGGTCAGTTGTTGACGTTGCACTTTGACCTCTCTGACATGCAGCATCCCAGTGGGATCACAAACCGTGTGTCAGCCTCCTTCATGCACAGGTGTGTGAAGGATGGAGCAATTATAGAGGTGGTATTATTTTTAATTCTCTTCCCTGTGAGATTTCTCAAGCCTCCATTCCTATAGGTGTCACTATAGTCGGCCACCGCCCCCCCCTCCCCCTTCCAGGCTACACCTACATCCATCCTCGGATGGGTGGGTGTGCTTTTTGAAGGTTGTATGGAGCTAAACACCGCTGCAGACGAGAACCTGTCGCCACTTGTCTTGACGACCCGGGAGCAGCCTCCGAAGCCGGGGCGGAGCACCGCGTGGAAGTCGAGCCGCATCCTCCTCCAGAGCTGAGAGCTCGGCCGATGTCCTCTTTTTATTTTTTTTATTGGGAAGACAAGAAAAGAAAAGAAAATGCCGCATACACGGACACCGATGTGAACAAAGTTGAAACAACCTTACGCTAATAAGTGCACGGCAAAAATGCAATGTGGTAGCTGTGCGGCTTGTTGTTCAAGGTCAGCATCGGAGCACCGCCGCCGCCTCACGGACGACTTTCTCGGGCTGTCGGAGGGGAAGATCGGGCGCGGAGGGGATGCCGATGTGTGCCGCTCACCTCCAGCATCAACAATGACATCTTTTACCGACGGCAGTCAGTGACACAGAACCGGACGAACTTGTGGACCACATTAAAACAGAAAGTCTTTGCAGCATCTTCTGATTTTCTGCGTTTTTTCGGCCTGTGTAGGTACGACGGTTCACCTGGACACAAGCTAGCTGACGCCACCCGCCGGGTTCGGTTTAAGCTAGCCGAACCGACCGTTGAGTCCGTTCACAGGGTTATTGTACTGGACTGCATTATAAGTTAACTCTTATCACTCGTATGCAACTTCCTGGAACTAGCTGGGCTTCAAGCGGACCTGTACAACCACATTTGTTTTAATTTGTGTTCAGCAACATGACTCCCAGGACAGGGTCGCACAGACGGGCCGGCTTCGGCGTGAGTTTGCCGGAGCGCGGACTGCTGCTGCTGCTGGTTTTGGTGCTCCTGGAGGGCACCGTGCTCCCGCTCGGAGCCGCCAGCTCTCCCGACACCAGCCACCAGGACCCCCAATCGGGCGACCACAACTCGGGGGATGAGAGCCACCACCGTAACGAGTCTAAAAAGGTTTTCCCCGTGCTTAGTGTCGACTACAAACACGTCAAGGTCCCGTTTGAAATCTCCCTGTGGGTGCTGCTCGCCTCCCTAATGAAGCTGGGTGAGTATCATGTGGAGCTCGGTGTGTGACTGCAGCCATTCCAGGAAATGCCAGCCGAGTGCTGGCGTTAGGTCGTGGACGTCAGGTGTGGTCACTGCAGGTAGACTTAGCTTCAAGTGAATCTGTTTTCCTTAATTCATATGAGACACTGAGTGTGTTAGTTGCTTTTTCAGTCTCACCTGAGATCAGGTAATGTCAACACCTCCATTATAGATGGGCTAAGTTCCTGACAAGTGCAGACAACAAGCGTGTTACAATAACTTAATATAGTGGTTCCCAGTTTCTGACACAGATATCCTGCTTTTTTTTTAAAGCTGCAGAATAATCTCAGCCCCTCTTCTTCCTTGTAATCTGCATATAAATCAAAGATGCATCCAGGGTGTAGTGGCATAACGGGTTTGACAGGAATAGTTCAGTAATTTCAATCTGACTCAGGGTAAATCAGTATTGATTGTTTTGGAGATTACTCATCAGATCTGATGGTTTAATGTGGAGAGGGTGTTTCTCCAGAGCCCGACTTACTCCTTGCTACAGTGATGACTAAGCAGCTGAATGCAGCACAATTGCTATTGGAAAGCAACTATTTGGGATGTTGTCATCATCCCAAATTGTGCTGCTCTATTTTAAATTGGCGTTTCTTTATTTCCCTACTGTCCTGTCCTTCCTTCTCTCATCTCATGCTCTAAACAGAATACTGCATTGTCCCGTGCTAACATTTTAACAAAGCCAGCATCATGTCATTTGCCTGTGACATCAGGGGCCTGACTGAGCGCCAGCCTGCAGTCAGGGAGGATACTGCTTAACTGTCCGGGCGAGAAGCCCAGTGTCTCTGGGGAGGGAACAGTCAAAGAGGGACCACCTGGCTCGGGTGGCTCTTGGTTAGCATGCTGCTCAAGGACATGGAGTGAAAATGATGATGATTTATGAAGCAGAGGGGAGGCAGAACTGAAATGAGATTGGATGAGTGTGCAGGCTGACAGCCGCAGCAGACAGTGGTGACCTGAAGCCTCTGATTATACCAGGATGGCAGAATATGGGCTGTGAGTAATTCAATGTGGCTGCTACACTTCTCAGCCATGGCCGTATCTCTGGTTCATGTCATAGGCCTAATATCTTACAAGCCTAAAGGTACATTCACAGTCCATTTACCATTTAAGCTACTGTGCATGTAGTCATGGTGTCTTTCTGTCCTTATTTTTGACAAAAAGGCTTTTTTTGAATTGATTATACCTAGAGCAAAACCTTTTCCTATAAATCAAAACCCAGCAGATGTAATTTCACAGACGTATACTTAAAAGTATTAAAGTAAGTGGCTCAGTAAGTAAGTAAACTCAGTAATCCTGCTAAAGTGATCCACTTTGTTTAATGGATTGGTGTGTTTGCAAGGGTTTTTGTGTAATATGTAACATATCAGTACAACATGCCACATAAATAAGACTTCACCAGCCATTATAAACAGTAACAAACACACTGTGTGGGGTTGTAATGTTTAGACTAGTTTATAGCCTCATCAAATTTAAACTTTACAGATTATATGAAGTAGCGGCCACACATTTTAGTAATTACCCTGGGGCAGTGAAACTGCTTGTTTTCAATGTGTAACATGTCTGACAAGTCCAGTTAGTCTCACCGTGCACTACTGCTTAAACAATTGAAAAGAAGGAGGATCTTACCTGAGTACAACCTTCCACAAAAGACCAAAAGACACACCCTGTTACAAGGGTGTAGCTGTTATCTGAGAGGTGTGGCTTTTGTTGTTGTGGAAGTCAAACTGCAACCTGAATTTTGATCCATATTTGCAGGAGTGAAGAATTAGTTAGATTCAACTGAAGCAAAAAAAGGAAATAATAACTGCCATTTTTTTTCTTTTTTTTTTAGATTGCTAGCTAGTTTGTGATGTTATAACACACCTGATATGCACTTGCGCAGCAATAATGCAAAGTACAAAAACATTTTTGAATTTAAGTGCTTAGCAAGTCATGAACCACAGGGGCTGTCACATTCTTCCTGTAAAATGACAAGTCATTGATACAGTTAGGTCATACAGGGCTCGCAGCTACTGAATGAACACAGATCATGACCGTGCCGTGACCAGCATTTATTGTACTGTAATTTGATGATGACTAATACCTGAAAGGCTCTGCAGAGCGTTGTAGAGTATAGCAGATGGTAGAAGAGCATATCTAAGCAGGAAGAAGGAGGGTTGGCTGGGGATTTAGAATTTAGTTAGAAGGATGTGACATCAGGGGAAATGCAAAAGACTGTGCAACTCTTTCCTTCATCAGCAGTTGTAACAGTAGCAACTTCAGCAGCCATTATGTGAAACCGTCAGGTTATGGATAATTTTATTTCTGTGCCTTGACATTACTTAATTACTAAATTTGTAAACTGCTCACTTTTTTTTTTTTTAGCTCTGTAAGTCTTGATTGACACAGGTTCAGAAAAGCTGCTATTGTTTAGCTCATTTGTTTGGTGAGAAATAGAGAGAGATTAGTCCATACCTTAAAGGATTTCTTTTATCAATAGTAAACATTTGATAATATTGTAAGTAGGGTGGCATTATCGGTTTCACTGGCTTGACCATTAAACCAGCTCTAAAATCATTCTTGAACATTAAGTCTCACTTATGATTCATTTGCAGTGGACGACTCAGTGTATCGCCACTTATGACAAGACATATGACTCTGTAAGTTCAGTGAATATGTTGGGCATACATTTGAGCAAACCCGTTAAGAGGCATAGACCTTAATATTGTCATGATTTATAATGGCTGTGTGAGAAAGATTGCAGGTGCCTTAGGCCTACGCCATGAGAAACCACACCTTTTGGCAAAGCAAAGGTTTGACTGTGAAAGCTAAAGGAGCAGCTCAATGTGCTGTTTACAAGCAGCATGTTATTTATCAATGAGGTTCTAAGAGTTTATAATAATATTAAATACTCCTAATTTTCTCATCAGAAGGTACTGGAAGGTGAATTAAAAAAAGATGGTAACATCACAATTATTGCCTTAACATTCAAAACAGCCTTGTGTGGAATCACTCAAAGTGAGTCATAGATTCAGGGATCATCCTAAAATATACCAGCTGCAGACCATTATTTATAATTTAAACCAACATTGGTCCTCAAGACAACTTGAGGAGCACAGTGGTCTGCTTTAAACAGTCCACAACATGGACTCAGAAAAGCTTATCTTTTACACAGCCCTGTTGTCAGGAACAAGGCACCTCTCTCAATTAGATGCATTTCTTGAGGTTTCTCTGAACTTCAAAGTTGCTTTGCAAGTTTAGCATCTTCATTTTCTAGGAAGTCAAATGTGTTATCAGTCGCTTCTTAACCAAAGGGACTGTTTAAACAGTTTCTGTCTTCTTAAGTTTGCCTGATCTAACAGGTTTGGTTGCTAGCAGCATACAGTTCGTCACTTGGTAACAGGATGCAGATCTGCTTTTAGAAATGATAAGGTGTAGCAGGTACCAGGCTGCGCTGACACTGGGTACACAAGCACACAAGTAAAGGAGCCGTTAGGCTTTACCCTTTGGTTTTCAATAACCTTGTTGCTAAGAGGGAATGAGTCATGGACGCAGCACTTCTTGTCGACAGGCAGCCAGGATGAAACTCTTAGGTTGAAATATGTGGCAGAAAATCTTTATACGTGTTAGATACTCTAAGGTTTTTATCCATTTTAATGCAGGAGACATTTAAGAATGTGTTAACTGCCACCGATTAATGTGGGTTGAAAACTTAAAGCTTCCTTCCATGTGTCCTTTTGTTCTTGGTCTTGCGTGGGTAGTAAGTGTTTACATTCGATCGGTCAGTGTTGATACTGAACGGCTTTTTGTCTCCTCTTGGTCATGCAGTCCTCACGTGTTCCTCCTAGTCACTCCTGACTGATTATTTAGTTAAGTTAAAGTTCCTCTTTTTTCAGGAATCGACAGATCTGTACCTTCCCATAAACCAAACCACTTTAACTAATGTTAACTTTGGAACTAGGAAGTGATCATTACATATCAAAATCGTATTTTTGTGACAGCGTTTTTGTAACAAACCTGCTAAATGCACCTGCATGTTCATGCATGTAATGCTTGGACATGAACAAGATCCTATTTTTCTTATGAGGCCGGTTTGTTCGGCTGTGCCTACAAATGTCAACACAGTGAACGGTGAACATATTTCAGATATTTAGCACAATGCATACTGACAAAAGCAGGTTTTCTAAAACAATGCAAATATGCCTTAAAATATTTACTTTGTGGATCCCACTCATAAGAACAGTATCAAAATGTAGCAGTAAACTGGTTTTATGAGTTTTTAAGATCTTCATGTGACAAAAAGCTCTCCTTTAGGTGAAACTGCTCTGTTGCCAAATGAAATGAGGTGCAAAGTGGGCGACGGCATATTATGTTTATGCAGCCACTCCCAGGTGTAACCATTGGACGTAATCCCTGCCCTGTGGGCGTTGAATGAAAATAGTAGTAAGTTTCTGTCAAGCTGTTTATTAAAATTAAATGGTAAACAGTATTCTATTCCCTGTAATTGCCTGATCATATGCTGCAGGTTATTATAACTTGACTGTTATGATAAAATACATCAAGAGCCAATCAGTAATTATTTAACATTGGTAAGTTGCACTGTGTTGATGCCTACTTAAACTTAGATTCTCGTAGCACTGGCTCCTACTATTCATCAGCTTTTTGCAAAAGTTGTTCTTTTTCCCTGAGTAGAGCATATGGTGCAAGCAAACAGCATAATATAGTTTTGCTCAGCAGTGTAGCGCATACGTCCCCTCAAGTTCTGACTTGTAGAAGCAAATGCTCTTTTTTATTTTAATTTTTTTTAGCAGACTCAGTTTTTTTGGATGTGGTAAGAGCTTATTGTATTTGGGCAAAACAGGCTAAACAAGTATGAGTCTAAACATGAGTTAAGCTAAGTTCTGGTATCGTAAACAAAAGCATATTAATAAAACGAAATGTTCATAAGTTCGTAAATTACTAACTGGGGAATGTTTAATTCCTTTTCAGTACTTTATATGGTAGCAAGGATATAACAAATTGATATTAACTTTCAAGAAATAGCAGAATCTTTATGTTGAGTATAATGTTTAAGGACAGACTGCCACCATAATCTGTTCAGTTCATCTGGGACTAATTAGCCTATTGGATGGGAGCAGGCCCACGTGTAGTCATAGAGAAAGATTTCTCTATGATGTATAACAGTGTCTCTAGTTGGTTGATGCTAATGTTTTCATGTGTGATGGTCATTTAGCTGTAAATTTGAAGCCTCTGGCAAACATTGATGATGTCTTCTCAAGAGACATGCTTTAGTCTCAAAGTAGCAATGGAATTTGCATCCTGCTTGCCACATAAGATTTCAGGGGAGTCGTATGAGGTTTTGAGCACTGTTTCAAGCAGTTATCAAAGAGTATCTGAGCCAACAGGCTACTAATAATATTTTAGGGGACTAAGACTTTGGGCCTAACAGCTCATTAAGGGAAGATTTGGCCACTTTAGACCAATTAAGTAAAAGGTTCCTTCATAATCTTGCGTCAGACCTACAGCTGCGTGCAGCTGTATACTCCATTGACATGCAGTCTTTTAGACTAAAACACTAATAGTGTTGTCCTTAACTTGCCAAGTATAAACACCCCTCTCCTGCTTCAGATGTTTTGTATTCCCAAAGAGAATCTTTGATGCTTCACACGTCCTTAGGATAAAGGCACTGGAATAATAACATGAAGCTTAAATTCGCTGTCAGTTCATATACCTTGGTTTACTGGCAGCATGTGTGCAAGGCCTGGCCATTACACAACATACTATGTGATGTGCTAATAAGTCAATATTGCTACTTTAACTTATTGCCCCACCCTTAACTGTAAGAAAACTGAATAAGACCTAAACTGTTCACCTGCCTGCTCCTCTCCTTGCTTAAGAACGAGCAGGACGCTCTATGTCTAAGATGGTGCTGCTGTCACTGCACCAGCTACTCTTCAACAGAAGAACTTCGTAGCTGTGTATAAACATCCAAACGTGTGCTGCTGCAAATGCTTTTAAATTTAAATTTAAATTTAATCTGAAGGTTACCCTTTGAAAATATAGTTGTGGATAGTCCACATACACTCCTCGTCCAAAAAAAAAAACTCACCACCTTGATTTAACTAAGCAAATAGGTAGAAGCCTCCCATTGGATAATGGTCTATTTTATGGTCATATTCACTTATTAGCCTTATCCCATTTATTCAAAGAGGTTATAATATTACTGGTAGTCAATGACAAAATCACAGCCTTTATTGAAGAAAAGCTGAGCTGTGGGGAAGAGGAATGGAAGGGGGAGTCACAGACATGTTTCTTTACATGAACAGTCTGCCTGTGGACATAGTGAAAACTTATTATCTATTTAGATACTAATGCATTAGACTGGGTGCAAGATCATTTGTCCTGTCTCCTCACTGTGTATCACACTGTGTAACAGTCCTTGTCAGTGTTCATGATTTCATGTGAAACTCCCCAGCAGCTCAGAGTGTTAGGTATTTGTGGCGTCTTACCATCTTGTATGGGCAAGCCTTATCGAGTAAAAGACAACCTTTTGCATTTAAAGATTTGTTATCTGTCAGGCGGTATTATTGCTTATAGAGGCAGTCTCGAGGGAGTCCCTTCCTGAGCTGCTTGTGCTGTGACATAAAAGCCACACAGCCTCAAGCAGTAGCAGATAATTGCAAAAGGTTATTTCAATTGTGAAACTCCTAAATTGAATTGGTGTGTAAACAACCGGACACATGAAACCTAAAAGATTTCCTTACTGCTTATTTAGTCTCTGCCTCGTCTGCTGAATGTGTGCTCATGGCATATGTATTTAAATTACAGCATGGACTTGTTCACCTGTCACATGACATCTGTTGACAATCAATGTTTTGCATATTATTTCCATTTTTTTTCTTCAAGAATTCACAAGGCCACAGTCCTAACACTTTGGTCTATAGTGTATTGTTTACAGTGCATGTCACGTTCTTTATTTACAAACCAGACCAGTGATTCCACTGTACACATATGCTGAAAATACTGACTTTTTAGAAGTTTTAAAGACAAGCATCTAGTCCTTAAAAGTAAAATTAACATTGGTGTGTACAAAATGTACATATAGTTGTATTTTATTTTTCAGGGAGACCTGTGGAGTATCAAAGAATTGTAAATTTAAAGCAAAGGTTAGAATTTGTTGAATGTGTAGGGAGGTGGGACTGACAACTGAATGCTCTTGTAATGTTATGTTAGCAAGTTTGTCTTTGTGACAGTGCAAAAACAGATGGGAAGAATGTCAGTGCAGTCTTCTTCTGTTTTTACACAGACACACCTTGAATCATTTATCACCTGAGACAAACAAAGCAGACTTAGAAATGTCGAATCCTGCAGTGACTGCCCAGATAAACCACTGACTCGTTCTTGTACTTGGTCTCGGCCTGTTCCTTTGGTTCTTATGTATATTTTTCATTCTATTTTTCCAGGGTTCCACCTGGTTCCTCGTCTGTCCAACATTGTGCCAGAAAGCTGCCTGCTGATTGTGGTGGGTTTGGTGGTGGGGGGGCTCATCAAACTAGCTGGAGAGAAGGTCCCACCTGTGATGGACGCAGATGTGTTTTTCCTCTGCCTGCTGCCCCCCATTATCCTGGATGCTGGCTACTTCCTGCCCATACGCCCCTTCATGGAGAACCTGGGCACGATCCTGATGTTTGCTGTTGTGGGGACTCTGTGGAATGCCTTCTTCATCGGTGGCTTGCTATATGCCGTGTGTCAGATCCAGCCAGCCAATCAAACAGGCCTCAGCTTAATAGGGCTCCTGCCTTGCCTGCTGTTTGGGTCCATCATCTCAGCTGTAGATCCTGTTGCTGTGCTTGCTGTGTTTGAAGAAATCCACATTAATGAACTGCTGCACATCCTGGTGTTTGGCGAATCGCTGCTCAATGATGCCGTCACTGTGGTGAGTGACCAAAACAGGAATGCAGCACACAATCACAATTTCACATGTTCTTGTTGTGTCATTGGACTATATTCCTTTAACCTTGTATTTAGACTTGCTGTCGATATAAAATTAGTGATCCACACACCTGCCTGCCACCTCACAGTAATCCTCAGTTCACAGCACACCAGCTGTTAGCTTGTTCCAATACGGCACCATCTGCAGTTTTAAGTTACTGAAAGTGCTTGCATCATAGCCATTCGAGGCACCAACTTTAGTTTTAACAGCTGGTGTTTTTGACATCGACATTCTATTTGTATCTATTCATATTATTCACTTTTGCTTCTTTCAAATCTTAAAATTGTTCCTGTTTTTTTTTTGTTTGTTTTTTTATCATTTTCTTTTCCTCTTGCTTTGCCTAGGTTCTGTACCACCTTTTTGAGGAGTTTGCAGGCGCTGGCACAGTGACATTGACGGAAAGCCTTCTTGGTGTCATCTCCTTCCTGGTGGTGGCTGTGGGAGGCGTTCTAGTAGGAGCTATCTATGGGATCCTGACTGCCTTCACTTCACGCTTTACCTCCCACACACGTGTCATCGAGCCACTTTTTGTCTTTGTGTACAGCTACATGGCATATTTATCAGCTGAGATGTTCCATCTGTCTGGCATTATGGCGTAAGTTTGGGGTTGGCTATAGAGACAAACCAACATAGTACCCTATTTGCACTGTTGTGTCTTCAGACATGGTTGTTTAGGAAATGAGAAGCTATTCACTGCATTAGTTAGGGTTTAACAACTTTTGCCAGCTGATAAATAATCATCCATGCAATAATTATCCAATGGGAGGCTCTTACTTATTTGCTCAGTTAAATCCAGGTGGTGACTTTTTCTTTTTGGACGGGCAGTGTATTTATAACCTTGCCACTTCAGGGAAAATCCATTTCAGCTACACCCCTATGACATTAACTGTCGGCTGTATGTTGTGGTAGATTACACTCCCTAGAACTAGTGGCATAATGCATTAATCACATCACCACCTAAATCACCCTTGAATTTATTGGCATCCCAATATTCTCAGTTCCTTCAGTGTGTATCAATCCATTTTATGTTTATGGTGCTAGATGTTGCAGACAGGAGGTGATGATATACTGTCAGGGCCAATGGGAGCATGTGTAGCTTCAAGGTCAGTCTCTTCCAAAGGCTGACTGTCTTTTTTTTACTTTACCTCCAAACCTCATTGTCAGTGTGTTTTTTCATATTGTTTTTATAAAGAAGAGGTCAAATAGCTTACTGGTCATTTGATCAGTACCAGCAAGTGGAATGTGGGTGAATGTTAAGCAGCTGTTGCAGCTTGGACAGTGATGCCATTTGGTCACCACATGGAAACAATGCAAACAAGGAATACAGAAGTGGTCACGAGAGAGATGTTGATATCTTTATTGGTGTCAGTTGTTCCGGGGAAAGGACCTCAAGTTAAATTGTGCCTTTAGCGTTGCAGACAGCTCAAGTCGTTTTTCTTTTAGATGTGTACATTTATCTCAAAAATAATTTGATGTCACACCCCAGGATTAGAATAAGACAACAAGCACATTTAGAAATATAACAATGAAGTTCTAAATCTATATTTTCTACAACCACTTTTTTCTGTATCAATGAATTAACATTAGACTTTTCTCCTTCCAGATTAATAGCATGTGGGGCGGTGATGCGACCTTATGTAGAGGCCAATATATCCCACAAGTCCCACACCACCATCAAGTATTTCTTAAAAATGTGGAGCAGCGTCAGTGAGACACTGATCTTCATCTTTCTGGGCGTAGCCACTGTGGACGGACCTCATTCTTGGAACTGGACCTTTGTTACTGTCACCGTCATCCTGTGTCTGGTGGCACGGGTTATAGGTGAGCTCCTTTACAGCATTTCTGCAGATAAATGTTTATTTGGGAGGTTATTTTGTGTGAGATGTTGAACAATTTGATTTTTATCATTTACAGACTCAAGTAAAATAGCTTCTTCTTTTTTTAAAGCAGATAAATCTGTTATAGTTCACTCTAAAGTGATCTGTATTTGACACTATATGGTTAATTATGTGTGGGAGAAAAAGGTCTGTTTCTCAAAGAGGGAACTGAGAGCACTAAATGTTGCCAAAATGTTTCATCACACAGCTGTCGTTTGTGTGCGTCTGTGAGAAATTGCCACAAGATTTCTATGTTGACTTCGGCTGTCACAAGTCCTTCAGCTGATCAATTGTCTGTTTAGAGTTATAAGTGTTGTTGGAGAGTGAGACTGAGTGAAAGAATGGTCAGGTGTGATGTGACATCTAGTGCTTAATCATTATCTTTGTTTAATGTTAATGTTTTAATTTAATGGAGATACATTGAATATTATTAAATACTATGGTACATAAAATATGTCATTTAGACTTTTGTCTAAAAAGAATGCTTTTTGCTATTAGGAAGATGCATACAGCCCCGGACTAAATCATGGTTCCTCGTTGTCTTGTCCTTCCCAGGTGTGGTTGTTCTGACTTACTTCATGAACAAGTTTCGCATCGTCAAGCTGACCACAAAAGACCAGTTTATCATTGCCTACGGTGGCTTGCGAGGTGCCATTGCCTTCGCTCTTGGCTTTCTGCTGAACAAGGATCACTTTCCTATGAGAGAGATGTTCCTCACTGCCATCATCACTGTTATCTTTTTCACTGTCTTTGTTCAGGTATGATTAACGCATCAAGATTGCTAATGTAGACTTTAAGAGACTTTAAAAGGTGCATTCAGGCTAGCTTATTTTATTATTAATATTATTTTATTATATTCTTCTGTTAACAACTTGAGGCCTATAGTGTAACTAAAACTTTAGACATTTGTCTTTTGGTATATTATCACAATAAGATGCTGCATGGATCTTATTCAGATGTTTTGCATATTACCCACTTATTTGCATCTGGCATCACCACCAACACATTTGCAAAATGCCTAATTTTTTGTGTAGTAAGTCTAGTTTGAACTTTCACTTACTGTTGTGAATTCACATTGACTGGTACACAAATAGAACCAGAACAAGAATTCTGTTTCAGTTAAACATTGTAAAACCTGTTCACACTGGACATGCTGAGTCATGAACACAGCACTGCACTTGCAATGAGAGGTCAGTTTGCAACTGATGTTACATCAGTTCCTCAGCCTCGTGTGGTCAGATATTCTCTTTTTTTTTTTTTTTGTTCTTGAAGTAAACGCATCCACATCCATAACATTCCAGCGCAGTACATCCTGTAAAAGCAAGATAAAGATGCTGGTTGTTTACATACAGTGTTTCAGATAATCAAGCCTCCCTGTTAAGGAAGTTAAGTGAAGGAATATACTTGGGCGTGAATTTGACCCAGAATTGCAGTGACTAAAATAAAACACCCAACACATCTTACCTTTCCTCACAGGCTAGATGAATAAATGTTTTATTGATGCTGCTGGATTCAGCACTCACTGGTCTGATGATGACACAGATGGAGAACAGAAGGTAGAAGGTAGAGGTTTCACCTGCAATGAAGGAGTTTATTTCTGAATTAGCTTGTAGCCTGATTAGCTAGATCAATGCCTAGGTGCTGTGGGTTATTTAATTTATTGTTACTTTTGTTTGTCTGTTCCACTCTGTTTGTTGTTTGTCTCTTTTCAGTCAGAAATTTTAATTTGATTAAGTGTTAAACTCTATAACTGCAATTTTCATGCGCAAAGAAACAGATGGAGGAACTATTCCCTGGTTTATTTGACTGGTTTAATAGGTAAATTGTAAATTGCTCCATTATGATACATTATGATATTTTTTAATGCACTGATTAGCCTAAACTGGGATTGGAACATTTGCAACAATCTATGAAATATTACGTTTCCCTTTGTTTAGGTGATTATCATCATTCATATCTATGTGACACGTTTTGTGGGTTTATTTACAATAATTAAAAAAAAGTGCCAGTTCCTTTTCTCCACAACAGGACATTATTAAAGAGCAAGAACATTGCGTCATCCTCTTATCACAATTAACCAGATGGCCAGATTAATCTCTTTAAGAAGAGAAATTATACACTCAGACTTTTAGGCGCAGACAGGGCCCAGTGCAGATACACACACACAAATGATTATAGTCCAATAGTAACCAAACATCAGGCATTTTTACATTTGTTCATTCTGATGTAGCCAAGCATAATTACTAATCCTATTAGGAATCTTATTAATCCTGTTAACTGATTCACTTTGACCATACAATGTGATTCACATAAAGATATTTAGACCATACCATACAAGTAAAAGCATTTAAGTCAGAATGAAAGGGGAAAAGACAATCTGCTACTCTTCACCAGTTTTTTTTTTTTTTTTTTTTTTTGTGAACAGGACCAGTTGCAGATTTTTGAAGCTCAAATCTGGAACTTCCCACATTATCATCCTGTAAACTAGCTGGAGATTAACAGCAAAGATGGCAGAGTTGTTTGCAAATGATTGTGTGAAAACCTGCTGTTTTTATTAATCGGCTCCTGAAGCATTTGCTAAATGTGCCAGTTTGTGAAGGGTGCTACTACTGAGCTTATGCTTACATTCATGGAATTGAAACAAAAGCACCATAGCGTTCAGTGGTGTTTTCTGCTAGAGCAAGACAAGCAAATTAGCTGCAGTTGTCAGTATTTGACCATGTAGAAGCACATATGCTAGCCCACATGAAATCATATTTCATCCCTGCATAGACTAGGTGATACAAGCCAATGTTTAGGAGAGGGTTAGAGTGAATAATCTTTTCTTCCTCTCATCTTACTTGCAGGGCATGACCATCAAACCCCTGGTGGACCTGCTGGCAGTGAAGAAGAAACAGGAGGCCAAGCGCTCCATTAATGAGGAGATCCATACTCAGGTATGGATCGATACTCCTGTTCAGTCATCATCAGGCGCTGATGATTTCTAGATGGTTTATGAACATGGCTAACCCACAATGCAGATAAAAACAAATTTATCAGATTTCCCTTTTTCATAACAAGGCAATCTCACGTCCTGTTCCGTGTTTTTATTTGCGCACCTCAGTCACAGTAACAGATATGAAAATATTATCCGGAACATTTGATATTGGTTTGCTTTGCACTGAGAAATGAATCATTTGTAGTCACATGCAGTGAAATGTAGCCTCATGGTCCAGTAACAGGCCTCTGAAGCTGTTAAATCTAAACTTGGATTGCTGCTTCCATCTACTGGCTGTGTTGTGTTACTTCACTTCAGACTCTGCTGTACTGGTACAATGCAGTAAATGTCAAACCTCAGATTTTAAATATTAAAATAATAGTTTTGACACACAATTATGTAACGGCAGCCTTTTAACTAGCTAGTTAATTAAAATTGGTCCCACTGTCTCATGCTTAAAGGTTTTTGTAACCATAGTATTTGCTAGTCTAACACATCCATGAGCGACCACCATGGTTCACACTCCCTGAGTGTTTTAAAGTTATTATTAAAGCTCAGTTAAGTACACATACGCTCACACACACACTGTGTTTATACACACACTGCCCTCTCCAAGACAGCAGTGAGTCACCATTGCTTGAGGCTAGAAGAGCAGGCTGTCATTATGGCTTCTCCTCCACTGTAAAACACCAGTGAACACAGTGAGCTGAGGACACAGCTGTAAAGTGCTGAGGTACAATTAATGCAGAATACATAAGGAGTGCTACACAGTGAATTTAATTTGGCAAACATCTGTCTATCCCACCAAGATGCTATGTGTGCTCCTTTTAGAAATTTGATCTGCTTTATGTCTCATTGGCAGGACAATACAGTACTCTTCTTCACCATCTTGATGAGAAGTTATTAAAAATATCCTCTGTATCTTAATGGAAGTCATATAGTGTATATGCAGTGTACAAAAGCGATGTGTGGTCTATCACTACATCATTGCACCATGAGCGGCTGTGGGTTTTGTGGTAATTAATGACTCTTTTCCACCTCCACCCCCACAGTGCTGTGCTTTATATAAATCAGTCACTTCAGACAAAACAGAAGTAAATTTTGTGGCTCTGCTCAATAACTTGTTCCCATAGAAATACTGCCTGTCAGACTGTCATCTGCAGGCTAAGCCAGAACACCAGAGTGAACCATGGTTGGCTGCAGTCTGAACAACAAATGACTGGTACATTTCTCCGGTTCTTTTAGCAAGTGTGCTGATAATGTCCAATCAGTCACCTCGCTGCTGCTGCTGCTGCTGCTGCTGCTGCTGCTGCTGCTGCTGCTGCTGCTGCTGCTGCTGCTGCTGGTTTTACCTTGAGGATTCAATTTTAAAACTTTTTGCCTGCTGTTCTTACAAATGACACTGGCATCTTACCTGGGAGGGTTTTTACTGTGAGGAATGGTAACAGTGGTGAAGTAAAGGTATTGAGCAGAGTCATGAATGAACTATCAGAGTGCCTGTAATCACAGTGAATAACACTGTTAATCATAAGGTTTTGTTTCTTTGCGGATCACTTCCAAATAGTAAACTGGACACTGGGAAAAAGTTTAGTGTCACTTTGTTATGTGTTATAATACAAGGTGGGTTTTCAGTTTGAGAGCCTGAAACATGCCTGGAATCCTCCTGGAATGTGCTTCTCTTTGTTCAGTAAAATTACTTTCTGATTCGTTTCATCCCCAGTTCCTTGACCACCTCCTGACTGGAATTGAGGACATCTGTGGACACTATGGTCATCACCACTGGAAGGACAAGTATGGACATTTAAACTGACATTAAATACTGACAAATACTAATCACACTTAAGAAAAGAAAACACATTATATGTGGCTATAAATGGGAAATTATTGCTGTAAAAGACTAATTCTCCCATTTAACACCATTTTTTTCTGCACACTTCACTATCTTGGTACACTCCCCCTTCTGTCTGTCCTGTTCTAACCTCTTTGTCTCTCTCTCTTTTATTTTTTAATCCCTGATGTCTGTTTTCATCTTTTAATTATTTCTTCCTTCCAGACTGAATCGCTTCAACAAGAAGTATGTGAAGAAATGCCTGATTGCAGGCGAACGCTCCAAGGAGCCACAGCTCATCGCCTTTTACCACAAGATGGAGATGAAACAGGCCATTGAGCTGGTGGAGAGCGGAGGGGGATTCAAGCTGCCTTCTGCTGTGCCTTCCACCGTTTCAATGCAGTGAGTATTGAGTGCATATTTTCTGTTTAGAGTAACCACACTACAAAAACGAGTCCAGATTAAAACTGCTATAATGGATATTTTTACATTCCCAATGGGAACATCCTCTAGAGAATTATCACCTGCAACGTCAGATTATCCACTCATAGCCATGTTTTCAACTGTAGTGGGCAGCTGTATTCAGTATGAAGAAAACAAACTGTACAGTACCTGCTGTCCTTTGGTACAGGTAATAGAAACTGCTGCCCCCAAATGGCCAACATGTCCTTAAATGTTAAAATAAACTTCACACTTACTACTAACTTCCTAATTTACTAACTCTAATAATTGCATTTACTGTACAGTGCCCATTTATATGAATCCAACTTAGTGTCGCCATTAAATTCCACAACAGTACAGACATTACCAGCCCTAATATCCAATGCAGGTATATGACTTAATAGACAGGGTGAGACTTACATACACACATTAATTCAGGTAAAAAGAATGAGGCCGCTTGTTAACCAAACAACTTACTTTGTTCACACTGAGTAATGAACTAATGTTAGCTATTAGCCTGATCTCTTTATAGAAAAATGTGGCTGTTGTATTTCATAATTCTTATCATTTTTCCTGTGTATTTCTCAGGAACATCCAGCCGAAGAAGCCTCCTCCAACCAAGCCTGTAGACAGAGCTCTGCCCCAGCTTCCTAAAGGCCGAGAAGAAGAGATCAGGAAGATCCTCAGGACTAACCTTCAGAAGACAAGACAGAGGGTATTCATATCAGCTAAAGATGCATTTTTTAGAGCATGTTTGAGTTAAATCAGTAGTTATAATAAAGACACAAACACTTTTTATTATATTACAGTGTTGATCCTTTATAATCTGACAGTTAATGCCACTGTGGAAGTCCAACCTCTGTTCACGTATTTGAGTAAAAAAGGGAACAAGCTATTACGTTATTTCTCAAATAGACAATTTTTCTACTTTGTTTCTCAGCTGCACTCCTACAACAGACACACGCTGGTGGCCGATCCATTCGAGGATGGAGTTAGTGACTTACTTCTCAAGAAGCAAAAGATGATTGAGCTGGAGAAGAAGGTCTGATACCTACACCTGATCATGATTGAACTGAACACATTTAGTTGATTGATGTTTTTCAGTAATGCGTGTGTGCCAAATGTGTATATATGCAATGATAAAAACTATACAGCAAAACCATCCTGTGGTAAATTAAGACGCACTGTATACTCCACAAAACCTGCAAATGAATGGCAGCTCTTCTTATTTCTAACTGGTTCAGAAGTTAAACGATCCAACTAAAACTGAAAACTGTGATTGTGACTGTGCTAAAACTGTGATTTGTGTTCTAATTAGAGTCCACCTTCAGTCTGCTAAATTCATTTTCCTGACACAAAAGGGGACTGATTTATTTGCACGGTTTAATGGCCCCAACTGCAAACTTCCATTTCATCAGTCTGTAATTACATAATAAAAATAGACTCCTGTTTTCGGTTAAATCAAATATGATAGAAGCCGCTGTAGACTCAAGAGGATTCTGTTAAAGCTGCAAAGCAACATGTAAATTTATGAAGTTATTGTAAGATATTGAATAATTGTGAATTGCTGGACTAATTAAGTTTGTCTGCTGTACTTCCGAAGCACTCCCACTAAGCAGAAGATGTGTTTCTCATTCATTTCCATCATCTAAGCTTTGGATATAAATAATAGTGTTTATAGAAGAATTTTATATTTTGATTACACAGAGAAGACCAAACAAATCCACGATTCCTTGTGTGTTTTCTTAGATTAAACAGATGAATACATACTTGACGGTGCCTGCTGCTGCTCCTGACTCCCCGACCATGTGCAGAGCCAGACTGGCCTCAGGTAAACGCGTCCATCTTAGTCACAGCCACATGCAAGCTCTGTTTCTACCACTATTGTGCTGTCAAGGTGTCAACTCTGACTAATGGGAGAATCTCACCATGGCACTAATGGAACATAGAGGTGTCAGGCATTATATTGTGTTAGGCTTTTAAGGCAGCATTTGTAAAACAATGATCACAGAAAGCACAGCTAATGTTTACAGCTGCAGCAACAGATATTTCCCCCTGCTGGAAATTCTGTATGTTTGCATGTGCCAGCCAGGATGTAAACTGGTGTGTGGTTTCATTTTAGGCAGAGATAAAGATTTCAAACCTGATCAGCAGCAGAAAGGGAACAAACTCGGTTCAGGTATGTAGTGAGTGTAGAGAAGATTCGTTTTGAGTTGCAACAACCCAAAACCCAACAGGAGTCCCACTATGCATGCTCCAGTTATCCTGCTTGTTAACATTCATTAATTGCTCATTACTAACGAGGGGATATCATGAGGAGCAGTCCTTTTGTTGACAGATTACAGCATGTTACACGTGGGTAGTTTGTTTTTCATTATATGTTTCAGCTTAAAGTGGATTTTTCCCCGCATGTGTTGCATTTAATTTGTTGTGGTCTACTTTGTTTTATTTCTGTTATATTGAGAAATATCGGTAGTGGTCGTTGTCCAGTTTGTCTAGTGATCATATAATCTTGACCTTAATATCTGTTTATTACATTGTCTTCTCCTTTTTCACCCTAAGTTCATGCACACTAATGAAATGACAGAATGGTGTTAGATCCCCTGTTGAAACTATGGTTTTGCTCTGTGTGTAGACCCCCAATCCTACAATGTGAAGCCAGCGTCGGATAGAGTGCCGACCATCCAGGTAGACTTGGCCTCTCCTCAGTCTCCAGACTCTGTCAACGTGATGGATGAGTTCACACGAGCTGGCCAAGGGGATGAGGACCAGGGGCTGATGATGAAGCCTTCTAGGAAACCAGGTGAGGAGGACCGAGCAAAAGATCAGCAGAAGCTGACAAGGTGCCTAAGCGACCCTGGTCCCAGCGCAGACGAGGACGAGGATGAGCCCTTCCTGCCTTAATACGGCAGACCGAATATGGAGGGGTCAGGCTGCATGCCCCCCTTCACTGATTAGGAGAGAGGGCTGCTTCACTGCTCTGCTTCAAAATAAGTCTTTGGTTCAGAAACCAAACAGGCCAAAACTGCTAATGCTGTATGAACCAGAAACAAAAAGCTAAAGAAGATCGACTGAGAGAAAAACAAAGAGCCATTACTTTGTTATTGTCATTGCTCTTTATTTTTGTAGACAAGATCGGAACAGCAGCTGCTGCTATCTGAGACATGTTGGAGTCTAGGTTTAATAATCTGAGACATTCAGGAAAGAACTATGCATTACCAAAGGTTTGGACTGTTTTATCATTGTTTCTTTTGTGTTAGCCTGTTTTTCTTTCTCGTTGACTTCCTAACTGTTGCTTCTATGATTGTTGATTGTTCTGTTCTTGAAGCTACATTCTCTGACACATGCTGGGTCTATAGTCCTTAATGTAATCACATGAACAAGCTACTTTAATCCAGTCTTTCTTTAATTCTGTCCCTTGTAATTTGCAGGACATTCAAACATTTAGAGTGTAGCTAGTTGATAATATTTGCCTTATTTCATGACGGACATTTTTACTTGGTGTAAAAATACTTGTTTTTTTTTTAATCTTTTTTTATTTAAAAAAACACTTTTTGATTTCAGGGGTACTAACATCTGTTTGTGATCAGCTTGCTCCAGTGTTTGTGGGATGTAGTTTAAAGACGAGTGTATTTAGACGCTGTTTAAACCACTGTGTAAAAGAACCATAGTTCTTTGCAGTTGAGCTTACAGACCTGCAGCCTTGTCCTGTGACTGTGGAGAGAGTTATGTGTATCTGAAAATGTTTGGGTTTGACCTGTAAGAGTGGGGCAAAGCTGAGTATCAGGAAACTTAAGAAAAGGGCAGTGATGCAACACAGATGTTTTGATGTCACGGTATAGTAGTTGTAGATGTCTCTTAAAATGTAACTAAAAGTGCCCATTTAACACTGCTTTTAATTTATCAAATGTAAATACTCAATGCTCGCTATCTTTGCGTGGTTTTGTTTTGTTTGCATTGTTCTTGAGCAAAGCGTAAGACATAACGAGAAGGTAAATCTGAACAGGAACAAATCCACGCCTCATGCCACGAGGTGCCTACGTCCTGAAACGTAGGCGCCTCGTGACAAAAAACTCTATGCAGTGTAGATTGTGTAAAATATATCCCCTATTTATAAATAACCTAACGCTGACGTTTTTTAATCAATGAGGCAAAAGTCAAAGCTACAATCAAACATGGGCATTAAAACATGAAGATGAAGGTACAACTTCTAGACTTAACAGTTATCTGCAGTACAACAACACCGCCTAGTGTATAGTTGGTACAGTTCGATCTTTCTTTACTGCACTGGATATAGGTGTACAGTGTGTGTATAAGCCACTATAGTGCATGCGTGTTTTGTTTTGCATATCATATAAACAAACATCCTGTTAATATCTTCTACAATCAGAGGTGCCACATAGAGTAGAAACTATTTGACTTTAATCTCATGGGAATTTCTTTGACCCGTGTCTGTTATCTATTCACCGAGGGTCATTTCTCAGTTGAGACCTTCAAAAGAGAAGATCGGGCTCTGAAACAGTCTGACGGAAGGAGCTTGGGCAAGTCACTGTTCCACTATTCTGGCTGTTTTTCTGGGTGTTAGTGACCGTTGAATCCTTCCTGATCCTCTTACATCCCGAAGGCTCACATTACAGTTGAGTGGAAAGAGCAGAGTAATCTGTCTGGCTTGTTCATTGTCCTCAACTATTTCTTTTTTTAAGCATCTGTGCTATGGTTACTACGGCAAGTGTAATTGGATATTTTGTCTGTGCTTGCATGCAAATCTGAGCAGACCTGCATCATAGTTGAGCGTGTTTGCTCCTGATAGATTGGAGAGTCAAATCCTAAAGCATCTAATTACTGTGTCTTGTCCAAATTGAATTTCCTTTCTCTGTTGGAGAGAAGTATATGAGGTCAAACAAAGAAAAGAATCTGTGGACTGACAAGTCCAGTGACATGGTACCATACCTCCTCCCATCACTAGATCCTTTTTTTGTTGTTGCTGAAATGACAGTGCTATTTATGTGCAACGTTAAATTAATGCGAGTGTACAATAGTGAGTCTCTGCAGCCTGAGAACTGTTTGTCTAGATCTGTAAATGTGGTAGGGTTTCTATCATCTCTCCGCTCCATGATTTGGCTTCAATTTACAGGCATTTTGTTAATCTCTCTCTGCAGAGACTGTAAGTAGGTTTCAGGAAGATTACAGCGAGTTTTTTAAACATACTCCCACTTGTGAATACGTGTGTGTGTGTGTGTGTCTTTTTTTGAATGCAAAGCAGAGTAATTCTCTGAGAGAATTTGCATACTCTGCAGAAGTGCTGTATTTTCATATCATGGATACATGAGTTAATATAACCTGGGGTTGTGATCAAAAAAACGATGTTAAACTCGAACAGTGCTTAAAACAATAGATGTTATATCCCTAATTACTTCACTTTATTCCAAAGATTTTTAATTTATCAAAAAGAAAACACTATTTTCATACTTTTCTGTTTTTATACCAAATGCATCTTTTGGGGCAAACATTCTCTTCTTGAAGGGAAATGTTTGGTGCAGAAAACCTTAATCTGAAGCCATACAGCCTATAGAAGAACCTATTTTACTGTATTCATAGATCTAAATGTCTTGCACATCACCTTTGTTCTGCTCAACGCACAAAGTACGCAAAACCTTTACATTTAAATCACTTGTGTCTTTGCTTATTTTGAATCTAAATGCTTTCTGTTGTCAATTTAAAATGTCCACACTGGATGTTTTTATACAGTGGTGATTTGCTTTCATTTAATGCGGTGGAATGAATTACAATGTCGACACCATTGTCTCACCAGCATTCGCTTCAGCTTTGTGGATTTTTTTCTTTATATTTCTGTGTAATTCAAAATGCGACATGTGCTTTACTGGTTCATCTGTATTGTACAAAGACGCTGTTATTTAGGTTTACAGGGACATCTGCTGTAAGTCTCTTGTTTTTATTATCATGTGCTTTTTCTGGATTCACATGCATGTGCTTTACAGAGGTCTTTATTTATCTTATGTTTACCTTTAACAGCACTCCAGAACAGTTCAGGCTCTGAATCCACAAAGTAGGAACAAGCTCAGTTTATAGCTGTGACTATAATCAGTGAAGAGTTTATGTTTTATGTTCAGCTGGGAAAGGTGAAGGCATCAATTACAATCAGCCAGCCAAGCTGAGAAGTTGCTATTTACCTCGATGTCATGCTGGTGTTTTTGCATGTTGTTTATTTTTGTCTTTTGTCCTATTTTGCCTTCAATCCAGGCAGCCGTCAGTTTTTATTCATTCCCTACAACATAACGGATATCTGTAAAGACTGAACACGTTTCATATACATGACTATCAGGTCAGTGCTGTATAATACTGATGAATATATACTAATAGTTGTCTCAGCTTGAAATAAATGGAACCTTAAACACTACAGTGTGCTTTAGATATGGCTGAAACATGCAAAAACACTGATGTTTCCCCTTAATTACAAATGGTTATAACCACAGGATGACACATGCATGCACATCATCGACGTAATGAATCTTTATTGACATCACTCCACCACCCAAAGACTGTTTTCCTGCCTTGTTCTCACCGTTCTCCAATTTGCCTAATCTGGCTTCTCTTATATGCCACATAAAGCACTTTAACAAAGAGGTACCTTTATCTCCAAACACCAATTTTAGAGAGAGCAATAAGTGGCTTAAATGTAGTGTTTGCATTGTGCATGGCTATCAGGGGACACATCACAGGGAATAGGATTGTATTTTATAATGGGCCTTATAACCAGGGATGTGTTGGTGTCTTTAGTCCTAAAGCAGATGCTGGGATTTTAAACTTTACTGAGCGGATTAAATTTCCCTTTTGTTCATATTTTGTCTATATTCATGTGTTTGTTAAATTTCCATTTCTTCCTGTTATTTGCAGGTTGCAAATTAAAATTTTGCAATAATTAGAGTTTTTTATTTTATATACACATAAGTAGGGAAAATATATGTAAATGGAAGAAAAACATGTCTGTAATTTATCATATTGGTGTAAAATCTGAATCTGAAAGACAGCAAGTGTGCACTTTCTTGATTAACCTTCAGCTTTCAGCATTCCATTCCTGTAACGACCAGTGAAACTAACAACCAGAAGTGAAACTATGTGAGAAAATATATATCCACTAAATTAAAGTTTTACTTTATAGCAACGTGGTGTCCATGTCTCGTGATTGCTGAACGATTTGTGCTGTGTTGTTTTGTGTTGCTACTAATGCATTTTTTAAATTCTGACGGTGATGCTTATCTTCAACATGTTCTACAAATATACTCCACTAACTTAGAGGAGATGATAAAAGTGAAGTTACACCATTAGAGATTTAGCTTTGCAAAAAGCATGTAGAAAAGGTTTATTTACTGTTTGGTTGTTGTGTGTAAAAATTAATGTAAAGGTCCCTCGATATAAGCATAAAGCTGCACAAATGGAAATGTTTAAGTACTGCACACTGTATTAAAATGCATTATGTTCACCTGCTCATGTGTCCAAGACCCTGAAACCCTTGGAGCTGAAGTGGTGAGGAAGGGGACAAGTATATAAAACAGTGGCCTGCAGGATCAACACAATTCGACTGAACTTGTAATAACCTCTTTTATCCAGAAGGGATAGTGCAGCCGCACAATGTAATTAAAATAAAATCAGCTGGCAAACAGCTTTCTGAAAATATGCGCCGCACAATGAGTCCCAAAAGTAAAATGTAATAGGGATGAGTTGGATTTATATCTGGAAGACATTTTATAATTGGATACTTTGTTGAGTCTAATAAAGTCAGGATGAACTGGCCTTGTTAGAGTGTAATGGCATTACTCGGCTTGGCAGCGGTGCACGGAGACTGTGAGATATCCAGAGAGAAAGCTGTGGCCGCTGTGGCTCAGAGAGTTTGTTTATTCCGCATCTATTTCTGTTAAATGGAAAATCACAATGAATTGCGTGCTCTTTAACCAGCTTGGCCTGACAACCGCATTCACTGTGAAATATTTCTGGAATGGATATGCTCTATTTATAATATTCACTCATTTTAATTGTTGGCGGTTGTTGCATTCTATCATTTTCTAGCAGAGCCTCTAGGTGGCCAAGTTAATTTTACATCTGAAGAGTCTAATTTCAGACTCCAATTACTAGAATGGTTGTTGGCAGGAAAATAAAATCCTCTTTATATTTGAATATGTAAGCATGTAGCTGTTATTCATACAGAGGAATTAACAATAAGTAAACAGAAACATCCCCTGATGGGCCACATTACAGGCAAACAACAGTGAATTTGCACTTATGAGAAAAGAGTTTGTACTATATAAATCTATTGTATCACTGCTGTGGAACAATTATCAGACTCATCCGGATGAAACATGTTTAACAGTTCACTTTTACTTCATCGCTGTGTGCATTTTCAAGCTGCAGCCTGATTAATATCATAAACCAGTGTTTCGGAGGGAACTTGCCATACGTCATTTCTGCACAGTAAATATGAAGTTGCAGTGTACAGACATGAGAGTAGTATTCACATCTAGAAACCTAATTCACTAATTAACCTTTACACCCCTTAAAACAAACCAACATCTACCTGTGACCCACCTAAAAACTGAATGAAGTGGGAAATGTAGAAAACGACTACATACTGACTCTAACGTCAGCAAAATAAACAGACGATAAACCCATGCCAACTATTTAATATCAGTCCTCGTTGCTGCAAATGTGCATGTGGAGTGTGAAATTAAGGCTGAAAGCTTTTCAAATGGATTGGTCCGAGTATTCTGTTTAGTTTTATTTTGCTGCGTCTCATTCATCTGTCAAATGAGCTCCCATGATGGTGCAGCCGCTTAGATTGGTTTTGGTTTGCGTGAGGGCTCTTCTGTTTATGTTCTCCTGACCGCTTTTAAATGTGTAGAAGTGGCCGCCTTTTAACATATAATGGTGCTGTTTGTTTTCAATATTGGAGCAGTCTGACCCTGATTCACCTCTAAATACACGAAGGAACGAAGGATTTTCTGGTTATTTGCAAACTATTGTGATTGACAGGGAGAAGCAGGCTTTATAGAGCGCACTCTGTCTTAAGTAGAATCACTTTAAACTGGCTGAAAGGTGAATATCATGCAGTGACGCCTCGGCTTGCAACATGCTGACGAGCCAGCGGATGGCAGTGTGCAGCCACAAACTTCCACAGTGGCCTAACGAGTGCTGTCATCTCTGAACAAGCTTCTACTTTTTCACTTGTAATTTCACCATACGAATGGTTAGTATACTAAAAGCATGCTGACATGTTAATCAGCGTGTTGGGGAGGGAGTCAGGCTTTCTGTGGCCCTATTCCATCAGCCTAATGGCGTGTTTGCTGTTGCATTCACTCTCATTTACATGGTCCATATACCCTCTCTAATGTATAGCTAATTGTTGTGTTTAGGCAGTAGAAACACAGAATATTTGCATCGATGTCTTTCGCAAGTGTACATTCTGATCGCCTCTGTCTGCTAATGTGCTTTGTAAATATTTTGTCACACAACAAGAAATGTTTTCATTACGAATGTGGTGGAGATTGGGTCACTCCAGAGCTGCACACACACACACAGCAGTTTGCCGTTTGTCTTGTCTATAAAAGGAACGGACAAATATAACTGCAGCAAGGCAATAACGCTGAGCTTATTGTTCCGCTGATACTGTTTGCACTGATGGCTGATCTGAGCTGTACTCTATTTATGTTGAGGAGAGCGATAAGGGAAGTAACAAGCCAGTTTATGTCCAATGATTTTTCCAAAGGAATATGAAAACAGCGCTCATGCACCAATGGCTGTGTTTGAAGGGTAAGAACAAATCTGATGTACTTTCCTTGAGTATTTTCACTTTATTATACTTTATACCCTTGGTCCACTGCAGCCCACAGAAAGATCCATGAGCATCTTAAAAATGTGTAAAAACAATGAGTAAAGTTGTTTAAATGAGGTCCACCTGCAATAATTAGCAATAAAAATGGACTATTGTACATTATGAGTCCTTTTTATAACTTATTTGAATAGTTTTTGCTTAAATGCAGGACTTTACACAATATGTCACACTGTGGTTTTACTACGTTTAGTTCAGACTCTGCTTAATTGCTCCAACACTGCAGGAAGTTCACTGATACTAGGAATGAGATACCTGTGCTAACTCTTGTCAAGTGGAGGGGTGGTCCCTCATCGTGCACCAGGGTCTGCACCCATCCTGAAAAGCTATTCGTGCTATTTATGGTCCAGCATCAAGCGTCCTGCTGGGCTATGATTCCCAGTGTCAGTGCATGCTTTGCAGCGGTTCTTAAAAAAACAAACAGCAGGCAACGTGACATTATTAATCTGGACACGCTGGTGCAGGCCAATACATCTCTGCCTCCTGTTTGATGTATTAGAACGAGCAGAACACATAGATGGACTTTTTCATTGGCATCTAGTTTGATGAATAAAACATCAGTGCAGGTTAGAACAGAACTGAATTTTTGAATACAAGAGCAGCAATGGTTATGGATCACAGGACATATTACACTCTGTGACCCTCTGCAGAAAATGTTCTGAACGCAGCTCTTTAAGGACGTCTTGCATGCAGCTAATTCTCTGCGGTTGTGCTGGAGTCTGCAAACAAGCTGACCAGCAAAACATTTTCCAGCAGTACATCTCTCCACGTGATTATTATCATGTGCCAATTAGGAATACAAAGAGAGCACAAATAATTGCTTCTATTCCCCAACGTATTCTGGATTTGGAAATGCTTCCTAAATGATAAACCAGTCTGACAACCAAGCCCAACTGAGCGGTGCATCCTTATTAACCACACACAAACATGTAAACAACTTTACATGCAACGCCAGCCTTTCCCCTCCGTGCTTCTACATTATGTTTGTACATGGACGATCAGGATGCCAGCATGTTCAGCACCGACATAAAGAGGATGCTGTGTGTGTGTGTGTGTGTGTGTGTGTGTGTGTGGTGGCAGCTCAGCACTATGAAGCACCAACAGTCACCACAAATGACTTTGCCACTCTGAAATGTATACTTCATTTGGACGAGCGAGCATTGGCTGTTATTGGAGCCATTTACCAGCATAAACCATCTATTCTCACTGAAAGCGTCCGTGTGTTGATTCCAACCTTGCCTGTGAGACTGTGCTACCTTAGTCATCTATCCTGGTGATAAACTAGGCTGTCACCGGCCGGCGCAGCTTCACGCCAGCACAACGACTGGACTCATGTATAACTTGGTCTTCAGAGAAACACGCACTTGATGTGTAAATCAAGTTGTTTTTATTTTATTTAGTAAGAATCAGCACACAAAACAGCAACACACAAAGAAAGACTATGGTAAAAATGTCTACATAAACACTTATTGTCCACTTTATTAGGGACCCCTGTACAATTTAGTGCGGGTTTGATGCTTTGCAGGTCACCTCTAAATATAATACATCACTATTCAGTGTTAAAACATATAATCTAATTTGAAATATATACATTACAGGCATCATACAGTATCTTTACATAGAGCAGAACAGTTTTATTGACTTGCATTATACTGTACAAATACACCTAATACAGTGGCCACTGAGTGTCTGTTGTAATGGAAGAAACACACAAGCTTGAAGCCTCATTAAACACATACACTGATCCATCACAAAGCCCCCCTCTCTCTCTGTCTGACTACAAACTGTCCTTTTGTCAGTGATAAAGCCCACAAAATACTTCATAGATTTACCTACTCTCAGAGGAACTGCTCTTGGATCCCAAAATAAAAGGACTAATTCAACAGTTCTGTCGTCTTTCCCCACTCTGTTCTGTAAATTACTGACAACGGGTCTGAGTCACTTGGAGCTGCAGAGGGGGAAGGCTTAGCAGTGCAAATGTGGGGTCAAAATCAGAACAAATTACCTTAAAATTAGCTCGTCCCACCATATGTACCTGACAATGACGGAAAAAGAGCCTGGAGAGTTTTACGTGTCAGATGTTAATAAGTTCTTGCTATTTGCAAGGGCAGAGGTTTTCACAGGAAATGCTACAATTCAATGCAGATTTTTTAGCCTGGGAGCAAAAAAAAAACATCCACTTTTATATTGAAATTTGTTTTCTAACAACAGAGAAGGCGACGGCAGTAAGAGAGGAAGTTCTGCACTTCAGGTTCATCAGGAGTTCATCAGCCATCACAGACATTATCAAGGTTGTCCATCGATGATCGACATTAGATACATCGATCCTATGGATATACTGAGGCAACCAAAGGGCAACAGACAGCACACCTGATCCCTAAAGTCTTGCAGAGACATTGAGTAGAGATGGGGGGGGGGGGGTGGGGACTTGCAATTAAAAAGCAATATTGAAACCGATCAGACCTTCGTTTTCTCATTGCTGCTTTCAGGAGCATTTGTTGAATAGTGCTGTGTAGGCTTTTTGGTAATAGCCAACGGATGGACCCCATCTATCTTATTTAATCCTGAGAAAACACTGTGCTCACAGTTTAGCTTCTGTCCTGCTTGTGTAAACATTATGCAAACACACTTTTCTAAACTTCCTGATAAACTTCCTGTTTACGAACACACCTCGGTCATATTCAAAGCATGAAGCAATGATGTGATTCAAAATGTTGACTTAGAGTCTGACCACATTTAACAGCAGATAAAGGTTCAGCCTTGACCTTGGAAATTGTAGCTTGACAATAATCTCTATTGGGTCCTTTCCAGCTCTTTAACATCCAAGGTTACTCAATGTTACAGATTTAGAAGTCAATAGATCCACATCCATGACAACTGGGCATCTGATGAAGGTTGTGTGATATTGTTGAAAGCTGCATTTATTTTGTTGCATATGTAACATGCACGATGTTTGACCATTGTCAAGTAAGTACTGTGCAACAAAGCAGGTCCAATAAGCCAAATAGGGACACACAGTTTGTATTGTAGATAAACCGTTGAAAAATCTAACCCGATGTTCACTAAAATGGAATACATGAACTCTGTTGGTCTGCCATTAATAGCTAACCACCTATCAACCACAGTACATTAAATTCAGTCTAAAAATTTAGGCTAAACTGTGAAAACCAGAGCAGGTGTTTAGACACCAATTAAAAATGAACCTGTCTGTTTCTATTTGTAGTGTATGATACAGATAAAAATATAAATATAAATATAAATGGAAAAAATAAATAATTAAAAAATGGAAAATTATATTTATATGCTACAGATAGATAATCTTCACAATTTCATGCTCAAGCAAATTAAAAATTAAAAATAATTTTGGTAAATCTGGCGCCACCAATTTATAAAACACGTCACTTCCGGCTTTTAAATTAGTCTAACCAAGAGCAGGACGCGGGAAACATGTCAAAACTGCTCTTTAATGTTTACCTAACTGGATATTTTAGTTTTGTTTTTGATGGAAGTGCTCTCTCTAATGTATCAGAAGATGTATTTGAAACTGCTTCAAACAACTTACTGGCATCTTCAAACTTTGAGGAATTGCTTAGCTAGCTTAAATGTAACGTCAATACCAAACTTCCATATGGAAAAGTAACAATTAGCCGTGCGAGAGACGCAAACTAGTGCTGAGGAAGGTGTCAAGTAAAACTTGATTTCTTAACGCCCCTGACAGAAAGGTGTAAATGTAAAAAAGCATATTTAGTGAATGAATGTAACTCTATCTGGCGTGTTTCTCCCAGCTGTTTTCCCTCAGTGGACTTTGTGGTCTGGGAATTGAACAAAACACGAACGGAATCTTGTACTGGGGGCTGTAACCTCATCTCAAAATGGAAATAGTGGCTCATTAATGAGTCTTTTTATTTTTATTTTTATTATTTATCTCACTGGATTGCGTCTCCAGCATGTTGTAAAAAGCCTTTTCGGGATGAAACAAACTCCTCGTCCTCAGGGGTGTGGATGGTTCCACTCAGACCCCCTCTCCTCGTGTCCAGACGGCCTCTCTGTGATTTGATAAGCCGCTGTGAAGATCCATCACGAAACCCGAGCAGCCCACTGGACTGTCGAGCGGCGGCCCGTTTCGTCTCTCCCCTCCTGCGCCTCCCCCTGCTCCTCGTCGCCCTGCCTGCACTATATGTTTCGTTTACAGCCCTCTCCGCTCGCTTTTTTACGCAGGCGGACGTCCGCGGCACGGCGACACAAGTGCGCACCACAGGCGAGAGAGAGCGCGGCGCGGCGCGGCGGACGGACGGACGGACGGCGGGTACCGGAGCGACGTGCCAGCCTTTTGTTGGAAACCGGCGGACTGGATGGTGGATTTGTTTATTCTGCGGCTTTGGATCGGGGGCTAGGATAACTTCGCATGGGACAAAACCCGCCTTCTTTCATGTCATCCACCGATTTGTTTCGCCCGGCGTGTTGACGCCAGAGGAAACGGGGAAACGGAGGCTGCTGGAGGAGCGCAGTTGACAGACAGGCGACATGAATATACACGCGTTCCCGTCCACCAGATGCACAGGATAGATTCACAAAACAAAGCAGCTTGGGATTTTTTTTTTTATTTTATTTAAACGTGATTTCAGGAGCTTATAATGCGGCAACGTGGGTCGGTATAAACGGAGACAAGGAAAAGATGCTCTGCTGCACGCTGGAGGTTTTGCACCGTAGGGCAGTGTGTTATTGACGATTTGCACGGCGTGGAATAATGCATTAAGACACAAGTTTGTCCACATGCCTGGTCGACTGCGAGACGTTTGATTATCTCTCATAAAAGTGCGTTTATTCCTCAGACTGGCGTGTGCTCCAGTAATCCCGTTATTCTTGAATATCGCTTCTGTAAACGCCTGTGCCATTCATCCATCAGCCCCGGAGCCCTGTGATGTTTTAGGATTTCCATTTCCAAACCCACATCTCGCAGTCTTTTGATGTCGGTGCTTGTGTCATGTAGATAAACCCCCCCCCAGAGCTCCGGAGTTGTGTTGCCAGATGATTGGTAAATTGTACATGTAGGCAGGCCCAACTTTCGCTTATGTAGATCCAATCGATAGGGAGGGTAAAGAAGCGCTGGCAGAGAGTGCGAGTGTCGACGGGGGTGTGTTTAAAATCCCGCATATCTCGTTTTTATAGCTCCATGCCTCAAGGCACCAGAGGATGTGCTCAGTAAAGAGGGGTGGCTGTCAAAGCACGGTGTAGTCTCGGAGAACATTTAGTAAGGCGACCTCCCAAGAAAAGTTTCAATGGTTTTCCGAAAGTTGCCCGGTGTGTCTGCATCGGGCATGGGTCTGCGCCTGTCCCAGAAGTTCGTGTTTCTCCTCTTTCTCTCGGGTTTGGTAACGCTGTGTTTCGGGGCCCTTTTCTTTTTGCCTGACTCTGTCCGACTAAAGCGCATTTTCCTGTCCAAGACAGAGACCCAGCCGGTCACCGTCGGCTCCGAGAACGATGCCAGGGTGCACTTAAAAAGACCCAAGGACCAGGGCATGACCTCTGCCAAGGGAGAGACCAGCACCAAGCTGAAGAGCCTGAGCCGTAAACAGTCGGTGTCTCATGAGGCCACCGAGGAGCGGCTGGCCGGGGGCAGAGCGCAGGAGGAGTTTACTCTACCCAGGTCGAGAGCGGAGTCCGCCTCGGACAAAGGGACCTCTTTAGACCATGGTGCCAACTCGGATACTGTCACTTACAAGAAGTTCAGAAGGTGTCTGCTCAAACCCCCGCTGGGGAGAGACAACGGGAAACCGAGTGACCCCAAGACTGATGAGCGCAGGGAGAAAGTCAAAGAGGTAAGAATCTGAAGCCCAGAAGGCTGAGGGGTCAAATCAGACTGGGCAGGTGGTGGGTTTTACAGCAGCCTCACGGATTAGATGATAGTTCAATCCTGTATTAGGAGGAGTACAGATGGAGAAGGTTAATCAAGGACAACTGTTCTGTACCAAATGAATAATAATAATAATCCTTAACACTGAGAAATGATCAGACATCAGTGCAGGTGGGTCAGACACCAGGGGACAAACATCTTGTTTTTAACTTCCTGTGGGTCCTGATTACATACAAAGTTAAACTGGTTTCATTAACTGTCTTTTGAATGAAACCATGTTCATGCTGTCAAAACATAACAAACACAACCAAATAAATAGCAGCCTGCCCTATTCCAACTTAAAAAAACAACAGACATGCACGCTTGAAACGAGTAATTATATTTCTGCTGTTGAATTAGATTTGTCTGAATTTGACTGACAATACAGACGAGTTCTCCGTAGGAGCAGTGGGACAGTTATTTGCCAAGCTCCTGTCAAACAGACGAAATAAATCCCTTTCAGTCATCAGTTGTCTAAATGTACCCAGTGCCGCCGCCTTTCCTTCGATGTGGGGTTTCTATTAGTGAAGATGGAGAATAGTGAAAGTTGGGACGAGATTACATGATGTCTAATATTCTGGAAAACACTGAGAGCGCTGAAAAAAATGGTGTGATATACCTAAAAATCTGTCCATGGCAGCAAAAATACTGCACAAGCTGCACATTCTTCAGTGAGAATGCATTTGTAAAATAATATCATGAGACTTGCAGTTGTGCAAATGATTAAATTCTCTTATTTCTTGTTGTAGACCGTTAAAATGTGCCCACCCCGCACCCAGTATCTGCTTATGAATGCTGCGTTTAGGTGTCGTGTCTCTAATTCTCTCAGATCATTCGCTGAGCGTGATGTGTCTGTGTGCTGTGACACTTTGGCCAGGAGCTCTTGACGCTGTGTGCCAGTCTTTGTTGAGCCATGTGGCTCCAATGAGGCCTCCAGAGTGGGTGCGTCTGTGGATCACACATCTGTACCCACTCAAGGCAAGTGAGACTGGTGAGGAGGAAGTAGAGGAGGGGGGGAGTGTAATGGAGCACTCAGGCCAGTGTGTGCAGATGGGTTTCATCCTTGGCGTGTGATACGGATAAACCCCGTTGTCACTCTCACTTCCTGCCTGCTGTCACCCTCTCAGGCTGCTCTCATGCCTTACGTACCTAGAGGTGATGTGCAACATGAGAACTGAGGCGTCAGAGGACGGACGGGGTCATTTGCCCTTGTGCACCGAGTTCTCACTGACTCATTGCTTCTCCTTTGATGCCCATTCAAGTGAATGTCAATGTGACTTTGCTCGCCTGGTCTGTTCAGCTGAGCTGTGCAAACTTCTCGCCTCGAGGTCATAGTTGTGTGAGGAAAATTTATTTTCCACCATCCCCTATTTCTGCTAATTATTGTGGCCTAGTATTAATTGTGTTTCCTTGTTTGAAGACCTTTTATTAAGGCTTGTTTACATACACTGCATGCTTCTGTGCTTGTGTCCATACCCTAATGTGCGTTTTTGTGGTTTGCTGTTGTTGTTGCTACAGCTTCCACTGTCTCAAGTCTGCTGGCAGCAATCCAGATGGCTTTTCCTTTTCCTTTTCCTGGAGGCATGCATTCATGCTGCCAGCACAGACTGACTGTCTTTTTGTCCAGGTTTACACGTGTAAAACCAAAGACTAACGATAACAATAAAATGTTTTTCCATAAGCCATGAAGTTTGAATTGTGCTGAAGTACATTTTTTAGGAGTTCATCCCAGCTTGTGTTGTTTTGTACATAATGAGCAGCTCTGCAGAAGCAGTCTCTTTTTTTTTCCACTGTAGGGGAATGCAGGGAGAGGGTGTCCCCCTCCCAAAGCCAACAAAAAAGGATCTCGTCCAGCCCAGTGAATGCCTCAATGCCCAAACAGTGAATGGGCATAGTTTTTCTAACTGCCAACAACTAGAAAGGAGACTCCCCACCTTCTTCCTCTGTGTGTGCACTCTCTGCCAAGAGAGGGTGAAACATGGGACAATGACTGCCTGATCGCATAAGACAAATGAAAGCAGCCCACCGTTAGCTAGGGCCCCAGGGATACCAGCAGATTCTGCCAAAGTCACCAAGGTGCTCTTTACATATTCCAGCATCTTTCTACTAGTGGGTAGTTAATTTGGCTCCAAAAGTCTTAAGTAGAATGAAGATAAGAGTCATTTTCTAATCGTGTCCCATTTGTAATTCTGTGATGTCATGGCTCACTGAGCTGCCTGTAATGCCATGTTGCTGCCTCATTGGCTCCAGCATAAGAGCCTGGATCGCAGGAGTTGTACCAAAAATTTGTGCCGGGGGCAGCGGGAGGGTGTTCTATTCTGCATGCACATGTTGCTGCTGATGTCCTTTTTTATACTCGGTAAGGTTAGAATTTAGAGTGCAGATATAAAATGCATCCAGGAGTGCAGAAGTAGTGCATTCAAACAAACACAGAGCAGAGAGGAAATCTGAGAGTGATGGCTGCTCTGTAACAGTCTAAGAGCGGAGTCTCATTCACAGACTAAAGCCTCCATATCTATCTCCTCCACAACATCACATACATGAAAAGTCAGGTCTATAAAAGGCAGGCTCTGTGAAGCCAGAGATTTGCTCTCTTGTTCGTCCTCTGCAGGTTTAACAGAGATATGCCGCCGCAGTCAAATGAGGCCCTGTACAGGAGGAAACTGGAATATACTGTATAATGTGACGTGTAACATATGATGAATCCACCTGGGGAGAGGGTAGAACAGGAGGGATTGAGCTGACAGCTAAGAGTACTGCAGTGAGAGGACAGACACAATGCAGCTTCTCTTGTCAGAGCCTCATCCAGTGGAGCAATAAAAGTCCTCAGGGTTGTGTGTGTGTGTGTGTGTGTGTGTGTAAGTGTGCACTTGCTGGCTTATCTAGATGATGAAGTGCTTGGGGATAAATGTGGAGTTTGACAGTTTCCGTTGGAAGTGATGTCACTGTGTTTATCCACCCAGTCCCAAACCCACCTGCAACACTGTTTGGACTAAAAACAATCAAATGACGTGTGTGTGTGTGTGTGTGTGTGTGTGTGTGTGTGTGTGTGTGTGTGTGTGTGTGTGTGTGTGTGTGTGTGTGTGTGTGTGTGTGTGTGTGTGTGTGTGTGTGTGTGTGTGTGTGTGTGTGTGTGTGTGTGTTTGTGTGTGAGTGAGTGAGTGTGTGTGTTCCAATCTACTGTATGTACTCTGGTATAGGCAATGGTTGACATCTTGGCAGAGAGTGCAACAGGCTGGACATGCTGCAAAAGGTTAATTCAGTGCATGTCGGACTTTACTTTAGTGAATTGGACCTCCCGCCCCACATTGTTTCCACAAAGGAGGACGTGAATGGTTTAAGTCACTAAAACTGTAACAAAGAGTCCATAATGTTTATAAGACAGTGTGGTTGACCTGTCATCAGTTGTTTAGTTCGCTGACAAACAGGCAAACAATGAGTCAGTAGTTCAAGGGAGATTTTGTCAGAATTGGCTTTTACAGTAGGGAGGTTTCAGCAGTAAACACGGCCCTAAAAATTCCCAGACTTGTTGTGGTTTTGTTTAGTATTGAGTCTTTGGCTTCCAGAACAAAGAAACCGAAAGCTAAATTTATTGCCTAAGACGTTGGAGAAAGTGTAGCAGAGCGTGGTGAGGGAGAGCTGGGTGATGCAGAGTGGATTGATTTTCACGTCTTTAACTTAAGTTGCATGTTTTAACATGAAAGAGATCATAGGTCAACTTCAGCTAAAGCACAGCAGCAACTGAGCAGATGCAGCTGACACACAGAAAGAATAACCTCCATCCACACTGTGTCATGATGACAGATGAACTCAGTAAAGTAACGGTAGAATGCTAACTATAGCCTTTATGGTGCAAGCTCACGTTTACATCACATACTGTGGACAGTCTCAAATTATTTTGAGTACTGCCACACAACACACAGACACACACACACACGCCAGACACAAAGCTTCAGAAATAGGTGAGCTTGTAGCTGGACCTGAAATCCCCTTATAGCAGTAATGACCAGTGAGCTGGTGTCTGTGTGAATAAAATGCTGCCGTTAAGCCGGTGCCTCCTGGCCAGCTCTGAGCACCGTGACCTCTCTCCATTCCTCATTCCCCCTGCTGTCTCCCACTATGAACCAGGTGTGCCAAACAACCTTCAGTCTGAGCCAAGAAAATGGCTACCTGCTGAGCCACAAGAAAGAAACGGAAGATGAACAAAGTCTGGAGAAAAGGCTTACACTCTCCTGGTGCTCCCACAGAGCTGGAACATTTGTGCGTTTCCTCTCCTCTGTGGATGCTGTGCAAATGTCAGCGACTGATGTTTGGAATGCAAGCCCATCGTTATCTTTGGTCTGTTTATGCGGCGGAGTGAGCTGCGGGGCCTGCTGGTTATTGATATATTGTGGAACTCAATGGCAGCTGAAGCAGATATTATCATCCTGTCAATGCTGGAGGCATTCTCTGCCACACAACAAGAAATTTACCCTTTGATCTATTCTGTGAAATCTGCTTTCCATTCTGAGACATTTATTTATGCCAATTTTATATGGACATTGCAGGCATTCATTAGGTTTTTACCTATGGCTACTTGCACAATTTGAAATAGTAGAATAACCCAGGATTGTCAACAACATTGGCAACCCATAATGAGTGCACCACCTGGTTTTTATCTAAACCAACTTGCATAGTGTGTGCAGTTCTCATTTATTATTGTCTCAGGTCTCACACAATTACTCACTTCTGCTTTTACTTCTACTTCTACAAGTTTGTCGATTCCTATATTATCTGTTTGGTCTTTGAATCACCCTAAATAATAAAAATGAACATAGGAATTTCTTAGAGCTTACAACAAAGTTTACAACTCCAGGTGCTTTAGGTTGGTTTGTAAGTCATGCCCCATTTGGCATTTTTGCTTAAAGTCTAACGTAAACAAATTATGTAAGCTTTATAATCACGCAATGTTGCAATGAAGCCACCCACAGGACATTAACTTAAGGATGTGGCTGTGTGACACAATAAAATGCAAACAGGCCAAACTTACTGCCTATAACGCTGTATTTAAGAATTTAGGACAATTTCGCATGTCTTGTTGATTTTTGAGCACAGTTGACATCATCACTCTGTGGGTGGATCAAAGTTTACTTGTAATTTACTTACACAAGTATAAAATATTAATTCTACTGGTTCCTAATGTTAGAGTAAAAATGATTTACTCAGTGATAATTATCTAAACCACAGAACAGTTAGCGAGTTAGTGATGAAAAGTGATACTTGTTGCAGCTGTCTGTAGATCCGTTTTGAAACCCTTTTGAAAAAAAAAGGTGTGACAATGGCTTAAATTAATCTTAATATATTATACCACCGGCAAATGACATATTTTAAACCTGGAGTACTCTATATGTGTAACAGTTTGCCTTTGTTTGAACTTATCTTTCTCACCTAATGTGTGAATGTGCACTAGAATAAACCAAATTCAACTCCCCTCATTAAATCATTGCTCCACAGAACTACTAGTCGCCTTTAACTTGATGTTTTCTGCCTAAAGCACAAAATATCAGTTTGCTGGTTGCTGAGGGACTTCATGCTGACTAAGTTTGGACCAAAGAAATGCTTGCATACTGGCACAGGATTGATTTACTTCCTTATAGCCAACAGTCCATCTCTGCCCCCTTGAGCCAAAGCTCAGCCTCTGACCTGCATGGACACAATTAAAAATAATGTGGAACAGTCAGGGGTGAAGCTGCAAGCAGGTGACCCTAAAGGTCAAAGCAGCAGCATTCAGGAAATCTTGGTTTCTGCGGGATAACGGCAAGATACACAAATGTCAGGTTCAAACTTTGGAGTCCAGCAGAGAAGCTTCATTGTAAGTGGGTGATAAAAGCTGATTAAGCTATACAATATAATGCCTTTTCTCCTCCAGGCTATCACTGCAGGAAGTGAGTGATCGAGTGAAACGGAGAGAGGAAAAGGGAAGGATGTTGGGTAAAAAGGGAGAGATGTTAGCTAACATCCCTTTTGAATTCATGGCAGTTTCCCCCTCTCCCCCTTTGTGGAAAGGGCACTAGCTTTAGGGTAAGTCTCTCAGTTGAGGCATGGTTTTCAAGCAAAAGTGGGAGTTAGAAAGAGCTAGAACATACCTTTTGTGCAAGCGTATTCATACACAAGTGTTTGTAGATAGACATACACATAGGATGCACATTTGTGTATTTTGCTGTGTGTAGGTCAGAAGCAGAAGTGGAAGATTATATCACATCTTAAACAAATAAAATGCCTTAAGAGCCCTCCTCCCATGAGAGGCCACTGAAGTCTTATTGTTCAGCCAGAATTTAACAACGGCTGGGGTTTATCTATGTAGGTTTATAGTGTGCATGTGTGTGTGGGGGTGTGCGGTTGGTTCATGTGAGCGCTGTAAATGCTCCTCAGGAGTTTTAAAATTGCTCACAGCTCATAGGTTTTTCTTTTCCTGATGACGCTGTGTCTTAGTCAACAGCTTGCAGATGTTTTCTCTTGTCACAGTAAAAATCCTGTTTTTCCATTAAACTTTCTCCTGTTGTTTGCTCCTGCACTTCAGAGTCCTTAGATCAGGCCTCTCCAGTCTATTTGTTTTGCTGTACTTGTCCGGAGCCCCCTTGTCTCTGTTTACTGTAGCTCCGGATGTTGCATCAGTTCCCAGTAAAAGCAAAGGGTCATGTTCTGGACCAGGATATATTCCCATTTTGATGTCCTCCTCGCACAGGGAGCCCAAAGAGCTGTGTGCTCCCTGGCTGTGCTAATGTGTTTTTCTTGAAAGTAGATTTCCGCTCAGATTTCATCATCCAGACTCAAAAATCTTTTTTACACGACCAGTCCGTTCTTTTCTGTTGCTGTGATGTTGCAATAAGTTCAACGTAAGCCCATTTAACTTGAGTTAAGGGGACTGCTGACATAATGGGGTCATTGTGTGTCTACCTCTTAATCCTGGCTCCTGAAGGCTTGTGATTACTGGAAAACACACATTTATTCCTGACTGCATCCTCACTCGTGGCATGTTCCTCCCTGCTTAGGCAACGACTTTTCAACATGCCAAAAATCCTGCATTGTTTTTCCTCTGTCTGTATCTCTGACATCTCCTCCACCTTTTTCTCAGGCGTGGTCAGGCACAAATAAACGAGCGCTAATGGTCATGCTTTAACACCGTTATCTACACACTTTCATCGCCCTTGCTGATCATATCAGCGTTATAATAGCAAAAAAAAAAGAGAGAGGAGAAGGAGAAGCAGCCTTAGCGACTGACTATATTTCTGTGAATGTGCACGGACTATCAACATTGTACAATAGTCTCTCCATGTGGCACAGATTCTTTCAGTCCAGTCGAGTTTTCACAAGCTTCATCCGGCGAATGATTTAGTGTATATGTGTATGTGTGGGTGTGTGTATTTGCTATAGATGAAGAAAGTAGAGAAGATGAAAAGGTCTGTGGATGGCCTGGTTTGCTGCCGGCTGTGCTTGACTTTATGCGCCGAATGAACTTGCACCCCCCTCAATCTCTTGCACCCCTCACCTTCTTACTTTGGCCTCACTGCTCAAGCAGATTCAACAAATAGACGAGAAGGAGAGCGGAGAAAGAGTGGCCTAGATGGAACCAGCAGATGATCTGAGCCCCTAGCTGAGATCCAGCCCACTGGCTTTATGCCTGCCTAATTGGTCAGAAACAACATGCATAGCTGTGTTTACAGGCTAATGGCAAAGCATAAGAGTGGGCTGGGGGACCTAGTTCATCCCCACTCGTCATCTCGCTCCTTGCTTGTGTTTCGTCCTAGTTGTACTTTTTTGTCGTTCGAGAAAGCACCGTTGCTGATTCTGTTACTCCTTCTTCCTCTTTCTGTATTTTTTCTTCTTTCCTGCTTCTTGATGACGTGTGGCCTCAGGCATGACTGCAACAGCTCTGCCAACTATCCCCTCCTCTGCTTTGCTAGAGAGCCAACGTGAGCTGCCTGCTGCTGTCGTTACATATCGGCCTGTCTGCATTGTTGTTATCGTGTTGTGACATGGTTTCAGCCTACTTTCAAGATGGTTGGATAATGCTGTCAAGCCTCTGACCTACAATTTAGGCGGATACCCGGAAGACAACATCATCTTTTATGTAGTGGCCTTTGTTGGCCAGGGTTTGGTTTTACCTTAGGGTGAGAACAATAGCTTCATATAAGCTTACCAGACCGTTCACATGCACAAAACAGTGACATCTGGGTTTCTTAGGTTGATAGGAAGTGTGTCTTTTTAATGATTCTCTACTGCATCAACATCAGTGGGCAAATAGCCATTAATTAGCTGAATGCTTACAAGACCGTTTTAGCCAGAGCTGGGTGTGTTTGTTCATTATTTTCACAATTAAGTCTCTAATCAAATGGCAGCAACGGTGCTCAGTGCTCATTAGGGAGCCATATAGATTTCTCTTGTCTCCGTCAAGGTTGGATGATAGGCCAGCTAGATAATTGTAAATTTCATTCATCTATCCACAGTCAGTGAAAAGGTGGAGAAATAACAAACAAACTGATTCAATAGTCTACTAATGACTGTGTGTGTGTGTGTGTGTGTGTGTGTGTGTGAGGACCACTGTACTATTTAATTGGTCGAGTAGAGTAGGTAGCAGGCTCTGGAGCCTATTTTTTTGAGTATGCTGGATAGAATATTACACTGGGCAAAAACAGCTTGACGTGTATAAGATGGGGTACATGCAATGCCTTTTTTAAAATGAGTAAAGCCTTCAAAAGCTCTTCGATATTTATCTTGACCAGGGAGAACTAAGGCAGTTTAAAATGAACTGTCAGTTCTCTGTGTAATACCACTCAAAATCCTCCAATTCAGGAAAGCAGCTGTCATATTTTAAAGAGCTTCTTTAAAATGCTGCTGACAAGAACAATTTGCTTGAAAAGTACTCCTTCATATTAAAAGAAGTCATTATCTATCAATTCTTGAAGGAGTATATGTTTTGAAAACCTTTTAATTTTCATAATTATATAGTATCATTGAAATACCCTTTTGTGTGCACTAATTATGTATTACATGACACTACTTTACTTTCATGTCAGAGCCCATTTTTGAGACAAGGGTTTATTTTTCATGGTGTGACTTTTTTTTTTAACTGAGAATGACAGTTGTCACTTTTTAAAAAATTTTGAACAAGTAACAATAATGCGTTTCAACAACAGGAAGTGGGTGTAACTCGCTCCTCTGTTTCAGAAGTGACTGTGGTTGATGTTTCTGGAGAAACCCGTGATACGTCGTTTCACTTAACAGATCGTTACAGCTTGTGGCTGCTGATAATCTTGGTGCACTGATGCCGAAAGAAGCAACATGACCTCCTCCATGTTTTAAGATCTTTCTTTCGCTTTGGGTTTCGTTTTTAATGAAATAACAGGTGAAATTCCAGCTGATATTAAACAGATACTGATGTCACATTGGGTGGTATGAGAAATAACCACATTATTGGAACAGTAGGATTTCTAAAGTAGTTTCTACATCCTCATTCACTACGTTAACTGTACAATTATGAGAGAAAGGCTTTTCCATTTTTCACCAGTGACCTCAGTCTAATGAGTTAAAGGTACTTTTTGCAGTAAAATATACTGCAAGTAACATAGGAAACGATTCACATAGAGTATGTATGTAATAGATTTTATATGTTATTGAAATAACTTGAGTCATATGTAGGATATTGCAAGAATATTTAGTTTGTTTCCAAAGATATGGAAGAAACCAAGATGGAAAAAGTTTTGGGGAAAAAAATCAGGAGAATTTGGGGATAACGACAACTTTGGTTGTCATAGTAACACATCTCTCTGACCAATCAGTAGTCTGCAGTGTTTTCTCATCACTTTGTGGGATTGACTCTTGTCATTTGGAAGCTCAATGGAAGTGACAGTACCAGCTACTTGAGGAATCGGTGCCACTGTTGTGACATGTCAGCTTCTGCCTTTATCCCCCGTGTGAACCGGAGCGTTCCTGAGTCATGCAGATCATGCAGATGTAATTAGACTTCTTACGTGCAAACGCTGCTGAAAGCACGATCCATCTGAGTTAATTTGGCCCACCATTAGAGTGGAAACATGCTGCTAACTAAACCTCACCCAGAAGAAGTGTGTCTGGCCATGTGCACTCATAATGATCTTCATTGTAGTCTTTTGGACAGAGCAATAAAAATGACAATGACCTGTGTCATAGTGACATCTAAGGATGACTGAGGTCAGAGAGTTTGGATTCTACCTGCAAGGAGAGAATTATTGCAATAGCAATTAAACATGCAAATTGAAAGTGGAAATTCACATCATAATTTCAAAGCAGCAGTTTCGAATATTATAACTGTAATTGCAGATGTGATATAAGTATCTTAATTATGATAAAGTGCACCATGTCTGAGCTGTGAGGTTTTTAATACAATTCAATCAATGGATTAATGAGAAATGAACTGAACGCAGCCCCGATTTCTACTAAATTTACTGACTCAAAAATGTGTACTTCCAGTCGTTGTGCCCTTGAGAAAGAGTGTGTGCCAGGATCTCAAGAGTTCACCAGCTTACATCAGGCGTCAGGCCTGAGTGAGTTTATTCGCGAGTCTATTTTTGGTTGGTCACTAGCAATTCAGTTATAAGGTTTTAGCTCTTTAGCTACTAAATGTAACGGACACCAGTAAAAACATTTTAATTAGACTGAGCAGATACAGGCCTTAAAACCAGTATGGTATTTATTCCCACCAAAAACATAATTCTAAAAAGGAGAAATTTATATATTTATAGTTATGAACAGGCATGTTTAAATGTGTACACACATACACATGGACATATTACAACATCAATAAGGAAACAAAATCAAACAGAAATTCACACAAAATTTGAGAAAATGGATGCAGCGGCTGTGTTTTTTGCATTAATTTGTCATAAAATGTGATCTGATCCTCATCTAAGTCAAGAGTATTAACATATACCTTTGAGCATTAACAAATATAATGTGCCTAAAGTAATAACAATATAAAAATATTCTGATCTTTCATATGAGAACAACCATAACAAGCTCACAGTGCAAGTGGAAATTGAATAATGACCTGTGTTGTTATTTTAGGCACATTATATTTGTTAATCCTCAAATATATTTGTTAATACCAAGACTTAGATGAACATCAGATCAAGTTTTATGACAAATTAATGCAGAAAACTGTAAAATTCATACATACAGTGTGGCTAAGTGTGCAGTCAAGCTCACTGAGTTCTTCTTGTTAACGGGAGGTGAATAGGGCAACAAACACTAGTTGATCTTCTCAGATTAACTATCACAGTTCAGTTCAGTAAAAATCAAAACCTTTGAGAGTAAAACTAAGCGGTTAAACCACGGCTTTCCTTTAAAAACAGGTGTTAAACTGCATTTTGAAAAGCAACAACTGGCTATCAGAACAGCCTGATTTCTTCTGAAAGTCCAGGCACCTTTGTGCTCCAAAGATGAAATGTAGTGCATTTAAAGTAGCTGTCCCCTGATGAATCTGTAGTTTTGTAGATGTGTTAAACATGATATTAATGTATGTTGTTTTCTAACTTATCTGTTGCAGTCAGACACACCAACAATGACTATACTGGTTTTACAAGTCATTTTTTTCCGGTGCTGATAAGTTGCATTACATAATGTATCAAAGATACGCTGTAAAGAATTAGGAGGCCAAGACCCCAACAAAGAGCTTCAGTACTGTGGGGTTGTGAACTTCTTGCTTCTTTATTTATTTATTTAAATCAGTACAAATCAGTGGGGGCTGCATGACTTTAAAGTCTGGTCCCATTTACAATGGGTAGCAGCTGTTGCAGGCCCAGGCCCTTTTTTTTCTTATGGAAGAAGTTAAGTGAAGTTAAATGAAAAACAGACTGATCTCTAGGGGAACCCTACGCTGCACAGAACAAAATTTGTGTTTGTGTGTGTGTGAGAGAGGCTGTGAGGTGACATTAGAAACGTTGCCTTTGAATTTTCCAAATAAAATGAGATGGATAGTTGCAATTAATTCTGCAGTGACCATTAAACGAGGAGCCGAGCCTGGCAGAACCAAGCAGTGGGAGGCTGGAACAGATGAGAGCTAATACACTGTGTATATCTGTATACATTAGGTGTGTGTGTGTGTGTTAGTTAATGCAGCACAGTTTGCTTGGGGACCTTTGCATCTTTACAGGGGGCAACTTACAGAATGTGCTGACTAGAGTGAATGAAATGCAAGGAGACCGTTCAACATCTGCTTTAAGTACATGTAAGCATAAGTGCTTTATTGTCGTTTAGACTTATTTAAGACCCAAGAGATGGACCTTTGAAATCTTATTACATGACATTTAGGGCAAACAAATGTTATGTGCAGGGATCAACCTTTAAAGATACAAAAGGTCCTGAGGGCATTTTCCAGAAGGCATTTCAATATAAAATACAAAACTTATCTCTCTTAGTTTGATTATTAGGAGTCACTGACTATTTTCTCCAAAAGCTTTCTTCTAAAGGAGAAGGTGAAAAACCCAAAATGTGTCAAGGCTAAGTGCATCTCTTCAGTTTGGCTTCTCAACTTTCCTGAATGCTGTTGGTGGAATTTAATTTTTAACTTTTCTATGAGCAGCCAGCTGCTTTGATTACTTGTTGACCGCATTTTGGTCGCTGTGACTTTACCTGAGATTAAATAATTATTCATAACTGCACCGCATCAGCAGCCAAAAAGCAAAAAGAAAGTGAAGTGCGCTGTGCTCTCCATCAGATCAGAGCTTCCTGAATTTGAAAGGTTGTGTTCATAAGTGATCCTGAATGTACACACCAAGAAAGGAGCTTTTCATTGTCCAGAGCCAGCTCATCCATGTTTTGTATTCCTTCAAGCATCTGGCCAAGATTGGATGCGTGTTTTCAGTCGGCTTGGTCCTGAAACAATGCCTGTCGCAGCAGTGCTATCACACACAGGATTATTTTAGCTGGAAACTCAATACATGGGTGAACTTACAATGCTAACAGAGCTAACAGAGCAGAAAAGCCCAAATCAAAACAAATAAAGGGCTCTTGTTAGGCTCAGGCTGCCACAAGCAGATCCAGCTGACACTGGAGGAGTTGGCACCGTGACAGAAAGCAGTATTCATATTAATTAAATAAAGAACGACTTCCAAGGTTTGGCATCAGTCGCTAGCTCCCTGTGGCATCACGCACCCACCTGGCATCCACACCCTTAAATCCACTGAAAACGATGGGTGTTGGTTTGAAATCTAATGGAGATGTTCGCAGTAGAGGTTTACCCCAGCACTACGTGGCTTGCTGCTTCTTGCAAATCTCTTTTATTATTGCATCAGGTGAGATAAATATAGTGTAGAGATGCTCGACTCTGTTAATATTGAAAAACAGTTTCTGCCCAATTTACTTTTTATCAACTTAAGTTTAAAACACTGCAGCAGTAAGTAGGAGTAGCAGGAAATGCAGTTCACATTTTGAAGTTGGACTTATTATTATTCTCCTTCTGATAAATGTGTTTTAAATGCAGCTGGATGTCAACGTTCATTCATTTAGTGTGACTGAGTTCTTGATGGTTGCTATAATATTTTTTTTGGCTGTGTAATTTCGACCACAGTTACTAACACCTACTGTGTTTGCACACCTTTTGTGGACTTTGTTTTATGTCCTCATGGCTGCTTTCTGCACCTTTGCCCTTTTACTTTGTGTTTTCACTAGATCGGCTTCATCAATTTTATTTAATTTGCAGATTGAGCAAGTCTTTGTGAAAGTGTGTCTCCCTGAAACATGATCCAGGGAAGTCACTGAATTGATAAACCATGGCCTATGGCTGATATCTCGTGTTCACGCATGTGTGCACTCTGTCACTTCGGCCCACTCAGGACTTGCCCAATTTTGGAGGTTATCTTGGGGGACTCGCACTCTGCGATTCATCTACCCCTCCCTGTGCACTGAACTCATTTGTTCAGTGCTCACATTAATAATTTATAGCGAGTGTGAACGAAGGGGAGTCTCTGCTTTCTGGTTGTAGTGCTCATCTCCAGTCTCCTCCTCTTGCGTTTCACATCACTGTCTCACTCTTGTCTCTTTCGGTTATTTTCTCTCTTCGTCTGTCTTTTTCAATCGCGCTCCTGCATGCTCCCTCTTTTTCATCTGCTAGCTTGTTCACACTAACTCACTGTATTGGAAATACTGTTCTGCTGTTCTACTGTACTTTGTCAAGAGAGAGATAATTTGTCCAGTGAAGCAGATGGATCCCCTGGCAAACCGTGCTCATGTTAGGATACATTGTTAGAGGCCATTCTGATTCATTCGCTAACATTATGGTGTACAGTAATCTGCACTGCAATCATAGCTCCTTCACATTGTGTATGACATCAGTATGACAGCTCAATTTCCACTGATGACAGTGACATGAACAGTGATTATACAGCAGCTGTCAAAAATGTATTACGCAGCAGGGTAAATTGTAGGACAGACCCGCACGTAGCTGTGAAAAGTTAGCACAGGCAGCGCCGCTGTGTTCTGCAGCATGCCCAGACATGATGAAGCTAAATGAGCAAAACGGTGTTATTTAATTGCTGCTAGCCGAATCAGGTGTTTTGAATCTCAGATTTATGGTGGAGGTTGGTCCTACATCTCTAATAAACATGATCAAAAGGCTCTTCTTAAGTTGCAGGATCAGTATCATACACACTGCACATTCTGCCTGCCACTACTCTACATTAACATACTCGAAATTCAAGCGTGTAGGAAGTTGCATGACGACTCAGAGGAGCTGGCTGCTGATGACTCTACTCCCACGCCATTGGACAGACTGAACTTTGCTGGATATAACCCAGCATAAACAAAGGCCCAAAATGAGTAACAGTTGTTTCCATGGTTTTTACCTATAGTCTTTATTTTCTGAATCAAAACTGACAAAACTCACAGAGGAGAAATTCAACCTTTTCTTGGGTTTTAATTTGATACAACAAGGTGATAGGTCATATAGATCTTAAGCATTTCAACATCCTACAGGAGCTGCACACAGATAAATATTATATAAACAACTTAGTTTAAAATTGTCGACATCACTCTGCAGGAAGTAGAATTTGTTCATTGGTTTATTTAACAGAGTTGTCCAGCTTGGATCTTTCTACGTGGGCTTTATTTCCACAGTCCAAAAACATTCAGGTTATGTTAAATGGTGATTTTAAATTGCCTGTAGGTGTAAATGTGAATTCTTATAGAATGACGACCTGTGTGGTTATAGCTGACGGATGGATTAACTGTTAACAGAGGCTTTTAACAGTAAGAACTATTACTCCACATGTTTATGTGCCAACTAGCGTAGGTGTTTTCCCCCAAAAAGCGACATTCTCCAAAGTGCATGAACCCCGCCAGGTTCCAGCCATTAAATACTACATAATGCAAGACTCAGTGACCAGTCTGGGATCCCAAGGTCTAATAACTTTTATAAAATGATCTTGTTTTTACGTTTTTACACCTTGTTGAAGCATGGCTCTCAAAACAATCTGGGACCAAGTCAGGCAGGCAGAGAGTAGTTTGAAATAGGGAGAAAGGTTGTTGTCCTAACAGGTAGAGACACGCAGAGCTAGCACACTTACACTAGTGTGCTGTAACTGATAGCTCTGGTCTTATATGTACAGCACTGTATAGTGGGAATGAGGAGCAGCTGACAGATGACTGGGTCAGATGAAGAGTTGACTTGAGGAAATTTAATAGTTATAGCTGGTGGGCAGGTGTGAATGAGAAGGCTGTGGAACCGCCTTAAGGCTTAGTAGTGTATGCATAACCCAGACAGTCATAAGGTGGTAGAGAGGACGGCTGAGAGCTTTTTTTTTTTTTTTTGGTTGTTTTGTAATTTAGCTTTGCATTTCTTAGAAGCAGATTATGAAGGTCGTTTCGTATTGATTGATGATTTTTACAACCCTTGTCCTCTTTGCACTTCTAATACTCGTTTCTTTTAGCACTACTCCACCCTGTCTTTGCCTCTGCACTGGACTCTGCACTATTATTTTCCTGTAATAATGCTGAATTTGCTCTTTTTTTTTATCCACTTAACATTTGAATGTGGTTGTTAATGTGCCAAGGGGGTTATCTGCAGTCTCCTGAGATGCATTAACATAAAGAGTGTGGCTCCTAAATGCGGACAACTGTGCCTTTTTGCTGTTTCTTCTATCAGTTCATCTCTCATGTGACCTAAGAGCTGCATTTGGTATGCATACTGTTGCACACAGCTAGCTCCTCTTTGTACAGTCACGTACACATAGGTTGATGAGGTTCATCGACATCCTTTGCCTCTCACCAACACTTCATACTTCATGCCCTTTTTGTTTCTCATTTTTGCTTGACCTGCATTAATGGTATTTCCTGCTCTTCCTTGAAGAGAATATATTACTGTGCAGGGAATTGGTTTGGTCCTGGTGTTCCCTTTAACATGCATTCTTGCAGACTTTATATGGATAATTACAGTGTGTATCCAGTGCAGATTTCTACACTTCACTCTCATTTCATCATGGTTTTTTCAGTTGTTAGTGACCCATCTCCCCCAGTCTTTTTTTTCCTCCAGGTCTGAAGCAGCATGTGGACTCAACAGAGGTGGTGTTTTCCCTCAGATGAACATTATCAGTGTCAGTTGACTGCTACTCTACCTTCTCACTGTCTTCCTCTGCTTATTCAGACATATCAGGGTCAAAGATCGCTTCGCACTCATCCGCAAATATACAAACAGTGCAGGAATCGGGGATAGACGTTTCCTGCAGCCTGTTATTGACACTTCAAAGGTCCTGGAGAGCAGCTCTTTGAAAATGCCATATCAGCACTTTGTAGTCACCCACCCCCAGCCTGCCAGGAACTGCCTTATTTTATTGGACAACACAAGGAAAACAATTGGGATTTATGAGTCATGTGGCCGTGTGCACTAACATTCTGCTTTCTTAGCTAAAGTCGAGTTGTAAATTGCTGCTCCTCCACTCCTTCCTTCATCATCATCATTCACTCTTTCCTCATATTCCTACAGCCTTTTGAACCCACTCATACTCGAGGTCTCATGAGGCTCTAGGATAATTTGTGGCTAGAGACATCTGGCTTCAATTTACTTATTGTCACTCAAAGGACATGTTTAAAAAAAACATTTGTTTACCAAATTAACTGTTACCTCAACCTCTGTGAACAATAGGCTATTGGTTAAAATGATGATATTATTCTCATTAGAATTTGAACACAGAAGCTCAGGCTTGTCAAAGCTTGAATGCTTCCTTTACCCATTATCATTGCTGTACTTTTGTACAACTCTCCTGAGGGAAAAGCCATATTTGGACAGTAGGGCAAAGTCACATCACCTCAAGCCATTCATTTTGAAAAGAAGGTCTAAGTTTGTGAAGTGAAACGGCATGAATGTCTTCACATCCAAATTTCTTTCTCATATTTAACCCCCCAAGCTGCCGCTCAATTCAGTCGCTGCTATTTTCCCCCAGCTTGTGTTGAAATAACAGTGAAATGAAATTTTTTGTCCCCGCTGAGCTAAAACACACTTTTGCTCTGTTAGTCCTGGCATGCCGATGAGCACCTTGAGTACACTGGCATTAAAAAAGCATGAAATGGTGCTCTCCTCTACCTTTTCTTCAAACATTTAGAGTTGGGGAAGAGTTCATTGGAGTTTATTTTTGAACTGATGCAGCCAGTCCTCCTTAAGAAAACACTTCACCATTGACCTTGATGCTTCATATACAGGAGCCTATGCAGCCTTGATGCAAAGAAAAAGATGACTGGAAGGAAATATTTTCAGCTGAGGGACACAGCTGTGTGAGAGCAAATCAAAGTTAGTCAGCAGGGATTGTGCGTATATGTCATAACATTTTCCTCTGAGGTGTATTGAACAGTGCCCTGGGGCTGAATACACACAAGATTGACTGACAGACTGTTGTTTTGCCTCACTTCTTAAGACTGACCTTAGGGATCTCCTGTAGATTATGACAGAATATACAGAAAGGAACATATGGCTGCTTTTGTTTTGGATGTGTTTGATTTGGTAGAGGAACGCATTTCCCTGAGACAGCTCACTAAGCCATGCATGCTTTTTCTCTACTTTATCATGGGAACTGAATATGTGCAAAAGCGATTTCCCAAAGTCCGTAGAAAATGACTCAGCAGGACCATCTAATCTCCCAATTCTCTGTAAACCTTTTTGCCAGGCACACAGACACACACATACAGATGCATACAAAGATGTATTCCACAGTTTCCCCCTTACTGTAACCCTGACAAAACTGCTGCTGTGGGTCCTGGGGAGAAAAGGCAACACTGGAAAATCGCGTGGAGATCAATAAGGCAATTTTCTGTCGGGTCAGCGGCTGACACTCAGGTTATTTACTCTGAGGGGGCGGCAGCAATGATAGGTGGTGAAGGTGTGTGCATGTTGGTAGACATATTGCCTTACTTACCTAATCTCATTCTCAACACTGGTCATGACAAACAGCTCCTACAGTCGGGAGTTACACCCTCGCTACCACCCCCCATCGTGCTTTCAATCACTACCACATCTTTTTCCTGTTACTGGGCAGCATGTGGCACCGTTTTGTATTTGTTTATATAGATTAGGAAGATTTTTGGTGGGTCTCTCCATGTATTACCACTTAGTTGCTGAAATGTGTAAGCAGCAAGCTCATAAAGTGGCAGTTGCCTATTCTGGCAGATGGCTCAGGGTAGCACAGCAGCATTACAGAATAGCCTCTGGGGAGGGATACTCCAAAACAGCAAATACTTTTGTTAATCAGTTTACGATAAATGTCCAAATTACATGAACCCAGTTACCAGATTTAAATATCTGCTTGTTTTAAGAGTAATTTGAATATCTTTTAATTTGTGTATAAAAACTAAGGTTTAAGAAGTTTATCTAATTATTTCCATCATCAATTTTCCTGCAGGTTATTTCTTCAATTTGTTTTTACCACATAAGAAACTAGTGAACCACTAATTATAACCCCCCACAACCCAATCGACTAGATAAATTGATTTTATTGTGTATAGAAAGAAAAGAAACAAATCCCTTGCATTTTGTTCTTTAATCTACACATTTGATTTGATTTATTTTATCTGACTAACTAAGATTTTTTCCTTCGGGAATAGTTAAATGTAATAACGTGTAATGCAGTAGACAGAGACAGCTGGCCTACAGGGGCCAGCGAGTGTAGTCAAACATACTTCTGCCAAAACAGAAAATTACTATGTGTGATCTTTTCAATGCACCAAGGATTAGCTAAAGTATTTGAAGAACGTAGCAGAGTGACTGATCTATATGGGGGTCTGACATTGCAGAAGTGTCTTCAGAATCTGTGAGGAAAACCTTGCACCTTTCGCTTCTGGGATTTTCCTAATGAGCGAGTGTAGTGTTTAGGATTATGATTACACATCCTCCCTCTGGTTTTGTTGCCTGTGGAATAACTGTAATCACATGGGAGACGGAGGTTCATATGGTTTATGAACAGATCTTTTATTTATGTAACACATTCCTGGATTCAGAGTCTTAACAGTTATAAAAATGGCAGGTTATCTCTATCGCAGACGTCTGTGGTGAAACATCAGGATGTGGATTTAGAGAAATAGCTCTATCATGCAAATGAGACACATTACTACCCATTTTTATGCTTTCAGGCTGAATAGATGATTTATGCAGCATTACAGGTTGTGATGATGTATTTAAGATGAAATGGAAACCAGAGATGCTCAGACTAATGAACACAATCATTTCTTACATTTGCATCAGAGAATGTTTTCCCAATGTGTTTTCATGAACAAAGGCACAAACAGAGAGAGATGGAAACACATGCGGTGTTTTCTGAAATCATGAGCAGACCATTCAGACATTTTAGATTTATTTATGAGTATGAGATAAACATGTTTGTGTTTTGTTTTTTTGTTGGAAAACATAATGTAAGCTGTAACATTGCCAATGCTGCTCATGATACTTGATATAATGTCCCATAACAGTATCGTGCCACAGTAATCACAGTAACTGTTTAGCTCACCAAGTGTCAGTGATGCAGAGCACCTCATGGAGGGTTCATGTATATAGTCCTACTTCAGGGATGGAGTCAGGGCCAGCAGCATTCGGTGTCAAAAAGGGGGTTTTTACATAAATTGTCTGCAGAATATGCCCCAGATATATCATTGAGCCATCCGATTCGACTTCTCTGCCCAGGTGAAATGTTCTCGCAGCAGAAGTCCATCTCCTTTCCAATTACAGCCGCAGCGCCGGTGAAGTGGCCAATTTGCTTGTTGAAGCGAACAGGGCGTGCTCGGCTTGCCAGGTTGACTGACAGTGAGGATGAGGATAAGGAAGGAGGGGTTTAGATGGATGCAGATGCTCCATGTGGTTGCATGGAGAGTACAGTTATCACTATTAGCTGCTGGCAATAACGAAACTACTAATTGTTACTATTATAGGGTCTTTAAAAAAATGCTGTGTAAGTCCAAAAATAGTTGGTGAAGGTGGAAAGCTTTGTTTAATTTAGTGTTTTCTCCTTTCTTTGTTTGTATCTGCACTTTGATTCCTCTTTTTTTTATTTGAGGTCTTGGCACTGAAATGCATAATGAGTAATGTCACATTTCCAAGTTTAATTAGGACTTCTGAATAATGATGTGCTGTTTTATTCTTAATAATGCCGACTGCCTCTCTTTTGTGTATTTTTATCATCATGAAACTATATTGTTCAAATTGTTTGGCAGCAAAGTCTTTGCTCCTTTTAGATGCAGCCTTTGTCATGTCACTTGTACATGTTACAATGAAATTAGTCCTCTGCATTTATTCCATCCTCATGTTATACCCATTGAGCCACCAGGCTGCCAAACAGCTAGACTGTAATCAACAATTTTATTTTGTAGGAAAAGATTTGAGAAATGTGGTGTTAACATTACAAAGTTATCTAAACAATGAATCTAGACTTGGCCGTCGCTTGTTGAATGGTGCTGCATTGTTTTGCTGCAGCCCTTTGCATTGGCACCGATGCTGTGACACCAGACTGGTCATGTTTAAATGGATTATAAGGCTTTGTAGGGTTAATGCCAGTTGGGAGAAGGGTAGTCCAAGTGTACCACACCATGCTGTTTGTACTGTGTGAATAGTGTAAATATATTACGACCCATATTTGTGTGTTTGTCTAACTCTGTAACAGTGACGACTCCTGCTCCTGCTAAAAATGACAACTACAGTAACACAAAGGACCAATTGTTATAATACAAGAAATCATCTTTCTGGGAGCAAAAGATGAATGAACAGGTATTGAGACGGTGATGAAAGGGACTTGAATGGATGAAACAACATTTACGAAACCCCCCTTCGTGTTCAGTGGTCGGGCGATGTAAACGGGCAGAGTTGCCCAGCTTGTGTCTGTCTTTCACAAAAGACAGCCTTGCTTTCTTTGTGCCACTCTAAAGACATCTCTAGTTGGCAAAGATGTGAATGAGTAGAGGCTGCACTTGTTTCTGTCCAATGCCGAGACAGAACCTTCTCCTCCTCCTGCTCACGCCCCACCACCCAGCCCCCTTTGGTGAAAAGTGCAGTGAGAAACAAAGACGCCCATTGTTTCACCCTCTACTTGGGGAGGGGGACTAACATGGCCTGTACCTCAAAAACAAGAATAGAGGGAGGCCTCTGCACAGCCCTGACACCTAATGGGGTGAGTGACAACCCAGTTATTATAGCAAGGGATTGTGGGAGAGTTTGTGGGAATCGGGGGAGGGGGAGCTATTCATAGGCAGTCTTGACCAGAGAGCCTCTTAAATGGGAAACAGTATCATTCTTTGTCAGCTGAAGTCACAGACACATTCAGTACTTCAGCTGCCACCACGGCATTGTATCAGGAGGGGAGGTGTTCGTAATGAATGTATGGAAATGGTACGGAGGGGTGGGCACACAGGCTGCTCTAGGGTGACGGCAGGCGTCCCCTCACGGAGTCCCTCGTGGCCCCCGAGTGGCATCACTGGAGCTTTTGTTTCCACCCCTGCTGAGCACCAATTAGCCTGTCGCTGGCTGCTACTAGAGAGCAGGGTTTTGTGCTCCACAGCCGAGCAGCAGCTACGTTTCGCTCGCCGGCTTGTGGTTCACACTGTGTTTCGTGTCAGTCAGGAAACAGGATGTTGTGGTAGCAAGAGATGCTGTCACGTACTGTACACTTGTTGAGTTGGCATTTCATGAAGTGATGTTGCTTATATAGCTGCTTGTTTCTTAACTGCTAATGTACCAGGCTGCACCCTGTCATGTATAACTATGCAATATTATATTATAAGGTGTGATTGTATCAATAATGTGTGACTGTTTTGTATCTGTATTTAAAAAAAACAACCAAAGTAAACCCTGTGTTGAAATCTGGTAGACTCAAAGAACATTTAGGTTTCTACACTCATTTAGTTTTACAGGTTGTTTTGTTAAGACTTGACAGGGTTACAGAAGGTGATCATCAGGTTTGTAAATAAAGCTTTGGACGAAAATTGAACAGTTGTAAGCGAGAAAATGAGATATTCCATTTTAGATGAGTTTCTCTGGACCTTCTTGACGTCTTACAGAACCAGCTAGGGTGAACTAAGGTTATTTATTTAAAAACATTTGAACCTTTAATGCAATGAAGGGAACAAAAAACTGCACAGACAGGAAACCTAATGTTCAGACTTATGAATGTGTATGTTTAAGTTTGCTAAGCCAGGATTTTAGTGCACTTTTTGAATCCCGTAGTCTGCGTGTATTTGCACTGGTGAATAAGTAACTTAAACAGTCTCGCTCCTCGTTTTCGCTTCTAGTCACATCTGACTTTGGCTAATCTGGGGATTGGCGGCGTCTCATTCACGGGACACTTACAATGGCAGCTCTTGGCAAGATTATGAAGCATGGGAAAGCACACAGCTCAATAAGGTTCGGCTGGAGACGTTGATCCAGCTCATTTCTTCATCCTTTCGACTCCAATGCCACATTCTGGCTGCAGCAGGAAGTCGAATGTGGCATTCGTTTGGTGAATCAGGTTGTTCTCTCTGCTCTTTGTAGTCACTGGACCCTGACACCTTTTTTTTCCCCTTTAGTCTCAAGATTATAAAAGAAGCTCTTTTTATCTCTTTTCACTTTGCTTCGATTACCCTAGAATGTGCTTCTCACTGAGGACAAAGAGAAGACCTTTTAGCTGTGTGACTTTCACATTCCACATTGTTGTAATTGGCTGCCTTCACTCACAGTAGCCTTGATAAGCGCCCTGAAATTAAGGTTCAGTGGCCTTGTGGTGCTTCCACCCATGGTCACTGTGAATCATTGACAGTGTGTAAACTTAACCTGTTAACCCTGCTCTCAGTTTGATGATCACAGTTGTCATATCATGGCTACCCTGTAGCTGGAATAAAGGCCAGAAGGAATCCAGCCCTGGTGCTTTTACAGTAGTCGTCCAAAAAATAAATGGTCGTTATAACGTTAGCATGAAGATTAGTAAGAAGCACCTTTAACATTTTTAATCGGTTAAAGATAAAAACAACCACTTAACTGCTCGTCTTGTTTTGATACGATGTGCCTACAGGTAGAATCAACACTAGCATAGCAGCTAGCATCCACAACACACAGGCTACCCCTCAGATCTTAGCTCCAGGCTAAATTCCTTTCTTTGGAGGTTGTCATGAATTTTTAAAGTAATTGATGTTTGTTTTATATCCTCCTATCAAACCTGACATGTTTATTTTATTCCTCCTCCAGTGCTTTGTAAGGCTGCTTCCCCTTGGTACCATTTTTCAGCAGTATTACATCTGACTTACAATAGTGTGGAAAAAGCCTTTGTCATAAATTGTATACCCAAATAAAACACACTTATTTACTTACCATAGCCTGCTGAGTGTAATATAATACACGAAAGATTAAAATACTACAGTAAAACGCTCTTGCGCCATCAATTGTGTTATTTCACTTGAAATTACACACTAATTTGTAAGAGGCATGTGTGCGAGTGTCGCAGACAAGTTCCCGCATTATACTTGCTGATTGTGCTGGTTTGATTTGGTATAGTGTTTCAAAGCCTCAAAACTCCATCAGATCCTTTGTCACAAACAACAGGGGCTAAGGTGAGAAGGAAAAACTGCAGAGGATGATTTCTCTTGCATGTAACACCGTAGCATTCACATTATGTGCAAAGAGAAGCTTTTTAATTAATAAATTTTACAGAATAATGGATTTCATGTTGAAAAACATTCATTTCATTGGTTTATTTTTTCCTTTATTGTCAGAATTGGTATTGAGATAGAATTTCAGTGCCATTGGCACCAACTACCAAATTTCTCGTATTGTCATCCATAATTAAGTTTTCAGAGTTAATGCTGTTAACATGTCAATCAGACATGTCACAGTAGATTAAAATCATCATTCGCTCAGGCTGTCTGCTTATTTAAAATTCGTTCTTCGAGGGCGAGGATACGTCCATAGTAGTCGACTTATTCTTCAGGATCTTATAACAGCTTCCTTTCTTACCGCTGTGTAATTCAGCTTCTTCTTACTTTCCCGGTGTCACATAACCCAACTCTAGGCCCTAATTAAGAATGGATGTTTTCCTCCAGGGTGTGAATGTGTACGTTTGCATGTGCAGATGGGTGTGTGAGTGTATTTGAATAATGGTAGTGCTTCAGTGGAAGCAGTAGAACAGGGTGACAGCCTGTATTGTGTGTGTGTGTGTGTGTGTGTGTGTGTGTGTGTGTGTGTGTGTGTGTGTGTGTGTGTGTGCTACTGAACTACATATGGAAGCTGTCTGAGCCACACTGGTTGGATTAGGACCCACCATGCAATCTCCGGTGTTTCTCTATATTGTGTATGGGATGTATAGTTAACGGCTATATGGTTGAAATTACACACATAGATGTAACCACAAATCTAAGTAGTTTAAAGATAACTCTTGACGCTGTAATAACACCACAGTCATTTTAGCCATCAAGTTTGAATTGTGTGGGTGATTTTCAGTTGTATGTGTTGCTTCTGTGATGATTTAAACCACTGGTCATATAAAACAAACAAATTGAAATATATTATTCAAATTCCAATGCACTTGATTTATTCTCATTCTTCATTAATTAACAGTTGTGCATAAATAGCTACTATGCTAAACGTGTTGCATCCACTGAGTGTACAGGAAATCTTGACGTATTCCTGCGGTTTTGTTGCTCTAGTTCAGCGCCCTGTTAAATGGATAAGCATATACAGCTGTGCACAGTTATTGTTTATTAATAAACTGTATTATGTTTATCTTGGACTTTGTGATGGGCACCTTTTTGCTATAGTGTTTCCTGACATTTTATAGACCAAATAAATAATTGCTTTATCTAAAATTAGTAAAGATTAGCTGAAAATAATGGCTAGGAAGTTTAACTAATGAGTTTTTAAGTGAACAGACATGCGTGCAGGTAGCGCTCACTCTCACCTACACCTACCCTGACACATGCTGGCCACCATTTATTATTCCATTACCCTAATTAATAGTGGCCTGCAACTTCAGTGGCATTGTGTCTGTGATGAGACGGCTCTATCGGTCTTGCTTGGCCAGAGCTTCACACACAAAGCATGACAAACGAGAGAGACTTCTCCCTCATTACCTGAACTGTAATCACTGTGTTGCCTGATAAGATAACTGTCACACTGCATGCTCCGGTATTGACAACATTTGCTGTCCAGATCAGATATCTGTGCTATCTTCACAGGTGTACTGAAATGGAACAAATGGCAAATGCGATTGATTGCTATGCTTTGACCTTTTGGTAATTCATTTATTTATTTATTTCCCCCCCTACTTTTTGAATCAAACTGCGTTTGTTGGCAGAGGTGGCATCAGAAAAAGATTTGCCTACAGGTGATGAGACACAGATGATCTGCTCGCATGCAAATATAGACAAATGCTGTGTGTATGACTCATGTATCCTTCAGTCATCACTTAAATTTGTCTAACAGTAGGTGGTAGGCAGCATGATGAAAGTAAGTTTCGAGTTGATGGTACCAGTTCATAGGGAGGGGTCTGTCTTTCCCTTCTAGCTCAGATCCCAAAGGGAGCCCCAGGCTGGGTTGCGATAAGAGCACCACTGAGGAAGCTGTTCTGGGCTTTGGCTCACTTCTGTTGTTGGCTTGTCCTCTGTGTTCCCCCCAAAGGTCTGTTTGAGCAGCCGCCGTTGGTCGATTGAAGCTTAACAATGATGAGGTTGAAAGAGAACCTCAGTTGGGAGAATAGGCTTTACACCAATGTAAAAAGAGACATTTATGAGTAAAAGTTACTGCAGTGATACTCAATAGTTTCTCACTGTATTGTTGCAGTGATGTTTTTTGTCTTTCCATGGAGGCCTGCCTCAGTAATGGATAACATTATCCAGAATGAAAATAGAAACTGGCTCTCAAACTGACCACTTATGACATGGAACTTCCCCTGATTTTTGTGCTGTCATCTAATTGTAATAATGTCGAAGGCATTGGTCGCTGAGTCTTTTTGTGCTCACACGTGTAGGTATTGAGCTGGTTGGAGTCTTGCCGTTTCCCAGTGATTAGTCATACAGACAGATGTGGTCAACAGGCCACAATGCGTAATTTGGCCCAGATGTAGGTGGAGACTTTGCAGCCAGACACTGAGTTGGAAGCTGTAACTCCCCTCATCCCCCACTGCAATTGTTTTTCCTTTGACTTCAGCTCAGAGGTTTTGAATTCCAGAGCATTCATGCTTAGTGAGTCGGATGGTTTAAGGAGTCTGGAAAGGTGCTTGTAATAGTCTGTCGATTTCATTCCTTTGAATTTATGCAGTCGTCTGTGTTTTGCAAAAGCCTAGCTTGGCTTGATTTGCTATTTTTAAGTTTCCTCTATCCCGTTCTTTCCAGTGATGAACCATGGTGCTCATCATAAAATAGAGTGGGTGTATGGGGGGGGGCTTAAAGATGACCGCAGGTTCATGATGTGGCTTTCTTTCTGCAAAACGGAGAGGACAGTCCCAGACTTTGACATTTTAGTTATCTTCTAACTCGTTCTGTCCTTTCACTGCCTTGAAAGCTGCCTTTCCTTCTTCTCTCCCTCCTGTGAAGCTAAACGCGAATGACGGGAGCAAAAGGCAAGGGAGCGTGAATGTCAACAACCGATTAAACTCAGTTTGATTGTGGAGACTGAGTTGCCTTTTCTGTTCATTAATATTTTCAGTTAATGTACCAGTGCACACTGAAATGAAGGACAATCAGTTCTAATTGCATATTATCTACCACATCTAATTTATGTCATTACTGACAAAGGAGTTGTGCATTTCAGCTGATACAGGTCACTGTTCACATGTCTGAACCTTGCAGTCTCTGTCTCTGCTTTGTATAATTGAACACAGCCTTGCACATGATTTCTTAGTTTATTGCTTGAATTATCTCTTTCCTTTGTGAATATTTAATAGAAAATGCATTAGAATGAAGTAGATTTGCATATTTTCATTGATATGCAATTCCCTTGAAACTTTTGCCTTTCATTTGACTTACTTGGGTTATATTGGCAGACTATGATAGCCTGCTTGTATAACTTGCATGCTGCTTTCTCTTTTTATTAGAGGCCAATAGTGAATTGATTTGTATGCTCTCTACATGACTGGTCCGGAGCAGTTTTAATCTGTCTAATCTGTTAAGTGATTTTTTTTTCTTTTTTTTCATCAAAACAGTGGCACTGTGTTTGGTCATTGAAGGCCAGCAATGTGAAGCTGGTGTCAGAGATGGACGCAGAAACAATGATAGTTAGGAAACAGATTTGTAGAGTAGAAAAGGACAAAAGAGCAAACAGAATCTGGGAGGATAAAAGCCAGTCTGGAAGATGAAGCACCTGCAGACTGCTCTGTAAACAAACTCAAACTGCAGACCCACTTCAGTGACCACAGCAGCACTGTTTTAATCATCTTTTTATATCAGCCATATGTTTGTGTTAGCACAGAAGTGCTGGCGATCAATTACTAGTGGCTGTAGCCGACTTAGATTACCCACCCACTGTCTTTACTTCATAAACTGAATAGATTGACAAAGAACATATGGCTCATTAGTTTATGTGTGATGTAGAAAAACCTACCATTAATTCAGTGGCACTTAAGTGTAGAGACAAACTGTGCGAATGAAAGATAAACAAATGCTTGGTCTAATTTGCAGGTTTCTCTTTGGGATAAATGGGCTGTGTCCTCCACCGAGCTTCACATTACTGCCACATAGCTACAAATTTGCTTCCTGTGGGAAAATCTGAGGCCACACAGAGCAACCTCTCCTGAGGTAATCATTATCATTTCTGTCAGGTGCTTGTTAGACCAACCTCATAGCTTGAGCTGTCTGTGTCCTTGAGGCATCCACGGAGCTGCCTGTCACCATGTAGAGACAGATCATTTAACATTGGCAGCAAAGTGGCTAAATGACTGTCACAGCCTGGCTAACCTGCTAGCCTAGGACGAGCACACTGGTGAAAGGTCATTTAGAGCCAAACACAACTTGTGCACACTGAAGAAGGTTCATTTTTCCTCCTGTGCTGGAGTCGTGATGGTTAGAATAAATAAAACTGCCCGTATTTCCTCACAACCATTGAGTGTGTACTAGAACACAGTGAACAGTGTCTTTACATGTGCTTGTAAACACCATTTTCCAGCCATGGAAACAAATCATTAATTTAGACAGTGTGGGTCCAAACACTCAGCCCGACTCCCTCTTGGATAAAACCTTGTTTTGACCGGCATCTTGTCTGGATCAGATATTTGAGTGGAGAGATAAGGTCAGGAAAGAAGTCTCTAAAGCACTGGCTGTTACTTCCAAGCAAACCAAAACATCACTATCTTAAAAGGCACACAATCCTATTCCAGAGTTTGATTGATGCAGGGCTGTATTTCAGCAGGCTAACAGTAAATATCTCATATCATGGCTTCTACAAAGCGAGGGCCTCTTGCCTGGAGATGGCAAACATTCAAACTTTTACACTTTCTGCAATGCCAGCAGCACAGTAACTGGTTCTGTGGTCGAATGGAGTGTAAAGCTTCATGCTACCGGTGTGGTTTGCACAGAAATGGTTAATCTCATTTCTCAAGGGGCATGACGCTGACCTCTGACACTAACCTCTTGACCTCAGTGGCCACACACTGATTCCTTTTAATGATTTAAGCACAACAAACCTGGGGTGTGTGCATGTACCTGGACACCTTGAGGAGAGAGATAATGTGCTTGAGGCAGAGTGAGAATCTGGATTTGTATCACTTCAATAAACGTGTGTGTGCATATTTTCCTACCGCTGCCTGATACTCCATCAGTATTTCAGTCCATCTGTAACTCAGTGTGTGTTCTGCCCCGTGACTCTACGTTCCACTTCTCTACCTTTCCCCTGTTCCCTTGAGAGGGAGGAGGTGTGTGTGTGTGGCTGAGAGAGAGAGAGAGAGAGAAGGGGAAAAAAGGAATAGTTCAACATTTTGGGAAATATGATTTGCTTTCTGCCAGAGAACGCATGTCAGCATAGGAAATATGAAGCTACAACATGCAGCCGGTTTGCTTAACTCAGGCATTTAGACATTTAACAATGGCTCGTATGTTGGGTTATTTCTTGTCTTTAAGTTTCTGCCAGAAAGCTGACAGAGATTTCAGGGATTCTCTGGTCCCAGGCAAGAAATAGTCCAGCACATAACACATGTAAAATGGTGTATTGCATGTTTTACACTGCTTTGTTTACAGTTTTAAAAACTATTACATGACACGTGTGCTAATAGTTCAATTTTGTTATCGTCGGACTGAGCTAGGCCTGATGTTTCCCTTGTTTTTTGTCTTTATGCTAACCTTTTGCTAACCAGCTGCTCAGTGTTAGTTCATCATAAAGCAAATGAGTGTATTTACTCTAAAAGTTGAACTATTTATTTGAATCTGCTACAGATTCACTACTGTTACTGCTAAAAAGCAATACCGGCTGTGGCTGTCCTCCACGATGAATTAGTCTGGAGTGAGAGGTTCAACAAATGTGCATCAGACAGTTGTATGTGTTTTTATAACCTTCTTTCTCCACTAGTAGTTTGAATTCTTGAAAAGCATGAACGAAAAAAAGCACTCAGCCATTTTGATCAACGGGGATCTAATGAAAAGACTTGATGATGTGATATCACGATATGATGAAGCTCACCCTTCCAGCAAACATAAAATGAGACATGCAGCAATCTGTGTGAGTGAGCGTTGTGCGTGTCAGGACAGCTAGTCATCTGTTTGACATGGTATCTGAGAGCAGCATGCTGAGGCTGGTCATGACTCCCAGTGATGAGTCAGACGGTTGGAGTCCTCCTACGGGCCTGACCAGTCTCAGTCCGACCCTGGGGCGGCACTCTGCCCCTGCTGTGTCAGGTCTTCCGTGCTTTGTTGATGTTCACTCATTAGCTCGAGTAGGCCAGCGGACCTCTCACTCATCCTGCCGCATTAATACCATAATGGAGGTCAGGGTTGGGGGTAATTTCGTGAGTGTGTAGTGGCAAATTGTTTGCGTATGGGTGGAGCAGATGTGGTGGATAGAAATATAGTAGTAGTAGTAAGTAGTTTGCTTGTGTTTGCACGTACTCGGTGTGTACTATCTGACGTACCCAGATGTTTTGGTAATATTGCCACATCTGGATGTAACTTGATGGAATGAAAGAGGAACGATGATGTTGGTGCTGCTCATGGTTCAAGTTAGAACTGTGAAGGATACTGGACAAAAACCTTGTGTTCTCTGTAGGATGACTTCCCCTCTGAACTGAAATAAATCTAAATATGTAGTGAGGTTGCCATGAGTACATCACTTAGACATACAGTGTACACACAAAATAAAGACTATGGAAATTTATTTCTGTCTCTCAACCACCCTGGAAATAATATCACATGCTTTTGCAACTGTGGGAAGTGTCTTCTGCTTTTAAACCCTCCCGGCAGAAGATGGGTCGTGCGTAGCTTTCCACTCTGCCACTCACTGTCACACGGCTGCCATTTCCTCCTCTAGGTCTCCTCTCTTGAGAGCTGGTCTGTCAGCTGGAGACTGTGTAGAGGTGCAGGGTTAGGGGTGTCAGATTTAACTGGGATGTGGTGGAAATGGATGACGAGGGAGGGCCAGTGTGAGGTTATCAACGAAAATGAAGATGGTTACCCTGCTATAGCACGGACACAAAGGTTTTTTCTTTAACCCTCAGAGGAGTTATTATCTTTGGGCACCTCTAAATGAACTGCTTTTTGTTAATGGCCTTTATAGTCAGCCGAGCATACTATGGAAGTCTTTACCTATTTAACCTTTTAGTATTTCTGAGCCTAGGTGATGAACCATGAAGTTGTAAGGCTGCACCTCTGGGAACATTATCGTTATTGTCCTTGCAGCATATTGACTCTCTCTGGGATGGGCAGTGCACACTTTTACACAACTTCGTCTTCTCCAGATAAACTGTGCACACATTCAAACACTGTCTCCACCCCCCCACCATAAACTATCATGACTCTGGCAGCCTATTTAGCTGATGGATATGGTATTGACTTTATGACTCTTGCTCCATCTGCAAGGGGCTGACATGGTTGGTTTCCTGCGTTTGGGGGGTGTTAGCTGAGGCGGATGGATTGACTTGCGTATCGATAACTCTCCCTTCTTGTCTGTGGGCGGATGTTTTATGGCTGCAGGAGGTCGGGTGCTGAGGTTAGAGAGGAGGCTCAGAAATCTCTGCTGTATCGGTGGAAGAAGTTTTATCACTGGAGGTTTAGCAGTTGGAAGATAAACCAGGAACAAATCACTCATCTCGCTGCCTGGTTTTCAGAATCTCTGAATATTCACACAGAGATGAGATCGGACAAGATGAAATGGTGGTCTCGTTGGGCGATTTGAGTAATACTAATTTATGCATGCTAGTTGGAAAACTGTAGACCACTGTCTTATGTTTTCCTTTCATTGATTTAAAGTGTGCATGTTCCAGGGCCTTGCTTGTGTAGGCCTGCCAGACCCACCACACCCTGCTGTCTGTTATAAATATAATGGCAGGGGAAAAAAAAAAAAGAGGAATAGCAGATGACATTTTGTTGACATGTTTCTTGGATCCATATGCACTGTGTTTTTGAACAGATCCCTTTTTAAAAATCATCCTACTTATTCACTTAGTTTTGCTTGTGATGTTGTTTTCAGCCCGGCGTTCGCTAAAAACACTCAGGTGCTACCTAAGGATTGTGCTTTCATATCGGACACTGACTATGCATTTGTCTGAAGTCCTTTGTGCCTCCTTAGCACAGGTTATTGATGCGGGCTGGGTAAGTAGCTTCGGTCTGCCAGGGAAATGGCCTTAGCTTTTGTTTTCTCATCTCACACAAACTCTTAATGGTCTTATTGGATCAATTAGAGCCCCTTCTATAAAGGTGCTCTGTAACTCATGATTTAGCCAACCTTCATTAGCTTATTGGGGTTGTTAATAGGCTTAGTCTGAGTGTGCACGCGCTTGTTGGGATTAAGTGCGACATTTCTTATCTTTCCTGCTACTTATCTTATTGACATTTTAGGTTTGTCCAATTACCTCACACTTAAAGTTGGCATACAAAGGGAGTATTTCCTTCTGTACTGTGATGGACAAATGAAAAATGTTGACGTGTAATGACATAATCATCTTCATAATTCCAACACATTCAAAACAATTATTGTGCTTTGTGTGTATATATTTATTAGGGTAAATAGTATTTGTGTAAATGTGAAAACATTATATACAGTGGCAAGTAAAAGTATGTGAACCTTTTGGAATTTCTGCATCCATTTGTCATAAAATGTGATCTGATTAACAAAAATAAGGTGCCTAAAGTAAAACATTTTTTATGTTTTTATTGAGAACAGCCATAAAGACCTCATAGTGCTAGAGGAAAACTATGCAAACTCTTGGAATTAATAACTGCTAGACCCCCCTTGGCAGCAATTACATCAACCAGGCTCTTCCTGTAGCTGTGGATCAGACCTGCACATCGTTTATGAGGAATTTTAGCCCATTCTTCCTGCAGAACGTCTATGAAGTTTTTATGGTTATTCTCCAATAAGACATAAAAGGTCAGATTTTTTTTTTGTTCTTACATTATATATGTGTAATACTCTTGATTTAGATGAAGATCCGATCACATTTTATGACAAACTAATGCAGAAAATTGTGAAATTCCAAAAGGTTCACATACTTTTTCCTAGTACTGTATTTTTTAGATACCTGCTGTGAGAAGGAAGGTGCCTCTTGAGAGCACAGATGTACACAGCACACGAATGCATGTATGGCACTGCACATGCTCAGAGACTTGGGGAAAAGAAACAGAGCATGAAGCAATCTCTGCTCTGCCCCTGCATGTAGAGTAGTTTACTGTTTGGAACCTTTTTGCACACAATGCCCTGCTCCTTTTTCGCGCTTCACCGCTTTCTATGTAATGATTTTTTTTTTTTATAACTTTGCAGCCCTAATATATAAATGTTTAGGGGACTAGTGTGACATTAAAATGGGCATCTTAAATTGTGAATCCAATTTTATTTTTAGTTTTGGCTTCCAACAATTATGGAAACAATAATTGACTTATTATGTCTCACTCTGTTTTATCTTGTTACTTTATGCAGTGTCAGTCATAATTACAAATAAACACCTGAATTTCACCTTCCACCCATCAGATAGTCACAAGAAGCTGTATGTTACGCTGCTGGTTGTTGTTGTTGCTTGTCAGTCATTTAAAGTGAGCACACAGTGAGAAATGATGCACAGGATTTTGTTTTCTTCTGCATAAAATAGTCGCACTTTAGTGCCTTTTGTTTAAAATTGTAGTCTAATGACACATTAACCAGCTTTGACACCTTGATCAGGTTTTTTTTCCTTCATCATCAGTAGAGCACAGTCACATTTTGACAATATGTTTATTCTGTGTTTCTTCACTAAAAGAGTTTGCTAGATTTTAGATGACAGGCCTTCCTGCTCCTGCTGTGAAAAAACATCGTCAGAGGCGTATTTGGACAGCCTTCCAGAGACTAGTTTATGCATCAGTAAGAAACCACACAAGCTGCCCAGCCCCTTGTGTCAATCACATCTGCACTCACTGACTGGCTTTCAACTAAATCTTTTATAGTGCAGCTGACATCAAAGATTCACCAAAATGATAAGTGCTGCTGTGGCCATTACAGTCCATGAGATGATAAAACATTTGTGACGGGCATGAAGCTTTTCACACAAGACCCTGTCCCCGACACAAAGCCTCTGTCAATGAAATTAGCTCGCATGTGTCCTTTTGTCAATGAGTCTCCAGGCAAACTAAGGCTAGAGAGCAGAGGCATGAGTCAGTGCGACAACAGGAAGTGAGGAGATGCTTATTTCAGTGTATCAGGTAAATAATCCACTGTTGTATGTGCTGTAGAGGCTCTGTATTGTTTTCAAAGGCTGGTGTGTTGGTGTGTATTAGTGGGGCAAATGAGATTAAGCCACTTGAAAAACAGCTTGTTTATTGTGTGTAAACTCCCACCTGACACCCCCACACCCCATAACAGCGCAGGTTTTTAATATCCACTCTGAGGAATAGAAATAGTGGGTGGAGAATTAGCACACTTTGTGTTACTGCATAAAATGAACATTGACATTGATTTTTAAATATGTAGTAGACTTCATAAAGGTGACGTCAAGGGTCAAGGAACTTAAAACTTCTCAGAGGAAGTAATTAGGAGTAGTTTGCATGACTCAGTTCTTTGCACAGAGACGCACAAGTAGCATGATGGCATGTAAAGATTTCACAGTGATGTCAACAGATTATTTCCTGCATTCCTGGTTTTTCCAACTCCTCCACAATTACTCACATCTCACCTTCTACTCCCTCTTTTACTTTCCAAATGTTGTCATTTTCTTCCGGGCAAATCCGCCTCAGATGGAGAAACAGAGAATAAAAGGGGAGAAAGACAGAGTTTCAGGCTGTTTATAGTTTTAGTTTGAGGGGACTCTCGTGGCCTAGACAGAAGCTGTGTAAAGCAGAAGTCTACCCTCTGCAAAGGCACCAGTGCTCTGACATTTTGGCTAACAAGAGAGAGCAGTGAAGTAGAAAGGATGAGGGTGTTCATGCATGCTCATCTCTCATCAGTCCTGTCTTTAGGCCCTGCAATCCAGCACAAACAAACATCCAGCGAAGACAAACCACAGAGGCCGGCGAGCTCAATTTAGGTCCTATGTTTGTGTTTCATTTATACACATACATGCTGTGCATATTTTTGTTTGCTTTCTGTGTGTGCCATCATATGTCTTTAGTATATCTTGTCTTGATGTTTGGAGTTTGCTTCTATCCAATCACGCCCACTTGCGTTTTTGTATGTACGGCAGGAAATCTGTTTGATGTGTTTCCTCCCTTAGTAAGCGGCACATTAATGTACTGTGTGTGAATCAGTGGAGCCTTTTTAGAGCAGAGAAACAGAAATCCATTCAAATGCATCCTGCCACGGTTCTTTGGTTATTTGCTTGTGATCTGAGCCTGTGTTGACTTTACAAACAGCCCGGGTCAGCCTGTGTGTTTACTCGAAGCCCTTCTGGAGTGCATATTCTATGAATGCAAACATTTCTAATATGGGTCAAATGAACATAGTGCTGAAAGCAAAGAAGAGCATGTGTGCCTGTGTGTGTTTGACAGGGATATTGAGGCTAAAGAATGCCAATAAGATGCCAAAAGCAGGGCCTGAAAGAGAAAGCAACAGGAAATGAGTGTTATAAATGTGTTTTGTAATTGTCGGTAGAGCTTCATGGCAGAAAAAAACGCTGTATATTCAATTAACCTTGACCTTTAAGGAAATTACTAATAAATTAAATGTTTAGAATATTGAATAATCCTGAGGAAAAAATATCTAATACAATAAAGATGAGAGGAAGTCTGTTTTGTAGCTCATCCACAGGCCTAATCAAGATAGTGCATCCGTAAAAATCCATGTCAGTATGATTTCACACCGCTATAATTCTCATTGCAGCCAATGATAAAACACTGGGCCTCAGTCTGAACAACAAAGCAAATCCTAATTAATGCTAGATCAACAAATCTCTCCTAGCGCTGTATTGTTTTTTAATGTACGACCCATGATATATGTGCTACTTACCGAGTAATGCAGTTGAGTCATTCAGTAACACGACAATGCGTCTTTGCAGAAATGGAAATATGCAATTTTGGATTCAAGTGCCTCTTGCTTTTGAGTGTGAATAAAATGCTAACTTGTGCTTTTTTTCTCTGTTTCTTCCCCTTTTCTGCTGCTCCTGCTGCTGATTGATGCCTCTGTGATGCCTTTTCTACAGGTAATGTGATTTTTTGTATTTTTCTCTTCAGCCTTATCCATATTATCCTGCAAGGTTCAGGTCTGCAAATAAGTCACACACTCACACATCAGTAATGGTAGGTTATTTGATAGACATGACCTTACTGAGGCTAGCAAAATACATATATTATTCCACATGGTCTCCTACTAAAGAGCTGCACTTAAATTGGCTCCTGTGTTCAAGGTGCAGGCAGAGAAGAAACTGGATAAAATGCTTGTTTCCTCTTTTTTGTAATGGCGTCCGAGGGCAGGATGCGGTTGAAACAACAGCAAAAGTGTGACTTAGTGACACTGAAGTGCTACGAGCTTGCCTGTAGGAATTTCCAGAGCATTGTTGAGGCATAATATTTTTGGAGTTGCCAGTCTGAAAGGAAAAGAGAAGACGGAAAAAAAAATCTGACTCGGGCAGAATCCAGCGGTTGCTTTGAGTTGAAGGGGAGCTCTCGGGTTAGATCTGCTGTGTTTGTGTGGGGCTCAGTGAGGACGAATAACCTCGCTTTAATCCCTGGAGGCCCATCTGGTGTGTGTATCTGAGAGCGAGTGTGTATGTGCAAAGATGCGGATGCCACACTGCCCTCATTCACAGCCGTCCATATTTCAAATCCTCTGTGCCAGCTTGCGTTCGCTGCCCAACGCTGGTGTTGTTGTTTGATATTTTCTTCCCTCTGTCTCGGCCTGTCTCCTCCTGCTCTGACATTTCATAATCCGCCCATTTCATTGTCTTAACCCAGAGCAGTTGTAAACTGTCCTCCTCCTATTACACTTTTCTCCTGACCCCGTTTCCCTCTTTGCCACCTCCTCCCTCATCCTTTCTTTAGCCGCTCCCTGCTGCTACTGTGGTTTGATAACATAACTTAAAAAGCTGTCCAAAATGTTTTTTTCAGTCAGGCGACATTCAAGAGATGTAGCTGTATTAAAGGGCATGACACATCTAGGATGGTGGCAGACGATATGCCACCGCTAGACAGTGTGTTTCAGACGTTGAGCCTGTCCATCTGGATGTTCTGTGCGTGCTGTGACTCTTCCGCTGCAGTTGAAGGTTACATTTTGTGCAGTTGATGCAAATTAGAATATTTGTTTATCTCTCTTTATATATCTCTAATGTTTCCCACAAGTCTGCGGTCACTGTACTTTTTTCATCCTGGTCTCATGTTTTTGTCGTCATGGCCTCGTAAAAACCCAGCAGTCTGTTAATGCACTCTAAATGTCACAGCGTGACTGACTTTGTTACCTAAAATGACGGGATAATACATTAGCGTTAGACGGAGTGTCTGTGTTTTCTCAACAAACAAACAAACAAACATCTAGATCAGGCTCCTGTCCTCGCTCTGCGCTGGTATCTCGTCTCTGCCACGATCAAGTGTTTAGATGGAGGGCGGAGATTATGAACTGATTAATTTGCAAGGGACGATTTCGGGGGGGCAAAGGAGAAGGGATGGCAGTGAGCTAAGCATCTGGGATTATCCAGACTTAATGGAGGGAATAGAGCGGCCTATGGGTGGCAATCCGCTTTCCATCCGTGCAGATTTCCATCACATTGACGTGTGATGTCGAGCTAGAGGAACTGTGCAGTGGGGAGGGAGGGGCCGACATACCAGACCACTAGATGTCAGTGTCCTCAGTTCCAGCTGCTATTGTTTACTTACACAATAAGTAAATAAAAACCCTCATTGCAGAACAACATGCGATATGATGTGTGCCAAACAAATTGTCAGACATATCCAGGTGCTGTCAGCTCTACAAGCCCCACAGTCCAACAGTAAAACATTTATAGGCAGGCTGTTTTTGTGAGGCAGTAACATTACATTTTCAGGAGGGAACTGATTAAGAAGTGCTGCAGTTGTCATCACTACAAGCTGATGTTAGGGAAACTCTTGTCAGAGGCAAACTTATAAATTCACATCAGTGAATTTACTTTCTGTAACAAGGAGAAAACTAAACTATGATTCATTAACCAACTTTTTGGGGGAACTTTAACACAGTTATATGATGTTCATCTGTGGGACTGAAGAGGCGTCCATTAGTGACCATTTTCCATTAGGGCACCCAGTTTCATTCCCTTTTAAGGTATGGGTGAGGTTGAACTTGTGCGGAGCGGCAGATGTGATTTCAGTTAACATGTTAGATGCCAGATGAAGCAACTGTGCCAGTCTGGCTGCAGCGTGGGTCCAGTCCACCCTTGATGATTTACATTCACACACATTAAATTCTCATTCAGAAATATTGTGGAACCAGTTCTTATTCTTTTTATGAAATACAAATCTAAGTTGTGTTTACTTTTTCTTACTTGATTAATTAAACTTAATACTAGACTTTATTTGAGAGACGCTCTTAAACTGTGCCTGCTTATCTTTCTCTTAATTTAAGTTTAACGCTTCTGGTGAAAACTTTGTGTTTTTGATATGTGGTAATTTTTTGTGGTTGTTTACCAATAAAAACAATCTGTAGCTGCAGAACTGTGGTTCTTTCTCCACAGTTGAATAAGAACCAGCTTAACACCAGCTTTAAACTACTTGTTCAATAAACTAACAAATACAACTCCAACAGTCATGATCTTTCATGTCTTTACTGAACACACCCATTAAAGACGAAGACTGATGGTGGAAAGAGTAAAAGCAACAGTGTTGTAATAACTGGTTAAACCACATTTGGCAGCAATATCCTGAAACATGTGATTAGTTTCATCAGTCCACAAATCATTTCCCAGAAGTATTGGGGGAGGTTGAGGTGCTCTATGGTTAACTTCAAGTGTGCTGCAGTGTTTTTGGGAGGGAACATGCATCACTGCTTATGTCAAAACATCAAGATAGTGACTTTTTGTGTTTAATCAGGTTTTTTATTTGTTGAAGCTTGGATCACATATGAAAAGACTCGGTCTAGGTTGGTGAGTGTTAATAAGCAAATGCAGACAGCTGACCTCATCCTCTGCACGTGTAACTCTATCAGACTAAATGGATGTCTGATGGCTCAGATGGTTCCCTCGCTCTGCTGCGTGCTGTGCTGTGTGTGTGTCTTGGGGATAGAAGATATGAACAATGGGTGGGTGGTTTGCGTTAAAATGCCTTCATGTTTTTTTAAATGTCTGTGGGTGGTTTAATTTGTGTCTGCGTTTGCATGTGGGTGTGTTTTTTTTTTTTGTATTTATGTTTATGCTGCAGCAGCGTGTGTTGTGTGATGTGCAGGTCTCTGCAGCTGACCCATGCATGCACCCCCTTGGGGCAAAGAATTCAAAGCAATCCATCGTTTCAAGCTCGACGTCCTTGAAATCCACACACATACCCTTGTAGGTCTGATGTTGGAAGATTTATAATATTTCCTCTATTCACCTATAGATAGTGATGAATACACCTGAGGCACAATGAGGCATGTTCATGTTCACATTGTTCAGGTTGAGTGCCTCAGGGAAGGAGCAATCCAGCTGTGACACCCAATTACTGCACATCTCTAACATGTAACACCTTTTGTCACTTATACTGTGGTCCCAGCACATATGAAAGTGTGTGTGTGTCGCAGGGAGTAAAGGTGTCGAAAAGAAATGGTGGCACACAGTTTTCGAGCTCAGCATTTTTTTCTAGGAAGCTGTGGACACCTAACAGCTGTTTGGGGAGGAAGACTAAATTTCCCTGGTGTCTCTGTTTCCACACAGAGCAACCTGTCCTGTCAGCACCGAAGAACACAGCCGCTCTCTTTCTCTTTTTCTTTTCCTGCCCACCTGCAATTATAAGTCAATAATTTTCTGTTTAACTTTCTCCTGGTCATTTTGCTGCAAGATGTTTTCATAAGCCACTAGCCATTAACCTGCATCAATACATATGTTTTAATAGCTGCACAAACAATAAAGGGCGTCTGGTTAAACCAAAGCTAGAATCATTTTGCTGCTGTTGAACCAGTATCCATAAATTACTTAAATTTTGATTGTGACTTCATTAGTTGCTTTTCTCCAAATGCTCTTCTGCAAAGAAACACTTTATCACATGAATAAGTTCCCCACTAATCCCTTAAAGTGGTTCTCTTTTAATCCTGCGGGTCTTCCCTCCACTGCGAGCACTTTCAAAGAATTTCTCTTCTTTAATGAGTCTCAATATTGTTGCTAGCAACAATGGAGGTATTTAGAGGATCATATCCCTCCGCCCCCGCCCTGCCTCCTCATCCTCCTCGTCAATCTGATAAGTCTTATCTTGAAGGCTGCCCTCTCTTGAAGCACGTTGCAGCCCTTCTCTCCGCCTCAGATCCTTTTCCTCAAATAATGATTTTCATCTTTTGGGAATTTGTGCCGAAAGTGTGCAGGAGGAACTCCGTGCGGAGCGGCTGTCCTCGACCATGGATGATAAGGAGAAGAGAAATTGTGTGTCATGTTTAATGCAGTGGAAGTGTTACTAAATGTGTGTGTTATCAAAGAGATATGGGTGGAATCACTTGTGTGTCAGCAGAGCTGAAAAATGACTGCTTTAGATAATGATACGTGAACAGAATATACGCATTATTGTTCTGCTTTTATGAGCTTTCACTGCACGCTTCTATTACCTAGTGTTTTTATTGTGTCATTTGTTTTTATAACAGATTCATTATAATCTGTTTAACGTGAACTAAACAAATTTAGCTGCTCGGACTGCAGCTAACAATTAGTTTCACTATCACCGAACCCGCCAATTATGTCCTTGATTAACTGCTTGGACTATTAAATGTCAAAAAAGTTCCATCACGCCTTTCCGGAGAACAGAGACCAGCAGAAAACAGGGAATAATTTACTCAGTTATATTAATACAGTCCTCACTGATTAATTTTCTGTCACTCTAAGTAATGAATTGACAAATTGTTTAATATGTTTCCTGTGTGCGACTTTTTAGCCATGAGCTACTGAACACGTAGACATCCAACATTCCCTATTAAAACATCGTTGATCCTGCAACTGAAGCTGCACGTGTAGCCTCGCATGTTAAAAAGATATATCTTTTCATGTTCATATTAGCGTTAGCAGTCTATTGGCTGCTTTTCCAGTGTGCTGCATTCATGAACAGTACAGTATGTCTTCGGTGTTACACTCCTGCTGTCCCACTGTACTACAGGAAAAAGAAATGTGAAAAAACGAGTGAGGAGATGTTTAAATGTCTCTGCAACGGAGAGTGTCGCGGTATCGTCCTTGGCTTGATCCTCGGTGATGGAGCAAGAAATGATGCTTTCAGATGAACATTAGGGTTGTGGGGTTTAAGAACCAATAAGCTGTGACTTAAGATATAAATTGACTTATAGTTACTAATTAAATACTTAAATAGTTTAACTGGTGACATTAATTTTCTTAAAAATAACATGCAACTTCTCAGACGATTAAATACCTGGTAAACTGTCAAATCTTTACAGTCAAACACTATTAGCTTGTGTACAAGCACAGTTTTTTAGGGGAAAGATTATATAACGTATCTTAAGTATTGTTGTTTCCGAGTGATTAGGACATACACACTATGGACTATTATAAATGTAAATCTTTTTCATATTGGGTTTTATTTTTATATTGTGACATTAAATGGTTCACTGTGTTTTCTTTCTGTGTCTGTAATAGTATAAAAACAAAAGTAAGAGCTGTTGTTGATTAGCTGGCCTGTGTGTGGGCACGTGTGTACATGAGTGATGTGCTACTGGTGCATGTGTCATGATGAAAGATGATGGCAGGGGAGGATGTGGCCTACACGCCGAGGTTTGCTGTAGAAGAATCAATGCAGTGATCGAGTGACCGACTGTCACCGCCGCTTGTCCCTGTTGAGGTGTAATTACTGAGGTGAAATAGCCGTGTGGGTACCCATGTTTGTACAGGTTATTAATCGTAATCTCACTGCTCAGTGACACTGATGGTGACCAGTGGAGCGTTTCCTCACTTCAGAAAGTTTAGATTAAATCCTATGTTTGGTTAATTAAGACTGTATGGAGAGTAGCTGGTGTGGCTTTAAAATGCAGTAATATTATTAATACACTCCAGTTCACAGAGCTTTTCAAGGTATGAGCTGTTTAGCTTCCGTCGCATAATCTGTAAGCTGCTCTGGATGATGACTCAGCTAAATGCATTCAATACTATATATTTTATTACACGTCAAGAGAGATGGAGTGATTTTACCTCATATCAACTCTTATCTCCATGCTCAGTTCTTGCTTTTATGCTCTAAGGTGTTTAAGAGATTTGTTTTATGATTATATATCACCCACAATATCATGTGGTAGAATGCTAATGCATATAAATGCCAGTGTCACTGCAGCCAAATGGGGATATGCATACTTTAAAATGGTCTTTAACTGTTCAACAGTCTTTGCTATGGTATGCTTACAGCTGCATCTTCATCTAATACATTTATTAGTTTGAAGCAGGAGAACAGCTCAACAGCAAGTAATGCACACAACCTTTCTTTCTCACTACTTCCCAGATTATTATCATCCACCTCTATACTGACAACATACATACAACATACATACTAACAAGCCAAGTCCTGTAGTTGTTTTTTGGGTTTTTACAGTGTGCTGTTCTTGAAAAGGCTATTGTTGAGCAGTATCAGCAGCCCCTCGCTGTACCTCGTACGCTCATACATAACACGAGCATGAGCCAACTGCGGTGTGAAGTCACAGTTTGCATTTGCTTTCAATCCAGTGATTCTTTCACAACAGTTCAGGTGACATATTTTTTTCTTTAAATCAGCACTGCTTCAGTTTGTCCTGTCATTTACGCTAGTGTTGTGTCAGAAGGTCCTTCCCATTTCCTGCCCCTTCTATTTGTTTTGTATTTGGTGTTTAGTGGATTTAAATCACTGTGTGTCTGTCCCCTCTTGGGGCTGGCTGAATATGTATGAGTGGGCAGCATAGAAGAGGAGATCCTCTGCTTGCATAATGTATCCTGTAGCTCACTCTCTCTCTCGTTTTCCTGTATACACAGTATATTTTGCGGATGATCAGTATTCAGCCACTAGAGGAGACGATGTCACCAATTGCCTCAGAAGTCAGTGTGGTAAAATAAAAAAAGATAACATGAGTAGTTCATCTCCCCGACTTGATATATATGGACTTTTTGACTTTGTCTAAACCTTCCTGCATATGTAATTTACTTTAAAATGTAGGTGTGGGCTTTTGCAGGAACATGCAGCACATTGATGCGTCTCCTCATTGCAGTCTGTGTCATTATGCATGCGAGGTTGCGCATTACCATAGGACTCATTCTGTTCTGTTTCCTGTTATTTGCCATCGATTCCTCTGCTGGAGTGTAAATGTAGACAGCAGGGGACTATTATGACCTGCTTCAACACAACGTGGGCATATTAAGAAATCAAATGAAACTAATCTGCACAAACTTGTCAGTCAGATCCTAACTACCTCCGCGCCACTGTATTGAAAAAGTGATTAGAGGACACATATCAATACATGTAATATATTTGAATGCAGCGTTATTTGTAAATATAGATTTCTTTGTCTATATAACTTTAATTAGTTTTTGGCCTTTGTCGTAGAAAACGATCAGTGTGGTGGCATTAGTGAACAGTTTCAGCAGCTATTTTATCATTTGAGCACCAAACCTTAGTGAATCCATATAGGTGAAGTATGTGGCATTAAAACTAACTTTGTCTAGATATCAAATGTGAGGAGGTAGAGCAGCGTGTTCAGCAAACTGCACAGTTCACTCACTTTAAAAGAACCTGCTTACTGTTAAATTTAAACTTGAAAACAGAAAATCATTAATGGATTAAGCAAATGTGATTTAGTAAATGGTGTCTACGCACAGTATCTCACTTTCAGATGAGGTTGTTTGAACCTAAATGTCACTCATAAAAGGCAAATCCTTCTTGTTCTGCATTAGTGTAAGTAAGACAGTTTAACCTCTCACCCCATCCTCTCTTGATGATGAGTCCCCTGATTTCATCAGGAGTCCAGTCCTTGTCTTTGAATTAGGTTGGAGTCACTCTGATAATCAGAGGACAATCTGATTGTGTTGCTGGGCTGATGCTAAACCAGCCATCACATTTACATTTACATTACATTACTGCATATTTATTCATAGAGCACTGTCACGATCACAGTGGGGCCTGAGTGGAATGATAGATCGAGCTAATGAATTTCACTTAGAGATTGATGGAGGAGCAGAATCAATTGGGTTTGCAGCCCATTCACTTTGTGTAAAGGAAACATCTGGATGAAGAACTACACTGTTAGCAAAGACTCAAAGTCAAGGACCAGTGAAGGAAACGTTTTCTGTTTGCCCCTCATTGAATAATTGACAGACGTCTTCACACGTTGACGTCAGTTGAACATTAAAGTACATAACATGATGGATCACACTTACTGCATATTTCATATGAGTTTGATCCATGTCAGTGAGTACCTTAATGTTCTGCAACAGGAGGAAAGGTCAGCAGCAGGGGGGGTGTGGATTTATTGCTCAGACAGGCGCGATGTTCTCTGATGTCTCCTTATAAGTCACCAGTAAAACATCATCTTCATGTTCTGAGGTGTCGGGGCAAGAAGACTGAAAGGAAACAAACTAGTTTCCAGTCTGTGTAGTTTGGATGGATTTAAGTCTGATGATCTGCTGAGGTAATTTTCCGGCTTTATTACATAACTTCATAGAAACAATACATTTTCATTTCTCTAGTTTGCTCTCTCTAGTGCATTCTTTATCTTGCTGTTATTTTCCACCCTGTCTTACATGGTATGTGTGACATGTCGTCATTCTGGGTCTCAAGAGAACTCAAGACAGTCAAATTAAATATCAAAAAATTACAATAAATCACATTTTATTAATTCCCAGACCCAATTCTGATAAGGTAATAACAGGCGTTAAAGCTACTCAGGTTTTTCCACTGCTTCTCAGGTTATGTTCTCCCTTCAGGCCATGTAAAGTGGCTTAGGTGACCCCACTGTGATACCCTGAGACCCTCTGCCTGTAGTCTCCTATCAGCCTTAAAGAGCAGCCATAGACTGAGAAACACACACGTATACACACTTATCACTCTTTGGTTAGTGGCGGTGAGGTCGGGACCGGGTGGACGGATGCAGGAGACCAGAGCTGTGACCACCTTAAGCAGTAAAGATGAATAGTGTTGTGGGTGGAGACATTTATTTAGCTGCTTTTATGGGACTACAGGGACTGCCGGTCTCTGCCTGGGGAGTTTGTTAATCAGCCTCGGGATGAAACTGGCGGTATATGCGTGTATTTATTGGCCATGAAATGCCATTACCTCGGCCCCAGGTGAACACACTCACCCCCTGGTTCCACGACAAGTGGCCTCTGTTTCACCCGTTTGAATACAGCATCTGAAGAAATGATTGCATGTGTGCATGAATTGAATGTCTATTTATACTTGATATGAAGGATCTTAAAATATCTCTTGGCCTGTTTTATAAGATAAACAAAGATTTTGGGATGCCGAGTCCTGTCTAATTTTTCATCTTGTATACATGCACACTATTAAATATACCTTTAGTCTATTAAATGTGCCTCTCACCGACTTTCTCTACTCTTTAACAGACTGAGGTCCCCGAGGCACCATTTAATTTTGTCTCCCCCACAATTGTCTCTCCTCCCTCCCCTAAATTACCCAGAGTGCCCAGGAAGCGGACAGGTGAGACACCCTCCCTCCCTGTTGGTGCGAACATTCAGTTTGCCTGTATAACTCTTCCCGACTTCTTTATCGTCCTCCTGTTAAATTGCTGCTAAATCACATGCTGTCATCTTAGAGGGCCATCGTTTTATTTTCCACACAATTTACAATACTGACTTTCTCCTTCTGTTCATCTGGTTCGTTTTTATATACGTGGTTTATTGATTCAGCACCTGGCAACGTTACAGGGCAGCTTTACCAGTGGTGGCACTCTGGAAGTTTATCTTTTTTTTTCCTCTGTGTCCATCCAGGTGTTTGTAATTAGATTGGATTTGATTTCTCTCAGCTTAGTCAAGCACCTGCTCATGCATTAGGGAAATTAGCACTGTAGTCATAAAATGGAATTGAGCACCCATGTGATAGTGTGATCTAGGATGAGTTAGTTAGTGTGTGTATATTGTATATTATGTGTGCATGTGCGAGCAGCTCTATCACTGAGCCTTACTGCATGCTAACTGAGTTAAAATGATTCAATTTGAAAGAAATGTGTTCTCACAGCATGCTTTTCCAAACATGAGCATGCGTTTCTGTATCAGCGTCAACAGTTTTTCAGTTTATTTTCCTGTGGGTTCTGTGCTGCTCTGTGTTTTTCCTTAATAGTCAGCTATTTGTACGGCAGTGCCAGTGGTTCCAGAGACAGTATTTACCACTGGTTCACACGAACCCACCAATTCCACTACCTTTCAGTTTTTATCCACTTATTGGACTTTTCTGATACCCATCCTTCCATCCTTCCATGCGGAGTTGTATCTACTGCCACTTTAATAATAAAGGGCAGGTAATGCAGCTAAGACCAAGGGCCCATTTGGCGGGGGTTGCCTTTGCATTCTTGTCTAATCTGTCTTTAAAGGGAAAGTGATGTTAAAAAAGGAAGTGTACACTGGGTATGCAAAGAAAAATAAAAACAACACATAAAAAGCGGACTGAGAAGCTCCAAACTTCCATCAGTTTTCATAATGCTAGAAGGTAAAAGTGATAAACAGTCCTCTCAAAGTGAAGTTTGGATTCATATAGCAGTCATTTTCAAAGCAACTGGGACCCCAGAGGTTTTCTGTTTCTCTTTCTCTCCCCTGCCTCTCTTATTTCCTCTTTTGTTCTGTTTCTATTACTCCATATCCTCTGCACTCTGGTTTCCCTTGATATCCATGCCTCCTTTTGAGTTCATCCCCGCTCTCCCTCTCCCTATCGCTCTCTCTCTTCTCTCTTTGTTCCAGTGTTGAGGCGATCCCTTTGCTTATAGGAAAAAAAGAAATCTAAGATGAGTCAAGAAGTTGGATAATTGTGCTGCTCAGTTTTTCTCCTCATGGACACTGGGAAACATGTACGAGGGCTGACTTTGTACTAGGACAAAGGGACTAGGATGGGCTCATCTCAAACCTTTGTCAATATGGTTTTTACAGGGTGAGATCAATGCTAACTTCATCTGCTCTCTCTGGCAGAGAGGGCCTGATGGGAGTCTTGATGTTCCCACTTGAGCAGGGGAAGAGCTGGATTAATGGAGCAGCTGCCGCCAGAGGTTAAAATAGGCCTGCACTTTGTCAGTATGAATCCTTTCACTTGGTTGGGGAGAAAGTACAAGTGGCTCTCCACCTCCATGTCCAGGGTAGAGCAAAAATTTAGACCTCCTACTAAATTTAAAGTGTAAACCAATTTGATTCATATTTGGTTGCAAATCACAGACGTTTGATTCGTATGTTATTTGCTGCCAAACTATTTCCAAACAGAGGATTTTTTAATTTCAGTGTATTCAAACACTTTCATCTAATAAAATCTGTCGCCATAGTGTCCAAATCTAATCCTAGCAAAGGTGTGCTGTTGATTTCTCAGGCTCTTGACAATGTATATTTGTACTACCATGTGTAGTTACGATACCTGTTGGTAAATTATGTCAGTGCTGGATAGAGTAGTGGCTTGTTTTTGTTCTTGTACTTGTAGTGGGTTAGTTGTTTGGTACTGCAACACACAGGCATTGCTGATGAAGAGAAGTGGTGGTCGAGAACCATCTCTTAAAATCAATATTTCAAAATCAAGAGGTCAAGGGGTGAAGTAAACTGGGGAAGAGCGTGCTATAAGTTTTATGTGCAGGTGCAAAGGCGGAGACGGGTTTAAAGGTTTTGAGCTATATTGAAAAGAACCCTGGCCTTGATAAAGTCTAAAGGATTGCTGTGGGATGTTAAATCCCAAGGGAGGGGGTTGTGCGAATTCAGCTTAGAAATGAAATTGTGTATGTGATTGTGTGTTTGTAGTGTCTCAGATGTTTGTTCGTATCTTCCCCCATTGCTGCTCACAGTCAGTAACTAATGCAGATCGCAGTTTGTCATTTTCTTCACATACATTCACAGCATGAGACGGGGGACATGACAGAGCACATATTTATCAGGCTCTTATTTACAATCTCTGATAAACTGTGTTGCTTTAGACTCAGCTACCTGCAGGTTTCACTGCATCACCCTGCCTGCAGAGTAAGTAATAATAGGGAGGACACAGACACCTGCCTCGAACGGCTGCCGAGCAGATTAATATATGCGCCGCCCTCCTCTCTTGTATTTGCTTTAATCTTTAGTCTCACATTTTCAATCAGACCTAAACTTTCTATCCTTTCTGTCTTCGCTCTGTGTTTGCGTTTCTTCAGCCACACTCAGGCTTTCTCACATAGGAATCCACAGAGACACACAGTGGTAATAACAAAAAGCCACAAGGTATGCTCATGAGGAGGAGTGGGGGAAAATAAGGGGGCGTAATGTGGGTCTTTTTGGGTCTTATCAGCATTTAACAGAGACACAGACACAGGAGTGAATCCTACCACAACGGATAGTGCAGCATGCACTTGACAAACACAATAATCAACAGTATCTTTTGATTAAAGAAGCTAGTTTTAGTTGAAAAATGTGTTATTGAACCCCCTCTACTCAAAGTTGAAACCACTAAATGTCCAGAAGTGGTTATTCTGCAGGTCTTCGTTTAGCTTTTGTCCTCCTAAGTCACATAAGTCAAATAAGTAAGCCATTTATTCAGGCAACAGATGGCAAGTTACATGCCTCTGTTTGGACCAACCAAATAAAAATTTATATTATAAATATTTTTCCATTTTCTGGTCAGTGTACCACTTCACGAGCTCATCAGATAAATCCAAACAGCAGCAGGAAGAGTGGAGATGGGGATAAGAGAGGAAAATTGGCGTGGATAGAGACTGTAAAAAGAGAGTAAAAAATAAAACGGGTAAGCAAAGGTAACTATGGACACAGCAAGGGAACGCGAGCAAAAGAAGGCAAAGCAATAAAAATAGAAAGGATCAAGGGGTGAAACAATAATCTCACACAAAACAGCCAAGACGGACCTCTTGGTTTGTTTGAGTTTCTCGCTCCGTCTCTGTGGATCTTCAGTAATGGCCATGCTCAGAAAAGCAAGGAATTGCACTGACTTTAACTCATTTTCTCCTGCTCCCAGGACACATTTTAGGGGGTAAAATGGATTGAAACTCAGGCACAGAAAGCTTTTCTGAGACACAGAACTGCTTTAACACCATGTTCCTGCTCTTTGGCGTGTGAAGAACTCAGGGGACCGGCAACGTCCAGATGTGACAGAGTGTCTCTGCTTGAGCTAAACTTAAAGGCGAAATTGTTTTTAGCTGCGATTCTGATGTAGATGTACATGTAATAATTTAAATCACATTAAGCGTATGAAAGCCATTTCCTTTTTATGCAGGACCATGTGCCTTGTTCGACTAGCTTTGACCTGATGTCCTTAGTTTGCATTGACTTGCCTGGGTTGCTTTAATGTGAACACAGCTGCTTTATACGCCAGCAGACTTTTCATATTCAATACGTCTGCATCTTTTCTAGAAGAGTGCGGCACCTGAAGTTATTTACCTGCATCTGGGTTCAAGTGTTTTGCCTCATTAGTTGCAGAGTGCTTCTTTGTCAGGTCTGCTCCCCGGTAATGTGTGGTTAGTGCGTGAAGGTTATAGCTAAATTAACTAACCTGCATAGCGATGTTAGCTTATTTAAGCACATTTTGACAGCTTCTAGGCTTTTGGTGAATGAAACCAGAAACTAAAATATTTGATTAAACGAATCTGTCCGCTGGATGGAAATAGATGTAGGAATAGTTTTATAATTTAAATGTTACTCATGCGATTTAGCAAGTACAGCGTACGTAGTTTGTATCGACCAAGCAGTATTTTGCTCCCCTTTCTAATTTACAACATCTGTATAGACAGACCATTGCCATGAGGCTTAAAACATCACCCTGAAAGGAAAGAAAATCAGAATCCCTTTTCTGTACTAAAATGTTTGCTTGTGCATAGTGTAAAGATTGATTTTTACCCCCGTTCTATATAACATGAATCTGTTATTTAGGCCGTGTGATTCATTTAGTTACATTTGATTGTTTCTACTTATATTAAGTAATGTCATTTCGTTGTGCTCCACCTCCCCGAAAGGGTGTTGGATACTTCGGGCTTTCTAAATGTATAAGAACCTGCGTGTGCTATGAGGGCAGTGGCGTGTCACCTGTGTGAATGTCACGTGTGTCAATCCAGCATGAAACCCATGTCTCCAGTTCATGGCCTAACGTCCATTGAATACAGCCGCGTGTCCCTTTAAATCACCAGTAATCGCTGTTCAAACACAGAGTGACTGGCTTTTATGGATTTTATATCCGTCTTCACTTCATTCCAGTCCTGTGTCTGGATTGAGGTGCAGAGCTTTTGCCCATCATGCCTCCAAAATGAAGCCGCCTGTGTACATTGCAGCTGTTTACTCACCTTTCATGTACAAACAGAACTATATCCAGAGATGACCAGAGCATATCGCTCTCTTTAGGCATCGGGTGGTGTGAGAAATGTGTTCCCCACAACCTTCCTCACCCCTTCTCTCAATACCATCCCACAGTCCTCTGAGTAACGGCTGTTATCTGAGGGGCCAGGAGGTGATATGATTGGTGTTTTTGAGGTTGTGGGTCTCACTGTAAAGGAGACAGACTAATCCTGGGTCTTCAAAGCTGTGTTTATGATAGATGACAGGGTCACCTTTAGCTGCTGTGTTTGCTGTCTATGTTTTAAACTTGTGATTAAATTGTTTTTCAGCTGAACTCCTTTCTACCTGTGGTTACCAGCTTCCCGTTAACTGAACACCTCCGAGCGCTGTGCTGCGGAGGATCATGGGACAGCAGAGCTCACATACAGTTTAATTGCTAATCCATTAAAGTGGATCAATAACTTAGCACACAAGTGTTTCTATCACCCCAATAACACAGGCCTTTAGAGTGTAGTTCTACAGAACCTCAAATAAATGTCTTGATGAGCTCTTGACCATTTCCGCAAAGAGGAAAAAGGCATTCTTTTTCAGATTTAATAAAGTCAGATGTGATAAATCTTATTTTTTCTAACCTCCAGGTTTGTGTTTTAAAAAAACAAACAAAAAAAAAAAACAGCAGATGTAATTGATCAATATCACCCAGCAGGCTTAACACCAGCACACCAAAGATACAATTAGCTGTGCTAGAAATATCTAGAGTACAATCAAGACATGTGCCGCTTTGGTTCTAAAAACAGGCAGAGATGTTTTAGAGGTCGTCATTGGAAATGTAAACGTTAAACTGAGCTCTCATTTCCTCTTTCTTCTTACAACTTTTCTATAAGCTGTGGTAGTGTGATTAGATCAATGCTATTTTTGACTGTACTGGAAACATTTTTTAATTTGCCTTCTCAACAGTGCTCTAAATTAGATTTCCCCTTTTCGTTCCAGCTTATTTTATTCTGCTGTAATGTGGGTTTGCTTTAGATGAATTTGGAACTTTCTCTGTGTAAAATGTAATTATATTACAATGTGTACACAATGGTTTTCTAATGTTGATCACGGGTGGCTACATAGACGGTCTTTGACGTGAATAGAAGTCATGCGACTGTGGTGCAGTTTGATTATAGCTTAACAGTAACTTTGTGTTTATGGTGATTCTATTTTGGCTACAAAAATCATAAAAGTGACGATCATCTTGCAAAGTATCATAAATGTTTGTTGCTTGTTGTCAGTTTTTGTGGGAGAGCTGATGAGTGAGTGTCTGGTAATATTTTATTCCTGTGCAGTTTGATAGATGCAGGTTTTGTGGCTGCAGAGGATTTACTATATACGTCTACAAAGAATAGAGCATACCTCTTTTTATGGTACTGTTGTTTTTCTCCCCAGTTTTTTATGAATTTATGAAACCGGCATTTTACCATGTAACTGAGTCAAATCTCTTGTATTTGAAAACCTATTTGGCAGTACACCTATTTCAGATTCAGATAAATAACAAGATATTGCCAGTGTAGACACAGTGTTTCCATCGTATAGTTTATACAGTGGGGATTTTCCACTGCAAAATGTAGAACTTGAATCACAGTTCTTTATAAAAACAAATCTGGGATGTATAGATTGCTTATCTAAAAAAAAAAAAAAACCCATCAGTTAATGTATTGTTATCCGTTTTAATATCAGTATTGACCTAGAAAATCCAGCATTGCATGCTAAACTCTTAATCCCATCTACAAAGCTCTGAGTGGCTGTTTAGTCAACACACAACACCATGAATCACAAAACCAAATTGAGAGGTGCGCAGTGGTTACTGAGAGATGACCCTGTACTCCAGTCTACATGGCAAGTTCACAAAACAATCCTAAAGACCTCTTATAGTTCTCAGATCCTGACCTAAATCTGTAATAACATATTCACTGAGTGATTATCTGTTTACGTATGATGTCAGCAGGCCAGACGTGATTGCACGAAAATTCCAACGAGAAAACTATTGATGCGTTAATCTGCACAGAAGCTTAGGCTCACATTGTTTTTAATTGAAGATGATATTTTGGGGATTTACTAGATGTGTGTATAAGCAGGGAGAGGCTTCTTCTGCTGTGTGAATGTGGCAGAGGATAAGGAAGTGGAGGGTTTATTGTCTGAGCATTGAAATTGCCTCTTTTCTGAGTTGGGATTTCATTAAAGTGAGAGAAAGGAGCTGTCAAACAGTTCTGGCAAGGTGATTGATGTATCCCCGCTAGCTCAAAGCAAAAAAAATAAATAAAAGAATATAACTTTCCTCATCCTGTGTTCATAGTTCAACAAAAATGCATCTTGCATTTTAAATGTCTGGTGTCTGAGAGTTATAATAAATTATAGAACAGATCCATTTCTGTACATTTGTCATCTGCTGTTAATAAATTAGAAGTTCTGTTTATTCCTATTCTTGCTAATGGAAGCCAGAGCTCTGCTGTTTTATCCATTTTATTAAGTCCTTTTATGATTTATGAGTGTTATAAGGTCAGTAAAGCATTGCTAGTGGTTAACTGTTTGTGTTCATAAAGCAAGCTTCAGACATTTGTGTTGGTAAAATATTGAAGTGCAACAATAAATCATCAAATTTCTCATTAATTTTATCTTTTCACTCGGCATCATATTAATCAAATTAAGCCATAGCATAAACGTTTGATGTTCAAATCACGTCTTTTCAACAGAAATGTAATATATGAATTGGTTTCGCTGCTATTTTCTGTGGTGGGGCCTTTTTAGAGAAGTGAAGTGAGAAGTGAAACAACCCTGGAGGATAAATTTGAGGTCTTCTAACAACTTAGATTGAAGAAGCTGGACTCAACATCCAGACAGCTTCACCTGGATGACTGAGAATCTTTACCGACCATTTTGAAGAGAAAACAAGCGAAACTAATTCACCACCGACGACATCCAGTATCCAAATGATTTTTTTCACTAAGATGAAAGCGACGGTGAGACTGATCTACTCGCAACATGTTCGAGTTCAAAGGCTCGACTCAGTGTTTGAAGAATCGCGAAGGTGTTTCAAAGCTACAGTGCCAGACTGTATAGGAAGGGATCAATGGAAATGGACTCTGCTGATGTGATAAGTTATTAGTGACTGAAATTCTTTCAGTCGGTTAGTAAGATGCAGTTTTTACATTTGTGATTTGTTATTGATGTTTTATTATTTTAAGCAATTAAACAAATCATTTCATATTGTAGTGTGGATGTCAGGAGGAAGATTTGACATGTGTACAAATATTATAGACAGAATTGCACAGTTAATCAGCTTATTGTTTTGTTAATTATTTGAGATTGATTTGTTTAGCCTATTAAATGTAAAAAAATATATGTATGCTTTTCCCCTCTTTATTTTCTGGCACCGGTTTAACTTAAAACTTTAAACAAAAATAAATCATCAATCATCTTTAAAAACAAAAGTAATAAAGGACACTGAAAAGTTCAGTTGAACTGGGGAACTGGTGATGCTATTCGGTACATATTGAGAGACAAGACATTTACATTTCATGGCATTCAGGGCATTTTCTACTTCATGTGTCTTAATTTTATCTAACTTGAGTCCAAAACTCAAATGTGTTTCATTTACTATGATAAATATCTTCAAAAGCCTTTGGCTAGCAAATGATTAAAATTAAAGTTATTGAAATTATGAATCAATCATCAAAACAGTTTAGTGTGTTTTAATTTTACCTAGAGTTTGTCTCATAATGTTGTCTCTCTGTAACAGTGTTGCTCAGTTGATTTATACAACTCATAGACAGGGTCTTGATTATTGTGTTACTCTCCTCCTGCAGTAGAAGCAGTTGAACCATCAGCTGTCTGAAGAGATTCCTCTGACCTAATGTACCAGTGCTGCAGACTTATAAAATATCATGATGGTCGACTTACCACCGGCAAACAAATAGTAATGCCTGACACTTTGCCAGTGCTAGTTATTTTGTGTAGTGCAATTTTTGTTTTTGCTCATAGAAGTAGATTTTTACCCATTTTGTGCTCAGTGTGTTGAGGAAAATGACAAAACACACAGCTGCCATTTGCACAGTGTGATGGTTGGTTGGTTTTTCCTATCCGGGTGAAGACTTGAGGTGAAATTAATGTGAAAATGACATCAGGCAGGTGACTCTATATAAAAACAGGTCATCAGTCTCACTTGAGCAGAAGTGAACTTCTTTTGTGGAAACCCAGCTCGCCTCGTCTTGCTTCTATAAATCCATTAATGCTGCTCTCTTTTTCTCTCCCTGGTGCATTTGAACTAGACCTGATCTACTTGTCTTATCTCTGTCTCAAAATAACTTTGTGTTAAAACTCTTCCTCCAGTTGCTAGAGCTGGTCGAAAACACCTACAGTGGTGTTTCAAGTCTTCTGCCTGGGGACACTGTGGACTCATATCTGATAACCGTGGTGTGCTCACCATTATGATCCTCACTAGACACTGCATGGTTCCCTGAGAGGAACCCTATCCCCAGGCAGCCCACTCAAATTGGCTATTTCTTGCAGACAAATTACTTCCCACGTCTGGGTATGTCCTCCTTTCACTACCCTTTCCCACTGGTAGTCTGTCCTCAGCCTTACTCTTTGTAAAGATACTGGAGAAGCCCTGCTACGGTTTACATTTACCTTCACACACTACCTTCTCTATTTGTTTGCTAAAGAAATCTGTGAATTATAAATTAATATCACTGTTCACAATTTATTTACTGAAACCATCTTGTAGGTTTTTGACAGTAAGTTAAAGCAGACTTAAACCCCACTTCTACTTCAACTAATTAGACACAGGTTGAAAAAAACTATTGGTAAATAAACATGTTGGCAGTCAATTTATATTTTTATTTCAGCCTGCATATCTGAAGAGCATAGTATGCATACAGTGGGATGCTGACCAGCTGCGGGTCCCAAAGCTTATCAATGAATGTTGCCAAAAATGTTGAATAATGTTTGGTACTTGGGAGAAAAGTTGTGATGTATTTTGATACTCAGCATAGTAAACCAAATGGTTAAAGCAAAACGAGCTAAACAATCTGTTTTAAAATGTTTAGATTCTGTTAATTGCTAAAAAAAAAAGGCAGCATAGCAACTGCAGCTGGTGTATTGCAGTTTTTGGCTACTGCATGTTCTGGGGGTATTGTCTTGACTGAACTGTGGATCAGCCTATTATACAGAACGACTGGCACATGAGACCTCTACCTCTCCGAGTAAAAGTGACTTTCTAGACCAACATTCGAAGCATCGCTTTAGAAAGATTTCACACAGACTGGGTCCATTTCTTTACCTAACTGACCACCTTTATGACCACCGGGGGACACATATGTTACCAGCCCTCTCTGGCTAGTAGAGGGGGCAGACTGTATGATTAGGTCTCCATTTCTCCCTGTTACTCATCAGTGGGCTCTACTGGGGCAATTTAGTCATGTTAATACTCCAGGTTTACTTCCCCAACAATTCAAGTCCTGAGTCCAGACAGTTTAATAGGCTCCTTGTGGTAAATCTCTCTCTTGGCATGAATCTTTCATGACGCGTTGGAACTCACAGCTCACCAGTGGGAGACGCTCAGGAGGCGATTTGGCACCGGCCACAAATGTCTCCTAATGATCTGTTTTGGAGGGAGTGGTGACGAGAGGGAGAGAGGGAGGGAGGCTTGGAACAGGCAAAAACATACACTGACCACTTTATTAGGAAAACCTGATTAAAGGTACCATCCAATAATGAATTCCCTTTTTATATATATGTGCATATTATGAAAAATTAGATTGAAAGTTCTGTATGTAATTGAACAATATTATGTCAAATATACGGCACTAATCCATCAGAAAATCACATTGGATAAACACCATGGAAGCTAATTCTCTTGGTATTATCTGCTATAACAAATCTGAAGCTTACAGCTCAAATCCAGCTGTCTGCATCAGTGATTTACTCAAATTATGTGTCTTGCTGCTGTGCATAAGCATTTTTGAGTGTACCAAGGCTTGCTGACTCAATTATTGTTAATTACAAGGACGGCGAGGACATATTCTAATCAGAAATCTGTTGTGATTTTTGGTGTAAACTTTATTTGCATATTTGAGCTTTTGTTAACACTCTAAATAAACTGTGCTTTATTGAGCAGACGAGCAGCTTTATGTCATGTCAAAGTAATGACTAATATTTTTAGCTCTGCTTACAGCACAATTTGCTAGTTAAAAGCTATATTTAATAGGTACGTTTGACTTATTTTAATCCCAGACATTCATTAATTCCATGCATGAGTGATCTGCAGCACAGTGGTACCTGATTGTCCAACTTTGGCTCCTGTTTTGGGACTTGCTCTGAATAACATCACAGTGTTGTGCTGACTCCGGATAAGACCCGACTGGCCTTTAGAGACCAACAAGGCTCAGTCACTGCTCACCGTAAATGTGGTTTAAATAGGTAGGAAGTGGCTGTGGTCCAGAGCAGGTCTAATCCTGAAAGCCGGAGGAAGTGTGTAGGGGAAGGTGTTGTGAGAGCTAAGGTGTGAAGTTCAGGGGGAAATGCTGGGGAAAAGCTGATTCTGTGTTTTTTCTGCCAAAGGTCCCCTTACTTTCAGGTGATGACACAGCACCTCGTTAACGCAGCAGTGTCTTGGGGCTGCCATGCCAGGGTGCTCGGGTGATTTATTATCCATGATCCGCCCAAAGCCACCTTAGATTATAGGGATGCCTTGGTCGTGGAACCAAAGAGAACAACTGCATTACAATACGTGCAGGGTGGGAAAGTGTCAAGAGCACTTTGAGGCCTGCGTTATGTATATTTATGAGGCCATTGCTCATGTGGTATCAAACAATCTATGTAGTTTTAGCTAAGAAAGAGGTGCTGTGGTCACCGTGGTTTATGGGATTTTGTCGCACAGTGTAAATGTGGGGGTTAACAAAATAAAATTAAAAGTTGCTCACAAAATAGGATTCTTTTACTGGCTATTTGAAACTGTGGGGGGGTGATCACACATGAACTGTGTTGTCTTCTCCGTTGTCTCTCATCTTGTTTGCCTTGATCTGCTACAGTATGTCTTCCCCTATGTTTTTTTGCCTTCTCCATTTGTTTTCGTGGAAAATCCTTTCTATGTGTTATACTGTGACAGTATTTGTTGTATTTACTTTTATATCTTGTCCATAACTGTTAATGTCTTTGTATTTGTTTGGTTAAGCATGATATATCTGCCTTTAGAGTGCCAGAAATAAAGTAAAAACTAATCAACGTCACCAGTATATATCTGTGTGCAGCTGAGTAACATATTAACTGAAAGCATCAGATGTGACTGTTGCTGGTCACGACTGCAGTGTGATTAACTGTTTTGCATGTTGCAGTTGTTGCACAATAGCTTTTTAATTATTGAATTACGTTTAGTTATTATCGTCTGATCTTCACACCATCTTATTTAGTTTCTCTAGATCTCTGCAACACATTTGAACCTAACAAAGAATCCTTCTTTCTATAAAACATAACATGTTTACTATGGGTGCTGCACCCAGGTTCTGTCCATAGTCGACATTTTGGTCATGACTCCAGAAATTTTTGAATTTACGATGTGTACTGACACATAATGTTTCACATAGATGCTGTTATCAAAAATGCCATACACATGGATCGGTTTTCAACATTTATGGCTTCAGTGGAAGTCATACTGTTTACCTTAGTGGTACATTACCACAGAGGCTCCTTTCCTAATGCTGCAAACAAAACCAGGGAGCCTGACATACTTCCTGAGGCCCTCTTTATGTTTTCGGGTTTATTATTTCTCTCTGACACTTGAAATCAGTCCACTCTGCTCCTAGTCCTCACTCTCCCTGCTCCGCTGTGCTCTTCTTCATTACTACACTTCACCATACTCTGCAAAGTACGTCAGATATTAGTTATTACCAAATACAGTAAACAAGAAGCTGCAAAACTTACTAGTCAAGCAGAAATCATTGAAATTCTCTGATATGATCAAACCAAAAACATCTAGAAGCTGCTGGCAAAAAAAGTTTAGAAATAAAACTTCACACTAACTAGCTTTAATTTCCTTTCTCCCTCACAAAAATCTCTAGTTTGTTTATCTGTTTGTAAGTGACTCTGTGGGTCTTAGTATGTGAACTCCCAAGTTTCATTTTGTTTGGTTTGGATTGCAGCTTAATTAGAAAACTGCAGCTCGGTTCTTGTTAACAGCTGCAGATGAAAGTAAAGGTGTAAGGTTACACACTGTTGGAAATGTGTGAACTGAATTATTTTTCTGTTATCCAATAGACACGTTGGCCCATCTCCACTAACTTCTACTTCTCAGCACTTAATTAGGCTTGATATTTTTGCAAGGTGCCTTAAAACACACAATATGTATAATAACCTTATGTCAAATGTCTTTGTTATGTAAAATATTTTCATGTCATGACGTCAGTGAGTTTCCACAGCACAATTCTTTGAAGAAACTCACACAGCAGGAGAACGTGGTGATATCGGGGGCGATGAGGACTTGTGCTGTGCCTTAAGCACAAGATCTGCTTTAATTAGCTATCCAAGCTGAGCTATAAATTGTTCAGACCACCAGTTAATCTTTGTATATCGACCTCTGCTGGGCTGCGTGTGGGTCTCTGAGTCCAAATCTAACCCTTAGTACCATATTTACTATGAAACAGTGTTGTGATCTTCACTGGTGGTGCAGCCCACCTCAGCCCACACTGTCAGCTAATTAGCTGCAACCACAGTGTGTGTGAATTCTCAAAGCTGCCTACCACAGCTACACAAATCTGTACTTCATTAAATTCAGTCATTTCTGTAAAAGATATGTTCTGCTTGTGTGTAAAATGGTCAAATTATTCACACTTTTCACCAGAATCATTAAACCTGCAGCTTCTGCAAAGTATTGAAAAGATTGTCATGCTCTGAAGCTCAGTTTGGACAGATGTTAGAAATACAAAGTATGTCTACAGGGAACAGAACGTACACACTGTAGCACCAGCTATTGTTTTTTTATTGACAATAACCCAATGCTTATGGTAGTAATTTACCTTTGTTAGCTCTTACTATGGATTGCCTTTGGTCAGAATATTAAATATTAGCACAGCCCTACCATTCAGAAGAGTTATCACTTCATCTAAAGCCCAGATTCAGATCTCTCCCTCTCATTATACCATCTCTTCTATCTATCTGGTTTAGAAGTCGCCTGTTAACTCCCTCTCTCTCTCTCTTTGCTTCATTGCCTCAGAGAAACCTGTCCCTGTGTGGCAGATGGTTCTTTGCCTCAGTGTCTTCCTTTTTTAACTTGTTGTTTTAAATGTTGTGGCCCCACTAGTGTCTGTGCTGCCAATCCAAATTTATCAAAGTAGTCTGAACTCACTCAAAAACTGACCAGGACCCTTAGATCATTGACCCCTCACTGACAGAAGTCCATGACTTGCCGCTCGTGAGTCAGATCTACGTGTCTTAACCAAACGTGTGATTTTTCACCTGAGATAAGCTCAGAACAACAAAGAATGGTTGATAATAACTTTGACGCACCTCTATGTCCTCAAACTCCAAACATTCAAACTAAATGGGTTCAAGTTATACAACCAAGGCTTCGTCTTTCATGCAAGGTTAATGTGCGACTGTACTAATTGATTATGAAACGCACAGAGAGAGACTTTTTTTTAAGGGTTTCTCCTGCTCTACTTGATTTTAAAATTAAATTTCACCTAATGTCTTTTAAGGATTTAGCTCTAATCGACTCAAGTTCCCTGCTGCCTTCTCTCTGTTACACACACATGCCATTTTCTAGTTTTCTATCCAGAGAGTTTTACTATTGCTGTGAATGATTTGGAGCAAACCCTGCAGACTAGTTTGGGGTCCATGCTGGGCCTTTCTAGGATGGAGAAGGGACCATCACTGAGATAATTGTACTCTCCTGTGGTGTCATTTTATCTGGGAGTGTTGCAGCTCGAAATTTGCAACAGAGAGTATGGTGTTGTTCATTTACATTTATTTTAAGTTCAGTAAAACTTATGAAGAGCTATTCGATATTTTGCTCAGTGGAAAAAATAAAATATATATTGATTAAAGAAACTTTTTTAATAATGAAGAAAAGGAAAATTAAATATCGTTGCACCCTCTGGATTCTTTAGACTGTTCCTGTTTATGTTGGATGTGATTAAAACCTCAATATTGCATCTCTTCCTCAGAGACATTAATAAATGAGGCAATACAGTGCAAATATAATTATCTATGGTACAATTTATTTCACTTTTATGATCTTGCGGTGTTATGTGACCATCACATTATGACCTCTGACCCACGGTCTTGGTGCATTGTATCTCTGGTGAAGCTCTGCTTCATTATAATCACAGACTGTGTTTAGTTATTGATCTCATCTGCCCAACAACCAGCCAATTAGTTTAACCAAAGAACAGTCAATGTCCTGTCAGATCATGTCTGTGTCTGCTTTTTGTGCCCCTAGAAACAAATCATTCATTCGTTTGTTCTCTTGGAGAAGCAGCTTTGGGGGTGGCACGCTCGGCTAAAGCTGCAGCTATTGATTAGCGTTGTGTTGTGTTGTGTTGTGTTGTGTTGTGTTGTGTTGTGTTGTGTTGTGTTGTGTTGTGTTGTGTTGTGTTGTGTTGTGTTGTGATGATGGGTTGTTACACCAGCAGTCCTACATCTGTGTGATCCCGGTCCTTCCACTCTATGACCCTCTGCAGCTCATAACAGCTGGGATGTGAAAAAACAATGGCAGAGAGATGTTTCTCCGCATTGTTTGTCTACAACTACTAAGAAAGAGTTACGAAATGATCATATATGTTCATTATAATTTCTCAGAGCGTGTTAGATTTTCAGTTTACCAAACTCTACAGGGAGACGGTGAAAAGCATCAAATTGTCACATTCAACAAGCTAATTGTTTATGTCTTAATTGATTACCCTGTCTGTCAATTTAATTATGATTGACTGATTAATTGGCTAACATAGAACTGATGTACAATTTAATTACTGATTCACAGAAAATTAATTTGTGAAAAAGAAAAAACACTGGTCAAATCACTTTATAAACTGAATGCTGGAAAACAACATAATTGGCCTAATGGTTTCATCTGTGATATTTCATAAGATTAATCACTATTGAAAACTATCATTAGAGTCAGTGCCGCTTGCACACAATCCTCCTCCCGTCACCACTGATTAATTCTGACATTTTACACTTTCCTTGCCCGCAGTCATGCAGTTTCAGCATCCCATCTGCCTTTTCTGTTTTCCCCAACATTTATTTCACGATGGCCATAAGGTCCTGCTGCTTTCGCAGGCTCCATCGGGTCATTTGATCATTTTTGGAGAAACGGTACATTATGACACACAGTCTCCAACACCCTTCAAAAGAATGGAGAGGGACAAGGAGTTCCAACATTTACAAAAACCTACTTTTTGTGCAAATACCTTTTCCTTTTGCTTTTGTTCTTATATTCTTTTCAAGCCACCAGAGGAGTGAGACAGGCTGGCATTGTAAAAAATGGAGTAAGTTTCAAATAAAACTTGAAACATTATGTTTTCTTACTGCGAGGCAAAACATTGGGTCGGGACACAGACTGGCACTGGCTATTTTTGTTCTCTCAGCATAATTACCTAGGTGAACTACCATATTTTCACCACTGCTGCTTTTCCCTTTAATCATATTTGCTTTTTTCCCTACATTCTGCAAAAGAGCTGCTATGTATGCTGTTGCTTTTTCAGATTTGATTCTATACTTTAACAGAAAACAACAAAGAATACTCTAATGCACATTGTTGTTTCTTCTAATCTATGACTCTATCATACTTTATTGTATAGAAAGACAAAAATATCAACTAAAACTAGGTTCACCATAATTGAATGGTATAATATTCCATATACATGTGGAAAAAGTGTTTTATTGTGAGAATATGTTGGAGCTATGTGTTCTTTGAAGTGTATGTAATAAGCTTTTTAGGGTGAGAGGATTTTCAGCTGGAGGCCTCGTCATAGGTAATCGGATTCATGTTGTCTGTTTCTCACAGGTTTACATGAGCACACCTGTGCAGAGCAATGAGTCTCACATTGTATTGATAATACAGGTGACTGCTGTATGCTACAGTAAAATCCAAAGAGGAGAAACATATAAAAATGCGCTATATGTCCATCTCCCACTTTCTTCGTGTTCATTGTGCTGGGGACAATTGAATTTCAATCAACATGTCACTGCTGAGAGCACTCGAATCAAGTACACTTTGTATACTTGACGCTGGAATTAGTTTTCCGCTGTTACAGGATTGTTGTTCGTATCCGCATTTATCAAAGCATGAGGAAAACTACTTCTCTTGTTTCAACAGAAAAATAAGGCCACACTGCTGGAAGAGCAATAAAAGCACCTGAATGTATGAAAAGGGTTTCCTGATGGTACAACCTTCAGAAACACCCCCTGCCCACATGTATGCAACATTGAATTTGCTGTGTCTGATCGTTTTTGTAAGATTTCGAAGCCCACAATCTGACATTTACACCCACTTGCTGTGATTGGCCGCTTTTGCAGAAATGAAAAAGAAGCTAGGGTTTGAGCTTCTCTCTCTCTACCTTTTGTTCACTTTTCATGTGAACAACCAAATGCATTGCAGTGAATGTGTTCCTGCAGAGACTGTCTGAATGCGTGTGCTGTTATCCTTGTATTTCCCCGTCTCTGATGGCTGGCTTTTCACTGCCTTCAGGTGTGGCTGTAGACTTGCAATCTGGTATTATTTTTAGTGCATGTTTTAGATGAAAGGTATTTTTCCAATTTTACCAAATAGGAAAATGCTATTAGAAATTAAAAGTGACATTACGTATGTCACTGAGAAATCTGTAAAGTGGTCGCATGTTTGCTGAAATGATCAAAGATGTGCAGTGTTGGGTGGAGAAGCGATAAAGATTACAATACTTTACAAAGTTAATGTAAATATTTACATAATTTATTTAATTTTTAAAACTTCTGATTGCAGAGATGCATCTCAAACTCCACATCCGTCTTTTTTCCATCGACTCACATCACATCCAGATCACAGGAGTACAGAGCATCAGTTTTATAAATTCCTTTCTCTCTCTAAGATGTATTCTTATCTATTAAACCCGCTTTTCATCGACTCACATCATTCAAGCTTTAATTTAGGAGGAGTAGCTGCCGGGTAAATGTCAGTCTTATTGTTTAGTGTTGTGATTTATGTGTGATAATGCCATGCTTGACCTTAAACCTGATCGATAAGTTATCATTCCTGTTGCCTAGAGCTTTACCAATTTAATTATGACTGCTGTTAGAGGTGTGTTGTTTTCCTATCAGTCCCGTGACCGGTATTTTGTCCTCTGTTTATGTTGCAGATGATGAAGTTTGCCTGGGACAACTACAAGCACTACGCCTGGGGCAAGAATGAGCTGCGCCCTTTGACGAGAAATGGGCATATTGGAAACATGTTTGGTGAGTGTCAGCATTTTGCTCGAGGCTCAAAAGGCCAGAAAGGTTATCCAGGATTTTTGTTTTTTTGTTTTTTCTCAAGGCCTGTTAACCTTTTTTTGGACGGGTTTCATGCACAAAATAGGAAAAATACGAACTAAAACTAACCAGGAACTTAAAGGGTGATTTTCATGGTGGAACCAGCTGCTTTATATAATTATAATGGATTTATTATTTTTCTCTCTATGAGCCTCAAAAAATAAGAATTGGATATTTAACAGTTGAATTCATTTATTAAAGCGAGACATGGTTATGGTAATATGGTAATCATTTATATTCTGCATCCGGAAAAACTGGGGATGTCAACAAACATGAGCAGACCTCCCTAGGAAATTAATCTAGCCAAGAGAGGAGAAACGAACGGTGCAGTCTGCCCTTGTAGCTGTGTTTAAACCAAAAATGACAGCCTACTGTGCTTGCAGTAAAGAACTCATTGAAGCAGTATTAATCCTTTTATTTCTGATGTGTGGATTATGCTGTGGAACCTTCCATAGACATAAGGTGATGTAAGGTCACGATAATTAATAATTTAGGTCTCTAAATTACTATTTAATAAAATCATTCATTATCTTGCTGTTATCTATGTTGTGCTTTAAATTGGATGCTATTTTTCTTAATTTAATGTTGAAATACAGCATTGTCATATCAAATAATATATCTAATAATCAAAAGGCTGTTTAACAAACAGAAATGCTAAAAATGTAATTGGTTGAAGATCCTGGACTCTGGGAAAATGGGACATTTTTCACTTTTCATCTTCTGCTTTTAACTATTTAGTAATTTGCTTCAAAGGTCGTTGTAATCTTTTACGTTTTTTTACGCCAACTCTGTTTTCTGGGCAGGTTTTCTCGACAAACTACTGTAGTACTTCTATCAGTCTGTTTTGAGCCGTCAGATGAAAGGTAACAAGTGGCACCGGTTTGTGCACCACTGAGCTTTTGTCACCGTATCTTTCGTACCTTTCACTCAGCACAGGAAACCTCACATCCTGCCAGGGGTGTCACAGTCTCCAACAGCCTCTAATTGGAGCCAGATCCAGAGGGGTCCTCAGGTCCTCTGCAGTGGAGCATATCAGTCGGTTCATACTGCTGAGCCAGAGGGAAATCCCACAATAAATCCTTTAATAAAAGGCGGATCAGCTCCTAATAAGACTTGGACGGGTACTCTCTTCCGTACCTGAGGTCTTCCTCCGTTACATCTGGGATTCAGGATTACCAAGGGCTATGATGCAACCTGTCCTGTAAAAGTTTGCATTCTCTCTCTCGATGGTGAACCTTTTTTGCAGTGGCTTTTTTAATGTGAGATGATTCTAGGATGCTGCATCAATCAGCAGGTAACCGACATGCTTTGAGCCAAGCATACTTCAGTCTATGAACTTTTAGTACGATGTAAGAAGAAGAGATGTGATAATTTTACATGACTTATGTCTCAAGATGAGACGTCAAGGTAACTTAAGCTAACAACAGTCATGATGTAAAGCATCATTGGGAAGGAATAATGGTTAGGACACTGGGAGCTAATGGACTGTGCTGTTGTCAATATTAAAACATGAGGCATGATAGAGATTATGACTCATGACTCATTTGCAGTGATTTGTTTGTGTTAAAGCTGCATTAAGCAGTGTCTGATTGCTGGAGGGCAGAAAGTAGACTCCAGGCAGACTTTCTACCAATTCATCAAATGGCTATGGCTAGCACAATAGTAAACAATCACTACATTGTTTATTTCTTAATAATCCAGGAGAAGCAGCTTGAGTTTCAGTGCCTTAATCTTCTCTGTGCTACAGACGGCTGTAGTTTATGTTCTGATCTGTAGATCTGTAGATTTCTTTCACTATGCAAAACTATAAATTCATCAATACTCATGGAAAAAATAAGTGGGTCGTGCTGTCTTCTTAAATATTCATCTTTCACTACCAGCCACTCATTTATGTAGGTTGTCTGCCACTTCATGCTGGGTTGCTGCTGTAAAGTCAGCTGGTGTGATGTTTTCATTAGACGTCGTGGCCTATATACTGTACACTTACATAGGGCAGTATGTAAATGTAGAGAGCCAAACAGCGAGATACAGTCGCCTGAAACGGGCAGTAAGAAATTAATACTTACTGGGAGCTGTTGTACTAGTAAACATTTACATTAGAAGAGATTATATGAATCCTATTATTATATTACAGTTGGTGGTTAAAATAAAATAAATGCAAAAGGGAACTATTTTTTTGCTGCGTCTGTAGCATTTGCAGCTTCTGTAGCTTTTTGTCTGTGCACTTATGTGTTAATAATCAGTTCATAATATAAGGCATTATTAAAGCGGTACTTTTAAAATATTTCTGCTGTCAGGGCCAAAGGTTTCTCATAATGGAGAGTCCTCAACTTCTGGCAGCTAATTGCCGTCTTCTGTCTGTGCAGCGCCAATGAATTAATGCAGATCAAGATGATAATGCGAACAATAAAAGCAGAATAAACTTGGCTGAGAAATATTTCACTTTACAAGTGTGGAAGAAGGGGAACAACTTCCTTTAACCTAATATAATTCCATAAGCAAATAAACTGTATTTCCAATATGTGTAAAGCTGACAACATTTTCCTACTTTCAACTTTCCCTGTATTCTACCTTTCTTTATCTATGAGTATTGCAAAAGGAGAAGTCAAGGAGAGGAAGAGCAAAAGGGCATCGTGCTAGTGAATAAATGTCACATTGTGAAGGGTGGTGCGGGAAGCCAGGTATGAAATTGGATGTTGTGTTCTTTAATTTAATCCCCAGAGTAAACAGAGATGTGGCAAGATTAGATCTATGGTTAGCGTTGTCGTCTAGGGTTTGACAGTACGCTGAGAGTCACCAGAACATTTAAGCTGATCCATACTCGGAGAGAAGCACAATCTAAACCACAGAAAGACGGAGCTCATGCAGCCTCTCTGGCACACTTTCACTTTTACTATAATCTTCATTTGAGTCTTTCTTTGAACCACACATTTTAAGTTTTGCTGTAATCCCTCTCTTGTTTCCTTTGTCGTGACACTTAAGCCTGGAAGTTGGTTCTAATACACTTTTTCCTCACATTAGTAAGTATCAGTATCTATTTAGAGCTTATTAAAAGTTTATTCTGCTTGGGGCAAACAGAGAAAACTTGACTGTTTACAGTATTTTCAGTAATTCTTAAGTTTCTGTGAGTTTTTGCAGTGAAAGCATAGAGATTCATAAAAAAGTGGATATATGCACACACATTGTCTTTTTTCCCCTAAAGAATAGAACAGTCAGCATTGAATTAGCATAAATACAGTATAATCATTTTAAAATCTAGTACTGTGCTGGTAAACGTTAAAAATATTTCAATGAAAGGTCATATGTTAATCATCTGTAATGGGAATTTACTGTATGTGGTAGATGTAAACACATGAACCCAAAACAACGGATAAACAGCTATGATTAACCATGCAGTAAAGGTATTCTAGTACCTGAGTATACTGTATGTACTACATTATGGAGATGTGGTGCATTTAATGAATCTTTTTTAAATTAAACAAATTTAAACATTATGCTGAGCTGAATGATTGTTGAGTTTTCACCACAGGTTTTATCACTCCCCTGACATTCATTAACCTTGTCCTCATTTGTGTTGCTCCTCACTGGAGAAGGCTGTGCTGTGGCTAAAGAAGTAAAAACAACTCGGTGAGAATAATATTCATTTAACATTCAATTCATATCAGTTAAATAAATCTCTGATGTTTTCTCTGATGCACTTAACGTTATCTGAACCGCTGTAATAGATCACAGAATATGCTCTAACACCGGCAGTAGGTGGAGGCCGGGCACTTGTCCTTTTCAACTTATTAAAATAACAGAAATTCTTACTTTTTGGATGCTAGAAAAACACTTTACCAAAGGATTTGTTGTCAGTACTCTTCTGTAAATATTACATGTAACAGTTTTGACTTTGGAACGTCTGCTGTGTTTGTCCTCAGCAGTGTTGTTGAGTTGTATCATGTATGAATGAAAGGTTAAAGAGAAATAAAGGATTTGTTGTTGGATGCAGAGTTGAACAGATTTGGGTGTTTTGCCAAAATGTAGCCAGCTACTAAACCTCGTCCCACTTGTATGTAGTGAAGGAGGTAAATGTTGTTTTTTGACCTCTTTGTCGGAAAAGTTCATGTTTGTTTTAAAGAAAACACAGAAGTGTGTGGGCCGTTCTGTTTACAGAGTGGTCATGTAACGACGAATTCGTTAAGTTTTACATTTTAATATTCCACCAGAATATTCAAATCTCAAAGGTAAAAAATAAACGCTCACATCTTTGGCAGCTTCACTTCAACTAACATACAGAACTGTTTAAGTCTTAGGCCACCATTAGATTTGCTGTTTTGGCAGTGCTATTATGACCTTAGTCTCTTGATTATTTTTCTAGTTGCATTATAATAAAGTACAGGAAAATACTGAATAAACAACTCAAAAATATTTATAAAACAGCTTTAGCAGGCTAAAGTGACCATTATTGTGTGTGAGCTCTGTAGAGAAATAAAGACAGAAATCGAAGCTGAAGACCTGTCAAATTTTGATGAGAAGTTTCTTAGGGTTTCTTCTTTGAGAGACCAGAAGACGTCCAGCAAGGACCTGGCTCATCATCTGGCAGCTTCATCTGGATGCCAAATTGATCCTTCAGTAATCTGAAGTTGGTTCAGGAATGGTCTTTGTGGAAGGAGAGGGGCCAAGAAATCGCTTTTTGTCTTTCTAGTTGTTCTAATGTGTAAAACTGAGGAATAAATATATAAAGCTATCATAACATAGCTTAAAGAATAAATGTACTGATGACCTAAAACACAGTACTGTAAATCAAGTCATTGGAAGAATAAACCTGTGTAAATATAAAGAAAATTCAAAATACTGTATGAAAGTGATACACAGTCATTTTGGGACACTTAACTGTGCAAGACTTGCAAGCTAAAGCTCTCAGTGCACTGAATTATTTCCAACTTGAAATATTTATCTTGAAAAGGTAACATATGGTACTTAAAAGTACTACACTGGCACAATTCACCAAAAGAAAGTGCTGATCCTAATCTTAAAACCACTGCTCCAGGCCCACCAAATGAAGATATGCAAAGCCAAGCAAAAACTTTTTGGGTGTTTTGATCTTTGCTCTCTAAAACATTATTACTAGTGAGATAATTACCTACATAGATGGCTGAGTTATCTTGCTTTTAAAAGAATCAAAACTTTCCTTTTGCTAAACCAAGTTGTAGCCTCTCTGTGAGATTCTTTGTGTGTTTATTCAGCACTACCCTTGCTCGCCCTTGGTAATTCGTACCATTCACCACTGTATAACTGGAAGCAAATGAGGCTGGGCAGGCGGTTTTACTTATTAGCCTTTTATCACCAGAGTCCTGTAAGTGGGGCTCTGTTCTCTGATCTGAAAAGATTCAGGAGAACTTTGTGAAAGAGGATGTTCTGTGGCTGTTGGAGAGTCTCCAGGATCCATTACTCTTCTCTTTGTTACCAGTCTGGGAAAAAGCTCAAGAGTGGGTCCCTCAAGTCGACTCCGTCTACCCATCTAGTGTCTTGGAAACCTTAGATATATATTCTGTTCCCTTTCGGCAACGGCAGAGATGTGGGAGGGAGATTAATTGGCCCCCTGTGCTAACCTCTTGTAAAACTGAGGGTCATGGTGCGTTCACTTATAACAGATAGAAAATATCTGTTGAGTCTTTAATGACCCTGTCGTTCTTGATGAGTGTTGTTTAGCATGTAATTTACGTTTTTAACATATGACACACCAACAATAGTGGCAATTCGTTTTCATCAGTTGTTCTTGTTTTGGTTTTCTAGGGTGGTAAACAACTTGTTTTTCTACTGCACTTAAGATCAACGTGATTGGCTCTTACTTGGCTGTCACTCACTCTGCATCAGGAGATATTTGCATAAATTGTGGTCCAGCTTATTGAATCTGGCCATTAGACCTGAGGCCTCCAGAATAAGTAGTACTAAAACTCCTCACAGTAAAAGACCTCGAGATCCCTATGTTAGGTTTTGTGTGTGATCGCTTAGTTTGTTGTGATGTGACAATAAAAACTGAACTGAATATAGAAATGATGACATACATCAGGAATATTTCATGAGAACTGGTGGATTATAGAGACATTGCTTACTTTCGGTCAAATGTAAAGATTATGTGGATTATTTCTTGTTTCTCCACTGGTAGTTTGGCAACCTTACAGTGGTGGCAAGACTTCACACTGCACCTGGCCAAGAAATTGTTTGGCACGCAACTCTGTAAAAACCACAATGTGGGTCCTTCGAAAGAGATTTAATCTGTTTTTCAGCTTTAACAGGCAGATATGAAAGCATTCTTAACCTTCTTCGCTTGACTCTCTGCAAAAAGGTGAAGAAGCATTTCCATTTCAATCTAATTTTAGCCTGGATGAACAAGTGATGCTTTGCAGCCCTGTAATCACAAGTAAAACTCAGCATCTTCTTTATTATTTCATATATAGTAGGAACTCTGTGGCACCTCACACACATTATGCCTTTTTTTAGATTTTCTTCTCCTCTTACTTTTGACATGACAAAATAATTTCCCATAATTTCTTAGTAGAGCTCTCGTGGATTGCTTTCTCTGCCATCTCTGAAGTGAGAAGCCAACCAGTCTCGCAGCCTAAGTGGAGGATTAAAATGAACGTTGTTCATCCTTCTGTGAACAATATTATTACCCTCGTGCCTACATATGTGGGTCACCAACTGAAGCACACAGTGCATTAAATGCCAAACCAAAACCATTGTCCAACAGATGCTGGAGACACCGCGTATGACTGTGCTGAAAAAGAAAGAGCATCACATTAGATGTCACAGCTGCCCCTCCCTCACTTCAGAGATTTTCATCAAAAATAGATGTCCTGTGGCTGTTGAGGGGATTGGCCACATGCTGCTGTTCACAATTGCTATCCAGCTTTCTGCCCCTCTACATCACATGAACGAATAAAGGCCTTTTTTCTATGCAAGGAAAAATGGTTTTCCAGTTTTTGTGCCTTTATCTTGTTGTTACATAATCCTTTCGTTATTCATTTTATTCCATCTCTTCACTTTGCCCTCAGTTTCTCTTCTTATCCCAAGAGGTGAATTTTAAGAGCATAAGGTCACAGATTTTTTCTTTTTTTTGAGTTGAGTTCAGTTGTCCTGGAATGCAGAATGAGCAACTTCTAGCGACACGAGCTGAACCCCTCACCTTTTCTTACCATGCATGCCTAGGGGACCATTTAAAACCAGTAGCGTTTATTAGTAGCTCCCAGGGGCTCTTCAGTTGATGTACAGCGCACACAGGTGCTCTAACGTGATGGAGAAAAGAACGGGAGGGAGGAGATGGTTTGAAAGCTTGATTTAGCTCGGATCAATAGCCCAAATGCTGAAGCCCTGGGTATTTATTATTTAGTCATCTCCGGCTGGAGGTGCAGTTGAAAGGCAAATTAAATTTTTATAGAGCATTTGGGCATCCTTGGAGCCCTTCGAAAGTTGTAGGGGGTTTTCACCAATATCCACTGTCGTACATCATTATGATGTTGTACAGTGAACAATGCAGTGGCCGATCTTCTGAGGACACCTGCTGTGATGGCACATTTGCAAAGGCAAGGCTGCTTAGGAGGGAATCATAAGGACCTGCAGTCTCTTGCAAGTACGCATGCATCAATGAGACTCGACCTTGAGCACCTTTTTCATTTGCAAACTCCTCCTCTTTTTGTAATTTAAGGAACCTCTTTATTAAAAGCATTCGGCTGGCAAACACTTCCACTAACAATTGCCTGCTCTCTACTCCGCCCACATATTAGGCAGAGCAGACAGGTTTTTCCCTCCCTCTCAATTACCTCCCAACCGGCCTTGCGCCTGGTCTTCAAGGGGGCATTGTGAAGGTTAGAGTGAACAGGAGAGAAAGCGACAGCCTCCCTTGTCATTAGGGTTGAACGAGGGGCTACGCAAATGGTGCCTATCACCACCTGTCACATTACAGTCACAGGCAGAGTGAAGGGTTGTCACCATCTACCCACTTTCCATTTCTTCCCCATCCATTTCTACCTCCCATGGGCTCCATTGTGGTGTGGTAGAAATCATCTGTCTCCATAGAGACCAGTGCCAGGTGACAAATCAGGATCCAGCCTCACCCCCCTCCGGGAGAGCACATCCCAGCCGTCTATTTAGTATCGCCGATTTGTTCTTGAACCAATAAGACCTCAAACTGAAACGGGCTGGACATATGACAAATCACAATTGTAACATATAAAACATTTTTATCGCCCTGTTAACACACAACAGCAAATGATTTATACATTTTGTAGTGTCGCTGAGGATCAGTGGGAATGTGCATAGTAGAGCTTGACAGATACTAATGACGGAAATCATAACTTAAATGAATAGAGTAATTAAAATGTGATTAAAGTTTTTGCATAATCGCATGTCAAACATTTTCTAACTTAAGATGTTATAAAACAGAATTTACTGCTGTTTGTTATGCACTTTATTTCTGTTAGTCCCCTTTAGCAATATATCTGTGATAACTTAATATACCCTAATAATTTATATATATATGAATTTTCGCTCCAGCTGTGATGATTCCAAAAGATCAGTCTGTCAAAACTCACAGCAGCTGTTTCTCCATGATTTTAATCAGGACATAAAAAAAAAAAAAATGCTGCTAAGCAACTGGTAACAACATCAGCCCTGCAGTTGGTTAAATGCCCATGTGCCTGTTTGGGTTGAAGTGATATTATGAGTTATTATTAGTGCCCACACGCACATTGTGTGTGGGTGACATTACCAGAACTGATATTGTCAGTGAGATAAACATTCATGTCCAGATAACCACATATGTAGGGGGTTGCTATCACAGACAAAAAGAGACAATTTATATTCTTATATTGTGTTATGTTATAAATCTGACTGTTCCATTTAAACCAAACACTAAGCATATAAATATTGATTTCTTAGCAAAAATTTTGTTGTATCCCAAAGAGGGCAACTACAGCTGGAAACATTTATACTATAGCGCCTAAATAATTATTTATCTTAAAGCGCGTTTGCCTCTTTAGGGACTGACAAAAACAAATGGATGTACCTGTTCTCACATGAACTTCTGGTCAGGACAAAGTTCACTCAGTGAACTCGGTAAGACTTAGAGGAGGAAATATTTCACCCGAACCATGAGTTAATGCTGGAGCGTTTAAGGTGCAGGCAGACGAGGGACTTGACAACAAGCCTCTGATAATGCACTCTGGGGGCGAGCCTGCTGTCAGAGCAGGTTTCATCCCAGTGCATGTAATGACGGCCCTGGCTGCACTGCTCTGCATCTGCTGGCACAGAAGAAACGACAGCTGCCTGGAGATCATAGCCCACCAAGACTGGGCCCAGTGCTTTGCTCGTATCACTAGAGCCAGTGACAGGGTTATGAAAGCATGACTGCGAGATCACAAGGGGGTTTATAAGGATACATTGCTTCTGTAAAATGCAAAGCCAGGAGAAATAAAGGCTCAGAGATAATGAAGGATCAGAGTGCATGACCTTAATTGACTAATAATATTTAATTATTTCACGTTCTCCTTGCTGATTATGTCGCTTGATGTGCAGAAGATTGTTATGTATTGGAGCTACTGACTAGATGTATCTTTTCATCTTCATCCGAACCGATGAAGAAAGTTGTTTTCCAGCTAAATGCAGGGTCATGAAGTGCAAGCGGAGCCATCTTTCATTCTCATCACCTCCAAATATCTTCTCTTGCCTTTTGGATTAGGACAAATTCCCCCCAGTGGGCATGAGCACTTCATCACAAGCTTCTGCGCAGGGATTATAGCCAAGATGATGAAAAACTGGTTGCAAAATGTATGACGAAGCAGGGGGATTATAAGGGATTGTACTATTCTACTGTAATGATTCAATGATGCATACAAGGGTGAAGGTCAAACTTGCTGCATCTGGAAGAAGCCTCAAAACCCTTCGTGATGTTCAGTCTTGGTGTTTGGTTCTGTTAAAATCTTTAAACTCTGTGTTTATGTAATCTGTGATCACAGATCAGTCTCCAGTGACGTGTTGTCGGAATCGCTCAGACGATGACGTCTTTGCAACCTGAGACATGCTGTTTGGTGTGTAGTAATCAGTGTTTGCCAGTTTTAATCATAAGCATTTCCTGCCAAGCTCTTAAGCTTGTGGCAGTATTAGGGAACAGATTTAGCTTCATTCACTTATTTTAGGGACTATTAATATACAGGACGCTTTTTTTTTTTTTTTTGCCTGTCTCTACTCTGAGCATTAATATTTCACTAAGCTAAAGAGTCTCACTCCTCCCAAGTGCTGACATGCCTGCCCATCTTTTCATCCATCATCTTTGAAACTGTCCACTTAGACTCATCAGACTTCCAGTCGTCTTAGTCACAATCCCTGGTTTAAATTCCCCTCATGCCCTCATGTCTGCCAGGTGGAAAGGAACGTTTAGTTTTTTGCTGGTATTGATATAGCCTTTTATGTGCCATGAAAACAGACAGTAGTGTTCAGAATAATCTGTCTGGATTTCTCTGAGTTGTTGTTGTCACGCTGGCAACCAGCACAGCAGAAATTGTTCCTGCGTTGAGCATTAAAGCTTTAGGACAGGCCCTGGGAAAAGGCCAGCAGCATAGGTTGACCTATGGAGCCTCCCAAGCTCCTAGTTGCACACACTTTCTCCCTCACTGTTCTCTATATCACCATGCACCATCACTGCAAGGTGGAGCTCAGGCTCTGTGCTAGATACTATAGCGTTCTGGCTGTTGAGTGGAGGGAGAAAGGTGCTGGAAGTATGAATAAATAAAATTGCATGAAATGAATTCCTTCTGTTGTTGTACCCTGCCGTGAGGGCTAGAAGAACTTTCACACTGAGCTTGACAGGTTTGTGAATAGTGCTAACATCCTCTGGCATCCTGGAAACAGAAGAGTGTGGCACTGAAATAAACAGGAGAATGGGTGAGGCTGTGAAATAGACATTGATCTTGAGTAATGTGGACAAGTTTTTCAAGTTACCTTGTTCACATTGCTCTGGGAAATATTGTTACGAAGTTTGAATTCCTGCTGTAATTGAGTGTGAAATTCCAGGTGAGCAAGCAGTGAACAGGGAAGTGGTCTTTACATGGACTGTAATTGGACAGATTGATTACAAAAGTGGAATAGTTTCCTGAAATAAAATCGTTTCAATAATCTCAATCTCTATTTTCCTGCATTTGTAACCCAATAGAGTCGTGGTGTCTTTCAGGACAATCCTTAAAAGGCAAGACCCTACCTATAAATATAGAAACTGTAGATGCACACACACCTCCTTAGTCTACCTTTAAATGCCTGCAGGGCTACACAAATGATGCGGAGCGGCTGCTCTTTTAAAACAGCCACTTTAATTTCTCCAGCTGAAGGGGGCTCTTTGTCAACAGGTTATTACAGCTCTCCTAAATTGGTTGGGCTGCACATTTTTCAGTGCACAACTAGTGAGCTAGAAAGCCCCACTGAGATGAGAGATGAGAGATGTTTTATCTCCAGAACAGGGCAAAGATTGGGCTTGGAAGGTTGATTTCTATCAAGGAAAACATCAGACTGAAATCAGTCTCTCTGCTGTCGCCTCCTGCAAGTGGAATTTTATTAATTACTGGAGATATTCTGCATTGTTTTTTTCTATTTGTTTACCCTCTTGATAGAAGATAGGTGACCGTATGACTGGCTGAACTGTTGATGCACTGCTGTGGCTGGGTGTCTTTATCAACTGCCTAATCAGAGCCTCTAGCTTTAGCTGTCATCTCCAATCAGGTTTTGTGGGTTGACAGAGCATCAGATGTATGATCCCCTGTACTCGTGTGCTGGCATGTCTGTTGATCAATGCAAGAGAGGGGCTTTTGGGGAAAGTAGGAGGCGGGGGATTCGATAACACTGTGTGTGGTGTGTAATCTGGTATGAGACGCTGTCATATCAGACAGGGCTGCTGCACTGACACGCCATGCTCTCCCAGAGTGGCAAATTAGATTGCTGCAATTAGATTGATGTTTGTACCACTCGAAGTCTGGAGCCTCTCTAATCAAGTCTGGACAGTGTGCTTTTTGAATTTGTTTGTGATTAGATTAATTTCTGTTAAGGTGAGTTGATTGGCTGCTTAGTCTTTGACACTTGGTTAGTTTATTGATAATCCTTGTAAAAGCCAGTCATCCAACATCAAGCCCCATTTCCCTACTGGAAAATCAGCATTCGGCATGTGTGGGGGCCGGTTCATTCACTTCTGGACTTGCACATCACAGCGTCTTATTTGGTGATAGTGTGGTCTTTATTTCAACAGATTTATTTCCACTTTTAACCAAAACATTGCTGAGTGTACTGATGTAGTTTATGCCAAAATAATTTATCTACAAATCTGAAGCTTTGTCCGAAGAATGCAGAAATTAAATCAGCATACTGCATCACAATAAATTACAAGGGCTCAGAAGTCGAAGACAGATTGATACTGTCTCCCTCTGACAAGTATTCATGAGCTCCTTTGTGCAACTTGCAGACTAAGCATGGCTGTGCTCTAAAATAAAAGATTCCTGCTGTCCCTGATGCTAGCTGAAGCCTCTGGCTCAGTTGCCTCCTCCTCTGCAGACCTCATAATGGAACAAATTTATTTTGACTCTGGCTCTAATGTGCCTTGATCTATCAATTCTCAGGCTCTTCTTTTGTCTTGCCAAGCAAGTGCTATTACACCGGAAGGCACAAAGCTCCACTAGATACCGGGCAGTTTGACTGTGTAATTATCATAATGGTGAAAATGGAGAGACTGAGGGGTGAGATGGGATGCAATCAGGAGAGTGCCCATGTGGTCCATTCTGGGGAGTAACCCGTTGCATAGGGATGTAGTAGTGTGTTACTGCATGCACACACATGCAAGGCAAGTGATTCATATGCACATCTCTGGTAGCCATGGCAGCAGAGCAGTCATACAGATGTATCCACAGAACAAGGAATGATTTTTAATTTTTTCTGACACTCAGTACTGACTTTATGGACAAGCCGCTGTACAAAATGTTCCCTTCCGAATGACTGTAACCAGTCAAATCAAATCACATAATCTGCCACAAGGTACTAAACGTACTAAACGTGATGCTGTTTTCCCAAATGTTGTTTCCATTGTCTAAGAACAAATGATAAGTGCACAAAGTGCTCATGCATTGTGATTTTTTCCGCCATATCATTATCATAGCTCCAGATCACATATTATAGACTTGGATAAGATTGTTTAGAACAAAATAAAATAAGGAGGAGGACACACATGTAAGTTGTAAATAACTTTCTGTTATTCTGGATTTACATTAAAGTAGATATTTACTTAAATTACTTAGCTACACACTACATTTTGCCATATTTACATACACAATGAGCTTATTACAGGTTACAAGTCATTGGTCCACTTCACTGAGAGCTGGGTTGTTTTCTTATCCGCCTCACCTCCCTTCTTCATCTTCCACCGCTCTTGTCTAGACAGCGGTGCTACATCAATGTCTCACACAAAACACAACTCTGCATATTGCTTGAAGCAGGGTCAGCTTTCCTTAGCCTTATGATTTAAACAAGCCGTCTCAGTAAACAGACCTCTCCAAACAGCTCTGTCTCTGGGGCTGTCACTTGCTCTCACACGCCCCCTTTAAATACGCGTCTTGTTCTTGTCTGAAGAGAGAAACTCAGGTGATGAGAGATTTATTGCACTGAATTTATTTAGATTTCATTTTGCTGTTAGTGAGAGCATGAATTGTTTACCTTATTATTTCCCAATGCTTCATTTTTACATGTGAAAGGCATCGAAGACACAATTTGTCTGGTGTAAAGAGAACAAATTGTGCAGTCTTGGGTGAAAGTGAGGATTCAGTTGAACACAGCATCTAATGAGCCCCATGTATACGTACATCCTTGTTCTGTGAAGTAACTGGTAACAGACTTTACAATGATAATCAGCGGGATTAGTTTCCCTCACTTACATCTTGTAGGATATAGGATAGGATCTGGAAGTAAGGCTTCTATGCAGTGCAAGTTCCTTCTGCCACTGTCGGTTTCTACTAGCTTATGTTTGGGCTGCCGTTAAGCTGTTTTGGCCCTGCAGTCAGAAATACTTTGTTTATTTAGTTTGTTGGGATGCCCACACACACGAGCAACTGAAAATGTATATAGACAAATCAAGGTTGAAGCCAAAGTAAACAAGCCACCGTTGCTGTTGTGGCACTCGCACACTAGTAAACCCACACAATAAGACTGTAAGGTATGAAAAACATTTTATTTTTAACCACTTTTGCCAAAGAAATTTTCTGGAGGTGCTACAGAATATGTTGCATCATAAACATTATCTTTTTTTATTCTTATAATGATGCTAACATTAGACCAACCTGGCACAATCTGCTGTTCACACACTGTAATGATTTGTGAAGGTCAAATAGGAATAATAAAGTCTGGGTCATCCAAACCAGATTTATGTTGACAGTTTTAAAAACAACAACTTGGACGTTCAGGCTACGTTTACTGGCACAGTCAGCAGTGTTTTCATACTGTGAAATGGTCTTTGCCCTCTTAAACCATGTAAAACAATGTCACAGCTTGTTCATCCAACCATCGTACCTCATCCCTCTGCAACATTTATGGCTCTGTAACATCTGACAGACGACTTCTGTTGGTAAAAGCACTTTTTCCTGTGCTTCCAATAAGCAAGAGTCATAATTTCTAGAGCACTTTGTCACTTCACCATAAACGTGTCATTTTGGGGCTGAAACGACTGATGCTGATCATCTTCTTCGTAGGACAGGTCTAAACAAACATTGGTGCTTGAAATGTCTTCAGTTCAACGAGAGAATGATGGAGAGGACAACACGTAAATCTCTTCTTCTGTGATTTAGCTGACGTCTGCTCCTCAAGGAGACTAAAGTGTTTGGTATTTCTGTCAGAAAAGTCCATCTTCATTGATGAACAAGACATTTCTTACTCGTACCTTTTCATCTTCAGCTCAGTAACCCTACTTAATCCCACTCCCTCTAAACTCACTCTCTTCTCCCCTACTGTTGCTCTGTTGGTGCTCTCCATCAAAAATCCACTCACCTACAGAGTCATCTCCTTAGTGCACTTTTATCTGCCATGCTAACCGTGTGCACTGAATAGCAAACAGCAAGATATTGTTAACATCACACAGGCACACCGGCTCTCTAACACTGTCTCTCTGGTGCCAGGTAGCATTAGCACTAACAAGATGCTCATTGCGCTGGCGATTGATAATTGGATACTAGCAACCACTGCTAACAGGGCAGTGTAATTAGTGGGAATCTTAGCCTCAGCATCAGTTAGATTCACTTTGATCACGTTAACTGGGTGACTTATTAACCTTCTTTTACATCTTTAAGATTTTATTCAACCGTTGTTTGTGCCATAAGTCACAACTTGAAATGAGAAGTGTATTGCTTTGATTTAACTTCAGTTTTCTCGTGGGTGGTTAAACAGTGTCTGAAATCTGATTATTTTTTTTCCTAACTATATTAACTATATTGCACTTTTAATATATCAAGTCAGAGGAATTGACAATAAACACTAGATAACACGTCAGGAACTTAAGCTTTTTTTTGCATGCACATCATACATTATATGCTCGTTAAATGAAATTAGAGTAGAAATGAATTAATTATCCCTTTTAAGGAGTATTATATCTTGCTACATGTACGGTATGAGTAACATGTGTGTGCTTTAATGCAGTCAAGAGCAAAATCAGTGACTTTCGTGGAAAAAAAGAGGAGGCGAGAGCAAAATCAGTAATGTCACAACACACAAACTGGTGCAGTGAGCAATTGATCATGTGGACTCTGGCCGACTAATGTAACCCCACCGACCGACGCTGACTGACCACGTGACAGCCATGATGAATGCACATCCACCAGCTAATGTCTCACTAATGGCTTTCCATGTACTCTGCGTGCCTCCACACATACATACACACACTCTCGCTTACACTCGCATACACTTAATTTCTACATGTTAATAATACTGATGTGCACAGTGTGCACAGAGCTGTAAAACTATGATTTCATACACAGCTCATGGTTAACAGAGGTTAGATACTGTATTAAATAACAGTGAGCTTTTCCCATTTAACCAATCGTAGAATACCAAAACAGTTAACACCTGCTATTTTCAGTCGAGGCTTTAACCTATATTCAAAATTTATATGACTGAGGTTCATCAGTTTGACCAGTAAAACTTCTAAGACCCCATCATCATACAAAACACGATGAAAAAAGCCTGGTGGCGTCATGATTGTTGTGTGCATGTTCATCAGTTTCTATAATATACAATATAACACAGCTATAGCCCCTGTTTACAGAGAATCCCAGGGGCTCCTTCCCTTTGTAGCAAAGGGCTACAGAAATGAATAGGGTCTTAGACCATGGAAGCTGAAGGAGTACACCATGATGGATTGATCTGCTCCGTCTATCCTCAGAGTCAATCAATCATTTTAGCTTTGGTTGTGTTTTCAATAGGAATTTTCCACACTCAGCTGCTTTGCCTGTAGCCACAGAGAGCTGCCTCTGGGGCTGGAAAACCAGAGGGCATTAGATATCTGATTACACCTCCCTTCTTGTTTGTCACCATCACTATTTGTCATCCAACAGAGATAAAGCAGCCCATTCAATTCCAGAAAAACGTCCCTAATCACATAATGGAGTCAACATCTGAGAGTATGCTGGATTTCCTCCATTAGCATACGCAGGACGTCTTTCTCACAAGATACCCACATACATCTGACACTGCATATGTACTAGAATATGGCTTACAACTTCGGCAGATGGTTCTGTGGAGTGGTGTAGATTACAAGTGTCTTGCTTGGAGCCAGCACTGGCCTCTCACTTGACAGTAAGAGGTGAACTGCCAGCAGGCAAACCATAGCAGAGTGGAAATGTGTGGTACATTTGAACTGAATGGCCACAGCCATGGCATGGCAAGCCTGTGAGGCTTTGGTTTGGTGTACTACAGTATAATAGAAGCATTGGTTTGTGATTTGTAAGGCAGATTGCTTCAAATTGTGTGTGTTCCTGCTGTAGTTTCAGCAATTCTGGATGTATGGCCAAAGCATATGGCACTCATCATTCATTCAAACCAAGTTATTGATTCTTGTAGCGTGTGTGTTTGGCATCCTGGCCGTCCAGCATCAGCTAATCCTTAAAGCTTTGGAGAAAAGGTGAAAGGTCAGAGGCAGTGAAAGTCATGAAGTGCATTACAAACACTAAACAGGCGGCATGACGTGTATTGTAGAGTGGATTAGGACTGAAAATCCTTTAAAGGAGGAAAAAAGCCGAGTTGTTAATTGAAACTGACCTGCTGACTGTAAGAGTTTGTCTGTTCTGTTATTTAGGTCACATTAGACAAGACACTTTAGCCATCCAACATGGAGCACAGTCTGAATACAAAGGCATTACTTTAGTGGATAAATAAGTCAGTTACTTCTTTTAATATGTTTACTGTAGATTATCCCCTTGACGATTAATTAAAGGAGTGGTTTATCCTCTTACATATCAACACGCATGAGTTTCTAACTCAAATTTCTTGTGCAATGACTTATCAAATTTATTTATGCAGCAAAATGTTAAATATTTCCAGCCTCTCAATGTGAGGATTGGCTGCTACAAGTAACAGCAGAAATTTCACATTTCATTTTCATTTGTCTAAGTTGTGTGTTGTTGCACAAAGGTCTGGTTACCATTTGCATATTTGGTGAGCAGTAACAGTAATTCTTCTGAAACAAAATGAGACTTCCTAGGTTGCTGTGGGGTTACATCAGATCAATCCAGCCATCTACTGGAGGTTAGGTTGCTCTCGGGGATGAGAGCAACTCATTTTCTTTTTTCCATCAGTTCTCTCATTTAACCAGGTCAGTTTCTGCGTTATTGCATTTTCGCTTTTGCAATTTAAGCCCCTGAGCAGTTTGTCTGTTTAGTCAAACCTCCTTGTTATTAAACTTCTAAACCACAATTTGCCCTTCAACGCTTCCATAGTAATTCATTAAGGATACTGTTCTCCTTTGTGCTGGGATGCCTCTGTAAGGTTCAGCTGCATTTGCGTGTTATTTGGTCATGTGAGAATGAAAATGGGCCGTGCAATCTTTCCACCAGGATAGAATAAACACCTCTTAGCATTTCTCATTTAGTTTGTGAAAATAAATGAATAGCTTCAAATGAGATTCATAAAGACGCAGACACATAGGCATATTTTACACAGTGTGAGTGAAATATGTGACATTTACAAACACATACGGGATCCTGAGCGTAATCCAGGAGCAGCTGCTTAATGTTTGCTATAATCAATGTATCCGTTCTTTCCTCCCTGGTGGTTGATTCCTCAATGACTTGACTTTCATGTTGCAGTGACTGATGCTTTTTAGCCGATGTTTTTAATCTCAAAGAGAAGATGTTTTCATCTGGGCCACACGAAGCTGTTTTAGCATTATCATTCAACATCACTGCAGCAATTACAGAAGCTCAGCATGTGAGGGACTTTCATGTTTTACTTTTTTATCACAGATGCTGTCAAGTTACTGTTGCTAATCAGAACATTAAAGGTTTGGGGTTAAATCTGAGCACTTATCTACCTTGCAAGAACTCAGTTTGTGTAACATCTGTTATGTACTGTACTCATTATTCTCCTTTTTTTATTCTTATTAAAAACTCTTCTCAATGTGACATACTGTATTTGATGTAAATGCAAATCTGGCCTTGGCATTCTGAAAATGAGGAAACACCATCTGGGTGGGTTCCTTCACTACCTCAGGGAGGTAGTGCTGGTGATACAGTAGTTAAAACAAGTACAGCAAGGTACAGTACAACAAGTACAGTACTATATAAATCTGCAAAACCAAGAAGATGCTAGAACATGTTGAGAGCAAAATATAGAACAGCAGTAGAAACCATGTTTAGTTTACGCTGTTAGAACAGTGAAATTGATGTTTCAAATCCTCCTCATGTCTTTAAATAAGGTGAAATGATTAATAGGGTGGATACAATAAAAAGTTCCTCTGGGATTTAAAAACATTTCTCCTGTGCGACACCTCTCTGTTTAAACAGGCACTAACTCATTTATCTCATGAATTTTGCAGGTGGCCTAAGAGGAGCGTCTATCATTGACTCACTGGACACGCTGTATATTATGGGACTGAAGGAAGAGTATAACGATGCCAAGGAGTGGGTCCAGACCAGCCTCGACTTAAACTCAGTAAGACACCACTTCTTCTTTTTATTTTTATCGTTTTCTTTACTCAGTAATTCACTTCAAAGTCTCAGATAACTCCGTGCCAACCACTGACCCACCATGAGGCTCAACTAGACTCTGACTACATTAACATAATGAAGTTTTCAGCAGTGGGCTTGCGTGCAAGATTGATTTTAAGCTGTGCTTTTGTGCTTTAACACCAACATTGTGTTCACTGAATTTGACAGTTTTCCAAAGCTTGGGACATTCCAGCGGGAATCAAAAGCTTCCTGTGTGGTCACCAGCTACACTGTGTTACTGACTGATGGGATTCTCTGCCTCTCTGAAAGGTCTCTGTGAAGCAGAAAACATGAAAAATAAAAGAGAGAGAGAAGAGGAGGGGTCAGAGGGATGTTTTATATAGAAAAATTGAAGATGAGAGGAGGAAAAAACTGGCTCTGACCCTTTCATTGAGCGAATCTGTAATGATCAGCTGAAATTTGACAGTTCTGATATTATGTTGAGATTGAAAGAGAACAGCTAACAGTTGAAGTGTGGGGCAGCTTGTCCGCGGTTTGGTAAATGACGGGTGATTTCTCGGCTACCCGTGAGTCCATTTTTCCCCCGTGTGTAATGAAATGTTTACGTAATGCTGTGTAATTGCACAAAGCTTAGAAACTTCAATATGTCATTATGACTGTCAACGTTGTACTGTAGATGCCAGACAATAATTACACCAACTCACTGCCTATTATGACAGGCTGTCAGATCAATTTTGGGATATTTTATTTTTCCTTAATTAGCATTAAACATACAAGGTTGTTTCAAGGTCTTCAAATTTAAAAAATAACCTCTGACTGTATTTTACGTGTTGCGTAGTGTACTCGACGCTCCCAGCACATCTGAATTGTGAGACAATAGATGGTATCAAGCCAACATTTATGCTCACATATTTATTCCACAGGGGAGCAGCCCCAGTTTATAATCACTAGAAGTGTGTTGATGATGTGCTTTTATCTTGGGATGCTCAGCAGCATCAGTTTCAAGGCCATGAAGAAATGCACACTAGGTGGAAATATCACCCACACATCAAAGGAGACCTTCAGTTTTTTGCTATATCTATCGCTCATGGCACACACTCCCACAGATACATACAGTGGCAAGAAAAAGTATGTGAACCTTTTGGAATTTTATGGTTTTCTACATTACTTTGTAATAAAATGTGAGTTTCCTCCATCATACTTTACAGTTGGGATGATGTCATGATGATATGCAGTGCTCTATTTATACCAGGTGTAGTGTTGTGTGTATTTTCCAAATAGTTCAATATACTTTTATCAGTCCACAAAACATTTAGCCAATACCGCTGTGGAGTGTCAATTTGTTCTTTGGCAAACTTCAGGCGTGCAGCAATGTTCTTTTTAGTAAGCAGTAATATGAGTTCACATACTTTTTCTTGTCCCTTGTATGCATAGTGAAAGGTAGACATGAAGAGAGACATGACTCACTAACACACACAAACAGTTTGTGTCTTCCTGCGACTGGGTCCTACCTGGTGAGTTTGTGAGGAGCTGTAGCTGTTGGCTCTAGCAGCCATCCGAGCAGGAGTGGAGACGGGCAGTGATAGCAGCGACTAACAAACAGTCGCACTGTCACCAATCATAAAATCAACAAACACAGATTCACATTTCACACTGCACTTTGTCACAGGCATGATCTGCTAAAACAGTCAGCATGACTCCATTGGTGGTCAGTGGGTGGTCAATCCCATCAGGCAGTATCTTCATCTCTCTGAGAAAACTTATCAGTAACTATTAATGAATTCACCAAATATTTTGGTAGTTTAAGGCCAAATAACTTAAAAATTGTTAATGTTAATTGTTATTGTTGATGACACTTTGTTTCTACTTACTACTTCACATTTTTGGAAAATAAATCAGCCAATTTTGCAGTAATATTTATTCATGTACATTTATGAATTTGACGTTCCAAGTTTTTGCCACCATGGGAGAAAAAAAAATCATGATTGATCCATGTAAAATGAGGAAAGACAGGGACGGCCTCAAAGCTTTAACACAGAAACACACTGACACACACAAATATTTGCACATCTACTGTACACAGAGAAGTGGTATTTTTCTATCTCAAATAACTGCAACACCTCTGAGGGTGCACAGTACACTTGACAAACATTTGTGTCACAGTATTTTTTTGATACTGAACTACATCGTGCAGTTGGCACATCAACATGTCGCTGGTGCGGAGAAAATACATTATCTCACTGACTGAATATACAGATTGTCAGATACACTTGGAAGTGGTTCATAAAGCTTGCCAAGAGCTTTAGGAAATTTTCTGATGTCCTAATTTTATTAAAATACCACTTAAGGAGACACGTAGTGTACTGTAAGAGCAACTGCTGGGTAAGTGTACTTCTTAAAGCATGCTCATTATTGCAGTTTTGGCTGTTTTTAAATAAAAAGATGTAAAATTTTGCAGGCATTGGATCAGGTTTGTATTTTCATATCTTTCATACTAGTATTGCAAATTCATAATTCTCTCTTTACTCCACTTGAATGCTGTGTGTGCTGTGTTTAATGTGTTTATAAATACACACAGCAGTACTGTAGGTGCAAATAAATATGTATTTGGGAACTAAAGTAAGCTGTATGTCAGTATGTCTGTTTTATAAAAAAGGTACATGCAGGAGCGTAAGGAAAAAAGAAGGGAGCACAGACGCATGCGCACACAGTGATTTTTCATGCAGATGTTTTTCGTAATTACATTACAATGTCACCAGACACTCACTCACACAAAAGCAGCTTGTCAGATTCATCTGCTCAGGCCTGTCTGTCATTCAGAGCCCGACACATGCTGACAGCTGCTCTATAACTTGTTAGCAGTGAAACAAGGACACACAGGCAGGGGCAGTATTACAGTATTACAGATGTGACAACATTTGTGTTTCAGCTTGTCTCGGCCCAATAGCAGACTCAGACGTCAGCCGCCACTCACTGTGATCACTTCTAACTTTGTTCGTTCTGCGGGAATGAAACCAAACACAATAAGTGAATGTTCCACTTTTAGATTTGAGCTAATGGGTTTAGTAAGGAAGGAACAACAGATTTTAAGACCTGGGCCAACTGAACTAATTAAATTCCTTGTATCTTGACCATATAATTTGAAATGAGCAACAAGCTCCTGATGCAGATTGTTATGAACAGCTCTGCAGACAGACTGGTCCGTTCTGGTGGCAGAGACAAAAGAAGCTCCTATAAAGTTTGTTCATCATATTTTTGTTCAAGCGGTTGACACATAAAGCTTGAAATAAGTAGCTGGCGTCGCTGCTACCAGTTAGCATCATGGGGTTTTCTTGAGTCTGAAATAAAATTGAGTCTGAGTCATATTTCCATTTTAAAAGAATAAGGAGGACTAACTAAGTGTGATTGATGGAGACTTTAAAATCGAGCAGTGCTTTTTTTTTTTTTTCCTTTTCATTTTGGAGTGGTCCCTTTTAGTGTGTGTGCTGGTGCCAAGCGATGGCATAAATATTGCACTGCATCTGGGTTTGCGATAAATGGCGAGTACTTTTTATAACAAACGCTTTTTTGGTTCAAAATGAGCACCAAAATTGTACTGTTCCACCTAATCTGCATTAACACAGTCAAAGCTGTGCATCTTCTCACACAGTGGAGCAATCAAGTTCGCCAGATGCCAGGAAAATTGCAAAAGCAGGCTCAAACTAAAAATAACAGACTAGCACTAAGGGAAAATGCATTAAGAACTGAGTTTGGTTGAATGCTGGTATTGCTCCTGCAGACAAACAGAGCCCTTTCTGTCTTCTCCTCTTTGTTTTTTAATTTTCTAGTAGTTTTAATACATACGTATAGACATGTGCAAATGTCCTAGCAGCATGTAAGGCAAAGAGGAGTGATACATTTATTGATGGACGTGGACCCCGTGAAAAGGTGGTGTCCAATAGGTTAAAAGCTTACATCAGACAGATCCATCCTGAGTTGTTGTTCATATTTGTAACAGAGTGGTTGTAGAGAAAATGAGTTTAAAGTAATAACAGTGAGACGTTAGAAAGCATCTGCTGAGGGGAGCCACAAAACACACATTACCTGCACTGTGAGACTCATTCAGGGGTCAGTGAAAGATTCAATCCAGCCACATGCTGCATTAACGAGGGAAAAACAAGAAATAAAACGAGCGAACACATATCTTCTTTCAGGCTATTATGTTTTTTTCCACAGTGTTACGTTTATGGAGTAACACTGTCAAACCTGTGGTTGTTCACTCACACGATGCAACTGCAATTTACTAGCTTCTCTTGCAGTCATTAACTTACTTACATTGTTTACTGTGCAAAACATGAATATAAACAGTATTTTCCCAGGACGGGATTTGGTTAAACATCTTTTACAGGTCTTTATGCAGTCAAATATTCAATTGTTCCTTTAAGAAATGTCAATATCTTACTGGTTTCTATCTGAATTTTTGCTGGTGCAGTGTTCAGTACTATTAAGCTGAATGTGCTATAAATTATGTTGATCTTTGTAGCAACTGTTTTTTATTGTTAGTAGCAAATATTATTGACTTGCTGACAATACAAAGCCCTTAATGGTCTTATGGATGTTGTTCTACTGATGTTACATTGTTAGAGACCAACGTTTTGCTGTCTCTGTTAGGTATACATACATCACTCTAAGTTTTATTTTTTTAAATATGTGCAATGTTATTTCAGTGCTGTCACACTGAATGATCATGTGAAGATGACTTGTGCACTTCTAGATAAATCTCATTGTGATTTCTAGTTTGCTGCTGTGCGTAGATTAAAGGGCTCCCCTGCGTATTTGTAGATGATTCCCATGAAGCCTCTTCAGCGTAACTAGCCACACGCACTGCAATAATTCTCTGATACACCACATAGTAGCTCAGTGAGAATCTTCTGAGCCAAACCAGAACGGCAAAGTGACTGGATAATTAGCACATTCAGGCTCTATAATTCCACATCTCAGATGAGACTTAAGTGAGTGTGAAGTCTCGTGGGTGTCGCTGGGAGAATCTGAAGGAAGGAGCCGTGTGGTTCTGTCATGGCGCATGCTGCCTATTTCTGCAGCGCGAGAGCAATTTGGGAGTACAGATGATGGCATGTGTAAGCTAAGTGTCGCTGAATAGGGCAGAGTGTATGAAAGTGAGAACGGATTGGGCGTGAATGGGCTGCAGTGTTATTTCTGAATCGTCAGAAAGGTCCGTAGTGACAACAGTGACATGACGTGATGAGCTGACATCAGTACAGTTGTTAAAGAGCCATTGTTTTAGAAAAAAGTGAGGTTTTGTGGTGATAGTAGGGCTGTTACGAGCTTCTGGTGTTGAAACTCCTGCACAGTGAGATCAGCAGGTTCTTCCTTTCTACATTCAGGGTCAGACTAAAAAGCCACTCTTTACACTTTATATGTTTCAGTTGTCTTTCAATATTTTGAATTACTATTATTATTAGAGATTAAAGCAGTGCTGAAGGATAAATATTCGGTGTAAGTGCTCATCGTTAATGCAAATTTTATATTAATGGCTAGCAGAACAGCTGCTGGAGTACAGAGGTGTATCTAATATTTTTTAAAATAGACTCACTATTTTTAAAAATGATAATTATAAACTGTATTTTAAGACATAACACCAGACATTTATTAATTTAGTTAATGATAAAACACCTGCATCCCTAGCTTTGCCTTGATTTAGTGCCAGTTAACTTGATATCAGTATTTATATAGCATCAGACTGTGAACGTTGCTTTTGTAAGTATGATCGCTGTTTTCTAGCAGCCAGTTCCTGGACTGGTTTGGAAAATGTTTGTATGTAGTTAATGCTAGGTAGATAGCTCAAGGCTAAAGCTAACAGAGGTTAACATTAACCTCCCATTATTAACAGGAGCGAAAACGTATAAAACGCCCAGAGCTATTACAATGACTATCGTAAATGCTCCTGTTGACTCCTACACCTATATCCTAGAACAAAAACTGCCTGTTTCTCTTCTTCAGCTTGAGATGTCTTAATATAGCACAAACTCTCTGCATTAGCTTGAGGTCTCAGTTACATCAAATCAACTTTGCAGCAGCCTGAAGGATTTAGATTGAAAATAGCTCAAGTGTATTTATGTCAGCGCTGTTATAAACCCAATGTAAATGACTTTATGGTACAATAGGCGCAGATACACTCCTTGTTGTTGTTGTTAATCTGTTCAGTCTTTAAAGGATGCTGGGCCCGGAGGCCACAAAGAGTTTGTGCTGCCAGTTCAGATGCATCTTTTTCACACAGAAAAGAAAGTTTGGTGAGGTAGTCGACTTGGGAGAGGAACTTCATCAAATTGTGTGAGTTTGCTGGCAGTGCCTCTGAACAACGTGGTGTGTGTACTGAACCAAATCTGGAAGAAAAAAAAAAACGCCCCAGGCAAATATACATCTGTAAGGTATCCCAGTATTTTAAGCAACCAAGCTGATTTTGATTATTCTGCATTGTCACGATGGCGGTTTTTAAACTTTGATATCTCATCCCGCTATTCAGCCTTTTTTTAATGAGTTGTTAATGAGCTTTTTTTTTTTTTTTTAAATGTGTCCTCACGTTTGAGAACAAGATAAAGTGACATCAGCTGGTAACGAGGAGACCTGGAGGTTGTTGTTTACCACCGCAGAGCTGTTTTTTGACCTCCTCTGACCGCTTGTCTGCACTAAACGAGACCCGAATTGCTGCCAGTCATGAAGACGTCTGAGGAGAAACAGTGTCATCAGTGAGGACACCGCGCCCCAGAGCAGAGGTCAAGCTGTGCTGACATTCTGTCTCAGGACGTGGAGGGCAAAGGACATTGTGCTGTGGTGATTCATCATTATGGATATTTACCAGCACGTTTTGTATGATTCATGCCTTTTGTCCCTGTGGACTCATTTGGCTCAGGCATGCGGTCCTGGCCACTGCAGTGAGGACGCACTCGGTTCAGAATGTCAATGAACAACTTCATATTGTATGGTCAACACTGTTTGATCTTGAGGCTGAGATTTTCATGAAAGCTTTTAGTTGGATTGAAAAAAATGTGGTAAAAGGCAGGAGTGTGTGATATTTTTAATTAATATTAATATCTTCATTTTTGGTTCAAAGACGTGCAGGCTGACACTAAGTCACCCACTTTGCAAAAAAAAAACAGAAACATGCTTTGACAGTTCCTGTGTCATGAATAAAATGAAATATGAAACACCAGGAGACAAGCCAGTGAGGAGACTACCAGTCTCGCGGTCTACTACGTCACTACAGTTAATTGGTAGATGTAGATCATCCTTACTGGTTTGGCTTTGCAAAGAATAGGAAAAACACTTTATTAAAAGCTTTGAGGGTCACAGCAGTCCTAAACCGGCAAATATCAGCACAGACATGGTGCCAATTTAAGTAGTTTAGAGAAACAGTTTCACACAACATGTGAAAACTTTAGATCCAATATATGCACATAAATAAGTAAATAAGTAAATTCCAACAGCTCAACCTCAATTGTGTGGTTTTCAGACTCTGGCACATTTTGCTAGTAGTCGACAAGACCCCAAAAAACATGCAGATATGTTTGTTTTTTTTACACTCTGCTAGTACAAGGAAAGTAGGAGCGCAGAGTATAAGACTCATGCTGTAGCAAACTCATTGTAAATAATGTATTTTTTAGTTTTGCACTGTACACCTGTCAGAAAAAAATCATTTAAATACCTAACTTTGGGCTCTTTAGAGAATTTAGATGGACATATTCTACTACTTTCTGACATGTTTTAGACTCAACACACAGTGAAAAAACTTTTTTTACAATTGTGAGTTGCAATTCTCGATTAGTTTCTTGACCAGACAATAATATTCGATTTTGGTGAACCCTCCTGAATTCATCTGCACATTACTGCAAACCTGGATATAGTGGAACATTAGGCAGCGCCTCTTGCTTGCAGTTTGGGAGCATCAACCACCAGTACTGCTGAGATAAAGTGAAGGATGTGGCTCAGTCAGCAAGGCCAAATACAGTGGGAGGCCTATGATGAAAGACAGAGTCAGACAGTTACACACATAGTCAAAAAGAGAGAAGATTGACTATAGTGTGGCAAATGACAATGGCAGAATGAGAGAGCTTTATCATAGAGGACTTGATGGGGAGCTGCTGCACCCTTCAGGAGAACCTGTTCATCCAATGCTGAATGTTTATAGAAAATAGACAGTTACAGATTGACGAATATTCTAGGAAGCAGACGAAGGGGTAGGTTCTACTTCAGCTATAATTTATCACCCTGGCAGTGTCTGATTAATTATTCACAAGGCCATTAATTTGCAATTTAATGCATTTAGTGGAGATGTTTCTGATATGGATTGCATTCTCTGTGTTTACATGTCTATAATGTATGATTGTGATGAGAGATGTTAGGTGCTGTTTAATTAGTGTTCTACAAGATAAGTGGTATCAAAGACATAAAATGTAAATCAAACCTGATGAGATTCAAACTAACGTCTTTCTCCTCGAACCATTTAATCAGAGTTTATTGGCCTGAGATAGGAGGAGGTATTCACTGAAGCATCTACCCCAAAATGCATCATGGGAATGTAACAAGAATGAAGCAGTCAAGTAAAAAAAAGAACTTGATGTATCGCGACTGAACGTTATCGTCTAATGTCTGTAAGAAAAAATACTGTTTGAAATCAGAAACAGTCGCTTAAAAATTACAAAAGAATGAATAGAGCCTTTGGAAAAAGAGACAACTCCCTGATGTGTTGATTGTTGCTGAAATATTAAAAGGAGCTTATCACTCAAGGCAACATAAACTCTTTTTGATTAGTTTAATTATTTGCTTTATGTGTCATTAGGGTGGCTTCTAAGAACAACGCTGTGCTGAGTAATTTAATGAATTGGAAACCTCACCCTCTTGGAATATAGAGCTAATATTCTGTAATGATGGATGTCTATTATAAAAATCTTTATTAATTTTATTAGACTAGCATCTTCTAACCGATTAAAGCAATTTTGGAAATGTAAATATCCATAAACATTATGTAATGTGTCAATACACTCTACTGTGGCTTTCCTGGCCCGCGTTTAAACTGATCAAACAATTCTTCTTATCACAGCTAGATTGATATCATCCAGCTAAACACTGATCTGTGTAGGCTCATCGCTTTTTTTTTTTTAGGCCCCTTTTATATTGCTATGACATTAAGAGCTTTCTTTCCATCAGAGAAGACTGCTTAGCTTGCTCTAGAGGTTATTAATGCTAATGTCCGAGACCACTCTCATAACTTGGACGCTGATCAAGACCATAATTACTGTACGTTAAGGGAAAAAAAAAAAAAAAGGACCATCCACATCCTTCTGTTCTGAATGTGGCTGGGCGTAGATGAGTAGTCTTGGGGAAACTCCTTTCAGAAAAGAAGCAGCTTTGAGTGTGCTGCATGCAAGACTGACAGAGATTAGAGATTCAGCATCTAATTGGTCCCTTTCATGATTTCTCCATGTTAATTAGTGATGTTACGTTAAATCACAGCCGGTAAGTGTGAATCTCTACCAGTGGAAGGAGAGGCAATCTTCTGCTTAATTTTTATCCTTGGCTCATCACTTTTTTCTGTCACATCAGTCTAATTTGGCTTTGAAATGTGGGAGCCAGTGGAAATCTGGATCACCGCGATACTGAGAGTTGTCTGCCCAGTGACAATGATGCCTCTTTATTAGCAGTAAATCATTACATTAGCGTCTCAGTAGGACACACCACTGGGCAACAGTCTAGTCGGCTCCTTGGCACGCAGCAGCACAGCGGCCGTGCCAATCAGGCTCTTGTCCCGGGCAAATCTGGGCTGAGTCCGGTGGCAATCTTTGCTATGGATGTTGAGAACTTGTCAACAGAGAAACAAGCATCAAACATTGTCGGAAACATTGCATGGTGCTGGTGAAGCAGAACACCTACATGATACGCGGTGCATTCAATGAGTCATTACTCATTAATTAATTTTCTTTTCTGCTTTGACTTCTCCTGCATAAGAATTACGTGGTGTAAAACACCTCTCTTCTAATATAATGCATATTTTAGATGCTTGAAGCTTTAGTGAACACAGAAACCAGTTGCCAGTTGTAGTTTTACTTACTTTGTGTGTGTGTGTGTGTGCGATAGTACAGAGGGTCTTTGTTACCTGCAGCTGGATGCATCACTCTTGCAATTATTTGCATAATTACTATTACTATTATTAGACTGCCAATCAGATTAATGTTGTGAACAGTGGTGGGCTGCAGGAGAAATGTAGCTCCAGTTAATTCCAAAGTTTTTATTTTTTTTATTTTTATGTGATGGATTATTAATCTGGCAAATGTTTGTACACACTCAGTTACCCACTCTCTGAGAGTTGTAAGAAGGAGGTGTGTTACTGTGCCTCTGAGCCTGGAAGCGCTCTGTGCAACTACAGGCTAAAAGTCAATTCATAGTTACGACTTGCCCACTCACGGATGTGTGCATTTCTATTCAATTATACAGTAGAATTATTATTATACAATTGGGGATGAGTTCCATACATACACACATCCACGACAAAACAAGAAGGCAACTCTGGACAGTAGGCAACAAGAAGACGTGTGCCTTTGTTGTATTTGACTGAACAATGAGGGTTTAACAGAACTGAAACCGAGACCAGAACCACAACAACCTACTGCCAGCTGCATCCCACCTGCCGCATATTTATAGGAGCTTCCTGTTGCCCGTAAATTGGAGATAATATCCAGGAAATCTGATATTTCTTTTCATCTAACTTGTGTTTGTGCACAGACTTTGTTATGAAAGTATTTATTGGTCTAGCTTATGCACAGCAGTCCAGCAATCTGTGCAGAGACAAATTCTTTTGAAGTCTGTGCAGAGAGTCCGACCGGCTCTCACAGTCTTGGTAGGTGATGAGGCTAATGAGACGAGTATTAAGTAGCTTTAAGAAAGCTGCTGGATGGTGTTTTAAAGGCACCTTTGACTGAGCAAATTAGTACTGGAGAGTAATGAACTGACTTAACTACTTAATTACTACTGAGTAATTAGTGAAGTTATCTGTTGTTGTCAAATTATTTGTTTAAGTATATACGTAGCTTACACTGTACAGATCAAAAGCCAACAAACAGCTGGTGGATTCATTAGTAGTTTAATTCTTGAGTTCAATCTGAAATTACTCTTGATGTGGTTGATTACTCTGCAGAGTTTGTACTAACCATATTTACACAAAAGACATCATTTAACTGAATCAAACAAGCGGGTTTGAAAACACCCATTAACTATGAGTCAGCAGCAGAGATATACAATCAAACCTTTTAGGATTTATATTAGATTTTAACTTGTTTTCCTTTGGCGCTTCTGGTCTAATATACAACATTGTTAAAACCAACTTTAATGCTGGCAACCCTGCAATGCGGATTTTTTCTTGATGTTGAGTGATCATCCTTCAGAAAGTCTGTTGTTTCACTTCCCACTGCAGCAGTTTGAGAAATGAAGACAGTCAGTGAAACTGGAGGCAGAGTTTCATCTTGGTGGCAGTGGTGGTGAGAGCTTCTGTGTTTACTCTGACAGCCTCGTGTTGTCGCCTAATTAGGTCCTCAACTTGAGCACCGTGAAAGGAGACATGAAAAAAAAAGGAAAAACAGGTGTTACTCCTTCCTCCTTACCGTTTTTTTGTATTGACTTGGTGCAAACATATTGCTGCAGCACTGTTAAATTGACCACCTTCACAATTGCTTTGTTTTTATGATTTCCTTATCATGAATGCTGGTTTCAGCTTTGAGATGGATACAGGTACTAATTTTACCATAAATATTGAAGATCTTAACTAATCTATGAAACTAAAATGAAGTAATGAATGCATGTTCTTCCTCTTTTTGCCATTTACTCACATCAGCTCCAAGCTTTTGTTCTATTAATTGCCCAAGCGCACAGCCTTAATAGCTTTGCAGAGTGTTTTAATATTCTGTGGTTTAATCAGGAACCAAACGGATGATGAATAAAAACAAACCAATTTACTTAAGATTTGGACATATTAAAATGCTAAGCTGGGAAAAAGCTGTTTAAATCTAACGGCACTAGAGCGAGACTTAGTCAGGCTCATATCAATCTGTTGTGCCATTATTCATCTTTACCTGCGCATTTAAATGAAATGCATGTTTGATTTCATGAATAAAAATATTTCAGGGAACTTTGATATTGTTTTACATCTTATTTCCTGATGTCTTAGTTATGATGTGATGTGATTTATGTCAGTGTAAGTTTTATTGTTTTGTGTACGTTCTCTGAGCCTCAGGGTTTTGCTTTTTCAGTTTGTTTAATCGAGATGCTAATGTGAACCGTTGCCCCATTTTCACTTTATTTCATTTTATTAAAACCCGTGCCTGCAGGCTTGTTTTATATCTAAATGTTGGATTGTCAAAACAGTGTAAATGGAAGTTTTTACAAAGCTTTGTGAGTGATTTATTGGGGCTGTATTTGGAGGTAAAAGTCTGACTATCAAACCCTTTGTCTGTGCTACATATTCACCCTCACTGTACCTTCTGCCCATTTCACTGAGTGCTACCATCACTGGTGATAGATAGACGCTCCTTTCCTAATCACAGCCATTGTACTGCCATTAGTGATTGGGCCGCTCATTTCAGGGTTGGCAAGACGGCTCAGCTTGGCAGCGCTGCCGGAAGCATCAGTGCTTTGTCCCAGGAAATGTCCACAGTGCTGACATCAGGGATGGAGCGGTTATGTTGGTTAACGCCTCTCCTGTTATTACCTGATTCATAGTGTTACACAACACATCAAAAGTTCACATTAAGTCAGTTCATAGACAGTTTGGTTGTTTTCTTCACAAGAATTGTAACTGTAGGTATACAGCAAAGAGACAGTTAGCTTAGCATAAAGAAAGGAAACAGGGACAAAGAGTTAGCCTGGCTCTGCCCAAAGGAAACACTTTAACAACACTAACACTTTTACATTTGCATAGGCTGGTTTTTTTATGCTAAGCTAAGTTTGGTTAGTAGCTTCATACTGTATGTACCATAGACTTTGCAGGGGGGGTAGTGATCTCTTCTAATTCTTATTGATGCAAATTTAAGAAAAAGAAACGCCTTTATTTAAGCTTTGATGTAAAAGTACACATTTAGAAAATACAAGTAAAAATATATTACCAAGTTCCAGATTTTTTCTGTTCTGGCATGTAAAATGTAGATTATCAGACAAATACATTTGATGATTATTGGGCCAATTACCTATTCATGTGTAAGTAGTAATAATACAACATGGGACCAAGTATATAAATGTTTAAAGCAAAGATATATATGGAGATAAATCATACTATTGAACAGACACCAGTGATTTCCCCATCTCCATGCTATTTCTCAGAGTGGAGCTACTTGCCCTCTCTGGTACCCAATTACAGCTTCCTTATCATCCACACTCGAGATGGCAATTTCCTTCTCAATGGGTCTCCAAGTCAGTGAATACCAGTCTGCTTCAACCTTCAGCTAGCATAAGAGGCAGTAATTATGGTGATATATTGAAGCACATGCGGTCTTACCTTTTATTTCATTTAAAAAGAAAGTAGACCAAAACACACATAATGTTGCCAAACATTATGTCAACTACTTTTTCCTAATGTTTCATATTTGCAGTATGAAAGTTAGATTTTTCTGCAAAATTCAGCATAAAGCACCAATTTTATGAGTAAACACATTTACAACAAGTAATACCTCAAGTTGACAAAATATTGTCAAATGAATGTGGAATCCATTGGTCACGATCCGTCTCTTCCTGGTCGTTCTGTGTTTTGTACCTATTTTAATCCAGTTTGATGTCAGCACAGGAGTCCATCAATGGCTGCTACAATTTGTGAGCAAACCTTCATTCAACAACACGTGAACTGGCACAGTTTGCTGTTTTCCCCAGTGAAATCTGCAAAACACACTGATGGTTTTGTCTTTCTAAAGGATGCCCTTATATAAATACTAAAAAGTAAACTACTGAATCAAACTCCCTTGATATTTGATGAATTAATGAATGTTTCTTTCCAGTTCTTTATTATGAGGTGAGCAAAATGAGATAAAGATTTGATGACTTCATCTTTGTTGACTGTAAAACTCTACATAAAGATCTCAGCCACTGTTTAAAAATTTATGGTACAATATTAACAGTCCATTAATAATTATGGATCTCACTGTAGTGAGCCAACAATAAAGTCTCTTGCTTATTACATACTGCATTCAGTCTAAAACTCTAAATTACTAAAAGAAGGAGACAACAGATGACGTTTCAAAAGCATACAGAAGAATAGTTTGAATAAATTTCAGCCTCGGCCAGAAAACATTTATCGATATTATGTTTTAAGAGACTCTCAGACAAAAGAGAAAAGACAAAACACTGGAGAAAATCATTGCATAGCTTTTTCTTTCTGGCTTCACTTTGTGAGGCTACTGTAGCTCTGGTCGTTTATTTCTTTGTAGAGGGGGAACTCCATTACAGCAGGTTTACAAAGAGAAGAGGAGGAGGTGTGCATGGGAGCTCAGTGGTCAGTGTGTCAGTCAGCCAGAAAACCTGTCCCTGATTTTCACTGAGCAACAAAGTGCCTGAAAAATCATTAATTATAACTCGGGCCTAATTCTGCACATGCTACAACATGTGGACGCATACTTCTCTCTGAATTACCAATATACACCTCTATGCGAGTGGTACAGTACCTTGCTCTGATGCCCCCCTTTACTATCACACCTGGTTTTTGCACTGTTCAACAGACTGACTGGTCTTTTTGTCTTTGGAGAGCATCGTCTGTTTTTACTTTCATTTCAGCTTAAATTGTAGACTCGTCTGCTCACAGAACACATTTCTGTTGTCGTTTGGTCGAGCGAAGGAACAAATCACCGTTTTTACTTTTTGTTGCACTTTAGAAAGAGTTCACTTTTCTGAAATAGGGTTTGTGTTTCCAGGTGGTGCTCTGACAGTGCAAATGGTGCTAATATATTGATATTAATGTCTCCATGGCCACAATTTATCCTCGTGCTTAGTTTGCAATAGTTTATTGGCTTGTAATCATTCTATTACACTGTCAGACTTATGAATGCACCATGTTTTCCTAATCAGGGATAATGAGGCTAATTAATCAGTCAATCAACAGAGGTTTTGTAGTCCTGTCACTCTGTGTCCTGCCAAACACATCTGCTGCTATTGTGGCGATTAACTGGGAACAATTCATTTTGTGTACCATTTCAGTCACACGGTACGGCAAAGGAAATACACAATTAATTTACAGGTAAACTTATCTGGAAATAAAAAAAGTTTTCTTTTTCTTTTTTCTGTAAAATCTGGTGGTTCTCAACATTTTCCTTTTTCTATCAACGATTCTCATGAAAGGACCAAAATAAGCAACTAGTGTTGTCTAAATAGTGAGAACCTAGTTTTTATTTTCCAATCACTATTAAAAACACCTCAGTAAACATGAGGAACAATAATACTACACTGAAGTTTATTTTGAATCACTTACATCCTTGTGCTTTGTAAATACTAACTAGTCGATCAAATTTGTGACAACTAATGCATTATTTTAGATTATTTCAGATGTAACACATTGGAAAAATGGATGTGATACGTTTTAAATGTAATTAATTCATTGAGTTTGAGGTGGAAAGTCAAAGTATTGATACACCAACTAAACTGTTCTTGTTTTTGTGCATTTGTTTAATTTATGTATATAATGTACAGTAATAGTAGATCTACAGATGTAGATCATTGCCACAGATTAGATTAAGAGAACACATTTTAGTGAATATAAAAGCAGTAGTATTTCATAATTTCAAGTACACATAGTGTTCAGCAAGAATGACTGTCACCATGGTCACTGAATTATGTTCAGAAACACAATCGGCGATGCTCAGCTGATAATGCTCAAAGCCTGGTCACATTGTGAGTCACCACCTACATCTGAAATGTCGTCGAAGGATATAAGTCTGGTGTTGCTTTTTGTGTGGCGATTCAAGTTTGTAGGTGGAATATGATTAGTAGCATCAGCTTTTCAGCTTGTGTAAAACCACTTAAAACTGTGAACAGCACCATGCAACACAATTTTCTTCCTGTTCTCTCCACAGGTGTAATTTAACAATTTGCACCTCTAGTTGTTGGGGAAAGATTTAATATGTATTTCAAAAATGTTGGAGGTTTTATACTGAATATAGTTCTTATATTTTTGTGTCTTATAACTAAGTAATTCTGCATTAACGAGTTAGGAAATAGACAGATACAGTATACCACATTGGTGACGTTAATGGGCCATATTAAAACTAGCATGCTGTGTGGAGGTTCACCTGTGTGACATCTGGGCTGTAGTTTTCCTTAATAATTACTTTTTCATAAAAATGTGAATCAAATAAGAAAAATACTAGTCTTTTTTTGTGTACTCATCAGTTTGCTACTTCACCGCTGACTGAGACCTTGGCTGAATAAAACATTTGACAATTTGATCTCTCTCTCTCTTGGTTCAACAGAACGGCGAGGCATCACTCTTTGAGGTGAACATCCGTTACGTCGGCGGGTTGCTGTCAGCGTACTACCTGACAGGAGAGGAGGTAAGATTAATAGATGTCTGCTTTACCTCTCCTCTGCTGCTTTATCCCCAAACAGCTCTGCAGTTTGAATGATGAACAAGCTGAGCTCTGAGAGTGTCTGCGTTTGTGTTTGTCAGTGTGTGTGTGTGTGGTTATGTGTCACTACAGTGTCCACATAACATGATTTATGCTACTTAAGCATTTTCTAATTGCCTGTCTATATGAGGTATATACAGATCATTGTTTGACTTTGAATGTGCGTTTGCACATAAAGAAGTAAAAGAAGTATTAAGATTCTTTGGCATGACATAGAAGTAGTCTGCTGCCACTAAAATGGAGTATAGTATATGTAAAAACACAATTAGCTTATATACAGAGTTTATAATGCAAATGTTAATTGTAAATTAATTAATGTGGCTTCAAAAATAAAAACTTTCTCCATATGACAAAGTTAAAGTGAAAAGAAGTAGGTTGGTGCTTAAATGCTTAAAGGGTTAAGGAAACAAGCTTAGAACTGGTAGTGTTTCTGTTAAACTCCACGTGAATGAGAATTATTGCGTCCTTGTGTAAGCCACGGTTACTCCGGTGAAGCTGCTCGGTGTAAAAGTCTGTGGTTACAGTGAACAGCGTTCAGGTGTGAAGCTGTGAAACTTAATGAGTGTGAAGCACTGCCCTGCCAGAAAAGAAGTATGAAGGCTCTGTAAACCTTGGCTGGATACAGAAGGGTTTGAAAAATCATCTGTGACAAGCACACACCACAAATGGTCCAGTTCATTATCAGTGTATGGTGAAGCCACTGGAGGTCAACATGTCACCATAATGAGCATCTGCCTGCAGCAGCCTCCTGGAGCGTACACGCAACATACTCGGCCGTTGTACTGTTTTGAACGCTGTCAGTGGAAGAGAACGGAAATCAGTGCAGATGCAGAATTTATGGAGAGAGGATCCTGTGACACATGAACACTCAAGTCAGGTTAATGGACATTGATTTGCAGGCCGAGCGAGTTGAGGGGAGAGCAGCATAAAATTGTCCACCACTGCTGGATGAGTGAAATATGAATACATTGCTGGACCAGAATACATTCTCGAATCCATTATTCCACATTTGCGAGCCATTAATGCCATGCAGAAGATATTCAGTTTTATTCACTGGTCCATGGAAATTTCTGTTTTTATGGCACCGATAAGGACATTTTCAAGATGAGTGTGTGAGCGGAAAAATAGTTTGTTATTCCTAAAGTTTGCTCTTATCTTGCTGCGTGTAACAAGCACATCAGTGTCAATTAGTCTGGGCAGAGTAAATCTGTGGAAAGAGACACCATCTTTTAATCTTTCTCTGATTGACCTCCGCCTATGTGATTAGTTATGTCATCCATCTCTGTTGTTCACTAAGGTTTCTAGTCCCCTTTCCCACGTTCTTTTCTTTGCATTTAGACTTCTGTACTGTTTACAGTTCACAGTCGTTCTGTCAAGATGGAGCACGCGGTCGCAGTTTCCTGGCAGACGTATCAATACCCTTTACCCCTGTGTCGTTATTTATCACATGGCTCACTCGTGTGCCTTCTGTGAAGAGTCCCTGAGAGCAGGATTTATAGCTTCCCGATCCCCTTTCCTCATTTCCCCCATTAGAGACTGTTCCTGAGAGTCTGTTCCATGCCAATGATAAAACCGACAGATTGAAGGTCTGTCACAGCTGCAGAGACTTAAATCACTCACAATACAGCGTAGGAGACTATTAGAAGATTGTGTATCCAGTTTGACCAGAGGATATTGGGCAGCTGGTGCAGCTTTAAATGATTGCTGGGCAAGCGGGTGATGATTACGCCTCCGTGCCGAATGCAGTTTGCAGGGCACTTGGAGCAAAACTGGAGCAACACCTCATCATTAATAACTTCCTGTTGTTTTGAGCGTGTGTGTGGCTATTGTTTGTGTGTTTTCACACCCCAGAAGGATCATAGTTAGTCTTTATAGGAGCGGTCCCCAGTTTAAACGTCTTGTTCAAACTGTTTTTGTCTCTGTCGCCTCTGCTGCTTTTGTCGCTCTTTCATGGTTCACTGTCGCCCTCCGAGCCAAGCCAAACGGCTCTTATTGCAGGTGTTACATGTTTATGTCCTGCTATATAAATCCATCTGTCTATAACTTATGGCTGTAACAGTTATCACCATTTCCCTGTTGTTAATGTTTAGGTTGATTTTGTGATTGTTTGGTTTATAAAAAGCCAAAAAAACCCCTGATATTTCTTATAATAAAATGTGATGCAGTTGCAGGGCGAGAAGGAGCTTCACTTTAGCAATGACAGGAGAGTTAGTGGGATCACATGAGAATGACTGACAGGTACCCGTTAATTCACCATTGGTCCAAATGTTATGTTTTATTGTTTTACTTTTCTATAGTGCTTCTACTTCTGTCTACGAGATCAATTATGTTATTTACTTCATATACTTAATTTTCGGTTGTTTGATGCAAAATTAAATCTAAACACACAATATGGTGCCATACGCCCAATGAGCTATGATGGTTTCCTCCATTTTTTTTGACTAACAGAAGATGAACTCAATGTAAAATTGATACAGATCAGATTTAAGAAGCTTCATAAATGACATAAAACAATTAAATAATGATCAAATTGTTAATTTTGTGTGTAGTCACTAATGAAAAAAGTACAAAATACTGTAATACTTCAATTCGAGTTTATTTATAAAGTGCCAAATCACAACAGGCTCAGTGTGGGCGGCCATCTGCCTCAACTGGTTAGGTTGAGTGGAAAGAGGAGAGAGAAAAGAACAGCAGGCAACAAAAACAACAACAACAAGCAGGAAAACACTGGGCAGGTCTGTGTGTGTTTCAGTTGTCTGTGTCCATTTATATTCATACATGTGTGGTGATGAGAGTCTGTTGTTTCGCCCCCTTCCCTCAGCAAGAGCAGAGAACAGTGAAGGAAAGAGAGAGGGGGGAGAGGGAATGAATTCACTCAGCCTTGTGTGAAAATTGCCTGTGGGCTGAGCTGAAGCAGCAGGGAGAGAGGGAGGTAGCAGCCGGCAGAGGAAAAGAAAGACGTGTGTTCATATGCTCATCAGCAAGAGGAAACAGGAGATGAAGAGAGACAGAGAGGGGGATCAGCAGAGGTGAGGAAGCCAAGAAGTGTGTTCATATGCTGATCAGCAAACGTGAGAGTGCATGAGAAGGTGATACAGGGAGGTGGAGGGCTGTGGGGAGAACTAGAGACAGAGGTAGAGTAGAGAGAATCTGAGACAGAAAAGAAAAAGAAGATCATAAGTAGTATTTCTAGTGGAGGAGTGGAGGGGCAGTCTAAAGTATTAGTATCTGTTATAACACAAATTGTATATGCGCCATATACATAACTTTCCATGTGGATCTAAATGCATTTACATTTTATTTTAATTCAATATGGCACACATTAAAATGCTCATTCATTTAACTTTGGCATTAAATGTACTGATAGGTTGAGCAGGTTATATTTTCACCCACTTGCTTATTAATAAATATGCTCATTAATACCTCGTTTTCTGGTTAACGGCTTGATTAAAGTAGGAGAAATGCTTTAATCAACTGAGACTGTGACTGTACAAATCAGCACAGATGCAACTGTATAAATTTATGTTTTATGTTTGGATATTCAGTCACTGCACGGTAACTCCCAGGAATTTGTTCGATTAGGTGTAGTTGAATGAACTGACTGACTAGTAGCAAGTTCTTTAGCTTGGATGAAACTGTGACTGTTTTTTGCACAGGACGACTTTTTATAGCTTTTTTTTGTTTTTTTTATTTATTTTTTTAAACAACAGTATTTCTGCACATGCAGTTGGCTGCACATGTTGATCTTCCTGTGCTAGCTGTCATTGAGAGAGACCATCTCCCAAATGTATTCTACTTGGTTCTCTATATAAAAAAAAAAAATACACTTACTGTCAAAGATCCCAGTTTTCGGTGGATCTTGTAGCACCAGCGTGTTATTTACCAGCATGTGGCATCACAGGGAAATAGTTATTTAGTGAACTTCAATAATAAGAAGTGACTGTGGCTCAGCAGTAGAGCTAGACGACCATTATCACATGATTGGTGACTCAGTCCCAGCTTCTTCTGTCCTCACGTTGAAGTGGGCAGTCATGGATAAAAAACACTTGGCCCTAAATTGCAAGTACCTTGCACGGTAGCTCACTGTGTGTGTGAATGGGTGACTGAGAGACAAATCTAGAAACTACTTTGGGAGAAAATGTAGTCCATTTAATAAAAGTTCAAGTTTAAGACTGAAATTACTGAGAAAGAGTTGAAAATGTCTGGATTCACAGGAAACTTTGCCAAACGATTTTTCTTTCCCAGTCACAGACCGTTGGTTGTTTGGCCACTAACAATCCATCAGCCGAGTACGGTTGTGAATAGCTTTCTCTGGATCTCATGGAGTTTTCTACTGCAGTTCTTTTTTGAGAGAAGTAAAGTCCTACAGCAGGAGATGATAGACGGCTGTCACCTCCTCCATGTATACTGTCGAACAGACACATGCATGTGATTTATTCATAAAGATAAACAGCTTGAGACTCACTCGAACTCTGACTGCTGATAGTACACAGTCATTGTTAATTTTATAATTTACATTTTGCATGATTAAAAGAACATGACCATGGCAAATTATATTCAATATTTTTTTAATTCCAGTTTTTCTGAGGAAGGGACCCTAGGCTCCACTTGTAATTGGTCTTCTGCAGTGTGTGACGGACCATTTCTCCCTATGGATGGTGTACAGAGGCAGAGAGTAAAGACAGAAAAATGAGGAGGAGAGAGAACCGAAGGGAGGCGATGCAAAAGAAGGAGAATGTGGAGGGAAAAAAGTAGAAAGCCAGAGACGGGAAGATGGAGAAAATGATAGATGGGGTAAAATAGAGAATGAAAAGACAGAAGAGAACCAGAGAGAGATGGTTCATTTTTTCCTCCTGCAGGCAGGTGAGGATTAGGAGTCAGACTTCACCATCATCGGTAGCAGCCACATTATGAACCTCATTTTATTTAGCAAAATCCCATCAAGCCAACAAATAAAGGTCAAAACACTCATTCTAAAAATAAACCTGCTAGTCTATGCACAGCTACTGATATCAAAGCATGTGTTTCAGGAGAATTGATATCCTCCTGTGGTCCTGCTTGGGAGGAAATAAGCACTTTTCTTATTTTGTAACCTGCACAACTGGTTTGTAGATTGACTCTTAGGGTGTTGGGACAAAATACGAGGGGCCATGACTCTAATATTTTCTACTCTGGAGCACTGCAGCTGAACCTTAAGTTGCTGTGAAAGTCCTGTGTTTTTGTTTTTACCTCTACTGAAGTTCATAAACCTCAATATTTCTTTATGGTCTGGTGTTATACAACATAAAAACCCTATTTTAGATGTTTCTTTGTGCAAGTACGTGGCATTTCAGGCATATAGTGTTTGCACCAGTCTATGTTGTTTCTCCTCTAATTTGGGCGACCCACTTCTATCACCAGATATGGTTTTATTTTGAGCCATAACACAGGAGAGTGCTCACACGCAGACAATATAAATATCACGCACATCACATTGAGGAAAATGCAATAAACTGTAAATTCCTCTCAGAGATGAAAAAGTTGTTTCTTTTTTTCCATCTGGCTGTTTTTCTCTCCGTAACAGCATCATTAAGTCACATCATTAAGTGCTGAGGGAAACTCAGCTGTCATGTTAGTTTGCTGTGTGCTGCATGCATTAACGCAGGAGCAAAGTTTGCTTTTAGACGGAATGATCTGACCTTTACTCGCATGCTTGAGGAGATCATGCACAGCAAATTGATATTCATGCCACAGCTAATGTCGACCAATGTGTCTTAAGAATCTATCACAAGTAGACACGCAGGAAGAATATGAACATTATTATCTGTGTGCATGTGCCTGCACATCTGTTTCTGTCTTTGTTTCTGCGTCTCTCATTCTCACAGCGTCTCCAGAACATTTCCAAGTCCCCTGATAATTTGTGCACTGCCACTGAATTACAAATGTGTTATATTGCTTTATATATATATATATATATATATATATATATATATATATATATATATATATATATATATATATATATATATATATATATATAAGCAATATAACACATTTGTAAAATATATTTATTTATTTATATATAACAACCCTCTGGCTGTATTTTCATTATAGTGCATGGCAGGACCTGCTGGGTTTAGGTGAAGCTGCATTTCTCTTGGGCATACCAAAGTTATTTCTTGCCCAGACCTGCTTGAATTTTTGTGACTTGCTGAAAACTGCTTGACAGCTGTTCACTGTCAGAAATGGTGCAGTTTTGGTGTCAATGAATACTGGGATTTGTGCTTGTGCTGCCCACATGCTATTGCACAATCACATGCTATCCTTCATAGATAAAACATTGTGTGCATGAACACAGTGTGTTGACTGTAAATTGGACAGGACTGTGTTTGCATTTTAAGGAATTTGAGTAGTTATTGTTTTACCTTAATGAGACAATGATAGAAAAATTTGAAAATAACTTGAACTTGCTTAACTTTATTTACCATTTACTTAAAACACAGTATGTTTAACAAAGTAGCTTTGTTGTATGTGGTTGTTTTGCCCATGCATTGTCCACCACGACCATCCTGTTACTACTTTAATGTGGTAAAAAAGATGCAGCATTGACTTTGTTTGACATGAAACATTGCCTTTTAACCCAATTTAGACAGTAATTACATTCTCCATCACAGCATTATTGGGTGAAGTTTGACAGATGGATACCATCCTGACATCTGTGGTCGTCCGTGTTCATTTGAAGTCGCTGAACGGCAACATCAAACATCTCCACTTTAGGCTTGTTTAATTTGTGCTGCTCTTTGGTGATTCTGCACTTACTGAACAGGGATGTCAGAGTGCTGTGACACAAAGCACTCTGCTTTTAAAGAAATAGAAAAACATGTAATTTGATTAGTCTGGACTGATTCCAAACCTTGCCACACCTTCTGGTGAAGATCCCTCATAATTTGACCTGATTTCCAACCACGCTGCACATGCACCATTCGCCTCTAGCCACAGTATTGTACGGACACTAAATGTGAGCTGTCAGGCCATATGCACCTGCACCATGCAGCACTGAATGTGTGCCACTGATTCGCAAGCAAAATGTGATCTGAATAATTTGTAGCAGAAGCACCTGAGTGCAATTACATCTATTTTCATCAGCTTGGTGGAACTGTATTTCTGGTTTGCTAGTTGGTTCTTGCAAAATTGCTGTTGCCAAGTTGAAAGGCTGGGTTTCTTACATTGTTTTTTCTTATGATATCTCATGTTACCTTTTGCAAATTCATGTCTCCCCACAGTTTTATCTGATATTAGCAGCAGCTCTTTGAAGGGGTTTCAGTCCTGTCATGTTACACAATAATATTTGTTCATACACACACTGCAACAACATTTGTGTCTGTTTGCTATTATTATTATTATTATATTTATTTTTACCCTCTTCTGCAGCCAGCAACAGAGAATCTGTATTATTCATTCCCCCAGCTGTGACCTGCAGTCCAGTGGAAAGGTGTGGTGGCAGTATACGGAAATTTATGCCAGTTTTTTTCTTTACAGTAAAGTCAGTGACTTTAAATAAATCTGAGGCTCAGTTGTTCAAGTGTTCATATTTATCAGCATGTGCATGGTCAAGAATGCTTTTCAGCCATCCTTTAGGGAGAGACAAGGAGATACTCTCCTGCCAGTAGAAGGGTACAGTGCCTTTCCTGACACCCCATCCCCCATCACACCGACTGCCTCTTACATAAGCTGTGCTGAGAGGCAAAGAAAAGTCTGGTCAAAATGGGAGCTATATGGTTAGTTAGTGCACAAAGGGTGGTCATAGATGGAGATGAGGAGATGATGGTGAATGTTTAATTACTGAGATTAAATAAAGGTTGTTTTTAATGGCACAGTACCTGCCAGTATACTCCATCTAAACCATTTGCTAGACGCTTGAACACCTTCTGAAGCCTCGTCCCTCAACGCTTTTCCAACATCTGATTGGGGAAATGTGTGCTAGTCATTTCATTTCTCACTAATGTTTTACTTCAAAGGTGGTTGCACTGCACTAAAACAGCTTAAAATGAAATATATACATAATGTAGTGTAGCAGTTGCTGATGGCACCATGTGTGAAAGCTGGCTTTTTTTTTTAAATGTAGCTCACTCTCATGTCATCTTCTCTCATGTTCACTCATGATGTGCAAAATGAATGTGTACAGTTTGTGTAAATAAGTCCGAACACACACACACACACACACACACACACACACACACACACACACACACACACACACACACACACACACACACACACACACACACACACACCTGTTCTACTGATTGTGTGTGAGCGTAGTGCGGCTGGCCTTGCATTTTACCCATTTGTCTCCTTTTGCTGAAGAGCTGAAAAGTGGTCTTGGAAGAAATTTCATTTCCTCAGATCAAAGTGGATCATCATAATCGTGCAGTAACCTGCCGCGCTCCGTTGTCCATGCCACAGGCTTATCCGTGAAAGCAAAGCTCGCTATCCCAAACCCCCATTCTGCTCAGTGTACAAACACCTAATCGCATTTGTGCAGAGTTAAAATAACTGAGCTCTGCTCCACTCTTACACTTTTCAGTCTTATTATGGAATTAAGAGGCACTGGATAAGAACAACATCTCATAAACAGCAGCTCACACATCTTGCGTTATAGCTTGTTCAAATGTTATATTTGTATATTCATCAGCGTGCGGCTTATTTATTTTTTGTTTGGGTCTCGTACAGTCAGCTAATAACAACTCATTCAGTGAGGATTTGATTCTGTTGCTGCTTGAATTACTACATGATTAAGAACATGAATTGTGTTTTTAAGCCGCAAGACAAACACGGGATTCTTTTTGTATATTGTCGTTATCGCTGCGTTCCCACCTTCTCTCAGTCTGGTCGTTTTCTTCCTGTATAACCCTTCAATTAGGCTTTTTGTGGAGGTATATAACATTCTTGCTGGAATAATTGGGAGACTGGAGAGATTTGGCTCCAGCCCAAATGAGCCTCAACAGAAATTGAAATGAAATTTGGGTGTTGTTTTTTCCTCCACATCAGTCACAAAGGACCCATCAAAGGCCAACAAATCAAAACCAGGGGATCATTAGACTTTTCTTAATGATGTCAGTCTTGTGGCATCCAGGCATTTTCTATCAGACTTTGCATAGCTCACAACCACAAGGTTTCTTTACAGGCTTCGGTGCTCCTGTCTGTCCAGCAGCAATTAAAGAAGAGAGAAAGAGCTTTTTCTTGGCTCAGAACCTCGGAGACATTTAAAAAGTGTCCAGAATGTACTTTTGAGTGGCAGCACACAAAAATATGTTGAGTAGGAAAGTTGAACTTTTTCCCGTAAAGGCAAGAATTAGTTTTATATTTTTTTCAGCCCTTAAAGACAAAGAAATGTGATTTACTGAAAGAGGCCCCATTATTGGCTCAGTACACTGTACTACAGCGTTATTTAAGGGGTCAATGAGCTGGCTTTTAACAGTGAAACTATCGATTCTGGTGGCTTTGGCTGCAATCAATGGCTTCCTGGAAATAGAGAGTTTGTGCCTGGTGGGACTGGTGGCTGATTTGTCACTGAAGAGGCTGAAGGACTTGGTGATAGATACAGATCATGTTGTTTTGCAGTAACAGTGAAAATAAGTAAAATAAAAGTTATATAGTAATTCTATGCTACTAATTCTGTAACTTCTGTTTGATTTGTTTTCTAAAATATTGCGTCATAATTTGCTAATTCAGTATGACTTAATGAGTTGTAAAGAAGCCAGAATAATATAAAATTAGTATTGGACATACACAAAGCCAGACTGACAGAATTAAAATTTTGCCCAGAGTCTTGTTTATTATTTTGTTGAAGCTGAAAGGAACCAGATAAATATGAAAATATTTGAATATGAAACATTGGTTTAAGTGTAAACACACACCATACTGCCAAGAAGGTATTTTGAATTCAGACGGTGTCGGTCACAAACACTTTTTATTCAAAACAAGACCCTGTGGAATTGGTTTGGGTGGCGGCCTCTAAACATGAGCTCGAGAGATAAACTCGTGTGCCAGTGTGAGTTTGGACGTGTATTGTTTGTGTACAAAACAATTCGCCAAATGTGAAAGGTGCAACACATTGAATATGACGTCCCTCACTCCAGCGACATCAACGCAGTGTCACAAAGACGAGTCTGAGCCGGGTACAGGGTGTCGCAGCTTCAGAGCAAACAAGCCGGAGCAAAACAGCAAAGAGTGTTGACAGCTAAGTTCATTCAAAGTGGATTTTGGGTCAAGAAGGAAACTAGCGCTGCAATCGTGCCACACAGGCGGCATGACAACAATATGAAAAATTGTCCAATTTGGTCTAGAGGCCTAAGTCTGTCTTATTGAATTTCATTTTAGCTGATTAATGTCTCCACGCTGTCCCCAGCACAGTGATGCAGCCCAGACTGCCAAAGCTTTTCAATACCAGGTGTAATTGAGTGTGTGTTTTTCATTATAATACTGTGGCCATTAATTAGGCACATAAAAAGCAGTGCATTAATTGTGGGACATGTTAGAAAGCCTACTTGCAGTAATCGAGTAGATGATAAATAGTGAATGAAATCTCTCCATTGCAGCTTGGGGAAAAACAATTATTTATAATTCTCACTTCTTCCCTGGGGGCAGCTCCTCGTCTCTGTAGCAGCTCAGGTAAATTATTGGCTTAACATCTTCATCACAGACAGCTGTAGGTTTACGTATGCAGCAGCAAATCTCCGGGCACAGTGCTCCATACATTAACACATACACAGGTACATGTAGACAAACACTCTTGCACACACAGGCATTATCTTGATCCCAGGCGGGGGTGGTAATTGATCAGTTTCTTCATATTTAGCGTAACACAATTAGCTAATGGGTCTGGGCTCTTATTAGGCATGCAAGCAGAGATTTGGAAGCACTCCCCTCGGAGGCGATGATTGTGGAGGATGAACGGCCGTCAGGGCTGGGTCGCTAGCCCCTCGCTCATCCTCACCAACAAATAGCCTCTTCCTGACGTAAATGTATCATTACAGCTGCAGCCCGTGTCCATTTGCTCACTGTGTGGATAATGGAGCCCAGCATCACTGCTGCTGAGATGTCAATCGAAAGGACGTGTGTAGACCTCGGAGATGCAGCAGTGATATACAATTTAATGTTAAAGATATTATTTAAGCTGGAGACTTCTCTGCCAAGTGAATGCGTCCCCCCCTACCCTGTATTCTCCAGCAATGGGCGTTCCTCCTACAGTAGTTGCACACAAGGTGAGATTGCCCTGGGATAAAGGAGTCGGCTCACAAACTCCACCCGAGGTAGTTATGCTTCACTGTCTATCTGAGGAAAGAGGGGACGTAAACAGTGCGTCCCCGTGGACCTGTGGCAGAGTCTGTGTTCACAGCACGCCTTCAGCGAGGGAGTTCATGCTTCTTAGTGTTCGGATGACAGACATCCTTCTCCCAATCCCTCACGCCTTCGTCTGCACTACACACCCGATCCAGGCAGTATGTAATAAGCGGCACAGATCTGTGTTCTCTCTTTTCCCCTCACCACTCTTTACAATAACCATTTTTATTATGTTATCTCTTGAATCTGACTTTATGGTCCCTTGGCGTGAGGCAGAGCCATTCACACACATAAACTTGATGGGGCTCTGTCAAAGAAAGCTTCCATCTGTACTCTGACGATAAATTATAATCCTGTTTCCAGTATGTGAATGAAATATTGTTCCTCCCCTTCACTTTTTATCCGTTTATTTATTTATTTTGCTGGAGTCCTAAGGGATGAAAGGATGAGATTAAAGAAGAGACTTTTCCTACAATTTCCCATGATTGATTGCTCTCAGGCGCTTGGCAGTTGGAATTATGATTCATACAGTGAAATAATCCACTTGATTTTATTCTCTGCACGAAGTGCTTTTAATACTCACATGCTGCAATTTGTTTCTTAGTGAGCAGCAAGGCCGAGCGTGGCCATTGGTTGGTCGCTGACGCCGACCTGCAGCTTGTGTTATACAGTTCACGATCATGTGCTCCACATTTGACTCTCTGGGAAGTCTGATTGAAGTGAGAAAACACAAAAGACGAAGAATAAAAGTCCTCCCTGGGAGAAATAAACAAAACAAAAAACAAATCAATCCTGAGTGTTTTACAACTGCAGCTCACCACAGTCGGTGCAGAGGTTTTAAAAGAAATCTACCATCAGTCACAGCCCACGTTTGGAGCTTACAGTCTCTCTGCCTAGTCATGCAGGAAATAAAAAAATGTGTGGTCACATCGGGCTTCATTCCAATAATTCCTAGGGAAGGTCGTAGTGAAGAGTTTACGTATTGTTCAATAGCGTTTTGCAGATTCTCATTTACAGTTATTTATTTACACAAGCTACAGCTCATGGTGTTACATACACTGTAAATACAATAGAAACAACACATGTTGAAATCAGTAGAAACCAGACTGTGCTGCTTTTAATTCATTTATATTTATTTTAGAGAGACGTCGGTTCAACTTTCCCTGGTTTGTGTCATTTCCAATCCCAGTGTATTTAGGGTGGAGCTGTAAACAATTCAACTGAGTGCGATTTAATTATATGTCAAACATTTATTATATTTGGGGTTATAGACACACACTAAGTGATTGATCGAGAAAATGATCAAATGATTAGTGAGAGTCATCAATAGTTGAGTGAGCTGAGGTGTTAGTAAATAAACAAGAGATGCAAATAAGTTTATTTCATTATCAATTCCTTTGCAAACTATTGTCTAGATGTCAGAAAATAGTGTTTCAGTTCAAATCCTCACCTACATTCTAGTTGAAACTGGCTAAATTATCAATTATTATTAAATTAATTGCAGATATGTGTAGATTAATCAATCACAGCTCTAATAAAGACCACACAATCTCAAACAAAATCAAACAGTGCAAATCTTACTAAGCTGATATTAATCACAGGCCTGGCATGTTGGGAAAGTGTTACTTTAACACACCCTACACTCATTGATGTATTTTTAGTTTATATGTATCATCATTATGCTTATAATGCTTTTTTGCTTTATTAATGACTATTTGCAAGCTGTGAGTGCACAAATAAAAATATTTATCATACTCAGTTCTCAGACATCTACAGCATATAGTGAGTTATTAAGTGTAAATTGCTTGTTTAATTTTGCAGCCTCATTTGTTCTTGCTCATTTAAGAATACGTTTGTGAATGATAACCCGCTGGGATTTTATAAACCTTGTAAATGAACATTTTTAATGGTAGTTTTCAGGTAAAGGAGACAATCAGTCATTTACAGTCCATGCTCTGACTTTGTAAGCCTGTCTGGGAAACCTTCCTTTTCTTACTTCAAGGAAAAAACACTTGTATGTGCATGACATTCATATCATATCATATCATATCATATTTTGCTTCGTTCTGTCTGCAGTAATGTACAGGTAAAGATGAATGCTGACTTTACAAAAAGGATTTTGTATTCACATGCTCCAGTGCTCAGGGATAGTGAACCCATCGCTCTGAGGAGGTTAGAAATAGGATTATTGCGCATTCTGACAGGCGAGGCAAAAAAGAGTTTGATATATTGGTTAATATGCATGCAGGCTTAAACCCACAGTTCTGGGCCTGTTCCCAAGTGGAGAGGTGTGTAGATCAGGTATTAACTCTGCTCCAAGCCCAGAACTGGTCTTTTCTAGAAAGTAGGACAGCTGCCATCTTTGCAGGAAAGTATTTTATCACTGGGTGACAGTAGCCAGGTGGTAGATGTCACATTTAGTGGCTACAAATATGTTACGAATGACTGGAACCTCAATGTGTGAGGGCTCAGATTTAAGCCCTGACATGTCTATGTATAAACAAAGTATACACTGGCGGAGATACACAAAGCGTTCACACACACACACACCCTCACCCACTACCCCTACTGTGGGAAGAAAATAGAAATTGAAAAATCAATTATTTGAGTCCCATCTATATTTTCAAAGTGCTTCAGGACCTACGCGTTTGTACCTCTTTGTCTCTTTCTTTTTATCTGCCTATCCGGTTTTCCTTTCCATCTCCAAGGTTTAGGACAGAGTACGGATCCCAGATTTTGTAAGAAACAGGGCATTTACGCTACTTTCACACGTGCACTGACACTCTGAACATCTCCGGATCCGGGTGAGCTGCATGCGAGAATGCTAACGTCTGAGATTACACAGATTTTATCCTGCGAGCCCCCCAGTACAGAGTCATGTTTCTGTTGTTGTATCGCTATTCTTTCCTTCAGGAAACCTGAGCTATAGACATAAAGTGTGGTCGTAGTCTCTCTTCACATAGAATCATCTCCCTTTTTTTCGCCAGATCAGGTGTTAAATAGGGCTTAAAATAGTTGTTTTCATGCAGATGGTAGAGGATGAAAATTAATTCTACTAAACACAAAATCCGGGTAATACATAAAATAACACTTTATTGAGCCCCCTTGGTAGATATTCAGGTGATGTGGCTCTGCTGAAAATTAGATTGATCTGACTTTAGTAGATTTTATTTGTTTATAAATAATATACTAAGGGTCAATAAAGCTAATTTAAATGTTGATAACATTGATGAGCAGAAATGGAGCTGATTAAATCTAAGCAATATCCAACTCTTATCTGTTGTTTCCGCCCCTTCCTCAGTGTGAGTCTGGTGGGTAGATTGTGCAGGGCTTTGGTTTGCAGCTGGTGTGATTCTGGTTAACACTGAAGATACTGGATGATGTATCACTCGATTAGGGGCAGACAGAACGGTCGCCGATGGTAGCTACTCAACCCATACCTGCTATACAGATACTCACATTTTCACTCTTTTCTGCACCTTCTCAGTACCTGAAATTACTGTATCGTGGAGATGCAGTTCATTGGCCTGTCGGAGTGTGCAGCAGCTTTCTGCATCTCATATGCAGGGAAGCAAATAATGATTATTTTGTTGGATTTTTTAATGAATAATTTACTTATATATTGTTAAAGCAGGTTAATTGAAAACAGCAGTTATAAATCGTTTACCATACACTAGTTTCAAATAAACAATCAGTTTTACTCATCAATAGTTGACCTACATACACTCTTATTTGTATACTCAGACAAAAGTTTTCACCTTTCCATCATTTATTCTCATACACACTCTGCGAGGAACACCGTGGTGCTTACTGACATGAGCCCACAACTCGAGATGGCAGGTGTCAGTCAAATGTTCCCATTAAGATAGAAATGATGAATTCACTATCGGGGAGAAGTAGTGTTTGACGGGGCTGAAGCTGGGTCAACTGCTAAGCTCTGTCTCACGCTGACATTTTCAATCAGTAAACAACCCCGCGTCATTCCACTGCAAACACCTGATTTATCTTTTAGTTCAGAGATGAGGTATGGAGCAGTAAGACGGATAAGTACATGTCTGTACTGAAGCCGTAATTAGCCGATTTATTTATGCAGCTGTAGTAAAAATAATTGTGAGTTTTCCCCATGTGACAGTTTGCGTTTTCATAATCACTGCGGCAAATAGTAGGATTTCCACCATCAATTATCATAATGGTTGGTTTTAGTCTCAAAAGAATGTCTTCAAAAATTACATTACCTGATAATCAGTAAAAAAGGAGGGAAACTGAGTTCACGGTCGAGACCTCCTCGTCTCTGTATAGCCTTGGGTCTACCTGTATCCATGGCAACCTGAAGGCAAGAGTATTATAGGAGATGAAGGGAATTGGAAGGCGAGAGAGGGGGCATATTTGTTTTCATGTCTTCACATTGCATAAACGAAGGTGGCAGCCGTCGAATGTCTCTGCCCGTGATGCTCTGGGACACCTCTCTGCCAGCGGCCACTTCTCCATCTCCGGCATTGTGACATTTCAAAAAGTGTCAAAAATCCCAAACGAGAATGGATCCGCTTCATCTCTCTACTCTCATTCGAGATCACATTCTTCCAAGTTTCTTTTTTTCTTTGGTGCCATGCTGGGTTTTTTGTTTGTTTGTTTGTTTGTTTTGCTTTAAAAGTGTAACTAAAGTTCACTGTAGACGCTTATGGTCAGATCTAGTTAGTGGGATCTCACTCTTACATGTTCAAATACCAGAGCTATAGCAAGGTTTCCTAACTCCTTTCAGGAGGTCCGAGGACCTGATGTTTTGAGCACAGGAGATAGTTTTTTGTGTCCAAGTGTAATCTTGACAATCAAGTTCCCCATAACGTCAGCAAACCCATACCTAACTTCACCAAACCTAGCCAAGTCATTAGTTAACCAATATTAACCAGGGTGGTGTTACATCAGAAGACAAATGTGATCTGTACCCTTTATCTTTACTTTTTTCCTTAAATGTAAAGTAATGCTCAGAAGTTAAAACTACTCTAAAATGAAACTGACAGCTCCTTGACGCATCCGATGATGGGTCTCAAGTGATGAAGAATTCAGTGTCAACCAGCACAGATTTGACAATAAGCATGCCATTTATGTTATTTCCACCACATTGAAACCACTGACAGGTGAAGTGAATAACATTGTATATTTCATAAAAGTGGCACTTGTCAGTGAGTGGGATGTATTAGGCAGCAAGTGAACATTCGGCTCTTGAAGTCGATGTGTTGGAAGAAGGAAAAATGGGCAAGTGTAAGGATCTAAGTGACTTTGACAAGTGCCAAAATGCGATGGCTAGATGACTGGGTTGGAACATTTCCAAAGCAGCAGGTTTTTCGAGGTGTTCGCCATATGCAGCTGTCAAGGCCAACCAAAAGTGGTCCAGGAAAGGACAACTAGTGAACCGGCAACAGGGTCATGGCTGCTCAAGGCTCATGAAGTACACAATGAGAGTGTGTGGTTCAATCCTAAAGACTAGCTACAGTAGTACACATGTAATGCTGAGATGTCTCAGAGGTATTTTGTCTGAACTTTATAATGTCTGAACACATAATCTTGCACTTTTCATTATGATAAATTCTTTTATTTTAACCAGTGATGGTCTGAATTCAGCGATCTACAGTGCATAAGATTCTTTGGATTAATCTCATTATGGAATTATATCTACATCGAAAGCATTTCAGACGTTCTTCTCAGTTGCCTGTCACGTGTGTCTGACGTAACCAATAAGCTCATAATTTAATCAGTACAGCTATTTACACCTCCCACGCATCGTCTCATGTGTCACTCACACTTTACCTCCTGGTCTAGAAGAGCAGATGTATAAAGTATGTACAGTCATGCTCCAAATTAAAAGTGAAAGGTATGAGCCTCAACCTCAGACATGATCATTTCATTAACCTGTAATTACATCCCAGGTGACAACAGGAAACATCGCTGCTGTTCCACCTGCTTCCTCGACATTATTGCCTCAAAGTGAATCCAGTGCACGTCAATTCTCCCCAGCCAATTCCATCACTGTTTCTGCTCCCCTTGAGCTCATTTACCACCAATTCCACTTCCATCATCCAAACTGTTTTTGGAGGCCAGGATTGGGCCAATTCCAGCAAGCATGACATTTCATTACAGCCAAGAATTGAACACATGGTGACCTCCGCTCAGTTCCCAGTTCCCATATCAGGTCACGGCTTCATTTCTCTTCTTTGTGTTTGTTACAGCCAACTGTCTGAGAGCTGAGGCTGTATCAGCGCTCTCATAATGATATCAATCAGAGCCAATCAAGGTTCCCCCCTTCGAAGTTGCATGCTAATTTGGGCCTTAATGAACCCCATCTTTGTATGATTTTGTCACCAGCTCTGTGATTGCATTGATCGAGTTAACCTGTGTTGTAACACTGTGGGGGGAACATGTCTTGATTTGCCTGTCAGACTTTCATGGGGAGAAAATGTCCTTGCGGCATCAAAGTGGTGAAGCTGGCTGTAACCAGCAAAGGCAAGCAGTGACTGGGCAGAAAGCCAGTGTAGTGGGGCTGGGAAGTGCTTTCTCTTTGTGCCAAACAGTGTTTTGGCACCGTTTATATCCTCACATTCTGCCCACAGAGCACGGACATAGCCTGGCATTTGCTAAAGGTATTGCTCTGAGGGGGGGCTCATGCTTTTCACATTCCCAAACTTTTGACACCACCCTCCGCCCCTTCGCTTCTGTTTTCTCAGGTGTGGCACGGTATGTGGTAAGTTGGCAGCATCCAAATACATTCAGATCATTTACTCCAGTAAAAGTTTAAGAGTCGCAATATAAAAATATAGGTTTCAGATTTAATAATGTAATAATAATAATAATAATAATAATAATAAATAATGTATTATTATGTCACTATACAGCATACATGCACTATAATTATAGAAACTAACCTGAGCATCTGTGTTTTGCCAGTTAAGATCATTTTAAAGTGCATACACAGTTGGATAAAGATAAAAAACTTATGTTGTGTCCAGTGTAGTGTTCGCAATCAGCTGGTGTTCTGCTGTGTTCTGTTCAGGGACACTACATCAGAATGTAGGTTGTTTCAGCGAGCCCGAGGTGTAACGTTAAACACATAAAAACAAATGAAAAGTATAACTGAAAAAAAAATATATAAGTTTTAATACTATAACAGTGTCTATACAATTTCTAATGAAAATCTGATACTGTGTCAAATAGAAATCTCATGTGGGCCTTGAGTTGAGTTGAAAACTATTATTTATTTACTTATTTATACTAATATTAGTAGCAGGGCAGATTACAAAACTAAAATGAAGAAACAAAAATGTTTGATTCAGTTTACAGGAATCTTAACGTCTCAGTTGTTAAACGGACAATATTCATTGTGTCCAATAGAAATAAAAGTTTATGATGTAACTAAAGACGCCAAAAGCATAGAAGCATGTTTTTCTTATAGATACAGTAGAGCTACAGTAAATGTAAGTACAGTAATGGAAGTACATTATATTTAGACTTAATTTCAGTTTTTTAGCTTTTTCCTGTGGTTGACAGGTTTTATCAGCCTGGTTTAATTTAAAAATGTCAGTAAATCTTAATAGACAGAAGAAATCAAACACAATGAACTGATCCAATCACAACCACCCATCTACGATATGTGTCTGAGAGTATATTTAATATTCAAGACGGAGAGTAAGGTAATAAAATAGGAACACAAAGAGAATAACAAAAGAAGAACAAGCTTTCATTTTCTATAATTAAGCTGTAATTGTGAAGCTGTGCACTCTGGTACAGTTGCTGCAGACACTCTGGCCACTTTAATTGCCTTCCACAGGTGAACACAGCTTCTCCTGTCAACACACTTGACTAAAGCTAAACGTTTAATGGCCTCTCCACCGTTTTTATACTCTTACTTTTTAACTTTGGGCGCGCATTTAAGTCTTTCTTTTTTTTTTTTTTTTTTCTCTTCTCATCTGCTTGCTAATTGGGATGTTTGAGGAGATGGCAAATTGGTCGACGTAGTGTCTCGGATGTCATGCTGAGAGGCAAAAACAAAAAGAGAAATAGAAGGGAAGTGACAAACGCAGCCACGACGAGATGGTTTGCAGCTGCCAAGCAGGTAGCTGCCCTCACAATGTGACACATCTGCCACCTCAAACTGGGTGCACACTGGAGCTGCCAACTACCAGCACTCCTGCTTTTTTTTTTTTTCCCATTTCGCACATACTTCTACAAAGACAGGTGAATGCTTTTCACATGCCATGGCTGTTTGAAATAAGCCATAGCAGTGCCAGGTGTTGCTGAAAAGAGAGAAAAGAATAGAGAAAAAGAAATGTTAAGCCTCCTGTGTGGACATTACTGTGGCAGGAGTGACAACGTGGCTTCCCAGGAGACACCTTGGCTCTGTTATTGTCACTACTGTGGACACAGCAAGTCCCTGCAGCCCTTAGAAATTAATACAAGCTGACCAGCAGCCTGCTCTCTCAGCCTCAGTGGGCACTGCCGGCTTATCCGGGGTGACAGAACCTGTGACTTGTCCCGGCAAAGCTTGGGTGTCCTGACTTGGCTGGAACGTTATCAAACGTCACTCTGCATGAAGTGACCTCTTGATTACTGCTGACTTTGGCTCGGATGAGTGAAATCACCACAGCACGGTGACTTTGTGTCTTTGCAAAGCAATAAGAGCACATCTGTGTTTAAATAAACACTGTACATGTATTAACGTAACGAATTGAAGCGTGGCGTGCTCCAAGAAAAGCTTCACAAACACACTTTTATTCTATTTTATGCAGAATTTTCTCTGCTGTTACAAAACTGCAAATAATTGGTTAATGTAGCGTTGCGTTAAGCTGATTGTTTTCCATGCATCAATAAATACAATTTAAGCATCTAAATTCCAACTCAGGGCCAATGGCTGATTCACATAACAGCACCGGCACTCAGATGTGACAGATCCAGTCATAGCTCACACACTTATGAGGACTATAATCAAACCCTTTTTTGCAGCTCGGTGCTCTGCCGGCTCATCGATCGAGTCTCCCGTGATGTGATCAGCAGCTGTCTCTCAGCAGAGCGGTGAGCTGATGGCCACCTGGTGTTGTTCTGCCTCTTTGTTGTCCGCCACAATCCCTCTTCATGTATTTTCCCATTTGTACACGGAGCTGAGGAGCAGTTATGTTACTCACAGATGGTGGGCTGTCTGTGAATGGTAGCATGCTAGTGGGTGGTGTTAGTTTAGAGTCTGTGGCCTTTCTGTGCCAACCTCAATGACTTGAGCCAGTCTGAGGGATTTAAACCTGAAATAACAGGATGTTTTTAACCACTTGGAGGCAGAAGAAGTTCATTCACCCTCCATTTGACCATTTGACAAACTTTCTAGCAGTTAACAAGGAATAAACACTTTATTTATACTTCTAGCAGCTACAGTACATTACCTTTTATTTGGGGTCTTGTTTCTGGCCACCTTGTTATCTTAAGTACAATATTCTCTCAGCTTTAGGGAGAACGTGTGTCTTCAGCTGTTAAATACTTCACTGTATTCACCAGCTAGTTTATACCTGTGTCTGTCTGCTGGTTGGTGCTGACGTGCACCATGATTTTGCATATTAGTGCTTCTGCTGTTCCTGCTCCATCACCTGTTCGACCTGTCACTTAAAAGAATGAAGAAGTGTAAAAACAAGAGTTTAGCAATAGAAGATAAAATGAAAAGTGTTTTCATGTATTCTGTGCTGAACATTTTCATACATCATCTCTACATGTGTTTCTTCCTGCTGCAGCAGTTTTCTTTTCTCCCACCATCTTTCCTCCTCCTCTTTATCTTGGCGCTGGGTGAGCAGTAACATTTAATTAGCGTCAAAAGGCCACGGCACATGCAATATCTATGAGCTGTGACATTTGTGGCAAGACAGGGATCCCTCAGATGACCCCTGGGGCCTCGCACATCGAGGAGTCTGGGGAATATCAGACACCATTACTCACCATCTTGTAAGAATATTCAGCCCAGAGATATTTCAATTCTTGTGATAGGTCGAAACCTAAAGCACTCCTCTTACGCAGTCTTGTCAGAGTGATTCATGGTTATTTATGTTGTTGGTCGTCCCTGTTGCCGTCTTTTTCAGCTGGTGCAGTGCAATTTCTTTTTCTTGTTAGTGGTCTGACTACAGCTTCATAGGCCTGTCCATTTTTCTTTATAAGTCCATAATTTAAATTCCCATGCTGCAGAAAATCAGCAACACCCTGAGGAAAAACTGGACCGAGCTATATTGGCATGTTCCAGGAGAGATGGTTAAGGGCCAGTGGCCACTGCTTTACAGGTGCTAATCTCAAATGGAAACGCCACAAGTGTGATGCCCTCCAGCTTTGCTCTGCTGTGGAGTTGCATCAGTGGGCTCGTGGACAATACAGCACTGGCCTTTTCTGATATGTTTAAACTTATATCCCAGATATTCCAGATGAGACTGCATTCTATGCAGAAGCTGGTTTAATATTTTGCTTTTAAGAGTGACCTCCTTTCTCTTTGTGCTCAGAATAGCTCCATTGTATTTATTTGTTTTCCTCCCTCACATTCCTGCACCTGGGTCTTTTGGCAGGAGTCGAGCAATTCTGCTCAGCTTCTCTAACATTGTTATGCCTTCAAACTGATGAGCATGTCCAAACCCAAACAACAGTCCTCATTGCTGTCGAACTATGGGCCTGAACTTGAGTCAGGAATTGCGTCGATGTGTGCCAGCGAGGAGACGGAGGAGTGGCAGCAGGATGGATGCCACCCCCACCCCCGGCGAGAAAATGAGTGGAATCACAGCATTTTCCACCCAGCTGACACCCGAGACAGATGGAGCTAGCGAACACTGTGGTGCAGCCCCAGCCGAAACCATGGCAACAGCGTGCACGCAGCAACAGGAAGACTGCCAGGCCAATCGGAGGGGAGAACACATTTAAGTAGGTCCCTGAGGTAGACTCATAGAGGATGATAGCCTAACGGATGGAGCTCAGTGCCGAAGGAATCAAGAGGATCCATCATAATGCTGGCGGAAGATAGACGGGAATATAAACCATATGCTTCACATCCTAAGGGGGTGATTTTATGGGGACTGCAACGACTAGCATTTTAGATCACATGCAAAATGGCATGTCATCAGCAATCCCTCTGTAGTGCTGTTAGACAGACGCGGACTAAAGCTTTAAGGCATGTCTGGTTCCTGTGTTTGTACAGAGTTTACAGCGTTTGTTGTACAGGGGTAAATGTTTCTCTCTACCGTCTGAATTCACCTGACTTTCTCCTTCTGTTATTGTAGTTCTGTACTGTTTTGCCCACAGGGAATTTGTTGTTTCACTGTGCTCCTCGGAGCAGAAGATCAACTGCAGCAACCATACAACTGATAGAGATTCAGTGTCTCGTTCAAGGACACTCGAGTACGCTTGACCCCAGGGGTTTTTAGCTGAATGAAAGTCTTGAGTTCCCTGGTCTCAGTAAACCACCACACAGCAGTTTGTTAGATTTTTAAGTAACATTTATTTTAATTCATTAAAGAATTTACACCATCACAGGTGTTTTTTCAGTCTTGATGTTTGCTTACGGACTTGTAGTAGGGGGAGATGCCAATTTCTTTGCTGTGGTGAAAAACAATTCATTTCATATATGAAGATGTGGGGGAGGCCAAGGTAAATGTCATAAAACATGTTCTCATTCCACAGGTAGGGAAAAAGAAAATATGTTTGCTGTACATTCACAACACTGGAAATGAAAACAGCTTTGATGCTGCTCTTTTCCTTTTTTAAATGGAAGTTATTTCATTGGATTCAAAGACTAATATCTAATGTTGAAGATGAATGTGACCCGCACGTGACTCCATTCTGAAATTCTCTGATCAGTAATCCCTCTGCAGCATTTTTGCGACTCTCCTGCCTTGTCTGCAAAACTGCAGGCGGCCTTTAATTCACATGTGCCAAAAACAAACAAACACAAAAAGCAGCACCACCGAAACTACCGTCTCTGCATTTCCAGATCAGCTCTGCATCACTGTGGCACCTTTGTTACCACTCCCACTCTGTCAGCGTGTGAGAAAACTAAAACACGCACTGACAAAAGTGCAGTATAATTGTATATATTTGCATATCAAATAGTTCTGACAGACTTTTATTGCCTTTTTAAAATTCATGTTGACCTCGTATCATTTTTTTTTCCTCTTCCCTTTAACATATACTGTATGGTATTATAGCTTGATGATGCAATGTCTATAATAAGAAGCGAGCTGCTGCCTTTGCTCTCAAGCCTTTTGAAGAACTTGTGAAATTGAGTTTCTGGAGTGTCTTACTCAGTTTTCGTGGAAAAGTGGTGAAATTTTGTGGGTCTGAATGGCAGTTATCTACACTACGCAGCCTGTGCGCTGTGTTAAGCTGAACTGCCTTTTCTTTTCACACTCTATGGAGGCTTGATGATTACAGTATGTGGGCTTTTCTCAAGGAGGATAGATTACATAGAGTTTTTCAGGGCAGCAACTTTGCTCCATAGACTTCTCATTTCAGAGGTACAGTGGAGTTAAATGACGTTGTTCATGTGCTGCTTTGATTGACGTGTGTCAGCACCGTCTCTGGCTTCCACTCTGTTCACACCGACGGTACCTCTTCACCACATCGTCAGCCACCGTCAGCGCAGCGACCTCCTGCAGAAGCACCAGTATTCACGCTAAAAACCTTCATCTCTTTGAGCATGAGAGCATCGTAACATAAGATGGGGACACGTAAAAAGGCATTCTCCACACACATACCGTCGCTCCCTACACATGCACGGCCACGCAGTGGCCTTCGCTGAGTCGGGTCTTTGATGATACAGCTGATTCTTTGAAGCCTGGCTCTGCCATCAGGCGCTTTTAAAGAAGCCCCACTTCTCCCCTTCAAACAACTTGCTCATATCGCTGGCTGGACCACAGATCCACGCTAGGCCACACAGATAACCCAAATCTGATCTTTATCATCTTGCCTCGCCTCCTCTTATCCCGGTCAAAGATTCAGACACAAACCTCCCACCCATTCTCTCTGTCTCTCCCTCTGAGGCTGTGACGGCTTTATCTTCTATACTTTATCCTCAGTCCCGCGTCGCATTGTGTTCCTCCAATCTCATTACCTCTCCCATTCAATCCACTGGCTTTTTTCACACGGATGTGTGATGTGTTTGTTTTTTTTTTCGAGAATAAACAGAGTAATCGCAGCATGTTTGTTGTCCGGGATTCAGCGATATCCTGTAGAAGGAGGTGTGATCTTTTCTCACGCTATAAAACAAGATTGATTCTGTTTCTTTTCAACGGTTTTGTGTAAAGAACTTTAGTTTGTTGCGTTGGGTCCAGATCATTATGTTTTATATCTTCAGTTTTAGTTAGCATGGCACTAGGGACTTTTGAATAGGACATGCAATAAAAGGTTGTTTGTAATGTTGTTCTGTGCACAATGTACAGAACATTACAACCTCAGGATGAAACAAAAAGGGCCTTTAGGGTTTTAGCTTTGTTTTCAGGTCTGCTGATTGCAAGTTTCCAACAGAATATAAAAAAATATTTGTCCACACAGTCTTGCGATGTGTCATTTGCATGTAACTGAGTCAGTCTCAGACAGTTGTTGTCTTTTAGAGTTTAACAAGATCTCTCAGATTTCCTGCAGAGTATCGATTGTCTGTGCCCACACAGGAAGGTACCTGTTAGCTCTTCTGTCTGGCTGAGTGGGCCAGGAGGTGCGGTTGTCCTCCTACACCAAGCCTGGGAGACTCTGTCATGCCCCTAATGAGAAGTGGACCTGACATCCTCTCCAAACCACTGCTCCTCTCTGTATCCCATCAGCCTCTACTTCTTCCTCTTCTTCTTTCCCTGTAATGATGGCAGAGAGGTTGTGGCACCGGGCAAAATGTAGGTTGAATTATTGATGGGGCTCTGGATCTGTCTAGTCTGTTGCGATGAGAAGGAGTGATCGTGTGTGACACCTGTCAGTGCGTAAAATAAAAGTGTTGCTACGTGACAGAGAAGCTTTTTAATTTTTTTTTCCTCTGTGAGCGCGTGTGGCACAGTGTGTGGCAAAGTCCAGTGTGCCAACAATATTATCTCTCGAGGCGTGAAGACAATGGATCACAGTGATTTGCTGTGACAAGCAACTCGGATGTGGCTCCAGAAATCGAACATGTTGAGTTTAAGTCGCTCTTTCATTTCATGTAGTCATGCTATTGGAATAGCACTGCACACAACACGCAGCTTTAAATAAAAAACTTAAGCAGACACTGTGGCTTGGTGGCTAGCCACTAACACAGAACCATTAAACTGCAACTGAAACATCTCAGTAATGACCAGTTGTTCTTACAACAGTCAATCAACGACATCTTTACAAGCATCCTTAATCTTGTGCATGAGGAAATGTTTTATCCCGGCTTCCATGAACACATAGGGACGATATAATAGTGTGCTTTCACACCCATAGTAATTAGGCTCCGGGTAACATCAAGAGCTGAGGCACAAGGAAGAGCGTAAATATACACAATAATTGCATCATTGAAAAGAGAGAAATAATAGGCAACTGTGACAGCTGCATTATACAGTAGCAGCAGTCGGCAAACTGTGAAATTATTTGTATAAGCGCAGCTTAGTGGGTCAAAGGGAGGGGAAGAGAGTAGGTGGGTGGCTCATGTACTTCAGAGAAGAACATTTAAGCTGATAAACACTGCTTAACAATATAGCTGTAATGTGGACTAATTTAGAGCTGCTCCTTTGCAGCGGGGGCTTGATTGAGCAGCCGCCACTTGTTTGTTTTCCAATTTGGGCTTTGGTGGTTGCTTCCATTTCACTGCTGCGTTTGTTTTCCGAGAAGTCCTCATGTCTAATTTATCGGATCTGCTTTAGCATGTTCGCCTACCAGCTCTCAGACGACACTATGCTGCATGAATTATGCAGAGTGATTTTCATTTCTGACTTTGGGGCGGGGGGTTGAGCCTGCATGCTGCGAGTTACCAGACAGAGTTCATCACATTTAAGTATGTTAGTCTGCGAGTTTTGCAAAGTGAGAAGATAAAACGTGTTGGTGAAATCAAATTTAATCTTTTGTGGAATTAAATAGAATCAGACATTTGATGAAATCACCAACACCCACAGTACAATCAACACCACAGGCTTTCTGCTCTCCTACTCGTGTTTACTTTGAATATCGATTTAATATAGTCCCCATCTGTAGCTCGAAAGTCAAAGCAGCAAAACTTGCTCAAAGTCAACAATGCTGATCATGCTGAGATTCAAAGTTGTTGAACCACAGTCGAGTGAAGGAGCTGCGACCTGTGGACTCTTCTGCTTCACAGTCAGTTCACACCAGCAGCTTGTGAAATGAAGAACGAAATCAATGTGCAAGAAAAGGTCTCCACCTGTCAGTTTCTGTCAGGACCAGCTGAAAGGGTAGAAATATTGGAGAATATGATTGAAGCTGAGACTAGTAATATTCCTTTCAATCAGTGACGTGTGCACAGTGTTCCCCCACCAGGCCTGTGGCGATCCAGAGCTAAGGATCCTAAGGAAACTAAACAAACCGGCTGCTGCGTGTACAGAATCGTCTTTTTGTTCAAGTCACCTCGTGATGAGCAAATGATCATTTTATTGTGGCCCCAGAAGAATTAAACCATGTATTTTTCAGCCAGCAGCAATCTCTGAATTGTTTTTAACAGGTTGTTGTGGTTCTGTGCACATATTTTCAACTCAAGCAACAGAAATACAATTTAGAAATAATGCATAAACCCACGTCGAGCAAGCTGAACACACACTTTCACGTGTGCACGTTCAAGTCACACACCTATTTATTTATTCAGTCTTTTTACTTTATTTGTCCTCCTCAGTTTCTGAACCCAAATTTACACTATATAATTTATTATTCTATGATCAAACAGATACAGTGGAAGTTGAGTCTACTGACTGATTTTCACTGACATTTATTCATCATATAAACTTCACCAGAGGTGTGGAACAGAGGACTTTGGCATCAACCGAGTCGACCAAGTGAAAAAGAGACTGGTAGCCTGACTGACGCTGACCTGTGACGAATCTCACAAGTGGAACAATGAACCACGTATTTAGACTCTCATTAAATCTATATGCTTAGAAAAATCAAAGTTCCTCCTACACACCAATTGTTTTCCCCTATTACTGTAGGTTAAACTAGTATGTGAATTATTAAGTGAAGCAGATTTTAGATTTATAACCCTACAACTGAGAAATGCAGCATACTAGTGTGATTATCAGAGATGCAGACATAAGAAGACGATTTGCATTTTCAGTCTTTCCCCAGACTTTTCCTCAGGTGGTGTCTTGTCACTAGTTTTCTGTGGGGATATAAATGACAGTTCAATGTTACGCCTATGTTGTTGAAGTAGAAGCTCTCCTGTGACGTTCAGAACAAAGTCAGAAGATGATGAGGAAGTGACAGTGGACACATGTTGGTGAGAGATAGCAGCACGGGCAGAAGTGCTTAGTTTGTAGATCTGTGTTCATAAGCTGCCAAATAGGAAATCATTTATCTGTGAGCAGAAGAAAATGCTTCAGACGATTCTCAAAATGTGAGCTACTGAGTTTTTAGATTTGTTTGTTAAATTTGGAGCATAGCAGACTTAAGTGACTTCAAATGGACTGTTGCTATAGAGGCAACCGGTTGCATTAAAATGAGTGTCTGTACAGACCTGTAGTGGTATTAGAGCACTTTGGTCTCATAAGTGCAGGACAGAATCGCCGCCTTCAAACGGTAGATATGTTTTCAAACCGCTGCAGTTTAGCAGCTTTTTTTTCTCAGTTTCAGCACATCAGGATTTGTCTCCTACATCTTTATAATGTGAATAAAGGCGGAGATGTTGGCAGGTGTGAAACAGAGACCAGGTTTTGTTCTTGCATTAAAGGCCCATGTTGTAACTCAGAATCAGTGACAGAGTGAGTGAGGGGTTGGTGCGTGTGATGAAGCTCGTCACTGGATGCTAAACCACTGTCAGATAGTTTCTAATTGTATGGATACGTTGTTTTTCACCTTACCTGTCACCTGTCAGATTTGAGGGACAATAGGAGTTATGAGACGTTTGAACAGTTGTTGCAGGAAGTATTATATAACAATATCGTACAATGACAGTCAGACATATGGAGAGCCCAAAATGTTGCCATATGGCTGGTATGGAAGTGCGCATGGGCCCATTTTCTCATATCCCCAGTTCCCTGAGGTGTGGACTGAGAGGTTTTACTTGTAAACAGAAGTGGCAGGCCAACAAAAGTTTCTCAAAGCGTCTCTCCACTGGGCTCTGATGATGTTTGTCGGGGATGAGATGCATGTCTGATGCATGTCTTCGGCAGTTAAGAGCTGATAGAAAAGCTATTTGTGTCCAGCCTCCCATCTCCCGTCCTACAGGGAATTTCAACTAGAAGGCAAGAAAGCGACCTGTCGACTGTCACATCGCATCAATGTTGCTCATTGTTGACTTTCCCCAATTCTGCTGTTCGTACCCGAAAGGCAGAGAAAAATGTGGAGAAAGAAAAAACAGTGTTGGAATTTAATGGTAGCGTTATTGGATGGATGGATGGGCGAGCGGCGCTCTGGCACAGAGCGTAATTACAGTAGCACTTCTATATATAATAAAGCTCACGTGTTGGAGGACGCACAAGAGACCAGCAGCGTGTCAGTGAAGAGAGGAGATTTATGAACACGGCTTGTAATTTAGCTTGCGTGCTGCATACAGTAAATCACAGAGCAGATGCCAGCCAAAGGGCTTTTTATTGTAATTAATCAAGTAATTTATAAACAAGCAAACAAGAATGAATGGCTGCAATGTAACCCAGCTGCCCCGCTTCATGCCTGTCTGTCACTTGATGTACGAATGTGAGTTTGGGTGTTAATGAACAGTGCAGTTGTTTCATTTCAATGTGCATGAAAACATGAACAAAAGTTCAGAATGGTGAGCAGAGTTTCTGCGTCTGTGTGTGTGTGTGTGTGTGTGTGTGTGTGTGTGTGTGTTCGTTCTGATCTGTGCGTCTGCTTCTAATTTGTGTGTGCGTGCCTCTGGGCTTGTGATTTGCTCGAGCATTAGCGGCGGTAGAAGGGACCGATGAGGAGAGATGAGACCAGGCGGAGGGTCATTAGTGCCCTGTTTGATAGAAGAGAGAGCCAGGAGGGGAGGGGGGAGAAGGGCTGTAGCGCACACATCTATCAAAGCAGACGCTGTTCTGTATTATTCTGTCAGAGTTAACAAGTGACTGTGTAACACTGCCCTGCTCTCATCCTACTACGTTTTGACCGAGTGGTGCAGCCAGAACCCTGCAACCTCCTCTCTGACACAAAACATTTCCTAGTACCTTCCCCTAGTTTCTGAATCTAATAACACAGCTTGTTGAGTAAATGTTTTATTAGGAGTTAATCTGCAGAATATTAGTTTGATTAGTGGCTGTATATCATCACCACGTCCTCATTAAATGTCTTGTAAAACTCAATATATTCTGTTTATTAGCATGTGAATGCTAACAACAGTCAATCCTTATATTAGAGATCATTATCATTGGTGGCGTTTGGTATTTTTGCTTTTTTCAATGTTTAATAATAAAACTATTAGACACATTTTCTGTAATCAGCTCTAGTTTGTAGTCCATTAGCAAATGATGATACTGTATAAATGATCAAAGACTGCGTAAACGAGGGCAGGCGCTCAGTGCCAGCTACTTGATGGTTCTTGGTGCTCGGCAAACGTTTAAGTCTTTACTCATAAACTATTAAGAGTCAATAACCAAATCAGAATGTCAACCGTTTGAATCTGCTGAAGGATCCTGTTTAATATGCTTATTTATTTGTGTGAAGTGCTCTTTATGCTCGGCAGCAGACATCCTCTGACACGTCTGCATGAAACATTGGACCACTTTAAAAAAAATATGTTTTTGTAATTTGCTTAAGAAAAAGAACTAGTCATTATGATTTAGAACATTTCTCTTAGTGGTTTCCAGTCTTCTCTTCTTTCTGATCTCACCGTGTCTCCATCACTGTCTTTGTTCTCTCTTATATGAATCACCTCTTTTTCTCCTGCCCTTGCCCTGCTACCTCATATCTTTTTTTTTTTTACTCTCCTCGCACACTGTCTCTGCCTTATTGTCAGGCCTCATGTTCCCACTGGCTAATGGAGATTTGGTGACTGATAATCCAGCTCATAACCTGATACATTAACTTTATCTTGGCCTTGGCCTGAGAGTCTGTCTGCTGTAGATTGGGAGGAAGTGCAGCTTTAAATGGACTGTTGTAGATTACATCGCTGAGATTGCTTTTAATCCTGCCGGAGTTCTGTTGTAGTCGGCCTTATGTTTCACATAATTAGATTTAGAGGAAAGTGTGTGCAAGACCTTTCAATCCTTGCTTTTATATTAGCAAAATATATATTTAAATTAATAAAAATGATAGATGTTGTTTGTCGGGCTTTTCAAGTTGCCTTCTCCTTTGTTTTCTTTGCAGTTGTTCAAGAATAAAGCAGTGGAGCTGGGAGAGAAGCTGCTGCCTGCCTTCAACACGCCGACAGGGATCCCCCGAGGAGTCATCAACCTGGGGAGGTGAGTCTCGACGTCTGCTTCACCTCCAAAAGTCCTCCACCACTGCTGTCAAGTCATTGGGTTGCTTGGGATTAATCAGTGCACTAAAGTTTGTTCATCCTGTCAACCACAGTCAGAGATTAATCGAAAAACACAAGCAGAGTTTGACATTTAAGTCGTCAACAAGCAGAAAAAATGCTAATGTTATATAAAAGTTTCCTCTAACTTTAGGAGAGTTACAGTGAATTTCAAGCCTCAGGACAACTTGGAAAAAACCTAATGTGTCATGACGGTGACAATTGTCAGTAAACTAAAAACTAAAAGTGAATTAATATTATTTTTAGTCAGAGTATAAATGAAATCAGTCAGTGTTTGACAGTGGAGCTGCTGCAGGCTGAGCGTTATGTCTATGACATTTGAATAAGAATTAATCTGTGTAGAAAATGAATGATATTTGCATGTTTTAGAAGAGTTGCTAATTTAATCTGTTTCAAACCATTACCTTTGTAATCCATAATCTTTGACATGATCTTGTTAATGCCGTGGTCATGCAACACAACTTCAAACTACTTTCATTTTCAGAGCAGATTTCAAGTCAGATCAGTTTTGAGTGTTGAAAAATCTTCAGAGAGATAAAACAACCTGATGAATGCTCACGATTTGATGGTGACCACCAGATCTGTGAGACTGAATCTAACCTGTTAAACGACCATTTTTGAAGGAGGTTATTTACTTAGCTCCTTAACTCCTTTTATGTGTGTGGAAGATTTTGGTTTTCCCCTATCTTCCTCTCGTTTCCTGATCTTATAAGAATCTTCCTGGCACCGCCGTCATCCACCTGCTACCAATTAACCGACCATCCAGGCTGGACAGCTGCTGGCACATTTAATTACTTTATTCTACAGTTAATTCCTGCTGCATCACCAACATGGGTCTGTGGTACAGATGGGCAGGAGAAACCTCGTGCCCACAGTGTGGTGACAGTTACGTACAGATACACAAACACGACCGTTTAGAGGAGAACATATGCAATGTGTAAACAGTCAGCAGCCTGTGGCTGTGATCGTAGCTCTGTTACATGAACGTATTGATGTGTTCAACTGGTAAGTTTGATCCATTCAAGTTCACACAGGAACGTACTGACTCCAGGAAATAGCCACATGCATCAGTCTGAAGCCCGACACCGACAAAAACGTTTGTGTCATTGGAGCTTGATTTGTTTTCTGAGCTGCAGACTCTGATGTTAATTCAAGAAGATTATTGTAACAGCATTTTTCACATAAATAGTACATAAGATGTTGTAATATGTTTACTTGGATGAATTGTATTACAGATTTACACTGTTATACAATACAGCATAATATATTTGTTTGTTTTAAGCCAAAAATGTTTTTAAAGTGCAGGAAGGATTTTAAGTCAGGTACCAAACCCAAGTTACTACAATAATAACTTTTATACATACATTTATTAAGGTAAAATACGATAAGATCTCTATCTTATCGTATTTTATTATATACTATGTAACTCAGTGTTAAGTCCCTAACTGTATATGACTGTATTTAACTGTATACAGTAGCGTTACTGTTTTATACACTATAACCTGCCACAAGGCTGCAGATAAATGTTATCTCTAACGTATGCGTTGTACATTAACACGTCACATCGAATGGTGACATTTATATTTCATATAAGATCAATACTGCTTGAGGTTTTTTGCAATTAATCAAATCAAAGTGTTAATTAACAGAAAATACATTGGCCGCATAATTTGTGCAGCAATAATACAAATTATTTTATTCCTGTGAAAGTGACTCAACATTGAAGGTTGTTGTTTTTTGTTGCTCACTGGAAGATGTTTTTAGCAACGTGTGTTAAACATGAAATGATTAATCAGGATAATTTCAGCTAGTTAATTGTTAATTAAAATAACATTTAGTTGCATGCAGTCCTGCCCTTTTTTGCTTGAGATAAGTGGTTTCTTGGAGCAAATGACACTTTTACATTCAGCCTCCTAATTTGTTCTGCACTCCACCAGCTCTCTGTGGAAGAGACCTTTTCAATGTGCAGGAGTAAATAAACATTTTTTACTGTGGCAATAATTAGATAAATGTTTCTGATGGTACACAGTCGCTCACAAAATGGCAAAATAAAAGTTACACCTGATAGCACAGGATTGAGTTTAGTCCATATATGGTTGGATCTAGTTTTTATCAGCATTCATTTTCAAATATATTGAGAGGTCCGACAATTTGATGTGTTCCTCGTCTTCAAAGGCTGAAATTATTTTAGCTCATCTGTTAAAACGCACCACATCCCAATTTCCGCAGCACATTTTGCATGACGTGATATTGATTTCTTATTGACTTCTATTTTTTTTTCATCACTCTCTACACCTGATTATATTCCTAATAGCTGTGCAAGAGTGCGAGGGTGTGTTTGTTAAATGGGGGCAACAAGATTAATGGATCAGTGCCAGTGTTGTTGCTCACCAGGCAGCGGTGATGAACCTCCCCTCCTCTAAACACACCAGCCGCCGCTCTGCGCCTCAGCAGATTGATTCTTAAAGGAGGAATCAGATGTGACTTGAGCTACTAATGATGTGGCCCTCAAACTTTTAATGGATGCATTCATCAGAGTGGCAAACTCTTTGATTCCCATCTACCTCTACATGCCAAAGATCTCGTCTTCCCTTCTTACATTACTGCAATTCATTACAGGATGCCCGCTCTTCCCCGGCATCTATTAGAGGATATGTAAAGTCGTTCTGCCTCAACTAATCATAGGCGAGCATTAGTGTCTCCAAAACCGCACGATCACTGAAAATTAAATTTGCACAGAGCGATATTTCCTACAGTGACGTGTTGTTTCTAGATGAGTTTTAAAGGATGTGTTGGTGGGTTTCAAGGTGATGTTATAGAATCTTTACAAACATCCATGAAGACACAAGGCTACATTATTTTTACGTGAAGAACTCTTATTTCCCAGACCAGACCTCCACCTACTTTAAGACCATTAAAAAGTGACGTAAGCAGGAGAGAAAGGCAGCTGCTGTTTGAAGTGTGAGACCTGTGCCAGAGGTTGATGTCTGTGAATTATCTGCTGTGGTTCTTAGTCTGCTAGTCCTGATAGCCCCTCTGGGTTATGTCTACAACTCTCCCCATGTTAAACCACAAATGAATAATTTGGATGGGCGAGCTAAATGTATTGTACAAATCTCTGGAGACAAACGGTAGATGGTTATCGATTTCCATGTGACTAGGAAATAAAATGTAAGACCCAAGGGTCTGTGGTACGGTGCATTAAGCAGAAGCTGAGTACAGAAGGCCAAGAGGGCCACGAGGCACTCAGACTTGTCGACTGTCTTTAACTTTGTTCAGCTGCATCATGTTCTGAATGTGATGTCCAGGATAATAACTGTGGGAGAATCACTTGTAAAAGAGGCTGTGGAGGAATCGACTGGAGTTTACAAGTAGTACTGCTGCTGATAAAGTACAATCAAATGAAGTTGCAGTTGCCTGTAAAACCTTTAACACCAAACTTCACATAAACACTGGGTGAAACTCAGGAGACTGATTTCATACATGCATACTGGTGCTTTTATTTTTAGATATGTCAGCACATACTAGTTGTTGTATAGTACGCACAGTAAAATTATCAATCAACCATCATACTTAGTCTACCTGTTTGGATTTTGTCTCTGTTGCAGTGGAACCAGCTGGAGCTGGGGCTGGGCATCAGCCGGGAGCAGCATCCTGGCTGAGTTTGGTACTCTGCATCTGGAGTTCGTCCATCTCACCCAGCTCTCTGGCAGTCCCATCTACACAGAGAAGGTTCAGTACACATGAATCACATGTTATTGTACTTCTGCAGTTTGTTTTTAGAGAGAAATTTCTCTGCAGGATGTTTTTCACCCTTGAATAAGCTGAATGTGTGGAAACTGTGACAGCGCAGCTTCCTGTTGATATTCATTTGTTCTCCGGTGTCTCTGCAGGTGATGAACATCAGGAAACTTCTGAACAAGATTGAAAAACCCCACGGCTTGTACCCAAACTTCCTCAGTCCAGTTAGTGGCAACTGGGTCCAACGTAAGTCCTGTAAATACAGCACATACTGTAGGACACCAATTTTGGTTCTAACAGGGGTAATTGGTAAATTTGAGTTAAATACAAATGTGCTGAAGTTGCATTTATACAGAAGGAAAAGAGGAGATGCTCCAGCTGTTGCATTTTTTTTCCCCTACTACACATAATTACGTTTTTGTGTTTTTCTTAAATGTGGGTCAAGATTACCAGAGTTTGAGTTTACTAAATGCTATTTCATATATTTTTTTTATACCCTCCTCATCTCTCACCCTATTCTTCAGCTTTCACACCACTGACAGACCCGGAGACAGCTCAAAGCTCTTTTTGCTGCTCATCTGCATCATCCACCCATGCGTCTATTTCCTTTCATTTTTAATATCAGGCTCATAGCAGTGGCTATATGACTCCCATAGCTCTGGGTTATTAAAATGATAATGAATTCAATTACTTCAGGAAATTGGATCTTTCTGATTTACCTGAAAGGAGGTGAAAAAAATCAGGGATAAGACGACTGTGGGACTGAAAAGGTGGTAATCTCGACGATTATAGAGGCTAATTGTTGTGGGAGAGCCTGTCGAGAAGCAAAACTGTATATATTTATTGCCACAAAGGGAAGAGAAGCGTTGGCTTCACAGTTTTCCCTCATCTGTCTGCGTCAAGGACAAACACAGCAGCACTGTGATAACCTTGTGGGGGAGTCGGTAAAGGTGTATGTGCACAGTGAGCAAGAGTGGATGGATGAAGACTTACGCACGCCTCCACTGTGATATCATATTCATCTTTATGAATCTGAATGTGAACTTAAAGCGGGCAGAAGGAAAATCAACAGCCACTTGTTTCAATTACCACTCAAAAGCTTAGTGTGTTACATAATTTTAAACTTAGAAGTGAACAACTTAACCAGAAAACCCAAGAGTGGTGATTCGGTTTAGACGGTACATGTTCGTTCGTGACTGTACATGTACCAATGAACGCATCATGGAAAACCAGAAGGGTTCGCTGGATGAAGAGAGAAGAGAAAATATTACGTTCATTTAAATTCCAACCTTCTATGGCCTTTTCTCAGTAGTGTTTGGATTTAATTGGGTTCAGTTCTTTTTAAGTCTTTTAAAACCTGCAGAGAAAGTAAGTGCCGACATGTGTGACCCTGCTGTCTCTGTTCTGTTCCCCTCTTCAGATCACGTTTCCATTGGTGGCCTCGGAGATAGTTTCTACGAGTATCTGATCAAATCATATCTGATGTCAGACAAGACGGACGATGATGCAAAGAAGATGTACTACGGCGCACTGGAGGTTTGTAGATTTTCATTTCACATCTCGCATCGAGACAAAGTAATGAAATCTAGAAGAGGAACAGAGCTTCTTCTGCATTACAGATGGATTTAAAAACATGTTTTGCCATCGAATCCCTAATTAGTGACATTCAGTAATTTGGCTTCCTTCTTTATTTAAAATTCTATTAATATAACATTTATACAAACACACTGGAGTGATACTGCAGAGTAAAGTATCCTTTCATGACTCAAAACCGGTGGTTGTATGCATAGATGTATAGATGTTTCACCCTGCTACTGAAATTAAGTGGAGCTGATTCAGAATAGAGAGTAGTGCTGTAATGGGTGCATTTATTCAAAGCACCATATCATGATTACATACAGAGTTGTTCAGTGGTTATAGGGGTATACTATCAAGAAAGAAAGGCTTCTGGTGCTGTGTAATGAAATTAGAGCTGCGATTAAATAGCAACTCACTTGTGCATGCGTTCATTGTTGCACTGTAATGTAATAGGTGCACTCCTGCTATCTGCAGACAAATGATCTGTGCAAATGAAACCACTGCATAAAAATATATCCGAAGCTGTTTTCCTCTTTAATAGAGAAAATGACAGAGCAAAGCTCATTCCCTGTGGCTACAATTACAATATCACAGACAATAACTTCAGATTGCCATTGAGATTTCCTCAGTTCTCATCAGAGGGTCAAGCCAGAAGCAGAACGGCTAATTACAGAATCTTCTTCTCCCCTCTGACTTGGTCTTTAAATGGCCATGGACCCTGCGCCATCAGATTAAGTTACATACTTTATGTTTATACAGGAACCTAAGGTGAAGGCACAGCACAAGTCATTATCTTTGGCATTCAAATAAAAGCACATTACTAATTAAAACAGTGTTGAAAGAAAGCACATTTTCCAATTATACTATACCATGATTACTGCTAACAACAGCTAATTAGCAGGAAAATCATCAGTCTCGGCCCACAAGAATTGAATAATATTTTTATATTCTGAGAACATGCTATTAATAAGCTTTATTTTGATATTGAAATATATTGAAGAGTATACAGCTGTAGTAGAAGTACATACTAAAGTACTGTTTTCACTATCTCAGAGTAATTTGAAATTAAAACACCTCACTCTTTATGAATCGTATGAATCTGAAAGAGGACGTATTAATTTAATGTATTAATTTAATCTTTTCTTTCTGAGCTCATTCATTGAACGAGATGTTAGGAAAAAAAAAAGAATGATTAGATCTGAGATTGAAGGGGGGGTGACACTTTTAATTATCTGCACTTTGTGGGGTGTTGAAGCAGAATGTTACAGACCTGTATTCAAATGCAAAATAAGCAGTAAGCCAGACAGAAAGAGTGAAAGGGAGATGAGAAGAAGACAAAAGCTGTGAAGGAGAAAATCATGAGTCATTCTCAATGGATCATGAGATGTCCTTCTATATTTTGTCTTAAACATAAAGCAATGATAAAAAACAAAAGTGACACTGCAGTTTTTTCCCCATTATTGTTGGATCATTTACTATAGGATTTATACTCAACTCTTTCACAGAATATTAAATTAAAAAGGCCGACTACCAACAGTGTCTCATTATATGTATGTAAATGCATGCACCATAACAGCAGATGTGCAGCAGCAATGTTACATATATCCCTTATATTAAACTTAAACTTTAATCAGGAAATCTCATTAAGATCAATACAAATATATACAGTACAGTATGCGAATACAAATTAATCAAGACCTGAAAAAAATCATTACTGTTTCATCAGCTGCCATTATTGTTTTCTTGCACCTTTAAATATCCATATACAGTGAACATAAACATTATGATCAGGCAGGACACCAGCCAAGATTGTCACTGAACACATGGTGTACTGATACCCATACTGGGAATTGAGGAGTTTATGTGGCATAAACACTCTGGTTTAAAGACCAGTGATCTTCTTTTAGCTGTATTTATGTGGCACGTGGTTTGTTAAGGGTTAATAATAAATTTGCTAACCACCTCTGTTGCTGCAGGCGATTGAAGCTAACCTGGTACAGAAGTCACCCGGTGGTCTCACCTACTTGGCCGAGTGGAGAGGAGGTATCCTGGATCACAAGATGGGCCACCTGGCCTGCTTCTCCGGGGGCATGATTGGCATCGGAGCTGACGATGGAGCTCCAGATAAGAGGCAACACTACCTGGATCTGGCTGCTGAGATCACACACACATGCCACGAGAGCTACACACGGACAGGTGAGTGGGGCAAATGAGTGACTGATTCCAGTGTGCAAATGAAAATCTTTACTTTTTAAAGATTTAAACTTTACAGTGCTGTACAGTCATAGATGATGCAGATCATGTTGAAGTATTTTAATCTGCATGAGAGTGTGGACAATCTTTTAAATGATTATTAATGGTTTATCATGGTTGTGGTGCACTGTATCTGTCTGGCTAGGAGAGGTTATTGTTGCATTTAGGAGAAGAAAATTAAGAGTCTAGCTTAGGAATATTGTAATTTAAAAGGGCCTCAGGCGTTTGTTTAGCCCTGACTAGGAATAGTTATTGGTGGCTTCACCTGAACAGAGGACAGGACTAATAAGTAGTGAAGAATTAAACGTCTCAATTGGATGCGATAATCGTAACTGGTTGTAATTTAGGTCCAAAAGTAAAAAAGAAAGAGACAAATGGACGTGTATAGAAGAGTAAATAGTGTGGCTCCCACCTATAAATGAGGTGGAGTACAGAGCTGTGAGATGGCTGTGCTCACAAACTGAAGATGCACCCAGGAGGAAAATGCAAGAAAGAAGGTGAAAAAATAAGAATATATGCACAAGCTTGTTCACATTTGTTTGATCTCTCCCCTGTCATCTGTCTTGGCCCTGACAATAATCTCCTCTAATTGCAACCTTCCACTGTTGGGTGGGCTGTAAGGATTCATTTGTAGTGTTACTTTTCCTTTGCTTTCTCAGTAAGCTAATGTGACTCATAACAGGTTCCTCAATGTGCTTTGAAAATTTTTGATCAGGTCCAAAAAGGCTTCCTAGGTTTTCTCTTTCATAGTTATGCACCAGGTTTCCATTCACTCATTAAAGGAAGTGGATTGTTTTTAGCGGCTCTCGTATTAGCTGTCAGCAGGAGATGGAGAAGGGAGATCTGCTCTTGCATGCTCATTAAGTGGCTGCTATTTAGCTGCATCTTATATACTCATACCATAAGGACTCTGCTGCCCTCTTCAACAGACTGAAGCTCAAAAAAAAAAAAAAAAAAAAAATCATGTGCAGCGTTGCTCGGAGGGATTGTGGATTGTTAGCGACAATGTTCTTTCAGTGCCCTCTATAAATGTCCCTGCACTCGATGCAGACAGGCATCGTCCAGTTTGATCTTCAACTCTGTGTGAAGCAAATGGGGTCAAATATCTCTTAACCCATTTGTCAACATGAGCAAAGAGAAGGCATCTGGTGTGACCACAGCCACACCGATGTGGGCTGTGTTCTGATTAATTCGAACATAGATTCACACAAACGAATTATTTTAAAATGACTTAAGAAAAAAAAACAATACATTCCCAATTAGTGACCAGACCCTTTATTTACCTCAGTGGCACAGGCAACCAGGACTCCCATATCACCTCTTCTCCAGCTGATACAGATTTTGACTTGATAAATTTGAGCAATTTAATCAGTAGAGCAAGAATCACATTAAAAGTTTTGCAGCTTTTCCTTCAGAAGCATCAGGAACGTCAAGTTGACATAAGTATGAGAACATTATTTCTTCTGAAAGAGAAACGCAGAGCAGCAGAGTATTAAAAATACTATGGTACTGTTGTAATAATAGAATTAGACACCTGTATCCACATACAGCTATTACTTTATTTATGGTATGCATTCATGAAAGGTTTTCTGTTTTGTCTTGTACAGGGAGACGTGTATGAAACGCTTAGATTCTTGCAGCTAATTAATGACTTCCAAGGATTTCCAAGGCCTTATTATCCCTTTCTTGTGTAATTTCCTCTGCGAGCTTGATGAGACGAGACTTATATTGCTGTTAATAAGCACAGGTTGACAAGGAGATAACATGGCTGAAACTGAAATGAATTTGGGGGGAAAAGGTTACAATTTGATTCCCAAAGCAGGTAAAACAAATTTAGAGACCTGAAGTTCTTAATTGTGTTTGACACAGACATGTTCATCATCTGATGAACTTGTAAAAAAATCAATTGTGTTAGTTACTGATGACTTTCTAAATTAGCAGTGGAATCACAAGCATTAGGAAAGTGAGACTGAGCTACCTGAAAACAGCTGTTTTTTTATTTTATATAATGTTTTCACTTTGTCACCATGTGTTAATTAATGTAGATTGATGGGCAAATATTAAAATTAAATATTATTACTGCATATCAGGGTCTAAGGAGTAACTGGCTTCAAGCTTCAGTAGCCAATAATGTATCTTCCAGTGTCTTTTCAGTGGCTGTAAACTAACAGTTCCTCTGTAGAACAGTAAATAGTTTGCTTTCATGCATCTCTTTGTCTTTGATGCACTTGCTCACTCACACTGTAATGAGCCAGCTGGAGCTCTGCTGTCTTTCACACTTACTTCTTATTTCAAGATGATGCAGCTACTTGCAAACCCTGCATGGTGCCAAAGAACATACTTCCTCCAGCCGCGGTTCAATATTCCAACTCCCTAAAATGACAGATAATCATGAGAAATAGAATAGAAATAGAAAAGTCTGGTCTGCACAGTGGGCAGAAGTGAAATTTTAGAATCATCTTGGATCACACACAACTTTCACTGTGTGTTTCTAAATTTGCCGTTGCTGTGCTGATGATCCTGTCCTGACCTTGGCGAGAATAGAATTTATTGTACCGTATCATGAATAGGATCTCTTTGCCATGCAGTCGTGAATTGTGGTAGAGATGGGACGGAAGTAACAAGAAAAATAAGGAGAGAGAAAATGAGAAGCCCACAGACCATCTGGACGACTGGGAATGTCTTAATTATTTTGTGCCTCAAACCTTTTTTTGAGACTAAAAGTAACTGAATGGGATTTCTACAAATCATCTGCAGATCTGGTAAATAAATACTCTACTGGCTGTCAAAGAGCTGCTTTTATTTCATGTTTGTGTCCTATTTTCTTTCATTTTTGTCTCCATCAGCCACCAAACTTGGACCAGAGGCATTCAGATTTGATGGTGGAGCTGAAGCCACTGCAACCAGACTGAGCGACAGATATTACATCCTACGACCAGAAGTCATCGAGAGCTACATGTACATGTGGAGACTGACCCACGACCCCAAGTACAGAGAGTGGGGTTGGGAGGCTGTTGAGGTGAGATCCAAAACGCACTAAGTGTTGTTCTTATTGTCCTGTAAATAAGACCACTGAATTTTAGAATAAAATCAGTTCTACAGTTCTATTGATACACATGTCTAAAGTTGAAATAGGCAACAAGATACTGTGTACAGATATCGAAATCTGCCTTACAGCACTTTTGCACAAAAAACGGTGGTGGTAAAGCAACAGATATTTTTGTTTTGACCTGCCTCTAAACAAGTCAAGTAAGATTTAAGTCTATAGCCGAATATCACAGATTTGCCTGAAGAGCTCAACAATCTATACAGAAGACAGAGATGAGCAGGCTGTATGAAAAACTCTTGAATTCAGTCAATTTAACGAAATAAAGCTGCCATTTTAAATATGTAAAGGTCTAGTCCTCAAATAAAATACAACCTACACTTTTATATGTTGTAGCCACAAAACATATTCAGGCCAATGATGTACAGACTATAATTTCATGTTGCACGTAAGTGGGAGATACTCTACAGTATAATTGTGTAACCCATACTTCTGTCTTAAGAGGCCTAGACTGATTTTATAAATTGTCCTCACCTATTATGTCAAGCCCCTTTAACACCCTCAATTACCCTCGACCTGCTTCCTTGATATTGTGTGGTACTATACATTAACTTGTAGATCAGACAATCCCACCAGCGAGAGGTGAAGGTTGTGTAGGGAGCACCATTATTAATGTGGCAATAGACAGGACATTAGCTGCAGTAAACTGTACAGGGCCGGGATGATAGATTTAGCATTAATTTAGTGTGCACAGAAGTGGAGAGATCAGGCTGACGAGTTTGACGGGCCTTTAATTATCGGGCACAAAGGTTGAAAGCAGTGCACAACGCTTCTCTTCATGAACATCAAGCATTAACGCGTCAGGGTCTTTGTTAATTAGCACGTATACGCCAGCCCTTTGTAGCAGGGGTAATAATGTGCTAATCCGCTTGGCTAGCTCAGCCACTCTCCATTAGGCCTTGTCAGATTTAGAATTGGGCTTCGATTGTATAACTGTCTGAAGGCCTTGACATGTCCCATCATTTAACAGTTTAGGTTCTGGGTTTACACTAGATCCCTGTGGGTTGTATTATACATTTGTTTCTGTCATCATGTAAGTGAAAAGTATTCTCACTGAGGAATTATTAAATATGAAATACAAGAAGTTGTCTTTACCTTGTCCATACAAAACCTCTGTGTGTGTCTCCTGTCAGGCCCTTGAGGAACACTGCAGAGTAGAGTCTGGCTTCTCTGGGATCCGAGACGTTTACACCATGACAGTCAGCCACGATAACATGCAGCAGAGCTTCTTCCTCTCAGAGACACTCAAGTAAGTCCCATTTCCTCTCCTCTTCTCCCTTGGTAGCACAGTGTGCAGGAAATGGCATTGTACACTGTGCATGCATAAACCACCATAAATACAGAAAGTAATATAGAGTCCAATACCGAACACTGGGGATTCAGCGCTTCTTATTATCTATTCTGTCCATGAAGTACGCTCATGCTGAGAATGAGACACACACCATCTCTCCTCTATGCAGGAGTCATCTGAGGTGATTTCCTTCTTTTCACTTGTCTTTCACAAGACACATGAACACTGAGTAGATGGTGTGCAGTTAAACTCCTCAGTTTTACCTCCTATCATCCTTGGGTCATTAGGCAACACAAACCATTCAGGGTGCAAAATCGAAACGAAGCTAGTAGAAGGTAGAGGTGGGGATGGCGGGTTTTGCTTCTTGATTTTTTTTTTTTTTTTTTTTTTTTTTTAAATGGTGGCATCAGGATCATTCAGGTCGGTCGTCTGACTGTTTTTAACAATGCTGCTGTCTCAGCCATTGTAACACTATCCTATCAGTGTCTAATCAATACAAAGGAAAATTTTATTGTTTTAGACTGAAGTAGCATCGCAGGTTAAATCTTTCATACTATAGGTTAAACGTGACCCATGCACTACCACACTGCAGATTTGAATGTGCTCAGGGGAAATTGTAGCATGGTTTTGGTGTCAGTTGCAGAATCGTTACACCCCCTAAAAATGGCCAACAAATCATGAGAATTCACCTGCTAAGCTTCAAATCTCAGTGCGGCAGCAGAGACAAGAAACATCCTCAGAACATTTGTTAAAAGCAGCAATACTCAAAACAGAGGAGCAGCGAAAAGCAGACAAACCAACATCTTTGACTTTTACTAGATGTGCAGTTTCTGGAACAAGTATTCAGATAGCTTAATTGAATTATTAGTTAATTAATTAAATGTTCTTCCTGTTTGCGCAGGTATCTGTACCTGCTCTTCTCTGACGACGACCTTCTCCCACTGGAGGACTGGGTCTTCAATACAGAAGCCCACCCGCTGCCCGTCATCCGCAACAGCTGCCTGCAGGAAGAAGCAACACAGGATAAGACAGTCTCCGAATGAAACTGAACACCAGCGGCTGAGACGGTTACAGACATGTTTGCACATTTCACGTGCGCACACACACAGTGTCACACAAATAGTGAAAACACCAATTCAGTGCAGGTTCAGTCTTTTCAGGAGCGTCTTACGGACTCTTAATTCCTTTCCAGTAAAGGATGTTGTCGTTTTACGCTGTGATTGTATATCCTTTTGCCGGGGTTGTTTCCTGCTGGCACTTATTTTTTGTGGACAATCAAGAACAAACGTGACTTTCATGAAAAGAGCACCTTTTTCTTTCCTTCTTTCCTCTGTGAGGAAACCAGTATAACTTGCAGACCCAAATGTGTGGGAGGAAGGTTGAACTATGGGCCATATTGTTAGAGATAAACATAGAAAACCACTTGAGTTTTGCTCTTTGATTCTGTTGTTTTGTTAATCTTGAGTGTTGAATGATTTCCTTAATCTTGTCATTGCATTTTTTTCCCTTTGTGAGAACATCTTTGACCAAAGGTTTCTTTGCATTTCTATTCTCTTCTTTTCCAGTGTTGTTGTGGTGTGAGATTTGACCGAAAGTAAAATTTACTATAAAGAACTGAATTGTAATGGGTATTGATTAATGTACAAACAAACATGAAATGTGATTCTCGAGCTCACCTCCAAACTAATGTTGATGTCATGTTTCTTACTGAAACAAGCTTGAATGATTTTTTTAAAGTCAGGGGGTGTCAGGAAAGTGGCTTATACATCCAGGGACCATTTTATAAAAAATGATGTTGGGTTGTGTTTCCACTGTATGCTTGGGTTATATTTTCAGCAAGACAATGCTTTCTCAGCCTTTCAAAATGGAGTACTGTCAGTTATGTGACTGTAATACAAGCATAAAGGAAAAAGAGAATATTTGCTAGCCAGCTCCAAATGGGGTTTCCTGTTTCTGTTGTAGTTTTTTATGCTTCACCCTGCCTTTACATGTGAATCCATCCAGCCGCCACCACTGGCGTTAAAGGCTGTTATACTGTGGAAACAGATTTTCATTTTCATCACTGCTGTCCCCCACAGTTGTGGAGCGAATGTGCTGTACATACAGATGAAGTGAGTGACCCCCGTGTGAGCTTGTCTTGACTTTATTTTATGTTTTCTTTTAACTTTAGTAGTTTTTTTTTCTGGGTTCTCTTGATTTGCTTCCCTCAGGTGTTTTAGTAAAAAAAAAAAAAAGAAAAAGCGGGAAAAAATACTTAAAGATCTGATTTTAAGTCTAGTTATTGCTGATATTAATTATGGGTATTAATTATTTTTACTGTTTTGATTTAACTTTCATTGTTAAATATTTTCAAATACTGATATAAAAAAAAAACCTGTGCAAATTTGTACATTTAAAACAATCAGAGTTGTTGTGTCATTTTTACTTCCTACAGTGAATTCACACCATGACTTCTAAAGGGACCTGCAGTGACTAGCAAAGTAGAAGGAAACTCGACTCATTTGCTGCTCGCATTTGTTTCGGTATTTGCTTCCGGGAAGTTCATTACAGATTTAATTAAACAGGGACGTCTCAGGGTCGTGGAAAGTTCCAGCAATCAGGACCAGAAAATGACTAATGGGGTTTAGACATCATGGTGTCAGGCCAGCAAAACAAGATTTAATATCATCCTCCTCAAATGATTCAGCTCCACCCACAGTTAGCTAAATCCTAATTTCAGTCTTATAGTAAACAGTAATTTGAAAACAATACATTTATCTTAAGGAGAGCTTTGGCAGAGGTGTGTGAGTTTGAACAGTAAGTGTAAAGGCTCTCCAAGTTGCAGCCGGCAGTGCTCTGCTACAGTGAAGGACCGGTGTTAACTTTAGCTCAGGCATGATAATGAAAGAAAGGGGAAAAGTGAAGGGCACAATTTGTACATGTGAGCTTGTCTGATCTCGCCTAGGGATATAAATGGGAGGATCACAATCCATTTTAATGCACCTGAGACTGATAGTGAAGGACAAACACTACAGATAATACCCTCTCGCGTTTTCTTTTCCTTCCCCTCCCCTCTCCTCTCTCTGCTGCTCACAAAGTCCCTGTCAAACTGAGCAGGGCACCACAAACAGAAAAGTCGAGGCTGCTGTCTGACTTGGCAAGACCTTCCATCAATGTGTAACGAAGGGAGAAGAGCCGTCACTATCTCACTGCCACAGTCGTCCTGCAGCTTTCCCAACCAGGGCAGCAGTTTTAGGGAGGATGACTTGCATGTCATAGAGATCTGGTTCAAATAACATACAACTTCAAAACACTGGTGTGGTACAGTACTCGCATTTCCAACTGCAGTTTAAAACAGAGGAACAGAAATAAAATTATTGGTTACCCAGCCAAAGACAGAGTAACAATGCAGTACTATTAAAGTACATTTCACTGTTATCTCCTAATTTGACCGTGAATGACCTTGATTTCAGAGATATTGTAATACTGCTTTAATAAAAATGTTAACTCGTTCCCACAGTCCACCTGCTTTCAGCTTTTACATGTCCACTGACATTTCAGCTACTCCTACTTGTACTCCAAGGTTTTAATGGGAGCAGCAACCATTATATGTTTGATTTACTGTCCGAGCGAGAACACCAAATGGTTATCCAATTATAAAACTAGCTTAATTTTCTGTCAACTGTCCAAATGTTTCAGCTCCAGTTACATTTTAACTGTAACATCTCACATGGAAACATTCAAAACACATAAAGCAAGGTGAAGAGCAAAGAAAACCACAAACTCCAACATTCAACAACATAATGTTTAAGAACCAGACTCGGCATTAGGGGTTAATGATGTTGTTGATACACGAATGGTCTACACTCTGTGCTGTCCGTGAATGCCTCACTATAGTGGAAGCTCACACTACACTTTCTTAACTTAAATTCTACAAATTAAACACGTGATTCTCATGACAAGAAATATCAGATGGACATTTGTGTTGCAGTAAACAGGTTTGTCTGTATGAATTTGATTTACAGGGTTTTAAACACTTGTTTTCTATTTATCTGTAGCATAAACAAATATTCTAAAAATGTACACTATATATTACCTGATAACTTAGCTGCAGCTGTTATTAGTACTTAAACTACAAAACATTTCACAATCAAATAACATTTAACAACTATAATCTATTAATTACTTGTTACTTGTTAACAACGTTGCATTTTATACTGTTAATTAATCACAAATACTGAAATTACTTAACGCTCGTTTTAACATAAATTATCACACATCTGACAACAGGAACAAAAATAAGGCCAAAGCATAAATAGCAGGAAATAAAGACACTAAGCAGACAAAAAAACAGAGAAGTGACAGGTTCAGTCTCCTTCTCCTCCTTCTTAAACCCACCTACCGCCCCTTTGGATGAAATCAAAGCGTTTCCTTCAACATCCCTCAGATGTAATCTGGGACAACAATGTCATCTCACACAGTTCTCCAGACAAACAAAACGAACACATCTCACCTGACATGTCACTATCTGACGGCAAAGTTTTAAGTTAGTCACTAACTTCAAAAACAATTCAAAGAGTTGGACAGCTCCTGCTCGCAGATATTTCTCACATACTGAAGGTCTCATTTCTTGGAATGAAGCCCTTCAAATTAAGACTTAATTTTAAACTCCTGTTCCCCCTTCCTTCTGTTCTTTTCCTCCCTCTCAGGTCTTGTCGGCACACTTTCATGGTTTGTTAAACATAGTTATTTTCTCTCAGGGTTGCTGGTAAAAGGGAAGAGAAGAGGTACAATATGGAGGGATTTGCAGAACAGCTTTTGCCTTGTTAGTCTGAAACTGACGGTGAAGTACCCGACTCTAATTATGCAGTGATACACATTTGTCTTTCCCACTAAAAAATTTTTATATTTTGTATAGAAAGTTGAGTTTTCATTATCTATTTTAAATAAGAAACATAGAATAGAACTTTACAGCATATTTGCTGGACTACAAAAGACTAGCAAAGCAGTTTCTGTGCTAAGCTAAGCTAATCAGCTAACGGCGATGGTATATAAAGTCATCCTGTAAACATCAGCAATGTCTAATATGTAAAAATAATGTTATTCAATGTGATTATTCACATTATGTCCGTTAATTTTACTATTAACTGTTCTATCCACAACAATATGCCCAGAACTATTATTCAAAGCCTTAAACTGATGGTTTTAAATTGATTTCAGCCAAAAAAAAAAGACAGACATAAAATCTGCAATAATATAAAACAGAGAAAAGCAGTGAATCCTTAAATTTGAGACCCTGGAACCAGTGAATATATTGTATATGTATTATTATACCTTTGTTATATAGCATTAATTATCAAAACTGTTTAAATGACTTGATTGATGATTAATTACTGACGCAGTGATAAAATAAAAACAAATAATATGTGATAAGAGGTACAGCTTGGATTAAATGTAGTTAAATGACACTAAAACTACCAAATATGTAGCTCGTAAAGCTTTACAACACTAAAACTGGGAAAAGGTCGCTGTAGGAAATATCAGACACGTTCATTGCTCCTCTCTCCCTCTTTATTTCCCTACTTGTTTCTGGAGCTGGAGCTTTACATTGAACCCTCCCTCCACAGCGGGCCAAGGACAGAGAGATGTGAATGAATTTGTTCTGCACAATGAACTAAAAATGGATTCCTTTTTCATTAATCTCTATTCAGGGACTCATTGGTGAATTTCATTTTTTATGTTTTCAGGGAAATGACAGCCTGAGGGTTGCTTTGGAACAAACTAAAATAGCTCTTTTAGATGCAGACAAATTGTTGGGATGGAAACCCTGAAAAGCAGCGCAGATGATGCATTTGTAAGCGTAGAGACACTATTTCAGTCGCTGTTGGTTTTCCCAAAACAGCCTTGACTTTGAAAAGTACACTGGAAAGTAGATTATGTAGTATCTGTATTTGTTGGTCCGAGTAGTTTTTACTACATAAATGACTGAATAACACTACAGTAGAACTAGGCACCGTGGAAACTCGTGCTGCTTTGTGCTATTATGCAGTTTTATGATTATTAAAACTTTAATGGGATTAAAAACTAGATTCTGGTTTGGGGAAATTATATCAATTAGTCCACCATACTGCCATCTAATATTCATATTCAAATTAACTTTCTAATGAGATAACTAATAATAATGCTGGAAACCCGTTTTACCAGTCATGAATCTTGGTAGGGGATTTTTTTTAAATAAAATTTTACTATAAATTCTGAGTGACTAAGTGACAGTGCGAGTATACGCAGTATGCCTTTGCTCTGGCTGTGTTAGAGTGTGTATAGTGTGTGTTTGTGCACGTAGATTCACCCATGTGTGCACTAAGCAGATGCCTCAGCCCTCAGACTCAGTACTGTGCAGCTCCAGTATGAGCTTGTCAAAACATCCTGTGCTACTCCGCACTGCCAACACTTGAAGGGCCGCCAGGCTGGCCTCATCTGCTGCCCTAACACCTTGTTAGCGCCCGGAAGGGAACACAACTGCATAATCAGCTGCTAATACTTCTAAAAATAACTCCAGCAGCTCAGGGGCCAGAAGTAGGAGGGTTGAGAATTGACAGGTAGACACAGCATGCGTATATCTATAAACACATCAAACTGAAGTGTGTGTTTGTTGTATTCAGCAGCTACAAGCTTAAGGCCTTTTCATAAAGGTCAAACCAGAGGTTTCTGCATAAGGATTACAGAAGCTGGAGCTGCATCAGTTTATCAGATACACCTGCAACAATACGGTTACAAAACACACAATTTGTTTTATCCTTAATTAATTACACAACATGTATGACATCAGGTGTGACATCGTACAAGCTCCAGGCTGCAGACAATAAAACTGTCTCCCCCTCACATACTTGTTTTTTATTTTAAAGTAGGATTATACTACCACTCAAATGTGTTAGCATGCAAGTAAATAGGTACTGAGCTGTGCACAAAGAAAATTAAGCAGCTACTTACAGCTAGAAAAGGTTGTAACAAAAGACGGTGATGAGACAGCCTCAGAAAGTTCTTATAAAAAGTTTTCTCTCCGTTTAACACATTTAATTGGAAGTAGATTTCCAAAATGGTAGTTGAACTCTAAGAGTACAACTTAAAATATTTCCTGCATATATGAAACTAACATTACAGTCATCTTTAGCCCATATGTGGTTAAAATCGTAATAATTTGATGTAAAGTAAGTACGACAAGTCTATGACATCAACATTTGATCATACTTGTGGTATATCAGACATAATTTGCAGCATTTTAAAACACCCGTGCTGACTTTTCCGTCTCTGCAGTGCGATTGTTTTGCTGAGGCCCATCTCCTCCTTGTCAATTAAGTGTTTTAATGTTCAAAGCCTTTGAGGAGCCTCATGAGTGGAGTAATTTAACCCAGAATCCTGATTAAAGCTAATGCTAATTGTTATGGTTCTCACTGTCATAAATATTCATTTGTCAATGCGGCCCAGCATCTGTGACACACCGCTTACTGCTCTCTGCAGATTTTCAGCTTTGAAGATGCCAGGAGGCCTACTTTTCTACAGAAGTAGGTGAAATATTGAGATGTATACTTTCATCTTTTTACAGAGCTACTGCACTAACTACATGATGAATGCTCTGCTACTGACTGACTGCGGACTGACTAGTATTCACAGCGAGGTTTGTATATTTTTAAACGGCATGTTTTGATCCTGTGAGTCCAGTTAATAACATGCTATTATTCTCCATCTTACAGAGGTAGCAGCAGCAGAGGAAATCTTAAAACTTCAGACAATCAAAACCTGTGATCCTCTTAAGGGTTTTTACTAAACTGACCCCTTCAGGAGACATTTAGATGGATTCAGTTGTAGCACTCATTACATTACTCGATACTATTCTGAGTACTCGGTAGTTACTTTGACTTTACTTTATTGTAATTATCTACCTCTATTCCACTACTATACGTTTTACTCTTACACTACTTCACACTCTGTATTGCTAGGATGCACTTGGCAGATGTCTATGAAGTGAATTTTGAGCATATTGCTCGTTCTTTGAGGGACTTATTTCTCATCTAAAAAGTTTAAATTAAGCTACAAGTAGAAAAAAACATGTCACACAAGTGTATTTCTAAAGTGTTAATTCAGGGGGTTTAAATATACTACTTGGGTTTGAGGTGGAGGCACTGCAGCTGTTAATATGTTTCCTTTGATAAAGTTTTCTAACAACTACGATTCGTTTTAGGGATTTTGGCCAACACTGCAACACAGAAGCACCAGTGTTTTTTCTGCTTTAATCATTATGTTCTGGAGGGATGTTATTTTAGCTTTTCTATTTTTGCAGCAAGTCCAATTTTTCAGAAACCTGCATTTATGATTTTGACTGCAATTCAGTTGTATGTGTTTTGATTCCCGAGAGAGAGAGATTTTCAGAATTCGATGCCATCTTAAACACAAAAGCTGTTTACAGGATTTTTTTGTGAAGCTCACTTAGACAAGAAATTGTTTACCTGACAGAGTCGATAAAAAGAAAGTTTTCAGCCATGCTCATTTGGTTTAGAATAGCTCAAGATGTTTTTTCTAGGTGTCCATCAAAATGCAATCGACCCAACTCAATGTATTTTCCAATGTTGTCATGTTGTATACATACACATTGAAACACCAGTAACATTTGCATGCTTTGTAAAAACACAGCTACAGTACAAGCATATGCTAATATAGGACAAAGTGTGAACTCTGAAGCAGCAAAACATACAGATGTATACAAAAACTCCACAATCTACCTCTCCTATGGAATCCACTCAGGCAATAAATAAAAAAATAAACATTTATTCAAGCAAAAGTGTTCAAAACAATTCTATCATTTCTGCTCCACAAACTAAACCAATGAGCTGACAAATTCACCGTGGTCTCAGCCAACTCGTCTGCCTCCCAATGTTGTCGTCTTTGTATTGTTTCTTTTTAGCCTTTAAATCATTTTCTCATTATTTTACTGTTTTATTTATAGTCAGACATTTTCACACAAGGGAGCTGCTCCAAATGACAGCTGAATCGCATAACACATAAAGCCAAGGGAAAGACACCTCTCAGTTTTTAAAGATGTTTTTTTGTGCACATAAACACTATCTTGTCTGTCCTTTTTCCTTTTTTGTGCCTCCACCACGACAAGAGTTACAAATTCCTTCAGGAAGTGTGAGGCCACTGGGTATGCCCAATGTGGGACACAGACAACAGGCATAAGGCCAACGCATGCAGAGCCTCCAAGCTGTCTGCACACCCTCACTGCTGTGGCAGAACGATCAAAGAAATGAATTTACATTAATCATGTCGCCGTGCTTCTCCAAGGACTCTTCCTTCCTGTTGTCCCTCTCTACGCAGCAATAGCAAACATTGCTAATTATGAGTATTTCTTTAGTCACTGAACTAGTGAACAATGGTTAGTTTAATGTTTCTTACTAGGATGCTCTCATCAGAAAATTAGCACATACAACTATAGGCGATTACTACCAGCGCAGCTGTATGTGTGCACACAGTAATAGCACTGCAGCAGAGCAACCCAGTCAAAATAGACCTAGATTATTTGGTTTACATTGAGCTTGTATCTTTTAAAGTTGTGTTTTATCAAACTGTTTAATTTTATTCTGACAGTCAAAAAATTAACACAGACAACGGGCATCAGATACGATTAAATTATTCCATCACAGACTTCAGAAGGCTGCAATCACAAATTATCTTCACTATCAATCAGCCTGACAATTAAAATGTCAGAAAATTATTTGCTGAAGCCAAAATTAACAGATTTAAATCACCCCCTTTTACCATCATAGAAAACTGGGAAATGTTCATATTTGAGACACTGGTACCAGTGCATTTTTGGCATTTTTACTTAAAATAATTTTTTATGATGATAGTATTAAAATCTATTCTGACTTTGTGGAACTTGGACTTACAGTGAAATAAGAGATCAGTTATCTAATCAATTAAGTAAATAATCCCTGCTGTATTACAGGGTGCTGTTTACTTTATTAGTGGTGATTATGTTGTCTTACTGTTTCTAATTGTTTCCTTGCACCACTCCATTTTGTTTGCTGAGAGATTTCTGTATTAGCAGCAGCACCATGCATTCAACTTTTCAGCTTTTTTTAATGGAATATAATTTATTAATTAGAACTGACCTGGGTTGTGCTTTGGTTTCAGACAGTGAGATAATTTCAGGATCTTCGAAACAGAAAAACACAGCTAATTAATTAGATGGTGAAATAATCACTTGATCATTATAAAATTCTGAATGTGCCACTTCAACTTCACATATTTTCTTTGTTTCTGCTGTTGTGTATGTTTGTATAATCTTCACATTTTAGAATTAATGCCACACTCTTATGTTTGTTTTCTACTAAATTTCTTCTAAATAAGTTGCTCCTGTACATTATTTATGTGTTGACACTGTACATTGATGTTTCAAACTGTTATGAGATTGTTTACATGTTAATTCATTTTAAATGTAGTGAAAGTAGTAGTGGTCTCTAGTTTTTAGTTTTAAGACCCAAAAAGTATTGAAAGATTTTGGATAAGTAAATTCTACAAAATTGGAGGGCATTCAAAACCAAAACCTCCTTTTGCAAAAACAGATGGTAATTATCAGACTTAGACTAGAGTTGACTGACAGCTTGGCTGCGACTGAAGTCTTCAGTATGTTTAAAACATGTTGTCCTTCAGAGAGACAGGCAGCCAGCTGGCTCAATCTGAAAACAAATGTCCTCCCTCACAAACAAGTTTTAAATCTTCACACATTTTATAAAGAGAATTAATTATTGTTCTGAACATTAGATTGACAATGATCTTTGTGACCACTTGGACTAAAGCACATTTAGGGATTGAATGACAGTGAAGGAAGATCTACAGTAGGATACATCCCTCGCTGACTTGTAAGGACCCATCCGATTACAATACATTATTACAAGGATGTTCTAGTCTTTGCTCAAAATTACTTTTATACAGTTTAGAAACATATTTTTGATAAATGAAAAATATTGTTCCTATTCTATGTTTCCATCTTCATGTCAAAGGAATATCCAGTGGGCACAAGCTCAACGTAAGCTAGTGTAGCTAAACAGGTAGAAGGCAAAAACTAATCATCTTTACATAATCAGCACATAACCACATTTTAGTACCCCATTATGGTTTTGAATGTCCCAGTTTTCCTGTAACTGTTTCATATTCCACCTTTTAGCCTACATCTTGTTGAATATCTGTGAGTACTTGATTAATATTCCAAGTGTGTAGGTCAGAAATGGATGTGCAGTTGGAAATAATATGTACGGAGAACTTTCTGACACCAAAATTGCTTTGAAATACAAAGACATGCACGGAACATGAGTGCAATTATTCACGTTGTTGGCAGAGAGCAGTGTGCAGTGACACTCCAAGTTCATGTTTTTTGGAGAAAGGCAAAATTGCAATTGTTTACTCTGAGTCAGAAAATAAAATTATTTTGATGACTGTCTGCCCACGCTCACATCTTGCTAATTGCCCATGAAGCAATTTCCATAAATAATAGCTCCTGTTTATTACAGAGGCCCCATCTGTCACACAAGAGTAATCAAATGAGCACTGTGACTTTGAGTAATGGCACCTATGGGCTCATACTGAAATACTCCACCACAAAGCAAATTAAGTGCAACTTTTATTTCAAAGGAGAAAATATTCACTTCAGATTGAGTTTATATCGAACATAAAGGTATGACATGAAAATATGATTTTTACCTATTTATAATTCAACTGACTTAGGAGAAAATTTACGCAATCACCAAAGACAGGGGTGTCCAAAGTTTGGCGAGGTGTTCTCTATATTCAACACTTCAACACAAACAGTACTTCACATGTATACAATGAGGAATGCCACTAACAGTACAACCAACCACAGTCAGTATAGTAGTAACATTTCTGCTGACTCAATCAATGACTAATAATAAAAGTACAAAAAAATGATTAAGAATTCTTAAATAAATGTGTTAATATTCTCACTACAAACAAAGAAATAAATAAAACTACACATTAGATCCAAAACATTCAGTTCAACAGAGGCACCTCTACGATTAATAGAGCGGTATTCCAATTTCTGTTTCTAGGATAGCTCGATTTCAACAGACTCAAAGATGATATTTAGCAGAGTCAATTAAACAGTTATATGCTCCATTTGATTGCTGACCATAGTGTCCTCGACTGTTTTCTGCTCCAGTACCCACTGTCTCTCTAATCTTCATAGGGTTTGATTTAATATTTGAGTGCTGGAAAATGATGCTTCAAATATCAGCAAAGTGGTTGAATAAACTTTTCCAGATACTGCGAATTTGTAGTTCTTCATACTTTAAAACACTTAAAAGCATTTAAGTTTCAGAATCACTGAAAATGCAATGGAATTAAACAACTGCCTCAATTCAACAAACAAACTCAGAGAAAGGTGCTAAAGGAGTTTGTGAGAAACCGCAAAAGCAATGCAATTTTAATCTGAACTTGACACCTTCTTCGGCTGCCTTCATCCAACTTCTTTCCATCATGCTGGTCCATTATGTTTCTTCTTCAGCGTAGTACCCATCGGGTATGATTGCTCAAACGCATTACTCAAACAAAGCCAAATGTGACTAATCATTCATGTGTTGTACACAGTGAACTACAACCTGAATCATGTTGTAAATACTGTTTCTCCTCCGGCATGTGTGGGAGAATCTCCCAGGAAAAAACAGCTCAATAAAACGTCAACAAAATTTCACACGCCTTCATCCCCAATCCACAAAGTCCCTTTATGTACAGACACCACTCTGCCTCTGACTCGACCACTCATAGCGGCTTGAAGGAGCGTTCACAAGGACTCAATGCAAGTATGGTACGTTTTACACAGTACACTGGTGCAGTAAACTTACCTTTAATGGGCAATGGTGTAAAATACTCAATTTATACATTGTGTGACAAATTTTGTCACTGTTTGAGTCTCTTGAGTTTTGTGACATGACACTGTTAATGGAGCTTAGTTTTGATGAGGTGCTGCCTTGGGCTGAGAGACAATTACATCTTGACAAACAAATCAAATTCTTACACTTGTCCCTGATGATAAGCAATCACCAGGAATGCAATTTCATCTCTAAAGCAACTTGTGGCGTGCCAGCAGGAATGTGAATGAGTGACTGAATAGTCAGCAATAGCTTGTAGAAATAAATACAGTACATATTTATAGGTACATCTTCATAAGTTATGAACTATCAGATTCCACTGTGATGTCTATTCACCACTTTATAATGTGGCAAAAATAATTTGATTAAACTCAAAACTTAATTATATTAGTGGTTTCAACCATAATTAACTATTAAATGCTTTAAACATGTCTGTTTTTACATGTTTACTGTATTTCAATGTTTATCAATGCAACACCTTCTCCACTAGCCAACCATTTTAACTTGTGGATGAACCATGTGGCGAAGACAAAAGGGTGTTATTGGACACTAAGCTGAAGCTTAATTGTTTTCTTCTTGGCTGTTGCAGATATGATGGTGGTTTTAACCTTGACATGTCATCACTCAATAGTGATTCTGTGGAGATTGCTGGAGTGAGATAGTACTGACTTAGAGCAGAGAGTGAAGGCAACACTCCTTCATCACAGTAATGACAAAGACCCAACTTACAGGGGTGGGAAAAGACATCAGGGATGAAGGATCTTCTCCATGGTTTGCTGTAATCACCCAAAGGATGTTTACTTTTGCAACGAGGATCAATGGTTCTGTCCCCACTGGTCTTTATAAGCATAAAATGATGATTAATGCAGTCGTTTCAAAACAGTATTATGACAGAGTATTAGGGCCACATCAAGGAAGGAAGTTTTTTTATTCTTTTTTCCTCAAGAACACTATTTCTCTTTTAGCACATTAACACATGGTGTTAATAAGAATTAGAATTGCTCCACACTTTCAGGATCAATCTTGTTGTGTCTTGTGATACAACATATCCTCTCCATATCAGCAGGTGTAACCACACTGCACAAAAATTAAACCTGAGTTGTGTCAGTCAGCAACTACAGTATATTCAGAAAATTCATCTGCACCAAGCATTTGTTGAAACATAGGTACTAAACCTAGCAGCTAGATTTATTCATAAAAAACAAAAACAAAAATACTGAAACAACTAATTGATTATTAAAATGTTTTGCTCATTACTTTCAACAACAACTTTAAACAAGTGCTATGTTGGTTATATTATTGGTTTAACAATTTAACTAGAATTAGATTGGTTCAATAGCCAGCTAACTCCTGCATGATACCGTGTTTCTACCATTTTGTTCACCCTATTAAGTATATCACTGAGGATATAACAAACTCCTGTAAGTTTAACACTTTACAGTTCAATAGCAGCACAAACTGCATCATCCAAATAGATCATACAGTCGACAACTCTAAGATATTTTCAACAAAGCTTGAGAATTTTTTACAGGACTGTAGATTAGACACTTAGAGTTAGGTGTAAAGTCACAACTCAAACTTAGCCATTTCATAAATGTAATATCTAAATATAAACAATCTTCTGACCTCTCTCTAGTGCTGATGTGATCGACTGCTGGAGGAGGAGGGAAGGTGCTAGTTTGTGAGTGTGGGTGAATTAATGGGAATTAGCAGCAATGCTAATTAAGGCTGTCATTCTGTCTCATTACAGGTTTATGTCTCTCAACAGGTTACAACCAAGTTTCTCGAGAAAATAAATGTTGACAGCATTTCTTTTATATTTTGCAGCTGACAACATTACATCACCATCAGTTATAATAAACAAGAGGCCATTTCTATATTCAATAAGCTTTGACAAAGTTCACTCATCTGTCTTTGCTGTGACTGCTACAACTCATGTGGTCTACGACAGGAGTGCAGAAGCTGCACTTGAGCATCAGTACATTAGCTGCCAGCAATTATTACACAGTCTCCTGTCACCAGGTTTTTGTTTATTTGCAGTGTCATTCAGAATTTAGAGAATACACCGTCAGCAGCATTGAAGACGGTCTGTTGGACTAAAAACCCCATCAGTTTGAATTAAAGGGAGAATAAAGAATGTATAAAAGAGTGGTGGAGTCTCCGTGAGTAATGCCTTCTCAGGCGTTCCCGAGATATCCTGCTGGCAAGCATGGGACAGAAGTGAGGTCACAGTGAACTTTCATCGCCAAAACCAGTTCATCCTTGAGTCCAAGTGGACACTTGTGCCAAATTCCCTCAAGACATTTCAGAGATGTCAACTTAACTTAATAGGACATATGGATGGACAACCCAACAACACAATGCCTCAAGTCATGGCTATCACCAGCAAAGAGACAAGAAAAGTGTGAATCACAAGTTCACAGTTGACAAACTCAACTCCTTCAACTGAAATTACTTGTGTCTGACCGAGAGTCTAAAATCCAAAAGGTATTTAGTATTCCCTTCTCAGAAAACCATGTCATCTATATGGGATCCCAAGAAATTGTCATAACTAGGTTTAGACAAACACATTTTCTCTCAGTCTGCCTTGCTGCCTCACCCTGGGTAAGAGTTTGACTTCTTTTCCCAGAAGGATTTTCAATGGTCCACAGAGAGGAATGCATCATAGGTGCATCTCATTTCTCCTATTTCATATCTCCCTCAACCTTCGGTCTCACATGACCTGAAAATCGATTGAGGTCTTCCATCATTAAAGCCAGTTCAGGTCTCTAGCTGCTGCCAGGGTGAGATTCAAGGGAGGGAAGTGAGGATACAAATAAGTAGGAGTGAGTATTATGCATGAAATCAATACAAGTATTAGTAGGAGTGAGACAGACTACTCTTCGTTGCATTTACACAACCATTTTTGAAATGGAATCATATTTAGTACAACTATTATTTCACTTGAGACCTAATACATTACAATTTAATCATATCAGTAATATACTTCACACTCCCCTCCAAAAGTATTGGAACAGTGATGCCAGTTGCTTTTATTTTTGCTGTAGACTAAATAATTTAGAGGTGTAACACAAACTTGTTTGTGTGGTTTGTTTCTAAGATACAAACCCCTCATTAGCAAGAAGAACAGGAAGACCAGCCTGGAATTTGCTAAAAGATACAGAAATGAGTCCCCAAAAGAAACAAGAAAGAAGAAGAAAGTTTTATAAACTAATGAGACAAAGATTAATCTTTACCATCTGGGAGAGGCTCAACAATATTCATTGATGATGTAGTACATGATGTTTTTGTAGACTCAGAAGTCTATAGAAACATTTTGTCTGCCTATTTAAAGAAAGATGCAACCAAAGTGATCAGGAGATTCTTCATCATGCAGCAAGATAATGAGTTCAAACCCTATAGAGCATTTTATCTGCTAAAAAGAGGAGACTGAAGGGAGGAACAACTGAAAGAGGCAGCAGTGAAAAACTGGGAAAGCATCACGATAGAAGAATGCAAATGTTTGGTGATGTCAAAGGGTCACAGACTTGATGCAGCTATGACAAGCAAAGAATTGACAACTAAATATCAAGTCTTAATCACTTTAATCTATTTTAAGTCTGTCTGTTCAAATACGTTTGCTAACATGAAAAATAGACAGGTTCAAACAAAAGGTACTTCTAAGTTGTTTATCGGATCCAAACGCAAACACCTGGAAATAAAAGCAGAAATGTTGATCTTTTCTCTCATATTGTCTCATACTCTTTTGATATCAAACTCAAATGTTTTCAGTCAACAGCAGAAATAACAAACTGGCCTCACTGTTCCAATATGTTTGGAGGGGGGTGTATATAATAAATATACTGTATATCAACAATAACATTGTCAGTATCAGTCTTACTTTGTGTCTCTGTGTGCAGCTGTAACCTCAATGTGAAAGCACACGTCAGTAGAGAGTTCATTAATCATTCCTGAGTTTCGGGGGTTACAAGATGTTGTTTTCTCCATTCACAGTCTCCCCACTCTTCCATAAAAGGTTCATACTCCAATGCACACACCATGTCTATGGACATGCAAACGCACAACAACACACATGGAAGAACTGTACCTCTAGAGATAAAGTTTTTTTTTTCAGCAAACATCTTTTATTCCCACCTAAAAATGGAAGGGATGTTGATGTTACCTGCAGAATTCACTGGCAGGTTTTCCCCATATCTGCAGCTTCAAAGGCTGCTCACAGTTATCCATACAATCTCATGCAACAAAAATACTGTTCATGGGTCTCTACTGGCAAAAATAGACAATCTAAAACCTCTTGAAGACGAAATAGAAAAAAAAACCTTTGCATTCCCCTCTCTAAATTCTGATGTTTGAACTCAGCACCCTGGTTCAGCCAATCGATGACAGCTGAGTGAACTCTGTGAGCAAGATCTGTACCTGGTCTTTTATCCTGTGACAATGGAGTGAAGCAACTAAACAGTGAGCCGAGTTTTAGATAAAATGCTTCCTTTAATTTAGTAAACTAAAGAAATGGCAAGGCCAATTAATTTGAATTTGCAGTACATTTCATCTTATTATATAGCTTGATATAATATATATATATCGCACTTTTGTGTAAAATAGTCAAATTTTAGGTGAATAAAAAGACTGGAAGATGTGACTGATGAGTCTTTCATATTTTGTGATTGACTGATTGGCTTTAAATGACTACTACCCTTGGGTTTTACCTGTAAAGACTCATAACATTCAGTGAAGCCTATAATTTACTGGAAGAATATGGTCTGGTCAGGCAAGATGAAGATTTTACTTTTTGTCAATATTTGTACTTTCTATGTTTAGAAAATAAATGTCTTTGCAATTAACTCCAGAAGTACCATAAGGTCTGGCGGTGGAAACATTATCATATGGAGATGTTGCTCTCATCGTACAGTCACAATCAAAATCTTGAAAGGAAATTAATCGAGCCTTGTAATGGGATATGCCCGAGAAGAATCTATTGCCATCAATCAATATAAGAAGAATGAGCAAACTGTTTGGATTGAATATGAGAAGGAACTTAAGACTTTTTTGATATGGGTACAGCAAGTGCAATAATTTCAGAACCATTCATGGGACAAAAGTCTCTGCATTGGCTCACAATGACTGCCCACATTGGGTTTATAGTTCTGACATTTGCACAACAAAAAGAGCACTTGCCTACTGGAACACACTCATCAAGGCCTACAATACCTTATCCCAACAGCACTCAATGAACGCCAATGAACAGAATCAGGTGATCCCTACACTACACAGCAAAAGATCCCAAAGCTTTTCACATAAGTGGTCAAACAATGATGGAACAAACCCCCTACCTCTGCACACTCAGAAGCCTCACCACCAATGTTAAAAAAAAAAAAAAAAAACAGGTGAAGCTGGTGAAAAGCAAACTTCTAATGTGTTTAATGAATAAATAAAATACATTAAAAATAAAATAAATTAAATTAATAACCATTTTCTCCCCAAATGAGCAAATGTCAGTGTAAATGCAAAGCTGTCCCAAAAAGTTATTTCCATTTTCAACTTGGCAGAAACTCATATGTCATATATCATATGTCATATAAAATAAAGATGCAGTATCAATTTCATGTAAGTGAATTGAAATCCCAATGAAACTGCAGTAACACTTTATGCTACAAATTCTTTAGTATGCACTGCAGCTGTAATAGATGTTTCTATAATTGGTGTGTAATAGAGCATGCTTACGTGTATGAATTATTCATTTACAATCCTATTTATTTCAACTCTACCAAGATTTAAACAGTTTACTGTGCTGTATTTTAAATCTCTGAAGCATCTCAACAATGGTAAGCATGTGTGGGAAGATCATAAACCAATGTCTTGAAACAGTATAATAGTTTTGACTATTTAGAGCACAAGATAACATTTTAAAATCCGATTCTTTCAGGTTCAAATAACTTACCGCATTGGCAAAATATGGTACAAAACCAATTTTGTGAATTCACTTGTACATTCACTTCAATATAAAACCTGAAAATCTAATTTACTATATCAATTCATATACAATTTACTTACACAGCAATATGTTGTGTGTTAGGTTTTTGGATATATGGACAGGAGCTGTGAGTATTTGCCCACTTCCTGAAGAATATGGGGTCGTGGTGCATTTGCATAACTGGCACCACCACTAGTTGCCCTAGGGGGAGAGTGGCAAGACTTCACTACTACACAAAGGCAAAAATACAGTATTTTCATGTGGCTGATTACATTTATTTGCAGGGAACACATTTTCTCTGGATATCTGAGTCCATTAGTGCCATGTGGAAAGATGATATATTGAGATAAAAAAAAAAAAATGGACGCACTGACACATCTAAAGCCTGGCAAATTTAAACTAATCAGAGGCAGGACCCGCAGCTCTATTCTTCATCCTGTTACTCATAAACCTCTCAGTTTCCCCCAGCTGTCTGCTTGCCACAGATAATAAGGAAGCCAAACATTTTTCTCTCTGCTTTATGAGTCTCTCCTGTATCCAAAGTAGATGCTGCTTTTCAGACTTCTTCCTTCTCAAAAGGTTCTGATCTTTTTGGTGTACAACTGTGATGAGCTGGATACATTTAATAAATAGGACTATGCTAATGAACCTTTGCTCAGAGTGGAGGCCAAAACATGCAAAATTATTTCTTGCTGTTATAGCTTTGATGTGCTGAGTGAATTCTGTGGGCGAATAAGACAAATGTCAAGGGTATGACTATTTTTGGAGTTGTTTTTATTTTTATTTTTTAAATCTGATGTCTGTCGGAACATTGTTTTGTTCATAGATTGATTGAGAACAATGTGTTCAATGTGAGGGAGGTGTTAATTCAATTCAATTCAATTCAATTTTATTTGTAGAGCGCTTTTTACAATTGACATTGTCACAAAGCAGCTTTACACAACCAAAGAACAGTACATGAACAGTGTATGTGTATGAGTCATAATAATGTGATTGTCCCTGATGAGCAAGCCGAGGGCGACAGTGGCAAGGAAAAACTCCCTGAGAAGGCAACAGGAAGAAACCTTGAGAGGAACCAGACTCAACAGGGAACCCATCCTCATATGGGTGATTACATGCTGTGTAGGCAGCAGTCCAGTATAACAGTTAAAGTATTTTAAGTTAATATGGAGTCCAGTTAGTTATTGCAGGCAGACTAGTTCCATTCTTGGACTATCGAGCGTTGAGTCGAGAACTCCAAGAAACAGCTTCCGACGTCCGCCGAGGCCGGGACCGACATCATAGTAGCTTGTGACCAATCCAGTCTCCAAACGCATCCCAAAGGGCAAACGGTGGATCCAGGCGACGAGATCTCCAGCCAGAAGTTGGGCATCAGGACGAGTCAGACAGGTCCAGAGGGCAAAGGGTGGAATGACGTGTAGCTCGACAGAGAGACAGGAAGAGGGAAAAGAGAGAGGGAGAGGGACAGAGAGAGAAGAGGAGAGATTGCAGTTAGTTGTATTCACAGTCAGATAAAGTTTGAGGTGAATGTATATTTAGTGTAGTGCAGCAGGGACTCCGGCAGGACTAATTATAACAGCCTAACTAAACGGGTGGGCCAGAAGGAAACACAGACATGAGGGCGCACTGGGATGTAGAGCAACCAAACACTTCACCATCAACAAACCCGAGTGATCAGTGAGAGTTGGGAAGACAGCATCTAAACATACCAGTTCACCATAATGCTCTACGTCCATGAGTCCTTCCCAGATCTATTTACTCAAATGCTTAAGTTAAGTGGGAGGTGGGTTAGGCTGTGAGAAACAGCAGGACTCCTGGATGATATTTTGTCACTGCCAGAGCCATCTGCACCCTTGGAACAGCTCTCCTTTTAAAGCAGCTGAATTGGTCACTACATCTGTCTGTGAATTCTCTCATACTGTTGACACAACGGGTGTGTGAGACTATCATTTTTAATCTAGGGTTAAGGTAAAATAAGAGCTGAGATTAGGTGGGCAGTCTTGAGCCAATGTGTGAAAACATATTTCACAGAGTACTTGTTTTATTAATGAAGAGCAAGCAGCTCCATATGCTGATGTGGCAAAGAGCAATATTTCAAGCCTGAAACGCTTGTATTAGACTTTCACAAGCCAGCTCATAACCTTTTCTGTAGATTACTATAAATCACAGGCAGAGGTATTTTGCTAAAGTACAAAAATGTCCTTACTTTATAGAAAGACTTTGTATTTTCCAAGTTATTTGTCATCGGTTTTTTAAAGAAACTCAATTTCCTGATGAGCCAAGTTGTAATATGTTGGAATATTTTTATTATTCAGTGAGCTATGCAGGTACTTCTAAAACTGTGTTCATGCTTCATGTTGTTTTTATTTTAAATAATTTCACCCAGCGTCTGAAACTTGTAGGATAACAAACACATGCAATAAAGGAGGAAGTAATTACAGTTACTGCCACTGTGGCAGCTCTGTGGCCATGCTTTGTTAAAATGCTCAAGAGGTACACTGCTCCAAAACTATGCTGTAACTTCTTAACAAACATAAATCTCCATAAGTTACTTCGACCCGCAGCTGAGGCTGCAGTCTGTTCCCATCACCAATCTTGTTTTTTCATTGTTATTCACATATGACTGTTGTACAATTGAGCCCACTGCACACTAAATTCTAAACCAAAAATTGTGTTTTGTTTAGTTTTTTTTTTTTTTTTTTATCTTCATAGCAGTAAAGAGCTTATCTAGAGCAATAAACCATTTAGCAGATGAGCTCACAGCTAGAAGTGCTGCAATGTGGTTTGGTGGGCCTGAGCCAGACCAGGACACCATTTGGTCCATGGCTCACCCTGCTGTGTAATAATACTATTCACTCCAGTGCTCCCATGCCCTTGCCATGTGGAGATTTAATGGGCCCAGAATGGCCTTGTTGATGCCAACCAATTGAAGAGCTCGCACCCAGTCCCCCTGGTTAGTCAAACCTCAGCATGAGTCAGTAGCTTCATAGAGCAGAGAAACATATCACACGCAGCAAGTTCAAGTGAGGTGCTGCGTGATGTGCATACCCAATAGGGCTGTATATACACACCATCACTCTCTGTCTCACATACACACACTCTCTCCGTGTTTCAATATACTGTACATCGTTAATCTTAGAGTTATAACCATAATTGCCTAAAATGATAAAGGAAATCCAATGTGACAGAAAATGCTCATGCATTACTGAGCAGCACGCTTAATAGTATTGTATTATCTTAGTTAAACATCTGTAATTAGCAGGTCACACTGTTTGGCTTTATATTAATCCCCACAATATTCTCCAGCATCTAATCCCAAACTCTGTAACTGAGCAAAGTTTGTTTCTGTCAAAATTTCTATTTCCACACAAGGACATCTGATAAGAAGCCGAGCTAGAGGGGGGTGGTGCATTTTGCTAGTCTAGTTGCACTACTTTTTCTCCCAGTATGTGGCAAAAAGATCAATACTGCATGTTGCTCATGTTGTGCCCTGCAGTGCGTTGAGTGGTGTCATCTTGACACAGTAGCAGCCCCAGCTGCTGACTCAGAGTGCAGTGATGCTGGTGAAATCCTGCCTGTGATCGAGGACTTTAAAGCAGCAGAGCTCTCCCAGAAGGCCTGAGTGGGGCTCTGTCAAAGCCCTCTGATGCTGTTCTTCATGGTTGGAGAGCCAACAGGGATTTCAAGTTAGGCATTTAGTTATTTAAAAAACACAATACAACAAAAGAAGCCACTGATGTTTTTGTGTGGTTCTTATATAATTCCAGACTTGGACATTTTTAATGTTTCGTTTAGCATGGAGACTCGTCAATTTCCTGCTTAAGGCAGTGATAATATCTCATAGCACTAATATCGAAGTGTAGAGTTGAAATGATCAATCAGCTTGTCAATAGCAACCATTTGGTAATCAAATAATGTTTTTGAGTTATAATGCAAAATATTTGCTGCCTCCATAATTTCAAAGATGATGTCTACTGTATACTGTTTCACACTTTGTAATATAATGATGGTTTGTTCAAACTGCAGTATTTAACATCTTTCTACTCCAAACAAGTGCTGGTAATTGCAACAAAAACTGCCCATTAATCAACATATTGCTCTTTACAAGGTCAAAGACACAGCCAGACTATAAAACCCCTGTGTATTAATGCACAGGGGTGCATGTTTTAACCTTCAGAGTTTTCAGAACATTATTCAATAGTTCTGTTTTGTTTTAGCAAACTAATTCTCCAATTAGAGATCAAAATGTACATTATTATCTAAGATTTCCAGACTGCTATAAGGGTGCTCTAGGTGTTCGTAAATTGGTGCATTTAATAATATATTTGGAGGAAGATCCTAAGAGATAAGCCGTTTTTTCCTGCTTTTTTGAGTACTTCACTTAAAGAATAAAAGATATATGATTTTTGATGCCAATATAACTGAACTAAATCCCCATCAAATCATAAACAGAGGGGAGCTTTGACAGGCTCTTAATCAAATTAGGAGACCATCTGGTGCTCTCCTATTAATTTCTTCATCCTGATACTAGGCGTTATTTAGGCCAGTGTTGGTTTTATCATCAAACTCATTTTAAAGCCAGATTAATTAAGCTCATTGAAAACATCACATTGGGCCTTGTGATCAATGGAAAGTCATAAAAAAAATGAATAACTGTTCTCCTGTGTTCAACATTACAGCCAATTAAAAGAAATATTTAGATTTATCAGAGCTTGTTGCTGACAACGTTCCCAATAAGTAGCACAGTGGAGTTTAAAAGGCATCTGCTTTTTATTGCAATAGTTGTAGTTGTTCTAACCTTTTTATAGTGTTTCAAACCTTTTATTGTTCTCATGACAAGGTTCCTGCTCTTTGAGCCACAGAGAAACAAAGAGCACAAATGACAGAAGAATCAAAGAACAGTTTCAGACATGTGGTCAACGGCACAGCTGAGGAAGGACTAATTAACCGTTTTTCTGTTGCTCCTCTTAACTGACACCACATAGATAAAAGTGACTGCTAGCTTCTCAGTCGTCGCCCTGACCAAGCAGACTTTGTCAACACAATTTAATTACGTCTTCATTGGTCACACGAGGGCTTGTTTATTGATGTTTGCCATTTTATGTGCCTTGAATTCAGCTTTTTATTCTATGCATCTTGCCAGTTGTGCCCTGCAGTGTCAAACAACTAATGAGCAGCTTTGTCTGTGCCTGCTACTTTTTTCAACGAGCCCATCGCTGCCAGAGACTTCTTGTCCCTCTCTTCTTCTCTCCGCTCACATAATGTGCTCTTCAGGAGACCCTAAAACTGTGCTCCACAATCTGCGCTGAGGTGATCTTCTCAGTCTGTGCCTCTTCCCAGCTGAGACTGTAATTAACTTGCACTGATTGAGCCATCAAGCCCACTCGACGTGTGCTCCCGCTCATTTGAATCCCACAGACGAATCAACGTGAAATACAAGACGTACTGCTGTTTGGTTGATGACGGCGGAGCCGTTTTCTTTTTCATTTCAACTTATATTGTGTTTCTATTTTAGATGTTGGGGTCTTCCATCTCAACACATTCCTTTAAATGACACCAAAGGTGAATAAAAACAATACATCAAGAGATGGATGAAAGCTCCGTCACATAAATATTACAGTTTAATCCAAAGAGCTTTATTAGTAATAATTCAGAGTTATCTCTTTAAAGCCTCATAGGCCCTGGCTTAGTGTGAGGCATACTCTATCACCATGGTGGCGTCCCTGTTGGACCAAATTATTACAGCTCAAAAAAAAAAAAAAAAAAAAAAAAAAAAAAAAAAAAACACTCTTCAAAGGCCTCTGCAACCTACTCCTACAACCCACAAGAGCTAATTTACAGCCATGCGGTTTGTCTGGGGTCAGATGGGGATTGTAAGGATTGTTTCTGGGCCAATTATGCAGAGAAAATAAGCTGCATTTATTTCCCTACAGGGAGTCAACTACAGCTCACTCATCTTATCAATTTGAGTTAGGAAGTTTAGATGTACTTTATGAGGTTTCTCAGAAGTTCCAGATCTTGACAACTTGAGCAGTCATTGTGGCTTAACTCTTTGAGAGAGGCACTGCTTTGGAACAGCGGATTATCACGACTGTCTGACATGTCAACTTTATTTTATTTAGACATTTGAAATGACTGAAATCTTCTGCAGAATTGAGCTGCCACTGTCACTGACCTTTAACAACATTCATTCAGTGAACTGAAGACACATCTCCATATGCTGTTAGCTTACTTAACACTCCACTAGCCCAAATATCCATTTGATTTACCTTAAATGACATTCGTTTGTGCTTCTGATTGTAATAGAAACATGTACAACATCAAAATGATGTTGATATTCTGTAGCCCAACACGCCACAGTCTTTTAAGATAGACTTCTAACAAAGTGACAGTACAGAATATGTCAGTGATGAAATTATTAATGCAGTGATAAATTATTCCAAGCACAGTGTTGAAGCACAAACTAGCGAAATAGGCTCACAGCAACAGCATCCACAGCACCTCTACTTCACTGTGCAGAGTATACTGAGCCCTGCTTTAGTTTCCATACTGGCTGCTGTGATGTTTGGTATTGTGGTGCATTAATAAATGTTCTCTCTCCCCTCGCTGCTCTTCATGCAGCCTAATGCATCCCTAGTGCTGATTGGCATTTTCATTTATTGTTTGTTTTTGTTTTGTTATTGGGCACATCACACACATCCACACACACACACACACATCACATTCATGTAGCTGAATAACTAGGGAAAACACAACTCAGCTAACTCAAAAGAACACAAGGTGTAAAACTGATAAAAGCTAAACTCACTGTGTGCTCACCAGCTGTTCCTCAAAGTTAAGGTCAGACACATTCATCAAACACAACATTTCTCCTTGTTGGTCTCATAAAGTTAAATGAAAACACACTGTGAGCTGTAGATGTGTGTCACAGAACATAGGTTCAAGGTACAGATACTGCATTTCTTCCACATATTTAATACACATGCTTCACCGTTAGCAGGAGATGAAGTGGGAGAAGCTTAAGATTCTAGGCATTGTTTGGGAAACAGCCTGGAATCAAATTAGGAGAGACAGCAGTGAAATGAATCCTGGTTGGTCTCTCGCTCCAGCTAATCAGATAACAACAAAAGGCAGCAGAGCGTGGGGGAATCTGTCAGCGGGAAGTTATGGTCTTGAAACTCCCGTAGAGAAGCAGAGAAGAGATGGCGCGAGTACACAGCACATGTATTTGATTGGGTATGAAAGAGTGCCAGAGTTTCCTTGGAGAACCGTGTATCTAATTGCTTTTGTTACGGAGGCACCAGCAGGTGTCAGCAAAGCAAATGGCAACTAGCACACTAAACCGCCCCTTACATGAATTATTCACTGTTCTGATGATTCACCAAAACTGGAATATGAGAAAGACAAACTTAGTGCATCCTACCAATGACAAACATTCGTAAGAAGTATGAGCTCCGTGTTTCCCCTCACAGCTATTTCACAGTGTGGCACAAAAACACACACAGACGTGCAGCTGGAGGTGATCATGTCATTTGCATTTTTCTCAAGCTCAAAGATGTTTCAGTAGCCACAAGATAAAACAAATGACACATTTGACCATGTCACAATGACTCACTGCCTCCGAGAAATATAAAATCATATTAAACACTGTCTTTGATATGATGTCTCACAGAGCGAAAGTGCACTGAAAACCCTCAGATCACACAGGCTCCCATCTCTTTAACAGTGTATGATAAAGACGTCAAATAACGAGATGTTAATGTTCAGACAACTTGATATGAAACATGTCTCGAATAGATCAAACCTCTAACTTGACAACACTGACTCAACACACCTGACTCATCAGAAGAGTCAACATGCTGGAATCCACATTTTTTGATGAGGCTCATCAACTTCACTGAAATAGTGTTTCAGCATGTGTTTGATTACAGGATGATGAACAGTGGATTAATAAATGGATAAAAAAAAAACTGGACAACCATTTTTAATTATCAGTTATCATGCTCTGTCAATTTCAAGCATTTTCTGTTTCAAGTTTTTCCCCATTAGAGGATGCACTGCTCTTCATTGGTAAAGAACATCATAAACTAAATATCTATGCCATGTCACATTGAGCACAATACATGGTTTTAACTTCTCCCCATGGTAACAGTTTGTCATTTCACATTACTGACAATATGCAGCGATCAAACATTTGCGATTGCGTCAGTAATCCGTACCAACCGAGGGTGGAAATGCGAATTGTTCACAACCTCCAGCACAAACACCACAATTTGGGTAAAACAGTAACAGTAACTCCTTATGCTAAAAGAAGTAGTGTATGGTACTTTTTCATATCGTCATGTCCATTTACTGCAAACATATTCTACAATATTATGATACACTGTATTTCGATAAAATGTACAATATTTCATTAAAGAGATAAAATCTCCAATTTATTGCAAACTCCAGTTGCTGATATTAGCAATATTTTCAGTAATTACAATGACCTTGAGGTGAAAATGTTTTTCACAACTGCTGTGTCCTCATATTTTCAATCTCTAAAACATTATACAGACTATAACTGGAATGTGCAGACTTTAGTGATTTTGTGCAGCTGAAGAAATTTTTGCTTCAGTTTAGAGAAGCTGTGCAAAACACCTCTTCATTCTCGCAGTTTCGACTTTAAATATTAGCTTATTACTAACGAATGATGGGTAGAAACATTTTGCATACAGTATCTCTGGATGGAAATTCGTTATGTTCTTGTCTCTGAGTGTTGGCTGGAAATCTGCACTGATGAGCAGCCGATATTTTAAATTCTACAGGACTAACTTTAAAAAAAAAAAAGAGGCTGGAAACATTTCCAGAGGCTTTAGGTTTTTGGGGCATGAGACATAATTAATCAACTTTCCAGGTTACTAGACTGCACAAGGCAACTTTTGTATTGGTTAACGTACCTACTACTACTATACATGTGAGTTTATACATGTGAGTTTATACATGTGAGTTTATACTGTATGTGGCAGCAGCATTACAGCATGATGGCTCTGTTACACCACCTGACAAAAAGTGGCATTTGACAAGTTAATACCTGAGGGTACCTACAGCCTCATGGACTAATTCATAATAGCTCCTGTAGATGCAGAAAGTGGTGATTATAGATTGCCTGTCATATAGATGAAGGCTGGAGGACATATCGGATGGACTGGCAGTCATCTCTCGTGTAGTGTCAGGTCTATTTACATCTCCATACGTCCTCAGTGCTGCTTTTAGCCAACGGCTGTCTGTCTCATGTCACTTCTTCAGATTCTTCAGTCTCTGAATTTCACTGCCACTGTCTGTTTTACAGTCTTACTCACAAACTTTTTCATTTTTCTTTTCAAATTCTCAATCTCTGCTTCAACTCTCGTAACCCCTCCTGTGGAGCTGGGAAAGACTAGCTAACATGAGCATGCAAATAACCATATCACCACGAGAGTTATCAAATATCGAGGATCACAGATTTTGGTTCACTTTTTGCATAAATCCGTCTTCCCTCTCTGCTTCTTTTCTTCCTTCATCCCTCGGTAATGTCATGTATTTTTCGTGGTCGACAGATTGCAAAATGGGTTTCAAATCATTGTCAACCCTGACCTTTCCTTGAAAATTGGCTTGCATGCATGGCATATATTGTTAGAGTGTGTGGGTGAGCTTGTGTTTGAGCGCATATTTATGTGCACACATATGAGTTCGCTCTATCTCAATCTCTCTAAAAAAAAAAAAAAAAACTATAATCAGAATGCCACGGTCATTACCCTTCATTTCTCCAGAAAAAAGGAGCAAGTTTACAAAAATCTATTTGCAAAAGGTCACACCAGACAGTCCAACACTTTGCTGTTTCATTTTCTTTTTGTACCACCTTCCTTCTCTCTCTCTCTCTCTCTCCACCACTATCTCACAGCCTCGTCAGTCTTCCTCCAGAGCATTTCTCATCAGACAAACAGAACCTGTCTTGCTTTCTCAAGAAGCCAGAGCAAGCAGCAATCGGCCTGTCACATCTTATCTGAGTTTCCGCCTTTTTTGGAAGGGAGAGGAGACAGAGCTGCAGCGGAATCGCAGCCCTGTAGATTTTTAACCATTAAACGATAGTAATTAAAAAAAAACTGTCTGGCACGGTATTCCACTGACCTGTTTTTTAAGTATTTTGGTTGCTATTGGACTCCACGGGGATATGAAGTATTTCTGAGTCTTACAAAGAGAAAAGGTTTGCATGTAGAAAATAGCCCTTATACAGTTGGTTCTTGGTGAAACTCACAGTAACAGTTTGCTTGTGCTTTTTTTCCTTAGTAGAGCAACTGTGCCATACCTTTTAATAAAATTCACAATGTGATGATAAGAATATAGGCTACATTACCGTAATACCACAATCTGTTTGTCCAATAATATGGTGCCAAACATATTTCTTATTTAGCAATATTTTATAAAACCGTATCTTAATCTCTTACGATTTCAAGAATAAAGAGAAAGATGCATGTCTGTGACAGTCAATTCATCATGTTTTATCTTGTTAACCTTAACATACAACACCCCCGGCCTAAAACTTGTGTTCACGTGTGACAGCTTTGCACAAGGTAACATTTTTGAGCACATCCTGGTTTTAAAGAAGCGTGAGGTGTGACAAGGATTACATTGATATTGACATTCAGAAATGGGAGCAGACGTCCTTGCCAACTTCAGAGGCAGGATGAATATTTAAGAACATAGATGGGCTGTGCAAAACGTGGAAGATAATCCTCAGGGCTACAACATTTTTTACATCTCTTTTTGACAAGGTCAGTACAACAGCGCCAAAGAAATGAAAGAAATTAATATTCACTTATGCTTAAAATGCCGAGGTAAACTGAATTAAATTATCCAAGTTGTGTTGTAAAAAAGGTAAAATGGTAAAAACTGAAACAGAAAAGCTTGACAGAAGAAAGGGGACTAAAGATTAACTTAATTATTAAATCAAGAGATGGCATTGAAAAATGTCTGCCCTTTACTTTATCCAGAAGGTTAATGGAATAGAGCTTTATTTCAAAGTCTTTTCATCAGAACTATGAAGTTGGGCAAATGAAGACAGATACTGTAAATCTTTGATACTGTATCATTTATTGCTCTACTTCTCTTTCAGTCTCTCTCCTAATTAGCTGATTAAAAATCTGGTAAATATAAATTATAGATTCATTATTTTTCAATATGTTCCAGTTTCTAAAAACTTGCATGTGTGCTAAACCTCATTTAACATCATTCTTCTTTCAACTTCTCTGCCTATAATTTTTACTTTTAAAACTTTGCCCTTATTCAACAGCAGATGATAGAGATGATAGAGTTACATTACAGACAAAAAACAGCAACAGTGGTGTAACAGCAATTACAGAATTGCACATCGCTATGAAGAAATTAATTTACGTAAAATTGTGGGCTCACTGTGGCCTCAAAATCTGGAGTTGAAGACAAATGGCGATGGGAAGGAGCTGATTAAATGTTTACAACCATCCTGCCTTCTAATGGTTTCCTCTATGTGAGTGATAAGAGTTTGATTATCCTAGATTAATTAACAGGCTGAATTTAAAGTGTAACACTCAGGAGATCATTTACCTGAGGATTACACTTGTCTGTATCCGTTAGTGTGTTTACTCTGCCATTTCTTCATTTACTTCCAATTAGGTTTTACTCCAGAGAGACATTGCATTAAAAATATATTCATATACTTTTAATATCTATCTAAATACTATAACAGGCATCCTTCATGTTGACAATTAATTACAAAGAGGACATAACAGGATGAAACAAAGCAATCTTAGGGTTGATGGAGTAGTTTAGTTCTGTAGCGGAGAAGGGTCCCAGTGTGGAGTTTAGTCTAGGTGTTCACTATTTGAACACCTAGACTAGTTTCTAGTTGAAAATGAAACTAAAACCAAAGAAACTCCTCTACAGATTGGCCCAAGCCACAGATCATAGCTGGAAGTCATGGATATACATCTTTCTTCTCTTCAAAGTGAACTCCTAGTGACTCTTTTACTAATGTGTGCTCCGAGCCTCTCATCTCACTTATGAATTAATGAAAACTTTAGAGAAGGGCAAAACAAAGTAGGGGTTAAAAAAAAAAAAAAAAAAAAAAAAAAAAAGGGAGGCAAGGCGCCAAGAGTGCCTAAAGAGGAGAAGTGACATGTTTTAGTGAGTTAGTGTGTGTGCAACAGAGAGAGATAAGGGAAAGAAAAGGAAGATTAAAGAAAAAATACAACAAGAAAAGATCCATATATCTGGAAGCAAAAGATTAATTAAAAGAAATGGCACTACATCAGTTTTCTATTAAAAGGTAACTTCAGTGACAATTATTGAACTCAATCCTCAGATTTACATCAAATAAATGACCAAATAAAATTTTTGTGCAAGTTATGAACGACCTACAAAACATTTCCCTATAACCCACAATATCGTTATGATAAAATTAACTGAGGTGACTTTACTGTGTGGCAGGTCCTCACTAATAAGCTACACCTGCCACTGATAACAATATCGAGACAATAAAGCTGCAGACGTCACATGACTCGTTCTGTTTACATTGAGTTGATGGCGGGAAAAGCAGGGCACTTGTTTTGATTTCAAGCCGCCACTTTGCAAAACTCAATAGATAGAGTCAAAATGTTACCCCATTATGGACCAGCCTTTGTCTCCATCACCTTGCACTGAAGTCACAGAGACAAGATGCTGATAAATAAGTCATAACAAAAATAAATAAATAAATAAAAATCATAAAGGACATCTACATAGCCAGATACTATAATAAAATAATCTGGCTCACTGGTTGGCAGTGAATTAAGATATTTACACAGCCTACATGCAGGTGTGCAAGGGGGCAGACATCTAATACAACGAATTCCACCACTACATTCATTTTTTCCTTTACAAAATGTTGTGCTAACCGAATATAAGCTAGCTAGTCAACACGGTGTTGTTCTAACTTCACCATTAGGCTCTGTGATTGTGTGATGTCACCTACAGCATCAGCACCAGATATCCTGTAATGATCATTCAGTTCAACATTGACAATGACAACCAACAATTCAATGTACTCGTACTCGTGGGACGCTGCACGGTATAGATTGTTATTTTTAACATGGGTTGTAAACTGTATTCAAAGATTATTCAATGTGCTGTGAATCATTATTTCACTGCACTACTTCAGGTCCATTATCAACCAACACTGCTTCATAGCATTTAAAAACACATTACTCATGCAGACAATAACAGAGCAGCAACAGAGGGAACTTATTATACAACAAAAAAGACATTTACTGTGTATTTATGGACTGAAGTACTTTTGTGTGAGAAGTTCTCAAGGGGTAGTAGCTTTATCATTTACAACCAAACTGATCTAAAATGTAATACTGTAGTGATTAATGAGCAGTTTATTTTTACTTTGTTATTTACATAATGCTAAATAGTAAGTCCTGGATTATTCAAAGCTGTAACTCAAACTAAAAAACTCCTCACAGTTAGAAAGTCATGACTTCAAACCTCTCTACGGCTGCTGACTGTGACTTTATATGTTCTGCTCTGTATTTACCTTTAGATTCTGGTTATAACAAGATGTCAGCGTGTTCAGAAAATCTAAAATCTAGCAAAGGCACAGAGCTGAGCAGTAAAAGTAAAATGAGAATGCCGTAAACAGAAAAAACTAAATCAACGAGTTTTACAATATACTTGGCAGGTATAGGTTGTTGAGAACTTTGGTTTCAGGCAGAGCGAGTGTCTTCTGTCTCTTCTCTGTAATCCCAGACTAAGACAATACTGAGATCAGATTGTTCTGCCTGTATGTTTGTGGTAGATATAAAAGTAGAAGTAAAAGTAGAAGTAAAACATTTGCACAGTACTGGATCTGTATGTCGGTGCCAAATAAACTGATTCAATAGTGTATCCATAATTAAGTTTGTTGATATTCACTATCACAATAAAGTCTTTAGAAAGACATTGTTAACTGATACACAAATACGTACACAGAAGGTCATCTGCCTCTGAAGCTATAGGATGATATTTCTCTTATCGTCAATTTTGATGATAAATATTTGTTGATGAAGGCTTAATGAATAAATTGCAATGTTCATTAAAAAAAAAAAAAAAAAGATTAAATCTCTGTTCAGCACACCATGATGAATAAAGACAAGATTAAATCAGCGGCTCTAGGTCACAGTGCACATGTAAAAGCACTGAAGGTTGTTTTTTCATCATTTGCTTGTATCCATTTGAACTTGCAAATCCTCTCTGTGTCCATGTATTTTCTCATCCTTTGCACAGGTTCGGTTTCTCCTTAATGTGCCCCCACAAAGCTCAGAATCAGACCTGCACTTATCCTGCACAACTCATACCTGCAGCCTATACTAACTGTAGTTAAACACCTCTACCAATCAGCCACAATATTAACGCTACCTAGCAGTTATAGATAAACTAAATTTGACTTAAACTAAGATGAAACAAATGACTAAATTTCATGTTCTGTCTCTACATTGATGTCTAATTAAGACACAATTTCTCGTTATCTCTACTTTAATACATTGAGAACTAAATTAATTAACTGTCAATAAATGTAATATCAATATCAAGATTTCATCAGTTCATCTGACTGTCTTCACACCTCAGTTTTTTCTTATTTAATCCCCGTTTAGAAGAGAAGCTCATTGCTGTTTCAGAAACTGACTACTTTCCTTTAACCATCTTCTCTCGCCACCCAGTTGGAACCTTTTGTTCTCTTCTGTATCTTTTGTTTGATTTCATTTCAACGTTGACTGATTCTGAAGGGTGATGTTATGTGCTTTGGCTTAAAGTTTCCCATGCTGTCAGAATGGGTAAGCAGCTTTCTAAATGTTAGCGAAACCCACGGGACTATAGGCACACACAAAATGTCACTACCAAGCAGAATAATCCTGGTGCTGAACAGCTTACTGAGTGCAGTTTAATTGAGGATACGATGATCTGTGAACAAGGACATGCAAGCTCTCTTCTAAAAAAAACAAAAACAAAAAAGTTGAAATGAGGATTCACAAAGTTGTTGTTGAAGGAAGGAAGGAAACAAACCACAGCCTGCCTCTTCTGTGACGTGATGAATGAGAAAACCTACTAGATTTCTCTACTCATCTACGCACAATCACAAAGTTGACACTGGGGGAAAAGCTCTGTGTAACAAGCCACAACCTTGGAGTTTTAAAATTTATTTTGGCAACAGTGGTAAAACCACCTTGGAGCTGGGAAAGAAAAAGGGAGGCACTGTAATAGTAGGTTTGTATGTGCATGTAACTCTCCATTGCATTGAATTCTGTATCTTTAAAAATGGGCATAAAAAAAGTAAATGCACTGAGATAAAACTGTACATATCCTCTACAACAAAAGATTCACTGAAGGCCGTACACAGATACACACACACACTGACTAATACTGTCAGAGTAAGTTTATATTTTAGACATATCAGTGACGTTTTTATTCATGCTGATTTGCAGTGACTAAGCAAGCTCAGTGTTTAGAAAATGGATAAAAGGCTGGTTTCTGCCATTGGGAAACTGTGCCAAGTTTCCATCCAAATTTAGCATAAAATTTAAATATATTTGCAAAAGATCAGATAAAGAGAGTGCAAATTAATCCAGTTTCCATCCGGTACCTATGTGAATGCCCAGATTAGGAAACGTGTACACTGGTAACATTTCAATGGAATCCATGAGGGCACTCTCCTCATCAGTTCACACAGATCTCATGTTTATTGTTGTGCCACAAACTCAACTGACTGGATTCTCTCTTGTATGACTTCACACGACCTTATAATGAACAATGCATGACTTGCAAGCTGAGCATGAAAATAACTAGAATTACTGCATTGCAGTTGTGTGGCTCCACCAAGTCGACAGTTGTGCCAAATTTGAAGGAGTTATCTCTAAGCATTCCTTAGATATCGTTTTCACAAGATTTGGGTGGCTGTACGGACACATTGACAACCAGAAAACATAATGCCTCCAGTCCTAGCTATCACGAGCACGATGGCATAAAACTCTATATACAAAATAATAACAAGTCTTATTTTTACAGTGAAAACAAGTGAAACAATGAAAGTTGTATTCTCTCAAACAGTACTTCAAGTACAAACTGATACAGAGCTAAGAGATGGATACAACTACACAGCCTGGCCTAGTCTAAGTCTGGCAGCAGTCTGTTGGTGTGACCACTATGGACAACTTACAAATAGCTCACATTTATGTTGTAGTTGTGTTGAAATGCTTATTATAAATGTATTCAATTTAAACGAAATACTAGCATTATATGAAGATATACTTTAAATGAGTTTGTGCTGCATTTTCTATTCTGTTAAAATAGATTTTCAAGGTGAAGTACTGTATATTCAGCTTCTGGACTCATCACGTAGAATCTTAGAAGACAAAAAATCACCAATAATACTTCTAAATACTGCACAACAAAGGCACTGGAACAGTAAATTTATTGCAAATACAGACATGGTGACCAGAGCCAGCTCTTGGCAAAGGCCATATAGGCGGTCGCCTAGGGAGCCAGGTGCAATCAACAAATCAAGAAAAATAAACAAGAACACCTGTCCTGCACTGTGCATTGTGGAAAAGGGGGGTGGGATGAGTTATTGGTGGCATCTCAGGTAGCAGTTCCTATTAACAGACGTCAACAACAAGTCTTATTTGTCATGTTGACATTGTTATAATGAAAAGGCCGTCCAAGCCCTCAGGTGCGGCTTTTAGAAAGTGGAGAAAAAGTAGAGGTTGTCTTTTCTAACATTACAAAATGCTGTTTGCTGCTGTTGCCAGTGTCGCCATGGCTTGGCTAGCGATTTATCTGTTTTTTTGGAGACTGACCCTGACTCGTGTCATTCTGCAGTTACTGCCCTCAATGAGCAGGAGGTCCCGAAAGCACTCACAGGTGGCCAGTGTGACAGTAGCCTCTGCAGCAGACCCAGCTGCAGTAAGAGCAGCAAGGAGACCCACACCAATCTGCATCCACACTGCAAAAGGATTGTGCGTGTGCAAAGCCGCCACTGAGCCCACCCTGGCTACAGAGCAGGACGAAAATGTAAAGGTTTCTTCACTGTGACACTAAAATAATTCACTGCATTTGACTCACACAGCCTCAGTCACCTACACACCACAGTGTGGCCGCCTCTCTGACATAAGCTAAACATCTAGCGTTAAAGAGAAGTGATGGCCTATTTTAAATGCAAAAATAAAAAAACAAACAAACCAAGAATTAACAGAAGAAGGTTGATTTGTAATTCTAGTCTAGGAAGCTCAATGATGGAGTACTAGGTTAACTGAGAGTTCCCATTTTTCCCCTCTTTGCTCAGCAGCCCTGTGATTAAAAGACATGCTCTTTAGGGTCAGGGTTGATAAAAATGGAGGTCAGACTATTATTTAAAGGCCTGCCAGATGAAATAGGTCTCTGTACACTGTAAATCCAGACAAATAGCCACAAATATAACAACAGACAACGGAGACTTTTGAGAAAACAAAAAAGGCAGACCATTTGATTCTATAGTACTGTCTGAAAATGCAATAACAGGGATAAATGGACTTGTGACTTGGAGGACACCTTATTCCTTTTGGAGGGCACATTTATGGCTCCTTTATAATTCAGTACCCAAGGTGAAGTGCAGATCAGTAAAATATTACACAGGATACAAGCTGGGGGCTGTTTTGTGCCGTTGAATTGTCACATTTTGATTTGTGAATCCTTAGAAAAGCCCAGAAGGGACTTGCATTAATTTACGCATAATTCTGTTGTGATGTATTTTGTCTTTTATCCACGCATGAAATGTCCAATATGCCTGCGTCCCTGGGAAGAATGATGGATAACGGTTGTCAACCCAGGATGACACATGGGGCCCGTGGTAAACTCTGTCACTAGCCTGTATCATCCTTAGCTCTCCAAGGTGGCTGCTGCACAGCCACATCACTCACTAATGTTGAGTTAAAAATGACAAGAGTGGCATTAAACCCCTCACACTTAAGTTTGCTGGATATTGTCCGTCTCTACTCTAATCAATGATTTACTCGAGGCCTTAACATATTAATGTTGACTCTGACATGGATTCAGGCATCATATTTGCAGTACGTTCATATTTGGGTGAGTCAGAGCAACTTACAATTAGAAAAATGGTTTGGCTCATTAATGCAAACCTATGAACAACCACATGCAAATAATGAGTCTAACCTACAAAACCCACTGAGCCAGTCAGCTCTATATTCACTCAATGAGTTTTGAGTGAGAGTGTTTTGTTATCAAAAAATCACTGTTTTCCTCTTTTACTTTGGGACTCGCATAAATGTACACAATTATCATAAAACTGCAGCTCGTTTCCAATTAACTGAGCTCATACTCCTGTTTATTTCTCCCACTGAAATACGTCAACCTGGGGAAGATGAAGACACCAAGTGCTGTGTTTCTCTATGAACCAAGAGTTGAATCATAGACCCAACAACTGTTCAGTAAAGCACTGTGGGTAAAAAGACAGATGGATACTACACCCTCTTCCCATCACTCATCAAAAAAATGTCACCAGTTGTTTTAGACCTGCAATCCCTTACCTGCCCACCAGTCGTCGCCAATACACTCATAATTTTTTCTGCTCACCTTTTCTACCAACATCACCAGCATTTAACCCCAGAAAAGAGGATAACTTACAGTTGTTATCTTCATGTTCCAGTGTTTATATCTCATGCCTCCTTGTGTGTTCATCTGTGATTTCACTCTTTACCTCTTAAGCAGGTTGTTTAAGAATTCCACCCCAACCAGAAAATATTTTATGTTGTGACTGGACAGCAGGTATTAACATGTCTTCCAAAGAACCAGTTCCTTAGTGTGTACTTTTATTGTGCTAAAAACATAGCCACTAAAGATACCAATCATCGTTTCCTTTTCTTTTCTCCCAGCAGCAGCATGCTCAGATGAAAATGTACTTGCGCACCAACTCAGCTTTGGCCTCCTTCTGTAAAATGAGTTTGACAACATTTTGCAAGAGTAAAATAGAGCTAGTGAGACCTCACTAATTCTCAACATGCTCAACAACAACAGCAGTGAACACCATCTGACATCTATAGACTGGCTGTTCATGCAGCCATCAGTCCTGTTCCATCAGTCAGTTCCTCTTTTGTCTTTTTGCCTTCACAAACAACTACACCTGTACCTCCTAATAAAATTATAATGCTCTGGTGTTAATTGATGGGTTTGGATAATGCCATGGCATAAGGCCAGGCATGCACCACACAAATCACATCGCCGATCAAGCCAAAGGTCTCAGCCTCAAGACACACTGTAGATGAGTTTTACATAGAAGGAAATTCTTCATTAAATTATGAAAAGGGCACATCTCACAACACCATTATGTGGCCATTAGTGAGCTTGTTGCTGAGAGCAATCAATCTACTGTATTTGGTCGTATACATTCTTGGCTCAATATAATTACCTCCTGACCTCTCTGCTGTGGTTTAATACGTTGTTTAAATTTGTTTTATATCCCCATTGGACCACAAACAATGAAACTTTGTGTGTTTAAGTGGTCGTTAACACCGAATTTTATTAAATTTTGTTTGGAATACATCTTTGTGCAGGTGTGTCTATATTATAATATTAATATTTCAATATCCAGACAGGATTTATCCTCTGTATTGACAGAGGATTAAAAGTAAATCACCTGAAGTTTAGTGATGAAATCATTACAAATAACTCCTGAGACATAACAGACCTAAACTAAATTAAAATAAAATGAACATACTTCACAGTTTGTACATCAAACCTCACACTCAATATACAATAAACTGTTTCCTGCAACTTTCTGAAAGGACAAACATTACATACATGAAAAGTAGGTGGTTTACGACAACGGACTGGAAACTACCTAGAATGCTGATTGGACACTAAAAAAATCTGTTTTTAATCTGTCTCTTTTTCGTTCGTGTTTGTTAGACAACACTGGAAATAAACAGTTCCAAAATGAAACATAAATTAAAAAGACTGATTAGAAGAACTTCGACAAAATATTCCTACTGCACCAGCTTTCAAATAGAAATCGATTACATGGGGTTGTTCTCACCCCGACACCTGATCCAGCCTGTGTTTACTGAATTAGATCAAAGGTTTAGCTCAGTCTTTGTGACTCAAACAGGCTGGTGAGGTGAGAGATGCAAGATAGATTTGATCTGCTGTGACAGCATCGAGGATGATTCATTGATGAAGTTCTTGAAGTGCAAGAGCACACAGGAGTACATCACATCTCCTCAGTCTGTGTCCAACAACATCAAAGCATATCCTCCTCGCAGGGACGTTTCTACTGTGAATTAATTTGGCAACAAGGGGAAAAAGAAGAGTTCCTGCATGATAAGATTTATTGAAGGTTAATTTGAAAACAAGGTGCAGTAATGCAAACTGTGCCAAACTGTGTAGCAAAACACAGATTTAATTGATTATCGTGTTTCCTTTGCCAACCCTAGGGCACTGGGAAACTTTAAAGACTAAGAATTCATGGTGAGAGAGCTACAGGCTGTTCATTAACAAACAGTCTATGTTTTTGTAATTTCCCAAATATCTCAAAATAACAACATCATGTGTTTTTTCCTTTCTGCTTTAAACTCCAATTAACTGACCCACTTTAAACAAGCAGTGGAACAATGCAAATTATGACATTTTACAAAAGATATCGCTGCATTGAATGAGCACCTGATGAGACAAATAGACAGATAATAGTATATATGTTGTTTTGCAACTAAGAGCCATTTGTAATTCATTTAAAAAAATGACATCAGGATAACAGTCAATCAGTAATGATAATAGCAAGTCACTGTTTTAATTATTTTAATCACAGTAAATGTGTCACAGTGAGGGCACCAAAGAAAAAGTTATTATTTCTGTTTATTTATGGATCCATTTTATACTCCAATTCCTTCTGGCTAATAACTTGTTTTTTCTTCTGTCTTGTAAATCCTGATCACTGTTAGCTTAGTTTTGTTTTAAATGTACATTTAGTTTAATTTTGACAGTACAGTATACTGTATATGTATACGGAAGTGACATATGCCATGAATGGCATACAAAGGTGCTTAAAAAAGTTATTTGAATCTCCTGAGTGTGAACAGCTATATTGTTTGTGGGCACACTGAAAAAACAAAAAATTAAAATTCAAAGATTGACAAAGGAGTGCTGCTCACTCATTCATGAATTTAAAAGACATTTTCTTTGTGTTGAGGTTTTCAAAATTGCTACTCTTTTTTTTTTTTTTATCAGCATTGTAAAATGCAGATAACACCAACTAATTATTTAGTTTTAAAAACAATAATAAAGCATATTGTGTGTTTTTTTTATTATCTAGCAACAATCTCAGAAGTTTACCCACTTGAAGTACATCACGTCGACATCTCACATCAAAAACAGTTCAATTTAAACACAGAATGATCTCTAAGGTTTATATGGGGTGCAGGGCCTTTTATTATTTTGCAGCCAGGTGGCATATTATAACGGCAGTAGTTATGAGACAGTAGTCAAACAACAACCTAATTAAAATCATCAAAGCAAATTACTGTCAGGATGTTGTTGTCTATAATAAGGTGTCACTGACCATAACCTGATGAAAACAAACAGGACAGATTGTGCACACAAAGATCAGTACATCCAATTTAATATTAGGAAAAGACAAAAATCTATAAAAAATTTTAATGAGATTGGTAGTTACTTACATTGTTGTTGCTAAAGGTGAACCAAATCAATTTGTGATGTTCATGTTCTTTCAGCAAAGAGTTCATAAGTCTGCCAAATGAAACCATGTCAGTGTGTGAGATAACAATCACTGGCTGTTGTAATTTGATGTTGAGAGGGAATTATGGACACATTGTACTTCAGAGGATTTGGAATAGAAGTACTTATATGTATTGTATTGTATTTACCAATAGACAAAATAATTTAAAAGCACACACTGTAAAGACACTTTAAAATTATTTTGAGGAAGTGTTGATGTGTATGAATAAACAGCTAACGCTGCAATGTGTAGGAATTTATCTACATTTACCGAGGGAGGGATTATTACCAGACAAACTATTTCAGAATCTGCTGGAGTGTTAACTCTTCTCTCAGAGCAATTAACTTTGCAGCAAGAGAGTACAAAGATGGTAGAGAAAACCAGACAATCTCATTCATTTCTCCAAGCCCTGATTTTACAAATGAACATATTCAAGAGCATGTATAATTTATGAGCAAACTGTTGACGTAGCTGAGATTCCCCCACAAAACATAACTTATTTAATTGTATTAAAGTAGGAACAGGGCGATCGTTACAGTTTACCACTGACTAACAGAGGGTAAATGCGCTAATTTAAACAGGCCTACGGTCACAGTGTTCACTCCAACTCTCTCAGACTTAATTTCTGTGAACTTGTAGTGTTGGTAAATTTGACTTACTCTTTTCCACAGAAGTATGCAATTAGTGCTGAGATCTTATATCTTTGAAGCTAAAGAAGCACATATTTTAATAGCATTAGTTTGTTTACCCACTTGAGATACAGGGATTTGGATTAGACCAATTTACCATTTTGTTAATTACCAACCTGCAGCTTTTGTGTCTCATCCAAAATCATAGGAATCTACAATGCTTCATGGACTTCATCCTGCCAACCATATCAGAGGCTGCATACTGTACAGATGAATCTGCCTGCAGGTAATACCAATTACACTGTAAATTCTCATTCAAGAATCTTGTGGAAATGGCAATTATTTTGTAATTAATTTAGCCTAATTAAGTTTTATATTTTGAAACTAATTCAACTTAAACTTCCGACTTAAAGCCTCAACTCATAATTCAACTTAAAATTATGAGTTAAATGAATTAATTTACTTAAATTAATTTTAATGCTCTTAAAATATTGTTCTTCAAAGAAAATAGTCATTGTGGAAACACAATATAATATAAAACACACATATATTAGATCACAGTTTTTTATTTCCATACCAATATGAAAACCAATATAAACTATTTGAACAATGGTAGAGGTTGATGCTGAATTCAGTCCCTACCCTCGTGCAGACTGGGTATGTTACCAGTATGTTAAGTTAACTGGGGTTCCATGGTTGTTTTACTCAATTTGAAGAGGTATTTCTGTGTGTACAACCGTCTGAACAACTACCTAACTTATTCAGTGAACTAATAAATCTAAATCAACCGAACTAAAACAAAGGTGTAGGCAGCATAAAATATTTAGTCAACATAACATTTAGTTGTGTTGGAGGAACAAATTGCATTTGTTGACTTGACTTAAGTTTTTAAGTTAAGACATTAACTTGACCATTCCATGCTATGAAACATATTTCCAGCTACATTTACTGTGTAAGTCTACTCTCAAAAACACATTAAATAACTATTAAACTATTAAAAACTATTAAATGTTTAAGCATGTTGGATTATTTACAAACAATTAAAACAGACATGTCGTGACTTTGGTGCATTAACACACTATGAGTTCCCATGTAGGATATTATCAGTACCAAGAGCTCAAATGTCATGAATTGTGTCACTGCATCAAGAAGAAAATCCACTTCCCTCTTTAAACAATATCTGTTTTCACATAATAGATATTTCTCATGGGTGTGAGAGTTGCTCACACCTTACACAGGTGTATCTAATAACAACAATAATAAAAGGTGCACTTCGTTTACGTAAATCAGGTGTTTTAGTCCCAGAACTAGACGTGCACCATATTATACCATGATCTCGCAATATTTTTGGCATAAACAAATGGCTTAACCAAGCATTGCATTACATATCGTTTGGCCAAGGATGTGATGTTCATCCCAGTTAGAAAATATTTTTCCAAGACATCCTTGCCTGCAATTGAGAAAGCACACCATGACAAACCAGAAGCCACGTTGTCATCTGTGAAGTTTTTTATCTAAACTGTATCCCAGCTTGACCATGCACTACATCGACAATGGCTGGACGTTACTACCTAAAGTAACAACACACACACACACACACACACACACACACAAAAAATCCGATCCTTCATGTGTTTATTGAGAACAACTATAAAAAACCTCCAAGTGCAAGTGGAAAAACTATGTGAATTCATGGAAAGCTGTCTGTAGCTGTGGATCAGACCTGCACATTATTCAGGAGGCATTTTAGCCCACTCTTCTTGCAGAAGTGCTTTAGCTCCGTCATATTTTTTGTACGTCTTGTGTGTGGCTCCCTTTAGGTTGTTCCATAACATCTCTATTGGGTTCACGTCTGGGCTCTTTGTCATGACCACTCTAAAAGGCGGAGTTATGTGTTATGGGTCATGTCCTGTTGTATCTCCCAACTTCTACATTTTCAGCTGACATACAGACATTCTCACATTATGCTGAAGAATTTTTGATGCACTTGGGAATTCATCTTCCACCCACTTATTGCATGCTGGCCAGACCCCAGCAGCAAATCATGTCCAAATCACATTTCCACCATACTTTATGATTAGGATGATGTTTTCATTATATGCAGTGCCACACGTAGTGATATGTGTTCTTTCCAAATAGTTCGATCTTAGTTTTGTCAGTCCACAAAACATTTTGCCAATACAGGTGTGTAGTGTAAATGTGCTCTTTCACAAACTTCAGGCATTCAGCAAAGTTCATTTTAGTAAGTGGCAACTTCCTTTGTGTTGTCCTGCCATTGACACCCTGCTAGGTCAATGTTTTACCTACTGTAGACTCATGAACACAGATGTTAGCCAGTTCCAGTGATGCCTTCAAATCTTTGGCTGTTACTCTGGGTGGTTTCTTTACCCCATTAATCAGTGTTTTGTCTCTTGGGGTTTTTCATTTTTAATGGCCACCAACTTCTTGGTAGAGAAGCCACATTCCCAAAGTGTCTCCATTTGTAGGTTGTTTGCCTAACTGTAGACTGGTGAATTTCACTGGTGAAAGTCTTTGAAATCACTTTGTAACCCTGTCCAGCTTTATGCAAATCAACAATTCTTGATAGTCGATCCTCTGAAAGCTCCTTTTGGCGGGACATTCTTCTTCTGCAGAACAAACTCAAGAGTTTTTGTCAAAGTATTTTTTGGGGTGTGTACTGTAATTCCATACACACATACTTTTTCCACTAGCACTATGAGGTTTTTATGGTTGTTCTCAAGACATGAAAGATCAGAATTTGTGTGTGAGAGAGAAATAGTCCCTTTATCTCTTTTTTTTTTTTTATCTTTAGAGATGAGTTTGAAGGACCCTAGGATTGACAGAGCAGTGGGAGAAATAGTATTTCTTTAGCCAAGAAATACCTATGCATCCCTGCTACCAGCACTGCCTGTATGCACTAATAAACACTGATGTTTGCAAGCTGCAATCATTGATAAAATATTCAGTTTTTTTGTTTGTTATATCATCAATATAAATATCATTAACACAAAAACTTTCGTGAACTATCATGATATAGTTTTGAGGCAATATCACCTATCCAAACTCTAGAGTGTATGTTATTTCCCCCATTTACACTCCTCATTTCAAATGGCTCATAAACACATAGACTTCAGCTAAGATTTAATGCAATCATTTACACACATAGAAGGTTTGAGGCACTTAAAGTAGGCGTGTTCTCAAATTAAAATTACTGTGTACACCCAAACAAGATTTGGGTGTTAATTCCTGCTGTCCAACAGGTCAGCCAGAACTGTCAGCTCCAAATAGGTGAAACACAATTTAGGTGTGACCTTAACTTTGCTTTGGATAAGCATGAGGTTCTTTGCCTCTACAAAAATGAATTTGGGACCAATCAAATGCCCTACGAATAGGAAAATAAACATCTCAAATGTCCAAATGTGTTGTTTATGTACTGCATTACTGTTGGCAAAATCACAAATCTGATAGCAAACAATTCTGTATTACAAGACTAGGCTACATGCAGAACAACTTGAGCCGTTTTAAAAACAATCCTTAAGTTAGGATTAGCTGTCAAAACATGGATAAATCATGTTTAAACAGCGAGCACAACTTACAGTAACTATGGTCTTAACAGGCGCCAACTCATGTCATTTCCTTACTTATACACATCACTTGTCATGAGTCGCTGAACTTATAAGGAGTTGCTGTTATTGTTAACTTCTTGTTTTTCAACATTCAAAAAAAGATGTGTTAAAATCTACTATAATTTTACAGTAAGTAAAGTAAAGAATATAGTGAAGTATGTGTTAATTTTGTGTCATGCTATTGTGTACTAACAGATACTATACTAGCTCCTGGCTTGTTTTAAATCATTACACTAATGATTTAATGTAATTACAGCAATGTGAACATAAATTAAATGTCTATTCATACATTCATTCATTTCTTCTACTCTGTTTGTTCATCATCTGAACTGTTTGACAACACTGCTTGTTGTTTTAGCATGTAGTTACTGAACCAGACACACACCTCAAGACATCCCGTGTGTATAAGGTCCTTTCGCTTTCTGCAGTTTAAAACACCTTCCAGTAAGGCTGACAAACCAGAAAGAACCTGAAAGACAAGCAGAGTGAGAGAGCTACAGTTATAGAAACACAGCAAAGAAGAGCGGGAGGAAGAGCAAGCAAGAGAGAGACGGAGAGAGAGAGAGACAGAGAGGGAGGTTCAAGGTAGAAAAGGTGGGAGGAAAAGGGAAGTCAAGAGTTTGGACAGAAATTGCAATTGGGTGTCAGTAGCAGAAAACAGGAACAAAGTGACAACATATGCTAAAGTACACCTGCACACCTGAGTCAAGCCACTCCTTTCCCAGAGATGGTTGAGCAACACAGGGAGGAAAATTCATTCACACTCAATTCAAGTCATTTTGAAACTAACTGAGTTTTTCTTTCTTTCTGAGTTTTACATATCAGGAAGTTTTTCTTTCTTCGCTTTTTGTGGTTTGTATTATGTGTGGATTTGTTTAAAACTCACCCCTGCAGTCATACAGGTCAGAGTAGAACTGGGCAAAATACCTAGTAAGACTAGGTATCTTGTTGTGGCCCATATACCTGACGAAGATGTGGTCTATGAAAGTCATCATCCTCCTGCTGTTCTGCTATGGTGAGTACAGAGATGCCAATATGGATCTATGCTTTGACTTACAGGTGTTGACTACTGGTTGTCATTTTATTCTATACAAAGTAGAGACAGAGAAATGTGACATTTGAAAACAGTAGGAGCTAACAGCACTATAGAAGATCTAATTTTAAATGACAGCAATCAATAGTGATTTCACCATACAGTTTGGCAGATGTAATAACGACTAAGCTTATAAAAATGCTAATTTGTAAAGGACTACTCTGTGTAATTTTCAACCATGTGTCTTTCACATGCTTGTTAAACTACATGTGTTATAAGATTGATATGGGTTGGTAAAAATGTTATCTCTGTGTTTATGGTCTGACATAATGAAAATGTGTTATTTACGCGTTGTTCTAACTGGAAAACACAGAACTATTATTGCTTACACTAAAACATGGTGTTCCATATCACTTTCCTGTATTTCAGCCAGACAGATGGCACGTATTTCCTTGTACTGAGTCAAAGAACAAAGCACAGTTTTGAGTTTCAGTCACCAGTTGAAAGTCCATCTTGCATAATGTCCCTGTTGTCCTGGATCCAGTGTACATACACAGCATCAACACTATACTATGAAAATTACTGCGCCTCTTCCAGGACTTCATATATGTGGATATAGAGTGAGAGTGAATGCTGGAGCTTGAATATGTTGTGATTTTTCAATTCAGTTCAATTCAAATTGATTCAATGAAATTATCCTGCAACATAAAATAAAATCCAGCTTTAACCTGAGTATTAAAGACTGCAAACACTGTCATTCTACTACAAAACTACAACAAAACTACAAAGTATATTGACAGATTTGGATTAATGATTTTCACAAATAAATGTCCTCCATTTTCACATAATAAACTGGGAAATCATACCTAGGACTCAGCATTATGGCCATAAAATGATTCACACAGACTTTGCTCTTTTGCCCTTGTTTCCTTTAGCTCGTCCTTTGACTGGCAAAGTTTATTTTGTCTCCAAGAACTTTAACAATGTACTCCACTGGGACCCTGTGGAATCTGCCTCCCCTGAGGAAAAAGTGCTCTACAGCGTCCAATACAAAAGGTAAGATCTGAGTTGACAAATTATGATTATATGTCTTCACTTTATTTTACTTGACATTGCCTTATAATAATAATAATGCATGTCTGGTACATAATACAGTACTGTGCAAAAGTCTTAGGCCACCATTAGTTAGTGCTTTTATAACCATATGCATATTTATTTCTTCGTCTCTTTATTAGAACACAACTAGAGCACATAGGAAATTTGTACACGGTATTAAAAAACTCAAAATTATAACAAAAAAGGCTTCTGTGGGTTAAAGTGACAAAGATTGAGTGTGACCTCTGTAGAAGAATCTGAAGAGGTTAAGGACAAAAACAGCAGTGGAAGACATCATGAGAAATGTGATGAAGTTTCTTGGAGTTTGCTCTTTGAGAGACCTGAAATCTTTTTCTGTGGAAGAGCAGGCAAGAAACCACTTTTTTGTGTTTCTATTTGTTCTAATGTAAAATAAAAAAAGATAAATAAATAAGGTAATCATAGCACTGGTAAAAAACAAAGCTAATGGTGCCTAAGAATTTTGCACAGTACTGTGAGTGCTTTGTTATTATAGTGGCTTCTCATGGGACCAAAGACAGTTTTCTTAGTGCGAACAAATCCTAAGAAAAGAACCAAAGCAAAAATAAATCGATTCTCCTAAGCAGAAGCTTATTCTCTTCTGAAAATCTCCTTTAACATAAAATATATGAAAACAAACATCTGGACACAAACATCCAGTTGTTTGTAAGGCAGGCGTTCTATTGTGAATTTTGATATTCAGATTTTGACTTAATGTGAGATATCAGTAATAGTGCTGTTTAAATGTGGATTTATACGTATTCTATATCTCAGCTTGGGAGCCTGACATCACTCTCGTTTACCATAGTGAACGTGGGAATAGTATTAACCATGATGAGACAAAAGCTGAGTGCCAAATGTCAATAGAAACTGTCCTACCATAGTGGCACAACTAGCATTAAACTGTTTTAAAGACACAGCCGAAGTCCACTGTGGAAGCGAAACAGTGACTCCTGCCCTAAACACTGCCGTCGCGTACTGATGTTATTTACATTTAGTTATTTGGAAGAAGCTTTTATCCAAAGCCACTATCTGGCCACTTAAACCACATCGGAGCACATTTTTTTAAAGGGCTGCTACAATGTAAACAAGAGCAGGAGGTTTACTTTCAGCAGGAATGTGGACTGACTAATCTTCCTTGCACACAACCAGAACAGTGTAGAGGTTGAACTTTAGGCTTAGTGAGCTAGCTATCTGATTATGATTTGTTTGGTAGGGGCCAGTAATAGTTTATCCAACTATTAAGTTAGACAAACCTAAAATATCTACTGACATAACTCAGTTAAATGCAACATGTTGTTTAGGTTTTATTTATGAGTATATGTGTCCTTTAAGATTTCCCTCATGAGCAGGAAAAACTAGGCTTGTGGCTAAAAGCTACACTTACACTACCAGACATCATTGCTTCTTTTCACTGGATTTGTTGACATAGAAATGTCAAAATTGACCATATTTATCCCTTAAGTTCTAGAAATTGTATCCTGTGGGAAAGTAACCACAGGCCCTTTTGTAGCTGTCCCTTCACTTCCTCTACTTATCATTAAAACGTCCAGTGGCACAGCAAATGTATTGCTAAAAAACGAATATGCAGCTATTGAACGGCACCCATACTGCCTGGATTCATCTCAACTACCAGTGGCTTAGAAAGAGCACAAAAGAATAACTACGTATAGGGCTTGTTCACGACTCTTAGTATGGACTGCACTCCGCTTGGATGGAACAGTCATTTTGTGCTTTCATTACCTCCAAGTAGATATTTTTTTGCCTTTCTTCTTTTCACTCTCTGTACAAATAGCCTCAACAAAGTGGAAATGCCATCTCGTCTAATTACTCATGAAGCAGAATACCAGGGAAATGTCAAGTGCCAGCCCTATCTTATTGACTTTTCTCCCAGCCGCAGTCACCTAAGATTTGCTGTAGTGACTTTCAACATTAAGTCAGCTTCAGAGGACGACTGGTTTAACTACTATGGCTGCTCAAATGTTGCCATTTCTCTCTGTCAAAAAGGCACTGCATCAAATGATGAATGGGTGATTCTGCATGGTCACAACGATTGTTGTGTGTGTTCTCATTGCAGTCATGCATGACTTCACAGACTGAAAGGAGAGGAGGAGCCAGAAAAATCTTTTGTTTAAAAAGTTGTTTCACAGATTCTCAAGTATGTCATAAAACAAAAGTGGGGTGCCCTTAAAAAGGCTGAATTACTTTCTTTTTAGTAAGAAATTCGACTTTTGTGTTACTATCCTTCCACTTCACATCTCAACAAAAAAGTCAGGGTTCTGTACTGAAAATACTTTGTAAGATGCCTAATTGGTTTCAGTGCCACTGATTTATCACACTGAACTTCTCTCATTTCAGTGATGCTATGGACCAGTTCCAGATCAAAAAAGAGTGTCAAAACATTACTGCTCTGTTATGTGACCTGACTGCAGAAACTGCATCAGTGTATGACATTCAATACGAAGCCCGGGTGTTTGTTAACGGTAGCTGTCACGGCAGGACCACAAGGTTTAAACCCATAGCAGAGAGTAAGAGTCTCCATGTTCATTCATGCATTTCTTCCAGCCAGATGTATACAGTTCTAACATCTACACACTCATCTCTCTGTGTCTCCATAGCCATTTTTGGTCCACCCAACTTGTTCACATACACAACAGTATCATCCCTGCATGTCAACGTCACACTGCCAGAGGGACCAAATGGAATATCTATTGCAGACATCATCAACAGAAGCACAAATGGTCACTCTAAAAATGTAATTATTTACACCTTAGAAATCACCGAACCAAAGTGGGCTGCACTGGTGAGTCTGCAATTGAACAGACACTGAACACAATACATAAAACAGACACTCCCTTTAATATAGTGACCAACAGAAAAATAACATAATAAGAAAGTATACTAGGTAAAATCACTACACCCACCTTATTAATTAGGATATTAATAATATCTGTCAAAACACCTAAGTAGTCTAGTGGGACACAATTATGACACACAATGTGATGGGACAATAATTAAATTAAATTTAGGACAAACCAACTTATCTGTCACCTGAGTTAATTAAAATAATTTTAACTGTAACCTGGTTAGATAAAAAATTGTTTATCTAACCTGTGCCACTTCCAATGAACTAAATATCAGCTCTCATCTATATGACTCACTGTGTCTCTAGGTCAATAAAACCACAAGCGGCCGGTTTGTCATCCGTTTGTCATCCCAAACGCGGTACTGCGGCCATGTTTCCTACAAGACTTTAGCTGAATGGGGTCGCTCAGAGAGCCAAAATGCCCCCTTTTGTGCCACACTGACAGGTGAGAAAATTGCTGATCACGCACACAATATTTCTAGCAGCTCATTAGTGGAAAATATCTGCTAAAATGCTAATTACCAGCCTAATATGCCCTATACTTTTTAATTCCAAGAACTTAATTTTTAACCTAATTAAAATGGAATGTTCATTTCACATATTTGTTTAAAAATGTATGTTTCTGCACAATTTTGCCACAGACTCTCTGTATAATATAACAATGACTTCAAGTTTATTTACAGCAGCAGAATTGCACCATACAAAAACTTTATTTCACTTAAGGCTACAGTGTGACACTCAACAACTTACATGGAAACTTTGAAAGACTCTACAAAAGCACTTTTGTAATTACACTTTTCAAACTGCCACTTGTTTGATAAAGAAAGGGGAGTTCCACTAATATAGTTAACTGTGTAGATTCTTTTTAAGTTATTAACTTCTTGTAAAATAACACAGAGGTACTTCCCTGAACTATATTTACTGGTACAGGCTGGAATGTATTGTAGTACGTCACAAATATTCTACAGTGCTACGCCCTGAGAAAATGCCAAGGCTTAGTCACAATAAGAATTTTTAAAGCCTCCAGTTTAAAACAAAAATCGCTCAAGGGAATGTGATTTATTTTTGGCTGCATTTCCTGAACGAATATTGGATACCAATGCTTTTCTCCCTCAGGTGATCATAGGATGCTTTTACCATGGCTTCTCATCAGCGCAGCACTTCTGGCAGCAATAGTAACGATGTTGGTTGTGTATACATGCAACTATACAAAGGGTGGAAAACAAAACCGCATGCCATCGTCATTGGTAAGACTATTGTTTCTTCTTCAGTATCTTAGGTGTGTGTGTGTTATGATTAACAAAATGTTGAATTACTGGAAAATCCAGACCTTTGACACAGTAATAATGTGCACATGGTGAGTGTGCCTATGTAAGACGTAATTAAACACACTGAAACCTTTTAGTGACATGTTTAGTGACTCAGTGTTCGGTTTTTTAATGATATGGTCTATGTATATATTATATAATGTGGGTGCTTTTACCTTTGTATCTCTGTATGTATGTGCACACTGTCAAAAGTAAACCTCTGAAGTTTAGATCACAAAACCAGCATATTCAACTTTTAATTAAGCATTTATTTAACTTTTAATCTCTAAAACAGGGACCAAGATTTCCCACCCAGCATAAAGCACTGCAGCCTCCAGATGAGAATCTCAATGTTTACAAAGCACAGATCTGCACGACCAAAACCGTTTACACCACGATTCTTGCGAAGCCAAAAGTGCCTTCAATGGGGAATGGAGGTTATTCCCCCCAGGACATCACCTTCCAAGACTGCACTGGCTCTTCTGTGGGCACAGAAGAAGGGGGCCCAATACCAAATCCTCAGGACACAAGTTCCCAGTCCTCTGAAATTTACAGTGCAGTGGTTGTTCATGTCCCCGCTGAGGAGAACAAAGGTATGCAGCAGGCTACCACAGAGGACCAAAAACACAGTAATCTATCATTGTCGTCCAGTGCAGAAACCTGGAATAAAGGTGGAATCAGTTCAACACAGGCCACAATACAGGATCTGGATTCTACTGAGAGCAATTTAGCCAGGCCACTGACGTTGAACACAGTGCGCAATCCCAATGGGAAACTCCTGTTGTCTGCACTTGTTTTTCAGTTACAAAGCAACACAGGTGAAGTATCCCCCCTTCCCTCTGAGAGAAAACCTCTTTTATCGGACCTCATAGACAACAAAATGGAGGGGCCATCGTTAGCGTCACTGCAGAGCTTTGACATATCTGACTGGTCAGACTCTGGGTGTGATGATAGCACTATAAACACACCCACAACCATTTATTCCCCATCTCAACCAGATTTCCCTCAAAGTCATGTGAACTCATCATCCTGTGATACCATGTTTCAATCAGCTTACAAGCAAAACTGGATGCCACAAATCCTTCTTGGAGCTGCAGGCAAAGACAACTGTGACTACAAAAGGAATAACTTTCCTTGACTAGTCAAAAAAGGGGAAGGATGACGAGAACGGTGAGGACAGAGGGGATCAAAATAAATCCTTCTGGGAGGTTGGGTGGTACCAATTCAAGAACAGTTCTTTGTTAATTTGCTGCCGCTTCACTCACTTGTCACTTGACTGACAATGCAGAGACAGACTTAAACTCTCTTTTCATGTGAAAATATACCATAATCCAGATTTATCCTGGGCAAAAATTACAATTAATAACCTCCCTTGGACGTTTAAATACAGCTTGTATAGTGTTGAAGTTATGGGTTTACAGTTAGAAGAAATCCTGTACTGTGTAAAGATTTTGTTTACTTTGTCAAGTTCTTGTTTAACAAATTCACTTCAGTTTTATACTCATACATAATGGTATTTTGAAAAGATGTAAAAACAGCTGAAAGCCACACCCAAAATTCTTTAATTCCTTGTGTGACTGATGTGTTTATGGTATAAAATGAGTGACTGCCTTATGTATCATATAAAGAAAATAGCACCTCCTCTTTCAAATTTAAATGATCCATTAATTAGAGTTTAGGTATCTCAGTATACTTCGTAGCAACAGTACTGTTTTTCATCGTTTTGATATTCTAAACCTCTGTTTAGTCAATTCAAATCGGATTTGTTTGCATAGGGAAAAAAATATTACAGCTGTCATGTTGATACTGTAAGGGTTTGCAGTGGAGGCAGTAGAAGGTGTTTGGGGTGGATGGCAGGTGTTCAAAATGCACAAGGGCTCGCATTCACAGTCCTGTGGGTGGTCCAAGCAACAAAAGTGTTTTCTTTTGGAAAAGAACTGTAACCAGCAAACCTGCATACCTGCAGCTGGCAAAATGAAGTGACTTCACATGTTCTTGGCCCAAACTCTTAAGTCACACGTAGCCAGCGTATGTATTTGTGTGCCATCACTATGACGACATATTATTTCAACTTATTACACTCCCTAAATACACAAAGCCAGTCTGGTCACCTTTAAATTACAATGTGGACAGTCAACCCAAAAGATTAGATATGAAGACAAATCTGATTGCAGTGTTGCTGAACAAAGCATTTGTCTCATGGCCCAAACCCTGCATCACGTTTTAAGCTGTTTAAAATGAAACTAAGATGACTGAATTTTACTAGAAATTAATTTGTTACAATATTTTGCTCATAAACATCTCTGTGTTTTCAGTGATAAATGTAAATCACCTACAAAGATGCATGTGCCACGTGCCACGTGCTTGCAAAGTTCATGAACTCATTTTTCCCCCCTCTCATTGTTTGCCGTTCTTTCAGGGGAAGAAAATACAGCAAGTAAAACTATATTAGTAGGTGGGGTCATGGTGCAACCTGAGTCACACTGATAGCAGCAAGGTTTTTAATTGGCTGAATGCAATATTTTATACACAGCTGTTAAGTAATAACATCAGGTGTGTTGAAACAGCGTGATGTCTGTCACGAATACAGACTTTGTACAGCACAATACAGACAGGTGGTACATATGTATTGTGGGCAAAATATCTGTCAAATAAATGTAAATAGATGTATGTAATTTAGTTGTTGTAAATGTAGTGTTTCAGTTATATTACTGAAAATCTAAAACCAATATTAAGACTGATATTCTGTAATTACACCAATAACAAATGTCAAAACTGTTTGTGTATATTCACTGAATAGTTTAGGGAAGTTTAATAAACTATTTTTTATAGTAAAACCTGAACCTGTGCAATATTTAGTGCTATATTTAAAAAGACCTTAAGGCATACTTTAGATGTTCACATCCCAATACAATAAAAGAGGTGATGTTTATGCAAACAGCCTGTTGAGTTGTTCTTTGGATCACTGAAGAAATGAATACCACATTAACTTTGTTTTAGTGAGTCAGTCTGTTTGACTTAAACCGACACCGTTTATAGTCGACAGGATTTACATGTATAGTAGTAAAGAAATTTGCTTCTGGATTTGTCCACTAGCACTTGTCCCAAGTTGGAAAGAAGCTGGTGAAGATGGATGTATGGTTAATGAAACACTACAATTCCTGTCCATGAATAGAAAAAGACAAAAAGTACAAATGCAATAAAAAACTTAACTGTACATTTTGTAAATTTGCTTCAATACAAATAAGAGTAAATTCAGAATTTGCTGCCAGCAAGACTCTACTCTACTGTCAGTGTGGAGACACACATATAGATCCTGTTGCTGTGAGATAAATTAGGAATTTAATAATAATAGTAATAATTTTAATAAATTAAAAAAAAAAAAAAGAAAAAGAGCTGCATTCTTCATTTCTTTGGTCAATATGCACCGTGTCTGAAAGCCATGACATTCATTGTAATGTAAAAGTAAAACCTGTGAAACTAAAGAAAATGGTGGCTTTGGATTTAAACATATTAACCAGACAGATCAAATTTGGGGCCAGGTTGGGGAATTATCTAAAATTCTAAACAGAGGACTTCACTGCTATTTCTCCCTTTTTCCAAGCAGCTAAAAGAGGAAGTGATCCGCCCATTTAACTGTCCAACACGAAGGGGGAAACTGTGTTGCAATGCAGGTGATGTTTTTGAAGGGATAATATAAGCCTTGGGTGGTTCTCTAGTTTAATAGCCATTGTGTGGTTCATTATGTAACGGCTACCAGATATGCCAAGGAATATTTTACAATAAAAGCCTGACCTATAAACGGGTAACAAAGAAAAGGCAACAGATATATTAGATTTTACCTGAGTAATTAATCGTGGTACAGTACCAGCTACACACTAAATCTAGGCTTTTCAGAGGTCTGACAATCACTGTATTTATATGTTGTATATGTAATATGTCTACATTGTACAGGTTTTCAAGACAAACGTCAGACCTAAACTTAAAAAAAACAGAAAAGACCTAAAAAAAAAATCTAGTTTCTGAGTTGTAGGTACATCAGTCACAAAAACAGAAAAAATAGTCACTATGACAAAAGGAACTGCTTCATAAATCAAGGGCAGACATACAATACACTTTGTAGAGTAGTAGCTAAATGCTACAAACCCACAGTTACAACATGAAAAATGATGGCAAAACTGAATCAATACATTCTAACAATACCAACAAGAAACTTTACATTATGAACATGTCAGTGCTCAGATTTATGACCAGGCAGCCTCATAGAAATTACTTCTATCCAGGAGCAAAGATATGTGGAACACAGGGGCACAAAATCTAAACTGCTGCATGAAAACAAGAAAGCAATAAGATTCAGCCTGCATAGGATAATGTCTGGATAAAGACAAATTATACTTTTAATCTACCTGTGCAATCTGCTGCCATGTGGTAGACAAAGCCAGGACCTGCAAGCAGTAACATATTTATCAAGAGACAAACACCATTGTACAATTGTACAAGTAACTTCTTATCTAGAGAAAGAACAGCCAATCAGAGTAAATTAATCTGCCTTGTTTTAATTCTTCAATAAAACTCCAAGTTTACGCAGGGTTCTTACTATTTAAGAACATATAATTCTGTTTTTAGTTCAGTCAATTCAGATTCTTTTTGTTTGCGTGAAATCTCTAATCTCTGAATCTCTAATCTCTAAAATTAAATGTTAAATTAATGTTTAACTTTATAAACAGGGATGAAATATAGGACATTGGCTAAGACAGAAAACGTTCTGCTGCAGAGTAGTTGACCAGTTAGGCCAGTCAATAAAAGATGCTATCAAGTGAATGCTAATAAATCAATGCAATATTTTTCCAAGTGTGAGTGGATATAGTTAATGTTTTTCAGGACTGGTACTAAATATTCCAAATCAACCAATGCTGCTTGCGATATTATGTAAGCCTTGGGCATTCTGTTATGCTCTCATTGAAGCTCAAGCATGTCAATAAGCACTGTACTTCTGTTCTGATATTTAAGATTGAGTCAGATACACTGCCCTTGACATATGAGTGGGTTTCATGCTTGTAGTGAAAACAGGACTGACAAAAGAACAGAAATGAAAGTAGGCATTGTAAGGATGATTTAACATGAGCTGGAACTGGCAACGCACCAGCAAAGGTCACGGTTGCGACTAAGAAAATAAAATATAAAACTGTGAACTGAATATGTGAAATGGCTACTGTGTGTGGGAGTAAGTAAGAGAGACAAAGGAAAACAAAGAAACAGAATGAAATCCAGTCAAGAAAATCTGGGACAACTATTTCTACAAGAATCAAACAGGATAAAAACAATGAACTGATCTTAAATACATATCATTCAGATAACACACTGCAGGAAAAAGGCAAAAAACAGTTAATAGAGAGATGGATTTCTAGTTTCTGGGGAGACAATGGGGTATATTGTCCAGCTTCTCATCATGCTGCATCCCTCCATCTTCTCATCTGGCTTTTCTTTGGACAGGTGTCTAAAAAAAGTCTTTACTTGGCTGTCAGCACTGACAGGTTCTTTTCTGTTTGCCAGGAGACTGTCTTCCTTGTCTTTCAACTCTAACTCCTGAAACAGAAATGGGATATTGCAGGATAAACCCTGATTGCTACAGGTACAGCTGTGTATCTGTACCTGACAGAACTTTTAGAGGTGAATGGTAGTTCAGATGAACCCAATGATTCTGCACAGATACAATTTTAATAAAAAATGGTGCCAACCCATTTTAAAATGCCAACCCATTTTAAAAAAATCTGAATGAGGCGCCTATTGGACTAATTGAACCAAGCTAATGTCTAATAAAATCTCCATTTAGCATTATTAATCTGTGTATGTCACAGCACTGAAGTGACACTGCTTGTAAAATTATGATTAATATATATTCTCCATTCTCCAGAGTGTTATCTTCTATTGCTCTTCAAACAGTGGTGACAGGCAATGTTAAGTTAAAGTATTAAACATAAAAGTTTTCTTTTTCCCCCACTTTGACGTGACATAAGTGAATCACAACAAGCAGCCCTTTCTTTGGAGTCACTGAAAAAACATCTACCTCACTCCCAGACCAAATCACTTGATGAATCGAAGTCTGCATGTAATTGCATGCAATCACTTTGCCCCCTCCCTTTCTTCTCTTGCATTCTAATGAGCTCTTAATGGGTCCTTGATTAGAAAAAGGCACGAAAACAGCTGTCAATGCTAGCCAGGAAATGATGGATCATCTCAGAGACTTTGGTGTCCATTAAGGTCTATTCTGAGCCTAATCACCAGTACAGTAGGTGAGATGATGAAAAGAAAGTTTAATAATTGGTTTTCATCGTGCATAACAGTGATCTTCTTTTTCTTGAAACTGTCAGATGTCTGCTGATGTCTGAGAGGAGCATGTAGACCCAGACATATTTTACTAAACCAAAACCTTTATTTTGATTTACATGCTCAAAGGCTTTATGGGAAAGGCAGATGGCAAATAAGGAGCTACTCAGTAACTCCAGAGTCAGAGGATAGGCTATAAATGCTTCAGTGGCTTCACATCACATAGCGAAACACCGCTTAGTCTACACCTTCCACACACAAGCCTTATCATTTACAGGCATCAAAGTCACGTTTAATTCAAACAGTTATGTTTTAGGTCTATAGTCAAAGTTACCATAACACATATTAGCTAATGTTAGATAACTTGCCACATCTTCTTCACACATTGCACAATAAGTCACTGACAGTTATTGTGACCTAATTAAAATTAATCAATTAAAAAAGTTGTTAGAGCAGTGTTAAAATTCAGCCCTAATGTCTACAGAAATAAAATGCCTAGTAAACCTTCACATCCTGGTCTCTGGCTCATGTCATGCCAACTTTACTAAAAATAGAAATAAAACCTTTTTACACTTTTTATAGAAATAGTGTATGTGGTGATTTTACAGTGAATGCAGCTCAGTCACACTACCTGACTGTGACTGATCACATACTGTGTGTACTTAGTTGAAGCATCTGCACCTGACGTGTAGCTGTATAGACAGCTTTGTTTACTTTTCAATATGCATAACTAACTAACCCAGTTAGGCCTGAAAAAGAAATCATCAATGCATCATGTTTTAGTGATTTTGCATCTTTAAAAAAAGAAAGAAAAAAAATTCATGAATATCCCTTTTTGAAATTTATGCTGCAGTATAAATGCTGAGAAGGACAAACCGAACTCAAAGAAAAGGAATCAATTCTATGATCAAACTGGGTGGTCAATGCTGATATCCAACACTGGCATCTTCAGTAACTAAATATCTAACATATCTTCACATTCTGGCCTCTGGCTGATGTCATGTAAGATTTACAGTAAATATGAACTGAAAACAGTCACTAGGTGATAATTTAGTTTTTGTTTTTAAACAAATGGGAATGTGGAGAATTCAGATTCCTTAGATTTTCTCACTCCATGCTGCAAATACTGCCTTAAACACACAGATAAACAGGTAAACATAATTACATTTTAACTTTGTAATATTAAAAGGCACTAAAATCAACCACATTCAAAGCTGCTACAGTTTACCTGTGGTTAATTCCCTCCAGGTTGTTTCACTTGCTTCCTGCAAATTGACCTGAAAATGGCATCAAATGCAGCTATGATATCTGAGAGCAATCCATATATTAATCGTATGAAATCCTCTGCACTTTTGAGGTACAGATAAAATACAGGGGCATACAGCAAGGAATAAAAGTCTGCCATACAGTCCCTCTGTCTCTGACTTATTAATAATTTATGCAAGCTAAAGCACAGAGTGAGCATTGTGAAAGAGCATTAATGATTAATAAAACACAACAAGTCGTTCTGTGTGTGTGTGGCAGATATTTATTCTTTGTTGGCTTGCCATACGTGTTTCACCTGTTACATGCAGAAACTCATCACACGCTTTCTGCTTGAGGTGCTATGGGAAAGTGCAACCAATTTGATTTGCATAAGTGGTCAAAATAAATCAGGCATTAAACTGATGGAAGCTGCACTGGTTGAGTTTTAAAGCATAGTGGTATTTAAGCAATTCTTAGAAGTGCTACATCATTTTAGTCTTTTAAAGCTTTCAATGAAACACAAAAGTGACCCCCATTTTTACATAAGCACAGTACAGAACAAAAGGCAATGGCATGGGATCTTCCTACTGGAGCTAGAAGCTGAGGTTTCTTTCAGATGAAAAGGACAGTATAAAGGTGGACCACAGCTGCTTTTCCACTGTAGTTATTCTTAGTTGTTAGTCACTACTGATGTATGACAAGGGAAGGAGGCCTGGCAATCCCAATGTGTATTGTATTCTGATATTCCAGAGGCAGGTGTGGCCACTAAAAGTTTATAAATAACCCTCCCCATCCTTCTATACAATGATGTGTCCTTCAATGATGCCTTCCTTAATTTTCCTTCATCCCTCTGTGCTTGTAAAACCTGTTAGTCAGAACTACCTGATAACTAACACACAAACTCTAAGGGATTCATCCCCTGAGGAACATTAATATAGTTGCAAAATTCCACAACAATCCACCTCATAGTTGTTGAGTTACTGAAAGTGAGGGTTGGATCTATACTTCTATACCTTGAATCATGCTTGTAGAATACAGGAGCTCCTAGGAGCTACATAGAAATGATAGGATCAGACGGCACAGACGGGGATGCAATAAAAGAGGTAGAGGAAAAGGTGAAGTACAACAGCAAAACGAGGTGGGACCTTGCAGGTGTTGCTTCCACCATTATTAACCTGTGGTTTTCAATCAGAGTACAGAGCTTTTCAACAACCAGGTGGTTTGAGTTAAAATATCTCTTAAGTTTCCTAGAGAGTACTTCAAAGATGACTTGCTCCTTTCCATTTGTTTTTCACTCTGATGCTGTCTTCCTCTTTTTGCCCTTTTCTTTAAGGCTCCTCTCCTTCTCTTGGTCACCTTTGTCTTCCTGCCTGTCATTTTCCTGAGTTGTAATGCTTGTACCCTCATGGGACAGTGCCAGTTGTTCTCCTCAGGCCAGCTGTTCCGGTCATTTGATCTGGCCGCTCCTACTGGTCAGTACAGGAGCTACTGCGTCATCTCTTAGTTACTTGTCCATGGATCTGTCTGTAAATCGATCTGGCTACTGGTAATCATCTGTGTGTGTGTGTGTGTTCATTTAGGACAAAGAGTGGTGTTAAATTAAGAGTGTGTGTGTGCAGGGGAGTCATGGTGGAGTCATTGGTCTATATTTACCACCTTAAGAATGAGGGAGCATTGTGTTGTCCACATACTTGGCACTGAAGGACACTTTGTGTTCAGGGTCACCCTTGCTGCTTCATCAAGAGACAGAGAGAGTGAGGTTGACACAGACAGGCAGTCAGAAATAACAGAGAGAGGTGAGCCTTAACAAGATCTTCAAGGGCAAAGACAGACAGAAGAGAGAGTGGGATATATCTGTCCTACACGTCTTAAACCCCCAGAGGACTTCACCTGTATCTTTAACAGACAGTGAGTGGCAATTCCTTTTCTCAGTCTTCGTTTACATCCAGCACAAACAGCATACTATAACTGATTACCATTTTCTGGTACCTTTCAACAGCTAGGACAGGGAACTGACAGGTTAAGACATGTAATAATACTCAAACCAAAACAGCTAAGCGGAAATGCTCATGTGTTGTTCATCTACATCTATGTACGTCTGCATACTGGTGGTAATTCTTAGTCTGTCTTTGTATTGTCAGAGAAGCTGCCTTTCTCATGTTGTTTCTCTTGAAAGTCTTTGCTTCGCCAAATACTTGAACTTCTTAATTGTCTCATCTTTTGATGATAATTGCTCACTAGAGATGGCATAAAGCACGCTCCTGCTGTGTTCTGACAATGCTTCTCCCTCCAATGGGTAGAACAAGATGTCATTATTATTTGTTTTTAAAATCAGAGATCTGGAAACTGAGCTCTCATCTGTTTCACTCCAGACTGAAAAGTGCACTTTTAGAAAAGAGAACCGCATTTACTTTTGCTCCTTTCCCTCCAGCGGCCCAGGATCCAGCATGCCTATTGAGACTGATCAATTTTAACGTGCCAGAGGTCGACCTTCCATTAACGGTGTTCAAACAAACAACTCCCCTTGGACAACAGTGAGTCCCAAAAAACAACAACAGGGAAATCAGCTGGTCGACTAGCCTATTAGCCTGTTAGCTGACTTTGCTTCTGTTTTTCATCATGTAACTGAAGGACATGAGAAGAAATAATACATTACACTTGTTTATGACTCCAACACTGGTGGCTGCTTTGGGGAGCAGGTGAATGAAGTTATTACTCAGGCGCGGCCTGATTCTGTTTGTTGGGCGAGTTCTACATTCACAAGAGTCACATGATTAATGATGATGATGATGGGCAGGGTGTGGGCAGCAGCACAACGAACCTCAACTGATGAATTGTTAGTGGCTCAGTGACCCACAAAGGGGTGATTCATTTAACAAGGGACAACAAACCTTTCAGTTTCCGTCTCTTGGACTGCGTACAAGTGTTGAAGCAACATGTTTATTCATAATCACCATTCCAAATACACACGCTGTCTATTTTGACAACACTACATTTATTATGATATTACCCTTATAAATGTAACACTGGAGCACAATTACAATAACAGCTGCACATGCATTTCAATAATTAGCTGAAATAAAAATATCCAAATATCTGAATCTACTCCTAAGATGTGGGGTCACTTATGCAGCTGAAACAATTTCATAACATCATAAGATGTCAAGATGTCAAATAACAGACAGTAATCAACACAATGATCGGTGATAAGTAAGTAGCTGCAGCTTTGCTTCAAACATTTTTAAAAATAACAACATACTGTGTGTAAAGATTGCACCTGTTTTTAAGTGTTGCTTATTGATTTCTTTTTAAAGTTGCATAATGGCACTTTGGACCAGAACCCACTTCTGGTAGGTGTGTTTGGCTCTCCTTCGCTAATGGAAGGATGTAATTGCAGCAGATATTGATTCAGAAACATTACGTTATTAATGGCACCCTGCTCCCTGGTGTCCTTTTAGATAACACTAATTTATCAGAAAATTATATTTAACAAGAAACCGTTAAATGCATGTGATTTACAATCTGCATACATTTGGAGACTGGTCTTACAGTTGTGCACAGTCATTACTTTGCCCCTTCAACTGAGCAAACAACAACAAATGTAACTGCGAGGTCTTGTCTGAACACAAAGCCCCATATAAACTGTGTTCCTTGCCAAGGATGAAGTGTCTTCAGTATAAAGTGGCCATTAATTTGCCAATTCATCAGCACTCAGTAAGAAACATACAGCTTTGAGTTACTCCAGACACTTCAGGCTAAGGCTACACGGCCTGCAGTGTCTGAATGACTCTCACTGACTCTGGCTCCTACACACCTCTGCTTCCTCTCCCTCTACAGGTACAGGTTGGGTGGGTTACCATGGAAACCAAGATGGTTATGCAGCGAAAACAGGAGGAGCAGGCTTCCCAGATGTCTCACAGTGTAAAACTGTCCTCCCAGATCAAGAAGAAGAGCTTTACTACCAGGTGCAGACACAGTCTACTGACAGTAGGAAAGAAATATTATTTCAGCCTTCAATTTAAAATAAATAAGTTTGACATTATTACATGTTTCTAATTGTTAACAAACCCAATGGAAACGAAAACATTAACAATACTTTTTTTTAAATTAAAATAAATAAATTAGTGGCTTGTTTTTAGAGATATTATTTTTTGAACAGGAACTAATGTGTAGGTTTGTGGCTGAGTGCCACAGACATAAGGGAAGTTGATTATTAAAGATTTCGGCTTTCAGTAACAACTACAGTATAAAGGATAGTTTACTGTAGTCAGTGTAGTCTGTAGCAGTTTCTAGCTGTAATCTTACAACACTATAAAATTCAATGCTCATCTTGACAAGTCAAAATGAAGTCTCATTCTGCCTTTAACCCTGATTTTAATTGAAACAAGAAAATAATCCTAATGAGTTGAGATAATTCAGTTTAATTCTAGTGTGGTATCTCTTGTTTCAGGCCATTTTGAGAAATTATATCCTGAAATGACACTAATGGCAAATTCACTGAACTAGTTTTACAATAATGCATAAAGAGACAAAATGTAATATAACTTGAACCAGGCTGAATTATCTCACATTATACATTTAACACTGTATTAAAGATTATTTGTAACGTATAAAATTGTTTTGCAGTAAATTAACTTTTTACCTTTATTTACAAGTACAGTTGTCTGTTTCTGTCCTAAAAGCAATTATAAATCACACAATACAATTTGAATAGGATATTGTTGTGTGATATGTTCAAATGTGTGCTGATTAATCACAATTGATTTTCCCTCTCTTCAGATCATAAATGAAATTAAGTATTTAATGAGAAAAACGAGACAACGTTACCTTTCATAGGGAGCTCTGACATTTTATTATAGGAGTTTTCTGAATTTTATACAGAGTATACACAAGCACACTTAAACACAGCAGTGGGATTCAATTTTGTCTTTTCAGTGTTTGGGCGGGTCCATCATGTTTGTCATGTCAACTGTCTTGCATGTTAACAGCAGTGTTATTGCCTGTTGCCATGTGTATGCAATCTTTGCTGATGTCTGTACTATCTATAGGTCAACAAATCCGGATCTCTACCAACTTGAAACCGGATACAAATTGGAACTAGCTATCAGAACTCATTCCTGCATGAACATACGCACACATTAATAGGTGGAGCTAGTTGCTAAATAAATGTGGACAACTATGTATGCAGTCCTAGTTCAATTACTTTGTGGTTACAGTATTATTGTAGAGCGTGGGTATTAGCACAAAGTTACGTTTAGTAAACAGCAGGTGTATCAGTCAAAGTGTCTCTTGCCAAACCAAGAACAAACAGAAACAACAGGGACTGCACTAACACAAACATCAGTAGTAAGATTAAAATCAGCTGGGCCGGCAGTTTCAGATTCATTTTTAATATCTGCACGACATGAGAACAGGCTCGGCTGTATCCTGGATGTTTCAAGGACTTTTAAGCCTTCTTCTGGTCCAATTTGTAAATTTGTAAATCTCAACTTTAACTTCTCACACATAGTTGCACTGTGGATGAAGACAAGAAAAAAAATATCACACAGCAGACACACCAGTACTCCCGGATGATTTGATGAGATCTAATAGATAGCACTTCTGGCCTATTCTAATAGTCTCAAGTCAAATTTGCCTTCATTTTCACCGTCCTCCTGCTGCAGTGAGTTATTGAATTAGGCAAACCTATGGGGCTGCAATCTCCATCCCAGAAAAAAGCGAATTGTACCCATTTTCCTCTTTAGGGATGATGAAAATAAGCAATTACAGTAACAAATATAGTTCAGCCGAACTTAGAGGTCACCTCTCTCTTTCTTAAAAAAAAAAAAAAAAAGTGAGAGAGAAAGAGACCAGGTGCTTGATGATGTTTATACTTAGAACATCTTCAGTGGCAGCACACTCATATTTATCTTCAGGTTAGACTGAACAAAGTGGCCTCTAGGTAGGTTTAGCAAACAAACACCTCTAAAGAAGAACAACAGTTTTATCTATAACAGGCTCTGTACAGTATTTTCTTGTTTGTAAAATAACTCAATAAGTATAGGATCAGTCTACAGAAAGTGTACAACCTGCCAGCCTTGTACAAGCTGTACAAGTTACCGACAGTGAGGAAAGATCATCCAGTGCATCTCAGAACTTTTCCTCTTTTTTATATTTCTTCTTGATAATTAAGTTAATATTTTGAGGAAGCCTGTTGTCTGTAAATGCAGACAACACAGCTCAATTCTAAACACAGTAATAGTATAATTTCTTTCTTAAGTATATTTTTGCTTGAAAAGGTGCATTTGTGTGCATATGTTCACATGCCTGCTCTGAGAGCTGGTGTCCCTAGTGTGTATATCTGTGGGCTATGGTTGAGCAATACCACCCTGTTGCAGGCTCTGCGCTACATTATTTAGCTGTCCAAACCTCTCAGCAACAACTCAAAAGGAACCTACACAAAGGAAAACAAAAACATAAAACGACAAAAGCAGAAGTTGTCCTCGGAGCACTGTGAAATGGGGAAATTTCCCAGCTTAGAAACAAAAGAAAACGAGAAGTCATGTGAAATTTGCATTGCCATTTGTACGATAGCTTGTTCAAAGTAATGCCTGAGGATAGATGTTAGTAGCAACGGCAGCTGGGAGTGTGTAATACACACCTGGGTAAATACACAGTTCTGGCACACAAACTTTTAGATTTTTATTTTCACATTCGCTCTTCTGTCGAGCTCTTGTACTTTGTGTTGTAATGTACTTTACTTCACACGTGCAAAAGCTAACTGTAAATCTATCTTATTTAATCAAACAACATGTGTAAAACAAGGAAAGCATTCAAACTTAAATTATCCTGTCGATGTGGGTGTAATTATTCTAATTTAAAGTGCATCGGTCATCTGTGGATAAAAGCAGAACAAAAATGGATGCTTCTCCTGTTACAAATATGCCTTTCAACGTCATTGCCTCAAATGACCGTGCTACCATCAGCCCTCTTCTGTTCACGGGGATGCAAATAGAAAAGGTCAGCTCAGTTTATTGTTGGTCCGCTAAATGTAGAACTCATACTTTAGTGTAGGCTTACATGTGTGAATATTGTGTTTGTGTGTCTACATGAATTTATGCCTGTAATAAAGCAACTACTTCCTACCTCCACACAAACAACTGTCAGTGTGTTTGGTTTAGAATGCCTAGAAGTGTCCTGTTACTGCTCTCTAGGTTTGGTTCATCAGGTTTAGTTTGTGTTCTCAACTGATGAGCTGCAACAAACAGCTCTATCACTGCTCTCCAGTGGACGCAGACACATCGTGGAGTCAAAATTCAACATTGCAGATGATTGCGTGCTGTGATGCCAAAACAATTAAAATTGCCACTGTACCATGAACAGCTTTTGAATTAGACACACAGCTCATAAACGCAACAGTCACTATTTGCCTATGCTCACATCAGCAGCTACTGTATCTCTTGATTATATAAGCTCCCCATAGATGATACCAATCATGTTTATACACCAGTGGGTAAAAAGGGGAACACTGCCAAAGAGGAAGGAGTGGATGGTTATAATATTTCATGGTCTTAAAAGAAAACAGGTGATCCGTTGATCTGCGTGGACAGAAGGATTAACAACCTACACATGAGGAAGAGGAAGATACACTGCAAAATCTAAGATAAAATCCTGGGCTACAGTCAGTTAAAGGTGTTAAAAACATTTCACCAGCAGTTTTCAAAACAACCATGCGAGTTGCGACCAAAGAGATTTTATGCACGCTTTATGCCCAGCAGCTGTGTAACAAGAAACAGTAGTAATACTGTCAGCCCTATCACTGTAACCAATATTTTGTCCTTAACTCAAAAAATAGTACAGAATTTTGTAATTCTTATTTAAATATGAGTTGATTATGAATGTGCAGATCCCACTTTAATATTTCAGATCACAGTAGAATGTGTGTTTATGCTGTGCAGTAACAAATCCGCTATGCCACACAATGAACCATATTTGATGGCTTACCCGAGCTTCACAGATTGACAGAGGGTATGAGTGCAGCAAACAACATTGACATCATACTTCAATGAGTGTCTGCCTTTCATACATTCTCAGTCCCTCCTTCACCCATTGTTTTTGTTTACTCGCAACAGAAGAGAAGACAAAATATATTCATCTGGATGTAAGATAAGAGTTGCCAATTTAAAACCAAATCCCCTGGAGTGTTTGACTGAATTACACCTCATGTACATTATGTTTGTCCACATCACTGCAGCTCTCTTTGATGTGTGGCCTCCTCTGCTGTTGAGACACAGAACAGGAAGAGTCGCTGCTGCTTTCTAGTGGCAGACAGGAATTATGATCTGATGAAATTGAGAAAGCATAATGTACCATAAAGCATGGCAAAATGAATAAGCGTGCTAATAAGAACACTGAATCCCTCCTTCAATGGAATAAATAACTGAAGGATGACAAGGGAAGATATCTATTTTTTAATCATTCACCTGTGTCATCTGATGATATGCAAGATATCTTCTGTTAATCAGGCTCCGTTTCATTTTCCCATAACGTTCTCTGTCTGTCACAGTGATGAAGAAGCCTCCTACTCTGATTTCTATCCTATCATCCCTGGTGATCTGATGTCCGTCAAGGAGATCCTGAACATGGACAACTTCCCCCGTCACAGGACATGGTGAGACACAAGATCTGACTAATGATCTAATACATGGCTAATATCTATCATATGGTGTTATGTTTGTACAGGCAGGGAAATCCACTACTGTTTTCTTCCTAAGCTGCATCAACAAATGCCAGGACTAGAGTATACAGGTTAAATAAACAACTTTCAGATCGGCCATCAGTGATTGGACATAAAAATGCTGAGCAGAAGTGCTCTTTCATTTATTCACTCACAGGCACACAAAAAAATACATTAGTACCAAAAATAAGTATGGTAATTAAGAGCAGACCAGAGGTTTAACTTTGTGTTTAGGAGACAGTACAATTGCAATAATTATATCTATTTTCATTTTGTCTTCATAAAGATAGCTATAATTATACATTATACAGAAGAAAATATGTATTTTGTTTAAAGTGAGAAAAAAATCTTGACCTTGAAATCTTCAATTGAGTGAAAAAAAATTGTGATAAATGGTGGTATAGTAAATAAAATTGATAATTGATAAAGTTATTGAGAGTCTTTCATAAAATTAATGTGAAACACATTTGTATCCAACCATGGCTTAATATACATAGATACAGAGAAGGAGCTAAAACGGCAAAATCTGACAAATGCCAAAAACTATATATTGATTTATGGTATAATATTGTCTTAGCTTGAGACTAATAGGCTGGCAGAATGTGTTTACTCCACTTGTTATAAGAGGCAACAAAATGCTTACTTCAATGACATTTTTAAACCAGTGCAAAGTAATACAACTAATAAGCTGCACCTCCCACCTGGAAATCCGAGTAATAAAACAGGACTCCATTTGATAATTAGAAAAACTTGTTTTACTTTTCATACCCGATGTTAACAAGTAGTTAAATTGACGGAACAGGGAGAATTCAAAATCGCCTTTATCTACACTTCTTGGCTAGTGGACTTTTTTTTTTTTTTGTGGCTATACAATGGCAACAACTCTCACACTACAACAGGAACTATGAGCAATCCTCCACTTTTCTCCAGAGGACTACAGAGAATAAAATTCTGACTCTACCAAGCATCCCCACCACATCATCACTCTTCACTTTATTTGAAATAGGAGTGGGTCAAGTTTCACTCATGCTTTGCTCTGCAAGCCACTGACAGCACATAAGCTTTTATGCCAACAGTGAGTCTTAATAAACAATGAAAATGAGGTCTTTTTCCTCAGTCTCATATGTCTGCGAAGGGCCAGCTGGGGACTTGTCTCATCATTTGGTGTTTCACGGATGTCATGAAGCCAGTAAGCCATAACCATTCAACTGAAGCCCTGTTTAGTTTTTTCAGTAACCCCACTGTATTTGTGAGAAGGCAGCCCCTTCTTTAATGACATATATGAACCACATCTTTGTGGTCGTATGTTCTTGTTATCTGGACAGGATTACCGAACAACTGTCAAGAAGAACGTGCCATACAACTACAAATGACTCCCAGAACTGGGAATACAGGACATTAAGTCTCTTGTGACATAAAGTGCCTTACCAAAATCCCTTTTCTATTGTAGGGGCACCTTGCCCTGCCTGGGTTATGTAGTATACATGTTGGGATTCAATTGCATTTTCCATTTGGGGGCTTAGCAGCAGTTTCCTTCCTGTTCTCCAATGAATCTAAAGTCTGATTAGACTTTTGCTGTGTCAAAAAAAGACTTGACATCTTCATCAGTGCTTAAAGTGACAAGGCAATTCCTTCTTCAAGCCATGGAAGGAAGCTCTGGATGCCAACAGCAAACTGACAGACACACAAGAAGTCACAATGAGAACTGAAGGAGAAGAAGAGTAATGCTAGAAGATAGAGTTGCCAAGTAGGGAGGGTGAAAAGGGGGGAAGTCAGTGAGGGTGAAATCACACCCTCTTGAAAGACAAAACACATCTGACAGTAATGAGCCTCAGCTGCAGCGATGTGTCCCTGCCAACTTGGCATCTCATTAGGTTCCCTCTCCCATGCTACCATCAACGAGTGTCGATCCCATCCGCTAACATGCTTTGTTCTATTTCATCGGTCATCAGATATTTCCTCCTGTTAAATTCCTGTACCTCTAGATTAAACAATGTTGACTCCTGCAATACAAAAGTTTAATTTCTCTACCAAAAACCAACTCCCATTAGAGATGCTCAGATGATTATGGTGTGGATTGATATTAAAGTATGGATTTATAGAAATGCAGTTGACAAGAAAGAGATTTGTTTTGATTTCTGTCGAAATGAATGTGCATCTTTGTGTATTGGTATGTGTGGCTCCAATTACACATCTGATTCAAATAATGGTTTGTCCACTATTTTCTCTTTGTTGTTGTCTTCAGTGGTGGTTTGCTATTCTTTACACCAATAATGGGTATTACAATTACAATTTTAAGTAACAACTGAACCATAAATCTGCTCATATTCACTGACATAATGTGTTCCAATGGTTCTTTTGCCTCAAGACCTAAAATCTTGCACACACTTTACTAAATGATCTTGGAGCTTGCTTCAGAAAAAAGTCAAAACCCTGTTTAAGGGTGCCTAAAAGAGAGATTGTGTGTGTGCGCGCATTTGCATCTATGTAAGCTTGTGTTTATTTAAATTTTATGCATGCTCTCTGTACATTTCACTAAATTATCACAAGCATTTGTAGGGCCATTCATGCTCTAGTGGCCATCCAAGCTCAGAGCAAGTGTTTGTGAATATTTCAAATTCAGTGTCTCTGTTGTGGCAATGTGTGTGTGAAGTATGTGTTCAAATAATTAAGCCGTGGGGACTGTCAATCAAAAGATGGTTCAAGATGCACACCCCTCTGGTAATAAGAGAGCAGGGTACTAAAACGCTGCATTTAAAAAGGCAGAAAAATTTCAGAATTGCCTGAGTGGAAGTGTGTATACCTCCATGCATATAAATAAACTGCATTTGCACAAGAGAATGCGGGATGTACCTAAGGGTATATTCACAGCTACAATACACAATATCTGCTTGTATATATTTTAGACTACTGAGGGCTTCACTGACATTGGCAAGAGACTTGTGGTTCTGCCTAATAGCTCAGGGCACAGGTTCAATCAGCTTTAGAAATAACAATATCTACAGTATATTGCAAACATGTAAATAAAAACAACCCCAAGTTATAATAGTTGCTATATCTTGCTACCAAGACAAAGATAAAATGTGTTTCTTCTGAGTGAATAGACCATCACAGCTGCCTGCCATCTCCATGACAACCAACTTGATGAAAGAGAAGTCAAGGATGTCACAGCCGGCGACACGGTGACACTTTGAACTGTCCACACCTGAAGGATTGTTAGAGCAGCAGCGCCTCATCTCTTCACAGTGATGTGAATCAGCAGAGGCAGCGAGGCCTGATATTCCAGTCATAAAAGAGTAACTTCTCAAAACCTTTGAACGTGTGTGAAAATGGTCCTCATGTGAAATGATACGTAGGTATAAATGGAGCAGAAAACCACCAACCTCGCTACTGAGCCTTTCAAACGACCAGCTGCCAAATATCATAAAACTAGAATTTGTCTGTAAATAGACGGGGACAGAGAGAAACATTAATGTGCCAAAGAAAAAAGAAAAAATCTAAATTGCTGTTTTGTTTCTCTCAGAGGTCAGTCCGTGTTGTTACAAAATATGTTCAAACCTGAATTGCTGCATCTACTTTGGTGGGTTGTTTTGACAACCTACTCAAAAATTTCAAATTAAGCTAATTATGTCCTGCAGATAAACACTTCAAATGTTCATAATAACAAACTTACTACAGTTGCTTTGTTATGATTGCAACAGCCAATTCATTATGAATCAGCATCCCATTATCTTTGTTACCTAAATAAAGACAGTTTAATTAAATGTAAATAATCCATATGCTGTGCTCTACCAGGGAAATCCTGAAGGAAACTCTGGCTGCTGATGAAGAAGAGTATCACAGAGATAAGTGGACTTTGTTTGGAAACGAGGCTGAGAAGGTGGAGCTGGACGTGCTCAGGAACCAGCATATGTTACGCACACGCATTGACAAAATTGCCCTTCGTAATCAGGTGAAGGTTTAGGTGTCAGGAATAATGCTGGTCACCTACTATGAACCCTAGATGTTCACAGAGCATGTATAGGGGTCACAGCAAGTTCAGACAATAGAACAGCAGAACACAGAGGAGTGAACAGTGTAGATGTTGTTAGACAGCAGAGATTCCTGCTATAACTTCAAAACAGTGACTTGAAGTCTCTAGAAGATGAAGATATAATATGGATAAAACAACAGGTAAATTAGGTAAATACTGGTTCTGCCGTGTTTGTAACTTTTATTTGTAGTTTGATTAATTTGTCTAGATTGTGGAAAGACGTCCTGAGTTTTGTTGATTGACAAGTGTTGAACAAAACGCCAGTTAAGACACTAAAGGTACAGTGGAATGGAGGCTAGATCAGACCTGACGTCATGACTTGGCTCTTTGTTTCACATTAAGAGGAAGTGTTCATTTGCTCAAATAAAAATCTGCTAAAATAAAGATACGGTATCAGTTTTATATAGTTGTCAAGTTAGACAGTACAACCTGCACTTTCTGACAGTTGAGACACTTTCTAGTATTGTTTAACACGTCCATTGCAGTAACTTGTCAAAAACTATTTGTTAAACATGTGATGAGGACTAGTCTTAAATTGCAGCCTCTAAGGTTTGTTATCTTCAGTAAACTACAAAATGAATATATATTTTGTTATTGCTATTTTAAATCATGTGCACTTAAAGAAATACCTATGGAGCTTGTATCTGTGATTTTTTGAGTAGATTTAAAAAAATAATACAGATAAATACAAATATTTTCCACTGAAGAGTACCTAAATCTACAGTATATATTTTTTATTTCTTGTTCAGTAAAATGTTTCTACTGTGTATAGCTACCATTAAATATTTTAGTCATTTTATAGTTTATTTTAAGATACAGAATATTCTGTATTTAACAGCAGGTTACTTTTTATTTCATCGACACACACCATTATTTTTATATGATTTATTTTGTGAATCTATCTTTGCTCTAGGCAGAAAAGAAAGTGTCTACCTACATGAAGTACCTGGAGCGTCTGAGTCAGAAGGCTCCAGACTTTCCAATCCCTCTCAGGCCTCACGCTGTCTGGAAGGGCATGACAGTCAAACTCTCCTGTACTGTCCACGGCTCGCCGCCCCCAAAGGTGACATGGTAAGAACTCCTATTTCAGTAGCACTCCACTTACCTACTGTAATACCTTTTAAAGAAGTTTCTATTAAATTCCTCTGCTAGGATAGTAAAGACTGGTGTCATTTTAATTTAGTCTCTTTCTTGGTTTAAGCATTAGAAATTACAAGTACCACCATTATAACCTTCAGGGAAAAAACTACACATGGTGCATAATAATGTTCAGGTTTTTTTTTCAGCTTTATGATTCTTCTGCTTTTCTGTTTCATAACTGTAAAAATAATCAACTTATTTTTTCAATAATACAACACAGTTACACTCTTGTGTTTCATGTATCTGTTGCAAGGATGTGTGATAAGGGAAAGTTAAGTCCTACACCAGTATTTGGTATTAAATGAATATGAAGAAAGACTTAAAGCCGTAAGTTGCTTCCGAAAAAAAAAAACTGCACTACAGCCCTGAAGCCTGACTTGAATATTGATCTCTGTATTCATATGAATTCACCTGTGTTAATTCAGGCAATGTGTCAAACTGTCGACCTTGATACTTGAGTTAGACTAGCTGATGAAAAGACTGAGTGTGCTCAGTATTCATGAACCTGAGCTGAGATCCAGATAACCTGGAGCTTATGGGTTTCACAATCCCATATGGGATCCATCGAGTCCAATGAGCTGCAAAAAGGCTGCCCTCAACAATGCCCAGCACAAGAGAGAATAAGAGATCAAAGGCCTACTCTGGCTGTTTTACATTCAGCCAAACTAACATTTGACTAGTGAAAGACGTGCTTAAGTAATCAGTGGGTAGGAGCATGAACCGCCCAGATTTAGCTTGTTGTTGTGCATTTTGCGTGACAATTTAAAAAAATAAACTTTGAACACATTTAACTGTATCCTTATATGTCCACCTCAGGTATAAAGATGACGTGCCACTGAGAATTTCTGACCAACCATGGAATTACAGTCTTCAGCAGGCATTTGGTCTTTACTCGCTGGAGATCAGAAGGTCTGTGATTAGTGAAAATCCTTAATTAGGACTGAAAATCTGTGCAGAAAATGAATGAATATGATGCAGGGGCATGCAACATGTGAGAGCAAGTATGGATAGCATGATTTATCGAGTAATAAACTTAAAAAATAGAATGTAGTTAAGATAAATATATTGCTGTTTTCTAAGAATAATAAACTAAAATATATTAAGTGCTTTAATATAAAAGGCACAGATTTTCAGACCAGAACGCTATGAGAGTCACTGCTTTGTAACACTACAGAGACATTTTTCAGCTTAGGCTTCAACCCCTTGCACGACAACTTCACCTTTCACATGCAAATAAATGACACCTAATATCCTCCATCCATCCCTAAAAGGTGCTCTCCTGATGATGCTGGCGAGTATAAAGTGGTAGCCAAGAGTCCCCTGGGTGAAGCTACGACCTTTGCAACGCTTGTGGTGAACTGTGAGTATTTCCTTCTTGCACATCAGCACAACCGTTCTGGAAAACTATTATGGATTATACAAAGATGGGTTACAACACTACTCCTTCCAAGGACTAAGGTACAAGAGTTCAGCATCATACTTAATAGTGGTAATGGGACATTGAGCTAAAGGTCAAAGGGTTTTACGGCACAGCATTTCTGCCAGAAACAAACAGCACACATAAACCATATACATAAACCATATACATAAACCATATACATAAACCATATACTACATGACGCACAGCAAATGTTCACGCATAAAAAGACAATTCAGCTTAGTTAATCAATCTGTCCACAGTTGTGATTAATGCTATAAAATATTTTAACAACTGATATTGCAGTTTAAGACCATATAGCTATTTTATATTACAGAGAGCTGAATTTCACATTAGCCACATTTTATCCACACAATATGATATTTTTATGGTCAAACAGCTGGAATTAAATACAATATATATCCTATCATATAAATGAAAATTACAATTTCTGAATAGCAACATAGCAATATATATATTAGCAACACATATATATATACTATATAATAACAATTGTTAATTGCACAAAGTCCTTTTTGTCTCTTAATATTACTCAATGATCCACAAATCTACTCCACTGACAGCAGCAATGTTGAGTAAATATTCAAAAGAAACACGTCTTTGTTTTAGAAATAAAATTAGCTGAACTCACCATCAGGAAGTGTTGAAGTTGACCCGTCTCGGCGTCGTCCTCGGTCACTGGAGCTGTAGCAGGTTAGCAGCTACATTAGCCCAGCTAACCGTTCAACATGGCTCCTGGATGACAAATGTTCTCGACTCACAGCCGTAGGTACAACACTTAGCGTTTGTTTTGGTAGTATAATTTAAAAAGTCTCCATCTTTTTACCAAGCTAACAACAAGCTACTGTCGTCGCACCAACGGCCTGTTGGTGATGGCGGTTAGGGGGTTGACGAGCTGCACCTGTTAGCTTGTCAGTGTTAGCTTCTCTGAGGAGCAACTCGCTGGATTTTCGGCTGATTTCTCTTTTTTAATCCACCATCTCTGTCCCAAATTGTTGCCTCAGGTCTAATATCTAGCCTCCCCACCGTTAATGTAAATTCAGATTCTCTACAAGAAATTGACATAATGGAGTTAGCTAACTAGCTAATTAGCTAATTCGGTGAAGTAGCATTGACGCACGTTAGTTCTGACGTTTGTGTCCATTTAATAGAAGCCCCGCCCCCTCACCTGGCCAGGTAGGTAAGCTGTTGTTGCAACAGATAAAGACGCGGTGTTATCGTACAGTGTATAAGCTACACATCTGTACATGTACTGAAGATAAGATAAAAAAAATCTTCCATAGGCATTAAGTTGGGTTGAGACCACCAGCTGCAACATACTGTATAGTCTGTTATATGTGTATTTTCCAGCATAAATACAGAACTCTGCACGGTTAAAGAATAAATCTATGGGACCCACTGTCGCATATGTATGAGTTGTTTGCAGTTCCACAAAAAGAGGGACAAAAGCAAAGATTAGAGAAAGTCGTCAAAAGGGTAATATTCATTTATGCAGCAGAACTTTTTTCCTACTCCACTAAACATCTAATGACGCCTCCGATTTCTCTTGCGACCCCTTGGAGAGCCATAAAAACAGATAGCTATTCCTATCCTGTGGAAATTCGGGTTTGTAGTGTTATTATCCTGTATTTTTCTCAATTCATGGTACACACCATCTGAAAGCCTGACATCTGAGGGGTGGAGGGATTCTTGCACACATTCACAAATCAGAGTACACACCCTGAGATACAGTTTTGCACACACATTTGCTTTAATATTGCTATAAGAATACCAACTATTGCCTTTAGCCTTTATTGAACACTGCCAAAACAAATGTGGGTTTTCTTTATTTTAATTTCATGCTGCTGGAATGAGGCTGTATGGGTGAACAAAAGTCACATTTTTAATTTGTCATATTAAAATATTTCAAATTTCCTGATCTCAGAATTATCAGACGACTTCTACCGCTATCACCAAGATGAAGAACATACTTTATTATAAAATAAAACACAAACGTCTCTAAATGAAAAAAAAAAAAAAACAGGGAGCTATTTCACACACCAGAAGCCATATATTTATTGAGTGTACCTGTTATTCAGGGTGTGAAATACTAACTAAATTATATGCAATGTGTCAGAAGCTGTATTTATTATCACCTGCTTATCACCAATGTGAACATCTCTTTGTCGTGACAAAGACATGACAATTATTTCTTTAACTGGCCAAAAATAAGCTATTTTAGCTAGTCTCATACACACATATATACATATATGTGTTTATATATATTGTTATCACTATATGTGTAAATATGTCAGACTTGGAAATGACAGAAATGTGTTTGAGGTCATTTTGAAATGTGTTCTGCAATCTGAGAGCAGAGTGTCCTGCTGAGCACCTACAGTATCTTACCACCATATTTTTGGGATCTGTTTGATTATTGTTATACATTTGCATTTAAAATGTGAACATCTGCTCATATATTGTAATCAGATATTTAAAATTTCAACCATCAATGTTTGTATTGGCTTCAAAAATCCAATTTCAGTCAGGCTACAAAATGAGCATTGAAATCTTTTTTGCTTTATTTAGCACAGACATTCATGAACGCCCTCAGGGTGCTAACACTGCCTCGGCCAAATTTTATCACATATCTCCATCCTCCTCCCATCTCCGTCCCCCAAATGTCTCCAATCTTGTCATTGCTGAAGTCAGCCCAACGGGAATGATTTGCAGTTTGCATAGATGTTTTTTTTTCACCCATGCACATTGTAGTTCTCTATCCCCATTTTGCCAGTTTCTATACAAATGTGATACCAGGATCTGAACCAACTCCAGACTAAAATGCTCTGAAAAACAGATTTTTGCAGCGCTCATGCATAATGGATTGAAATAAAGACAGTGGGTGTAGTGGTGACTAATAACATCTACAGTCAGCGTCATGGCCTTAGAGCACAGTGACTGAAACAATCATAATAATAATGTGTTTTTCCTTTGCACCTTTAAAACGAACCACCCTCTCTTGAAAGTGGTTGGTGTCTGGCAGCAGTTCCCAATGCTGTAGATCATTTTGCTGGTCAGGGCTTTAATGAGACACTTCAAGGGTTCTTGCCATCTATATTTCACAGACTTTCTTCAGTTGTTAAAAATAGGTTAAAGGGAATATTTGATGTGACTTGCATAAATGCGGCATTGCCAGGTTTGATTTGTCTGCTGTGTCTTCTCTGTCACTTTCTCCTTCAGTTTCACAATATAATTCTTTGTTTCTGTCTCCATCTCTGACCCTCCCTCCTTTCCTGCAATCTGTCCTGCTCTGCTGCTCTGCCACCCTGTGATTCAGCATATCAAGGAGCTGTCGCTGGTTCAGAGCGTTTGCAGACCTCCAGTAAGTTTCACGCCAGGGCCTAATAAAAAGTGTCCCCTTTCATTTTCTCTGCCACCCTTTGAAGTTCTTCCCTGCACCGGTAAACGAGGTAGGGCTGGGTGCCTTTGAAGACGGTGACACAACAGTCCTCGATGCTGTGGATGCTGAACATCATAATCAAAAGAAATGGAGGGACCAAAAGGGAGCAGTGAGTTGACAGGGTTTGTTTGTCAGGCAAGTTTATGTGCATGTGTGGGATGGATTGACAAAGTTTAAGAAAGACAGGGCATAGTTGCTGGGGCCAGGGACACAAACGCTTGCTTGCAGCCATTCATTTATTCTGGATTTAGTCCATCTGTGAGGCATCTCATATCAGCTGTGGCGCTCTTTGGCCTAGATTAGGCTCCACCTTGTGCAGGCATCAAGACATTTTCTGATCAGGATAGCTGTTCATTTTCACGTCATGCTACTATTCTTCTGAGAATTTTGGCACTGTGTTCATCCAGAAAACCGCTGTGGTTTGATTGTGTTTACCTGACAAGGACATCTAGTGGCCATGTGAATTATGACTGTTGTGGGAAGTGGGAACCAAATCAACAAAGCATGTAACTCTGACCATCAGTAAGTGGTGATTTCTTTGCACAGTGAACATGATACCTTAAAACAAAGTATTTCTCTTGCTGTAATCATGATAATGACTGTCAAACCGCGTAGTTTGTTAGACTCAAACCAAAATCTGGTTGGTTAACTAAAAGCCCAGTACTCTATTGAGAGTATAATAAGTCACAGAAATTTAGTGTCCAAACATAAACAAACATTTACAACAGCAGAAACAGTCATCGTGAAGCGGTGTAGGGCCACCAGATTGAAAGAAAAAATATGTTGTTTATAAGGCAATGAGAATTTGTTTTTTACTGCACAGTAGTTATGAGGACTTATTTTTCATTTTTATGCATTTACTCTCATCTGTCATATCACTGTGTAGATGGGTTATAATCAAGCACTTACTGGAAGTTGGAAGTAAAAACAACCATGCAAAATTGGGTTAAAGTATAGTTATGTTTTCTCAGATCTCAGCAAAGTAAAACAACCATGAAAGAATATTTTGAGCTGATTAAACATGGTGAAGGTTGTAAATTATTAAAGATTATATCACTTTTAGATTCAGGTTACATTTAAAAATATATATATGGTCCTTGCAAAACAACATAAATGATTTTACTACCATTTTATATAGGAGAAGAAATTACCAATATAAAATCAAGCTGCATCGTCATGTCTTATGTAGTGATGTCAGGTTTAATTCTATTAACATTAAATTAACCAGTATCTTGCAATTGTGTCTGCATAAGTACAATCAAGATGCAATACAATACACACTAAAATCCTCACACACAAAAAATTAAGTTTCAATTTGAAATAAAGTTTTATCAGCATGTAATAGCATCAGGGCCTGTTGGCTGCAGAAATGTGCTGAAGAATTACATGCTGCTATTTTTATCTAACTGATATTTCATTATCTCACATGGAGCAGATCAAATTTTCCAACATGAATCACTCAATAAAACGAAAGCCCAACTGTGGCGAGTTTATCATAATCACATCATTGTGCTGAGGGAAGCAGGGGGTTGAGCATCTGAGTGACGGGTAAACAAAAACGTAAGTGTTTTAATAGAACAACACACACTCCTGTGATAGCCTACACCACTAAGCAGAACAAGATCATTATAAAAAAAACATGCCACAGTCTCTCAGATTCATTCTGAGAATGGGATTTGACAAGACCTCACGGCACACGTATCTCTCACTTCCAGGCTGTATCGCTTCAGTGCTTTGACAAGTGAGAGAATAGCAGCTGAAGGAATGACTTGTCAGGAATTGTTCGCTTCCAAAACAAGTTTGCCACATATTCAGCTTTTGTACTGGCCTCTGCTGTTTCCTCCAGGAGATGCCTCTCCTTACTGTTCTCTGTCTCTGTGCTTTCCTGGATGAAGTCGATTTTTTTTTGTCTATTATGGTGCCAGTTTGCTTAAGAGTTAATTAAGCCCCTTTCATTGTTTAGTTTCACTTCCTGCCAGTATTGGAAGAAAACTAGAGAAGTCCTTATTAGCGTTTTAGCATGCAGAGAAAAATGAGAAACCGATGTCATCAAACAAACATACTTAGTTGTTTCATGACCTGACTCACCGATCTGTGGAGATTTTACTGAAATCTCTTTTCATATCATAAGTAATTAGTACTTCTTCTGGGCTGCTGCTTTGCTCTGCACTTCCTCAGCTTCCTGATCCTCTCCCCTTCACCTATCATGCTTCTTGACTTTGTAGTGCTAAGGAACTCTGCGCATTTTTATGAAGCAACAACCGCCTCAAAGTCCCTACCGTCTGGAGTGGACCTACTTTTTGATATCAGTTTTATCTTTGCCCAGCATGAGGGAGAACATTGAGTGTGTGCAGTACACTGTGTTGATGAAAAATGCTTTTCTCCTTTTCATTTTTCTTTCTCAAGGCTTCTTTTTACTTTTCATCTGAACATTTTCCTCCTGTTTACCACTTGCTAATTTCCTGTAGCTCAACTCGACTCTCTATCATCTCCTTTCCTTCTCCATTTTGTTCTCATCCTTCATTCTTTCAACCATGTCTTTCTACTGACTGTTTGCTCATTTGTACTCTCCTAGCCATGCAGCTTCAAGAGGAAGCAAAGTTTGGCACCTCCTTCTCTCCAACATGGGTAAAAGAGGGTGACAGCCTCACTCTGCAGTGTACTTTCACCTCAGCACCGCTGCCCTTCCAGCAGGACATCACCTGGTTCAGAGACGGTAAGTGCTGTAAAAGATTATTCTTGCTGTATAATACAGAGTTTTGGCAATTTAGATGTGCTCTGTAGGTTTCTCAGTTGTTTTTTTTATTCTCCAGGAATACAGCTTCATCAGTCCAACAATGTAGACATAAAGATGGTCGACAACAAGGCCAGCATCACTTTAAAGGCTGCACACAAAGAACATGAAGGTGTTTACACAGCCAGACTGAGGACGTGGGATGGAATCCAGGAGCACAGCGCTTTTGTCTATGTCACAGGTTGGGACCAGTGTCAGATGTTTTTCATACTCATAGTTAACACATGGGTATTTGTTGTGTTCTACAATTAAATGTTTAGCATGTTGATGGTATCCAAGTTTGATTTTAAACCCTGGAAGTGGTAGTTTGGCAAAACGGGTTCACTGATTCATTTTTTAAAGCTTTTAACTGCATCTAATGGTCTTTACCAGTAGATGTATGTTACTCACCTGCCATGAAAAAACAAAGCTCCATATTTTATGGGTGACATGGCAACTGAGCAAATAACATTTAGGGAAATACACAGGTTGTAATATTGTGGTGGACAGGGGCCATACATGTCATATATGTACATACAACTCAGGTCCATGCTTATGAACATTTTGGATAGTGGAGAAATCGGTGACACAAATGAGATGATGATGAGGTGGTGAACTGAGGCCAGATTTCATAATGCTCATTCATGTTTAATTTTATTTAATATCAAACCAATAACAATGCAGCAAACACTATATAATGCAAATGCATCACTTCAGGCTACCTAATAGGTTTTAATTGCTGCCTTAGGAGCAGGAGATCATATTTTATACACTTTTACTCATTATGTCAGAGTCCTCTGTAAACAGCCTGCCAGAGCTTTGTTCTGAAAAGAAAAACACATCACAACACATGAAAAACCCTCACAAATGCTTAGGACAGACCCTTGCATTAAAAAAATGTTTTTGCAGATAGAATCATCATTTGTTGTTCTAGGCTGGATAAATGGTGTTTTCACTGTAACGTCCTTACAAAACACAATTTGTATTCACTAGAATTTAGCTCTACTTTCATTTCCTGTCAGCAAACTACGCTGATCCATACAGGGAGATTGCACCATCAGTCAAGCTGTTCTGCAGGAGAGGGCTTGTTAACTTTGTTCAGTGAAAATATATATTCTATACAGACCGCTACATTGCAGCATCCATACAGTATAAACCTGAGAATAGCTCTCACTTGACTCACTGAATATTTAAAATGTGTAAGTGCAGCTTGTATGATCTTCAATATAATACCCAGGGAAGCTTAGGAACAGTACATATTCTACCTAATGTGCAACTGAATTATTCGTGAGCATGATTTGCAAAGATTAACACATACTAGTCCAAACACACACCTTTACACAAACTTTACTAAAAGAACCCCCTTAAGATCTCTTTTTATTACAGAGCTGAAGCTAGTAATTAGTGAATCATCGAACTCCATTGGATTTATATTTTCTTCTTTATTCGGCCATCATACAGTATTTGCATTACAAATAGGAGGTACAGGAGTAAAGGGAGGGAGAGAGGATAGGGATGCAAACTTAAAACAGGAAAGAGATGCCCTTGATGTTGACTTGAGTCTTTTGTTAAAAAACAAAAAAACATCTATTCTTAGCCTCAAGAAAAAGATTTGGGAACATGTCACATCCTATCACTCCCATCCACTTAGCATAATTTGCTCATTTCTTTTTCTCCCTTCTCTCTGTCGCATCACATCCCCTGCTTGTGATCTTATACTATGTGCTCAGTAACATGTAGGGCTGCAAGTATCTTTTTTTTTTATTTACTGATTTATTGTTCTGGTTATAAAATGTCAGAATATACTCAATATTTCATGACAAAAGAACAGAGGATCAGTAAAATGTTCCCTTTCACTTTTTGACCCAAATGATATAGTGTTTAATTGTTGATTGTTAAATTCTGCTTTATCTCCTAAGTGTTAGTTTATATTAAACTGTAGGTATTATAAGTATAGTGTAAGTGTTTTTTCTCGTCTTATCAACTTTCCTCTTTCTCTACTCAGATGCGTCAGCTGCAGTGCTGGGAGGTCCTGCCTCTCCTCTCTCTGTCCAGGTATCAGATGTCAACAAGGACTATGTCTTCCTTACCTGGCAACCACCCAGTGCTGATGGAGCCTCACCTGTGCAGGGTTATTATGTGGAAAGGTGAGGAGTAGTTGGATAGGTCATCAAAATCAAATCATCAGGATAAAGTGTGGTCTTATCATGCAATGTTCCTCAGGAGAAGGAGTTTTTTAAAATATTATGAAAGATGTTCAATTTACATTTTTATGTAGATTGAAAGAAATTGGAGTCACTCTGGTAAATTATAAATATATAGAAAAATAAACTATAATAGTCACAACACAATTTTCTTGACCTTTAACTTATCCTGAAAACTCAAGCTAACATTGGAAAAGTGAAATTTTGTCAGTTGGTCTTGCCAAAAACAAAAGATATTTACTTTGCTTATAGGTTTAGACAGAGAAAAGCAGCAAATTATCTTAAGTAAGAAGCTAAACTCAGAGATAGACCACTTAATCAATATCAAAATAGTTTCTGGTTATTATCATTATTAGTTTATTTACAGTTCATTGTATGTTTTCAACATTTAATTGAATAAAATATCCTCCATATTTTTATGGGGGGGGGGGTTCTTGTTCTATGTTAACTGATATTTACAGCCACTCAGACAATAGGACAACCTCATCTTGGTCTGTGTGCGGCTGGTGCGGTAATTGGATTGGAGCAAATTAAGATGGTGGTGGTGGTGGCTAATATCCACTTGGCAGCATTCGTATGAGATGGATGGTATACATAGTAATTATCAGCCTTTAACAGTGTGTTAACAGCAGAGTCAAAGACTCCTGGAGAAAAACAGCTGCGCTTATCACTAACACCAATCAATCAAGACTGTCCTGCACGTGTATGTACGTGTGTGTGTGTGTGTGTGTATCTGTGTGTCACTCTTGTTTGTAATGTGTGGAAAAAGAAAAACGTATGCTTGCATTTCTGTAACTGTCTAGTTCATTTGTGCATTAGCGTGTTCATCTTCATGTGTGTTTGTTATAGTTAAATGTTAATTAAATGTGTATTTTGTGTGCGTGTTATTTTTGTTTGTTCCTTCTTATCTTATGTATTCAGTGTAGAAGTCCTCTCCTGAATGCTATTGGTTATTGGGTGAGCAAAGAAAAATGTAAGATAACTTCCAGTTCCCTAGCAACCCCCTCGTGGTTAGAAAACTGTACTCTTTTCTGTCTTTGTTTACTGCAAGTGGCAACAGTTTGTTATCCATGTCGTATAATTTGAGCTCTTGGTCTACTTTAAAAAAAAACTTTTCTGTGTTGGGAGGCCCATTATTTTCACATTATGATCAATCATAAGCCTTGGTGGGTGTTTTCTGACTTAGATGTGTTGCTGTGTGGACTACAATGCATTACAACTGTTTTTATTAAGTTGTACCCCGCAGACTGCACATAAGGTTCTTCAAACATCATGTATTTTCTGCTTTGTTTATGTATTTTTCTAATACATTTCTCTTTGTATGTTCCCGTCTTTCATTGTGTAAATAGACCACTGCATTAATGTCATACATGAAGAATTGAGTTGAGTCTTTTATTTTCTTTCTCTCTATCTCAGACGTGACCTTGACAAGGGGGAGTGGGTTTGCTGCAACGTACATATTCAGAAAATGTGCCACTATCCTGTGTTTGGGCTAAAGGAAGGAACTCTGTACCAGTTCAGAGTTTGTGCAGTTAACAAGGCCGGTGCAGGGCGTCCCTCCAAGGCTACCAACCCCGTCCTGACTGTGGACCCCCTGGAACACACCAGGACCATGGGTACCACATTTACACACTCTTGTTTGTGTTGTGATAATGGTGCATCAGCATTTAATTAGCATAGTGCATGTGTTGCTTTGTGGGTAAAAAATGCACCACATTTTGTCAAGGAAGAAGAAGAATTACAAAAGATGCTGTATGTAGTTCTAATCTGCCAAATTTGATCAGTTTATTATGAGTACAAAAATATTACAGGCATGCAGTGCTAAATTGGTATTAAAAATTGAGCTTTATTTGCACTACAGCATTGTTATGTAAAGCTTGTTGGCAGTATGGGAATGCACATGTGGGGCCAGCTAGAAAAAAAAAGTAATGGACATGTGCAATGGGCTTCAAAATTACAGGCCCAAAGCAAATAAACTTATTTTGGTGTATGTACCAGGTGAGCTATTTTCATTCAAGTTAGTGGGTGTCATTCTTAGTACATCCATGGCTGGGTCAACATGAGTAAACTGCTGCTGGACTTTTACATCTGCAAGTCTAACAAATACTATTATTCCAAAATACTTACTACCATTTGGATGATGGTGACAAATTAAGTTGAGATCTGAAGACTGCTCAGGCCGTACACACAGACTCATTATTTTCACGCCCTTCAAACCATTCACTGACCTCCTGTGTCTTGTATTGAAGCGCTTGCATTCTTAATATTTCACTCATTTTAATCTGTCACTCATCGCATCCCCTAATATAAAAAGCCGCAATATGTTAGCTACTCGTTCTGGCTGGTCACCTCACCTGGAAAGAAATCAGCACTTCCAGATAAAACAGATGTAAATGTGCACATGTGGATCTCATTTTATTTATACAGTCGGAGGGTTTTGCTGTAACTAATACATCCTGGACTGGTACATTTGTTGTCTTTGAAGATTACCTTTAAAGGGGAAACACTATATACTCTAGAAGGATGAAAACGATCAAATGTGTTGTAATGTAGTTTAGTGAGTGTGTGTGGGACTGTGACTGTGTGTGTTAGAGGGAGGACAGATGGGCTCTGGTTCTGATGTGGATCATTAAACACAGATGAAGGACAGACAGAAGGTTGACTTGCCTCCGGCCTGTTCTCCCTCCTTCCATGTTGCTCTCTCACCCTCTTGTATCTCTCCGTCTCTGGCTCTCTTACCAGTGGCTTCTCCTCTAACATTATCACTAATAGTGTTATCATGGGCTCTCATATAACTTCATTACCCTGATGTGTCTTCCGTCTTTATTCTTCCTGCTCCAACCTACCTCTCTCTCTGCCTCTCCTTCTTTTTTAGTGGTCAAAGTTGACAAAGAAAGGACGATCACCATCACAAAAGATGAGCTGGAAGGTAAGAATGCTGTGGTTTATTTCAGTGTATAATTTAACCATAAAAAAGATGACATTTGAACATTTTCACCCCTGATTTCAAGCTGCATCCATGTTGTTCTGGCACACCGGGTGCCGCCGCCTCCGCCTGTAGGTAGCCTCGGGCTTGTGGCCTAATGCATCTTCATATTATATTTAACAACGAGGTTCAGTAATTGTATAGCTGAGCCAATGAGCATTTGTTCAATTTTCAGAAGGGAAAAGAATGAACACTCCCTGATGGTGTGCTGGTAAATGCACATTAATGGCCTGAGGTAGTGTGGATGCCTGTGAAGAGGGCTGATAACCTTGGCAATGTAACTCACAGACAGGCCGAGATAAAGGAACAGGAGGAGGAACAGTGAGAGTGATTCTTTCTTTATTCTCTTTTTAATGGAGGTTTTAGGCTTTAGTGTAAAAAGCATGTGTGCTGTACATGTGTGAAAAAGAAAGCAGGCATGTGTGCAGCTTTGTAGTAATGCAGTGACAGGGAGCATAACAGAGTTACACTGAAACAAACATCAGTCTTTATCAATGCTGTGTTTGAGTCCAAAGAAAAAGAAAAAGAATAATATTAATGTGTTGTACATTTTTGATTGATGTAAAATGGAGCATGTTTTTGCAGTTTTATAGCACTAGATGAATTTATAAACAATTTTGTTTATTCAGAGATAAAGGAATTTGCTGCAAAACTGTATAAAGCAGACGTTCTTCAACAACATCATCGTATTATAAGTACTGATCTCAACTCCATGAGTTAATAGAGCTCAGGCGACTAACTTGACCAATGACAATGTCACTTTTTTTAGTTACGTGTTTTTGATCATTGTCCTTCCTTTTTTCATCTAAAAGTTAATGTGCTGTGTGCAAAACTGTCTCTCAATCCTGCACTGTTCGCCCTGTATGGGTTGAATGTCAGCCCTTTAACCTCATAGTCCTGTTTTCATGTCCAATCTAATGTGCTTCGCTACAGAGCTATGAAAAATGTTCCACTCCTCACAGACTGGGCTGCACACACACACACACACACACACACACACTCCGACGTGATAGCTCTACCACATCAGTATTTTTCATTTCACTGCACTCTCTTTGCTCTGGAGTTCCTTTCTGATCCCCACTGCAGTTCCGCAAGTCTCTTTAACTCTTCAGGGGCTACAAACAGAGAGACAAGACTTGCACAAAAGCCACAAACCTGTGAATAAATCTGAACACTTCCTTTGTCCTTGGCTGACTCGGATTGTCACTGAAAGTGTGCTGACTCAAGCTAATTTGACTATAAAGTACATTATCTAGTGTGTTATGTATGAGGAATAGAGGTGAGATTGGGGCCATAAGTTAAATCTAATCCATTGTATGCTTTTATTCAAATCCAGGAGACAAAGGATAAAATTTCCCGTTGCAAAGATTTAACAAAAAGCGAAGCAAAAGCGCACCTCATCCAGCACTTTTTGGACTCCACTTTCATTCTCTCTGACTGTTCTCACCTTTCTCTTTATCGTCCTCCTCCAATTCTATTTGCTCTGCAGGTCAGGTCAAAGCTCCTTTTCCTCCCACAAACATCCACGCCTGCGAGGTGAGCGACACCTACGTTGTGCTGAGCTGGACGGAGCCTGAACCCAGAGGCAGGGAGCCGCTCCACTTCTATGTAGAGCGGGTCAGTCTTTACTCCCACGCACCCACACATGCAATGTTTATATTACAATAACTTGAATACAGCAGTCCTACGATTTTAACATTGATTTTTCACCTCTGGGGCAGCCTTTAGTTTTAGGTTGTGTCGAAGTGCACGAAGAAATAAACTTGCAGAGACTTGGAAAAAGGATTGAAATACGTAGGTAATCCATCACTAAGGTTTTATTACTGTTTGGTAATAAAGAATGGGACAGCATGAAGGGTTTTGAAAGCTGGTGCACTCAGTCAGGACAGTCATAGACAGCTGCAATTTGAGCTACTCACACTGTTGTACCTGCACTGTACTGTATACTGTCAGTAGATCAAACTCAGCATGTAAAGTGCATCAGCAGTAGATTGAAGCATTTTTAAGCACATTTAACGTTTACTTTTGACCAAATGTGCGGTTAAATGTCTCTGAAGCTTCATCTCATCTTAGTCTTGAGGTAAGTATGGGCCCTGCCCAGGAATAACTAATAAGTATACAGTGCATGTCTTGACTACTACCCTGCCGGGACATTTTCTTTGTTGGTCCTAGATGCTTTTTTAATTCATCTTCTGAACTTTAAATTTGTGACCAGCAAATTGTCTCAAGATCTGTGAGTTAAATTGAAATTGTGTAAATACGAACTGTGACCAAATAAATAGGGCAGACTACCACTGATGACCACTTTTAGGCAGGTTTGAGGGGGGCTCTCCAAGTTAATTTGTAGACCACATTTTATTTTTATATTGACAATGAATGAAAACTTGTATGTTAAAGGAGTCATTGCTAGTAACAAGCCAACAAAATGATTACCCACATCGGCAGTTTCTGTTAAACTGCTCTGCTTCAGTAGCTTTTTCGATTGAGGTTTACTTTCAGCTAAAAAACAAACGTGCAGTAAATTGCACTGGTAAGTTAGGAACCAGCTGGACTAACAACTCTCATTTAGCAGCTTGAGAGGCACATATTTCCTTCAGGTGTTGGTGGAGAGTGAATATTGGACTTGCATCCATCTTGTTGCCAGAAACCTGACTACAAATGAAGGCTAATAAAGCTCTGTATCTGCAGAGGAAGTGAAAATGCTGTGGAGCTTTTTGGTCTTGTAATTATTATTACCTACAAATCCAATGAACATCAGGAACAATGTTCTTGCATCCTCCAGTTGTTTCTTGTGCTTATTCAGGCCGAAGCTGCAGCTTGAGCCAAATTAACAGAAGGTTCTGGACTACAGCACTAATTAAAGACACAAAGAAAAAATACACACACACTCTTACACTACTGTGTCAGTTTCTATGGGAATTTATAAACTCATTAAAAACAAGCAGACCTCGATGTTTCTCTTTCATGCTGTGCACTTTGACATGGAGGTTTTGATTTCCTTGATTGTGGTTTTCTGTTTAAAACTACCTGACCTGTTATGAAAACTGCAGTACAGTCACGTAGCAGTATTACAATTATGGAATAAAGGTCATCTGTGTTTTTTCAGAGTCAAGATTCAAAGTTCAAATAGCAAAATAATGGTCGAAACAACAAAAATGAGTTTTCTTGCAACATAACAAAAAAATTGACCTGTTCTTTTCAACAATAAAGGGCCTCGGCTGTTTAATATCAACTCAGACACCCAACAGCTTCAAGCTCCAATAATCAGAAAACTGCCACAGGAAATAAATGTTTATTGGACTTTTAGAAGTTAGTGAGGTAATAAAACTGTCAAATCTGTCAAAGGCATCTGAAATGACTAAAGTCTGCTTTTTCACTTCCGCTTATATAATGAAGGGCACATTCAAATATCCCTTTCGCCCTTGAGCAACCAACTGATAATCACTGATCTCTTTGACATTCCCTGTTCTATTGTTAGGCTTTCCTCTTAAAAAATGGGAGTCTGGGCAGGAAATGATGGAAACACAGTAGTGAAGAACAGAAAAGTAGAATCACTGCAAATTGTAGCAGCATCAGCCAAAATGTTTAGAAAAGATGTCAAGGTGAGTCACTGGTTGTCCACAATTTACCTGAAAATTGACAAAGTTTTTTCTATCTGCAGATTGTTCTCTTTGTCATTCTGAGGACATATTTATGTTTCTGCCTCCTTTTTACAAATCCCACTAACCTGCCAATCTTTATTCCTCTTTGCCCTTGTCTGTATGCTATATGGTTTGCTCTAAACACAAGACAATCATCATTTAACTGCAGAGTAAGTGGTGGAACAAAACTGGAATGAATTATGGGACTATTTAAAGAGCGTTTGTCAGTCTTGGCAGCAGGTTGAATCTTCCAGCATATTTCAAGGATGCCGAATAATAAACACGTCCTTGAAACACATAGTGCTTTTGAAATTATCTTTGTGTTTTTCTAATGTCGTACTTGTATCAGTCCCTGGCAGGAATGAGCAGCTGGGAGCTGGCCAGTCTGGACATGGTGGTAAACTCTCCCAGGTTTCCAGTGTTTGACCTGGTCAAGGGCAAGCAGTACCGCTTCAGAGTGCGCTCCATCAACAAATACGGTGTCAGCGACCCCTCCGAGCCAAGCGAGCCGATCTCCTTGGGAAAGCCACAAGGTGAGTGAAAATGTCCTGCAGCACATTTATCACCCTGCATGTTGTAAATGTCAATTAGATTTTCTAGCGCTACTTCTTTTACCTACTGTAGTGAACCTAAAGGAGGTTGTGCATGCACAGTTTTATGATGTGAAGGACAGACATTATGTGGATGTTCACCTTAGATCTTTCCACAACCCGTGATGTCTTCTGTTTGTGTTGGATCACAACATGCAGTTATACTTCAAGTTTAAGAAGTAGAGTGAGTTTAGTAAGATTAGAGAAGCATTAATGTGGCCGAGGGGATATTTGATCTAAAGCCAGCGGTCAATACAAATACAAAAAGAAAGTAATGACTAAAATGTTTCACTACTAAAGTAAATACATTGATATCAATCATCAGAAACTTTATGTTTTGACTTTATGTAGCCTCAAACGTTTAATTTCTGACTTTCTCAATACACAGTATAGGTGTACTGCATGTGAATCTTCTATATCAAAGAAAGAATGAAAGGGATTCTATTTTATCTCACTTTTTCTTTGATCTCTTCAGCGTTCCTAGTTTTTGCTGATGGTTTTTCATCTGTTTCTCATCAGCTCTGCCAGCTCCACCTCACTCTGTCATGGCCATCAGAGACACTGACACTTCTGTGCTGCTGCAGTGGAAGGAACCCAAAGAAAAAGATGACATCCTGGGATACTATCTGTACTACAGTGAAACTGACAAACAAGACTGGAAGACTGTTAACAACAAGCCATTAACCAAAACCAGGTGACACTGGGCACACACTGAAGCATTTTTATTTGTGATAGGATGTTAGCTGTGATGTTTCCGGTTAGCTGCAGGAAGAATAGTTGGTACTTTGCTGCTGTAAATGATTTAAATCAGAGTTTTCCAACCAGATGGGCGCACAAAAAGAATCACAAGATAAATCTGAAAGGGTGTGAAATGACAAATAGGATTGGAAAGCAGAAATCTTTGTTCTTTCTTTTGTGATTTAATGCATATTTTCAGTCCTCTCCTTTTTACAACAAGCAGACTGCCAGGTACAAGGAGTTACAAGTAGGCATTCCTTTGTTTTAAGTAAGAAAACAAATATGTAAGATTGAACTCCTTTGTAGAAAAGATTAGAATAATTTAATCTACTCATCAGAGGCTTGTTCTATGGAGGCCTAAAAAGGACACAAGAGGAAATAAATAAATAAATGAACATCATACTAAAAATAAATAAATATATAAATTAAAAAGAAACTCATTTGAATGTAATTGATAAATAAATGGCCAATGTTCACAGATACAGAAATATGAAAACAAATAAAGATAAATAATAAAAAAAATAATAAATTAATTTATTAATTTACACTACACCCCCAGACATTTATATGAGGTATTAATTATTTTACTTATCTGTGTTCCTCTTGGGCCTCCATGTTCTTCTGGTAAATCAACAAAGAAATCTGTGTTGACGGTGCTTTTGCTAATTGGAGTCTTCTTTTCTGATGTGATTGTGCTTTGGATATAACCGATCCAGTTTCCACAAAGTGTTTTAGAGTAACATACACTGTTCCCTTCAGTGTAGCCCTGATTTGATGCTGAGAAAGCCTCTCTTTGCTCAGAATAACAACCTGACATCTGACTCTTTCACTTAGGTCTTATGCCATGATTCACAGTGTTACTTAGTCAGTAGTGTTCTGCTGGGAAATGGAGGAACAGCCATGTTTATAACAAAAGGAGCAACGGCTGCAAGTTGATTTATTTGAACAAGACATGAAATCCACTGGAGTGTCATCTGAAAGTGTGTTTCAGTGGAAGGGATAAAACTCAAGCAGATGTGACATCTTCAAACTTTCTGATTATTTCCAGCTTCAGTTAAAAATAACTATTTGATGGGGTCTCAGACTTTTGGACCCCACTATGATTATCTATTAGCTTAATAGGCTTTCAAGCAGGGAATCACATTGCACACATCTCCACACACATCTGCCTAAACTTCATCTCTCCTCCTCAGGTTTATTGTGCATGGTCTCAAGACTCGAAGGGAATACGTGTTTAGAGTCAAATCTGTGGGCCGAGCAGGAAACAGCAACTATTCAGAAGAGTCTCGTCCCATCATCATCAAATCAGCCATTTGTAAGCTCACAACTTAAACTTTCCAATCCTTTGATGCTTTTACTCACTGAGCAACACAAGGTTACTCTTGCACAGGTGAATTTTATTATTATTTTAAATTGAAATGTTGAATCTATCCACCTGACACATAAGTCAAAACATAAATGTAGTATTTAGAATAATATTCATCTTCTCTTGTCATGTGACTGTGAAATAAAGGTACTTATACAAAGAGTTTTGACTGGATCTTAAGATATATTCATGAGAACTTTTTTCCATGTCACTTCTTCTCATAATGTGGTTCGTTTAGAGATGTGCAGTGTTGACTGCACATCAACATCAACGTGTGTACTGATCCTTCTTACTTCCTACCTCTTGCTCTCAGATAATCTGCTTTCTGTAGCCTGCAGTAGAGTACAATGATATCTAATTTTGTTTACAATTTGCTGTCAGAATATTCTCTCATCTATTCTGCTTTTACCTGGGGATTAGTGGCTAAAATCCATTTTTTCTGAGGAATACATTTTAGTTAAATAGAATGGGGTATTTCTTTCATGCAGGCCTGGAGTTAGTTATTGTAGGAATTTGCAACTTTAGACTGAAGTTGTCGAAGAGTCTTTGGCATTTTTCATTCTAATTAGCAAGAATAGGTGCCTGCATAGCTTCTCTCTTCTATCACTTTAGATTTTTTACTTCATATTAAACCCCTTCTGTTTTTTCCAGATGTTCCTTCTGCTCCATCTGCCATCGCATTGCTGCTGTGCACCGAATCAGAGATGGTGTTGGGCTGGAGGGCACCTGCTTGTAATGGGGGAGATCCTGTACGTGGATACTATCTGGACCAGAGGGAAGAGGGCATGGATATGTGGAGAGAGGTCAACGTCAAGCCTGCCAAAGAGAGACAGCTGAAGGTCAGTAAAGCTGCAACGTGATGGCATGGATGCTGGTCGGTTGATTGCTCCACCACTGTGGTCCAGTGCCAGTTTATCTTAATGGGTGGATAAGCATTTGACCCACTTCTGGAAAGAATGTGAATTGAATTTAATGTTTCTAACTAACAACCTACTACAATCCTCAGTCTTGATAGATTTTTGTTAATTTAGTCGAATACCTGTGTATGTTTATTTCATATTTTTATTAATTAATTAATTAAATTATTACTTTGTAAGGATCTATTTACTACTTTGTTAAGATCTGGGGGGTTTTTTGTTTGTTTTTTGGGTTTTTTGTAAGTAAATTTGTGACGACAAAGCCAAAATAAGTCGACCATGATTCAAGAGTTTAAAAACCTTTTATAGGCAGTGTTTAAAGTTGATTTATATCTTTAGCTGATTCACAATATCTGTGTCCAATCACAATCATCTGAATAATGAGTTTTGTAATGCATGAACTGCGTTTATCAATCAGATGGTAATGTAAATTTGATTTAATTGCTGTTATTTGAGTCAAAACTGATATTTTGTTCGAACTGAATCAAAGTTTTGGGGTAAAAGAGTAAAAACCTTCACATGACAATAGATCTCTGAGTAACAAACAACACAACAAAGTAAAAAGATATCAGAAGGCTAAGCACAGGTGAGTGGAGACCTAGGTAAAGAAACAAAAGAAAGGTCTCCAGTACAGAGAAATGTGAAATTAGCACATTCGCCAGGTACAGGATGTTTCACTCTGATAAACAGCCCAGTGTCTCCAACACCTTTTAAAACCATTAAGTTTGAGTCTTAGCAAATAATAAACAATATCATTGTTAAGATGTTAGCATCACAGTGTCTCCTCTCTCCATGTGTAAACTCATAGGCTGATTGTGTTTTAAATGTACTGTTAAACTGTTCTTTTCACATTACATAAACACTAGATGTTTAGGGGATAATATAATGTTGCTGATATCTACACTGAGCAATGCTTAATAGCATAAAAAAGCTCTGTGTGTAATGAAGTGCAGTTGAACAGCAACAACAACCTGACCATCATTACCTTCACGAAAGGTAGGAAGTGTTGCAGACTGCATTAGTATTAGCTAAACTGAAGCCAGCTGTGGGTAAGTTATGTCTGAATTTAGCAGTTGCCATAAAATAATTGAAATATTGGCTAAAGCTGCTTCATCCCGATTGGATGTGTCACTAGGCAACAAGCAGTGTCCATGGAGACCCAGAGGAAAGTTAAATCTTTAACCTGTCTCTGGGAGATTACAGGTGCTCTGTAATTAGACATTGTGCAAATGTGTTATGTGTGAGTGGTTGTTTTTGGCTCCAGAAAAAAACAAAGACAAATCCAATTAGAAGGAAAATGACTGTGCTACTGTACATCAAGACTTTCTCCGCATGTGGTTGAGTGCAGGGTCTTCATCAGCAGCGGTTTTGTGCTGTTGTTTGAGTCCAGTTACTGGATTCAAAATAGAGAAATTAGATTATTGATTGTGCTGTAAATTTTTCTTTTCTTTTTTACACTTTTACAACTTTAGCTTTCAGGAAACAATCGAATTTAAGTACTAATCTGTAAAAATACTCCATTACAATATGACACTTAAAGTATTATCATCAAAATGTACTTTCAGTAATATTATTATTGTTATTACTGATGCAATAAACATGCATTTTCCTGCTGTAGTTGATTGATGTGCAGAGAGCTTTAACTTTACAGTTTAATAGTTTATTCCAGTGGTTTCCCCTCCTCCAGTGGGTCACAGAATAAATCTGACAAGATGATTAATGGGGCAGGAAAAAAGAAGAATCTACTGCTATAGGCTGGTTATTTATTAGGGGTCACAGGCCAATAAGCTTGTGTTTTCTGATATAAAATCTTGTAATGTAACTACTAACTATACAATTGGTGGAGAAAAAACAACAATTTCACCTTAAATCTACTCCAGTAGAGGTATTAAATACTTAAATAAAATACATGTAGCTCAGAATTGTGATGAAAGTTTACATTAATGTGAATATCAAAACCCCAAGCAGAGTTAAACCTAAGTTTCCTCTTAGAGGGTGAAAACAATAAATCTAATGCAGCCTGTTCGCCATCTGGTGGATGACTTTCTTTCACTCATTTTGGCAGAAAGCCTGTGCAAATTTTGGGGTGGACTGTGTATTAATCTGATAAGAAGTGTGGTTGGATAAGGATCTATATATGCTGATGGAGGTGGTAGCTGTGGGGAAATATGCTTTTATAGATCAATAAGGCTGAATCCTCTGTTTGCAAAGCAAATGTGTCTCAGGGCCTCAGCAAAAAATGTTGTGGCAGCAGCAGCAGAACTAAAACACTGTTAAATTCATGCTTGAGTCTGGAGAGGTGAAACTGTACAAGCTGGGAACTTTTGCTGGTGCGTAATGTCACAGGTTTTCCTCAGAGACAGCGGCACTGCAAGTGAGAAGGGAGTGATTTAAATTTACACATGTGGCTAAAAGCGCTGTTTGCCTTACTACTCATTGACACAGTGCTGTGTTCTTAATAAAGTTTCAAGCAGAGTCTCCAATTAGTTTCACAGTTGGTCACATTTCACAGCTCCTCGAACTGGATAATAACCCAAAATATTCACCTAAAGGCTCCAAGAATAGATAATAAAGAGTCCTGCTCTTGATCTACTACAGAGGAAAGAGCTGACAGGTGCATGTGAGAGAAAGCACCAACTGTGTGTTTGTGTGTAGAATCTCAAAGGTGCTGCAAAATATTAGTAACATTTTTGATGAATGCCAACTTAAACAGTGCAAGTAAACATTTTTGTGTGTATTAAACTTCTCTTGTGGACTCATTCTTTACCAACATTTTACGATTTCAGTGTTTATCGCCTGTCTTTCTCCACAGGTGTGCAACTTGTCGAGTGGCCACTTCTACCAGTTTCGTGTGTTTGCTGCCAATGTGGTCGGCGTTGGGAAGCCGTCTGAGGCCAGTGAAGCTTTTCTCTGTGAGAAGTGGACAAAGCCAGAGCCAGGTGAGGAGAAAATGTCAGTTCACTTAAAGTTTACAAGTTTAGAAATTAGAAATATAGAAATCTCTGTGCACACCGGTAGGTGTCAGGTATGTTAGAGGGCAGCTCGCCTTAAATAAAAGGGATGATATCTCACTTACCTGACATGGTTGAAGACAAATAAGGTACTCAATCGTCTCAAACGTGCACATCCTAAACTCAGATTAAAAGGGAGCATAGAAAAAGTTGCTCCTTCAGCAGATTAATAGCATTTCTGCACACTGAACCTCGAACATTTATAAAAAACATGTTTGAGTGGAGGAGGACTTCAGCAATTTCCAAACTATCTAGTTACTTCAGTCCATCCATCAGCTGGATGAGCCATTACTACTCACTGCTATTTTATTTTTATTTAAATTAAAGAGCATTTGTTCACAAGAAAATAAATAAAGAATAAAAACTGTATTTGTATATTATGCCATTAAATTACTAAGTGGAGGCAGAGGTCAGCAGTCAAGTGTATAATACAGTACAGTAGATGAAATAAGCTAGAGACAGGGATGTATGAATGATTTAACCTCTTATACTGCGTTGGCTGTTTGCTTGTTTCTGTGCTGCTGAAGTGTTTTTGAGCTCGAACCAAACTCACGACCTACATTATACATTATATTATTACAAGTTTGTTACAGGTTTGGGTTCAGGAAAATAGCAATTGTGTATGTATGTTTAGTTACAGTTAATAATAATGAATAAATTGATAATTGAGATGATGGGTTAGGGTGATGACAAATAACCCCCCTAAACACACCTCACACAGAGTAAAAAGACACGTCCATTAAGGAGACTCAGACTTAAAAAAATAGTAAGGAGACTCTTTAATCTTTATAAGTACATTGGATCAACGATGCAGTGTAAACAGAATGTGGAGTGTGTAAAAGCAACTTTGTCTACTGTGATTTAATTTATATAAATCAAACATATTTCTCAAAATATGTCACAAGAGGGTGTGATGATTTATCTCAACAGCAACATCCTCATTGCTTAAATGCAAACAACATTTTTATAAACTCTTCTGTCTCTTACACAACAGCCACTAAACGTTACGTTTAAAATGATTTTAGTGATATGATATGATTTTTAAAACAATAGAATAGGAGGACATACCTGACATACCAGGAGGGGAAAATCCTGTAATACACTGTACAGTTGTACATGCATTATTATTTCAATCACATACACCCTGAGCATTACCACACGTGCACAGGCTCGTCCACAAAGTCATTGCACTGTGTGGTGGCTCCATACGCAGCTCCACAGCTCATATCAGCATCTTATGACATTAATATTGGAAATGCAGAGAGGCTCTCTCACACATGCCACTTTTAAAGCACAGCTCATAAATCTTGGCAAATGGGCTTTCCTCCATGCTGTTAATAATTTATAAGTGACCGAAAATCATTAGGCAAATTAACTACCATGTGGCAGCATGAAGTCAGTAGGGGTAGATTAAGGAAAGTCACTGTACTGGTTGTGACTTTGCTGGTATGTCTGCTTCTTTTTGTTGACGCTTGTGACAAATAGGCCTTATTTTGGTTGGTTTATGGTCAATAAGAACCTAATTCTTCACACATGCGCACATACAATGTGTCAACCTGTCCGTCTACGACCCTTGCTCCTCTCTTCTAGGTTGCCCCTATGACCTGCAATTCAGGGAGGTGAGAGAGAGTTCCCTGGTGCTGCTGTGGGCAGCTCCATTATATGAAGGAAGAAACCCCGTCACTGGCTATTTGCTGGAAATCAGCCAGGGTGATGAATCAGACAAGTGGACTCGTTTGAATGACAAACCCATCTCTGACACACATTACAAGGTGACGAGCTTTAAAAGTCGTAAAGCATAAAACTTTATGTACACTCATACATTTAAAGCTTTATGTAATTTATTTGATCCATAACCAGATTAAAAAGGCCAACAGTTTCTGTATGGTTTGAAGTGTGAATGTGTTAAGTAACTGTAAGTGGATAAAAGCGTCTGACAAATGACTAAATTTAAATTCATCTAAAGTCCCATTTTGCTGAAACTCAAAGTACTTCATTTACTTCATGTTTCTGTGGCTGTAAAGGTTTAAATAGTTGATACTGAGTTATGACAATGACTAGTAAATATTTTATGTGTGTTTTGTGACATCCAGGTGTCAGATCTCCAGGCAGGTAAGACCTACCGTTTCCGTGTGTCAGCTGTCAGCAATGCTGGGGTGGGCTGTGCCTCCCTGCCCTCTGAGCCAGTCACAGCTCAGACGAAAACAGGTCAGTTATCATACTGTAAATACGATGCAATTCTACAAATAAAGCAGGTTTTATAGGAACAGACTCGTTTTTATCATCGCCAGGCACCAAAAACATTGAGGCTGGTGTGGACAATGATGGCTTCATATTTTTGGGCTACGAAGCCGATGAGATGGACGATGAGAGCAAGCTCCTCTGGAGCAAAGACTACAGCGAGCCCATCGACGCCAGGAGAGCCAGAGAAGAAACCAAAAACAATAGGTAGGGTTGTTCATGTGAGAAAAATGTATTTGGTTGCAGTCTCAGTGGCAGCATTAAGCCACTTATCAGGACTGTGCATGGACAAAATATCATGAGACACATTACTGATGTTACACTTTTAAAGAACAGGATTTGGATGTGCTTTGAACAAATTCAATTTGCTTTGTAAATTGGCATTTTGGGAGTATTCCTCTCAGGGATTCCCTCTGAATGCAATCTTTTTGGATTAACCCAGTTCTGAGCTTGAGGGAAGCCTGTCTGCCAGCTCTCTAATTCACCCTGTTTTTCTCATTTTTAGCATATAAAACCTAAATTAATTTCATTTTAAGTTCAGTTGGCTGGGGGCGAGTGCTGCAGTATATGGAGAAAAGTACAGTGGAAGCACAAAGCAGCATCGGCAGCAGGCTCTGCAGCAAAGTGGATGGATAACAAGACGCACATGTCTGTCAATTTGTCCACCAGGTCAGTTCTCACCTTCACAGACCCCTCTGAGGAGGATCTGGGTCTCTACACGGTGGAGATGGGCGACAACCCAAATCTGTCATCCAGCTATGACTTCACAGCTGAAGGTGAAATTAAGCTTGTTGAAATGTGTGAAAGCTGTAAACTAACAGACAGAGGAGGCCGAATGAAAAAAACTTTTTAAAAACTCTTATTTTAGAAGCTGATGGCAGCTGATAGAAATGTACAGACGCTTTAATTTTAGGGGTTATCAAGTTTTCTCTCAAGCAAATAATTATACCTCTCACAACCACTTCCACAAGGTCACTTGTTCAACTAAGCATATGTTCTCAATCAACTTTCCAGATTGGCAGCTTTAAAAATAGAGCTATGCAAGCCTTTGTTCCACTCACTGGTACTCTGACAGTATGTCGGTATAACAAAATGGGAGTCCTGATCAAAGTTTAATTAACCTTCAGCTGCTGTACGTTTTTTTTTTTTTTTTTTTGCAGACCTTGAACGACTCAAAGAACTGAGCTGGCAAGTCAGAAACCCACGTATGTGCTATGTTATTACAGAGTTTTCATCTAAAGATCTGCTGACATTGATTTAAAAATACCCATGATCATCTAAGCTACTTCACCATGTCTTTAATTTACCTTTGGCAGTGATAGCTCTGAAGTCGGGCTGGCAGGTGGAGGTTTCAGAGAAAGGCTGTGTACGTCTGTGGCTTCAGACAGAGAGTCTGAGCAACGCTGCTGAATTACGTCTCATCTTTAATGACCGCGAAATCTCCAGCAGTCCGGTGAGAAGCACTGTGCAGATTATACTGCAGCTCTTAAAGTGTGGACCTGACATAAACCCCCTCAAGGCCACTCCCAAATGAATTATTTTTCTGGCTTACAAAAGCATTATGTGTTACAGAGGTTACATATTACCCCAGTTCTATGAACACCTGCCACAGCTCCACTCTGAACTTCCCTGTATTCTGGCAGATTCATTATTTCCCCAGACACCAAGAAACTAACCAGCAGTCTAGAACTGGCATTATTAGTTGACTGACAGGAAATTAATTGAAAAGCCAAAAATTCACTTGTTCTAGCTTCTCAAATGTGAACATTTTCTGTATTTATTTTTTGATGATGGTGAGCTCAACATCTCCATTGTCACTCTATCAAACAAAGACTGTCAAGAATGATCTTTAAAAAGACATGATTTAAACTGTATGTCCAGTAGCATTTCCACATAGCCACCACATAATTAACTGTAATTCTTAACTTTCTGCTTCTAAAAAACTGCCTAATTTTTCAAGCTGACTTTACAAAACGTACATAACTCTGCTGTGTAATCTCATGCGTCTGCATTTATGACAAGTCCTTATTGATCAAAAATGGCAATTAGTGCTTAATAAACATCCAGGAAGGCAGGAAATTGAGGCTGTCAGCTAAGATGAAGAGCAGGTGTGCATGGCTGCAGACGTTTCTGCAGAGCTGAGTTAATTGCACAAAATCTGGGAGACGCTCAAGGTGGAAGGAGCTCACATCTGGTAAATGTGTCAGTTCTGGTGAAAAGCCAAAGAAAGGTGAGAATGAAAACTTAATTTGGACAGATTTTTTCAAAACAAACATTACTCAGGGCAGCCACTGGCTCATATTGGCTCAGGACTACTGGGTGAAATTAGACTGGTAGTGCATGATATGTCAAGTTGTATTAGACGTATACAGCCTGAGCTGTACCTCTGTACTACTGCACATTCAATTTTAAATGGATAGTACATTGAGACCCTAAGCTTAAATTTAAGGACGTTTACATTAATATATAAAGAACTGTGTTGAGATTTACAAAAAGGGTTCTGTCAATATGAGACGGTGCAAGTAAAGAAACACAAAAAACTGGCAATGGCAAATGATCTGATAGACTGAGGAGCAGAAAATCATTTGCACGGTGAAGAAAAACCCTTTTACAGGGTTCCAGTTCACCACGAGACACAAATCTACTATTCTAACAATTATCTACTATAAAGATAATAAAAGGGGTAAATGTAGAGAAAACAAAACAGCTTATGACCCAAAGCACCTCATCTGTGTGCCCGGTGGAGCTGGCACTGGAGCTTTTATTAATGGTTTTACTGCTGATTGAAGGAAAATGATGAATGCAGAGGTGGCGTTGTGTAGAGTGAGATTCAGCCAAATGAAAACACACAGGACAACATTTAATCATTCAGCATGACAATTATCCTGTAGCCTAAACATGAGGGTTAAAGCAACTTCTTTTAGTGCACGTCCATACCTGCACCTGCAAATTCATTAACTTTTATGAAACAGCTCAGTGAAAGCATTTGCAGAAATAAAAACAAACGGGTAATTCCAAAAACGTCCCCACCCTGTTATTGTTACAGTGCTGCAATGACAAACAGAGACTTGATGATTTCACCTGCTATTTTCTCTAAAAAATAAAATACAATAAAGAAGAAATCGTTGAGGAACTGAAAACTGAATGTGAACAAACCTCCTCAGCGCTGATATATGTAATGATACCAAGCTAAAAATAATCAGCACGGTCGTCAAGGTTATTGAACCATGCATCACTATGTCCTCAGAGACACAAACAAACACAACACTGTGTGTTTGTCGTGGCTGCACTTGTGCGTGTTTACTTGTGTTTGTGTGAGGCGGAGCGACTCTTTTTATATTCACCACCTCCCATTCATTGCATGCATTTCGTTTTCATTTTTTCCATTATTTTCCAATATCGTAGTTCCATCTGAACACTACTGATTACACATTATTTCTAAATGATCACAGCTGAGGTTTGCAAATTCAAAAGCCATTTAGCTGATTAGGGCCCTTAGGCTTGCCATACATCACAAATCACATCCGCCACTGAGGCCTATCAACATGCAAGACGTACACTTATCTCGATGAACATAAAAGCCATGAAAACGAGCTCACAGGCTTTTTTCCTCGGCATCTCTGTTTGTTTGTGTTAGAATAAGGAATATTTCATCTAAAGTGTGCTTGTCATTGCGCTTGTCACAGATTCACATTATGTTCTGTGTGTATGACTAAAGAGCTTTACAGTAAATTGCAAACAGTGGATCTACCTGCCATCTGGGATCATTTGTCTGCATATGAGCTCGTGTGTACTGTGCTATATGTGTGGCAACGCTTGCTGGCTCTTCCGCAGCACCGTAAGATCAGCTTCGACAAGGCCAAAGGTCTGGTGGAGATACTGTTTGACCAGCTCTCCCAGGAGGATGAGGGCTCGTACACAGCTCAGCTGCGGGACGGCCGTGCCAAGAACCAGTCCACTTTGGTGTTTGTGGATCAGAGTGAGTCACTCATATTGGTTTTTCTTAGATCCAACAATGAGCAGCAAGTTCAAAAGGACAGGAACAAACAGATGAGTGTGAATGTGACATCACACCAGCTGAGTTTACACAATGCATTTTTAATAAATTGCATCTTTTTTTCCTTATTATTAAATTTCCTGGGTGTTAAGAGCTGCTTAAATTTAAAGAAAATTAAAGTGCATTTTTTTGTTGTTGGTGTTTTATTTCAGTCCAGTATTTTGCCACCTGTTGCCCTATTTCTACTGTAATCCACCTATTTGGGATCTGTTTTGTACTGATACTGTTTGTCTGTTTGTGTCTCTGTCAGAGTTTCGTCAGACGATGGCGTTGGCTGATGCAAAGCGACGTGACCATCAGAGAAAGTCTGGTAAGAACTTTTCAAACAGCAAAAAACATACTGTAAAATAAAAGGCATCTGCCCAACACGACTGCACTGTGTTCAAATCAAAGTCACACTCATTGTAGTTCAAGTATGAAACGTATTGCTGAAACAGTAGCTGTGTTGCATCAGTGACACCAAAATGCTGAGACTCTTTTTCATCTCACTCCAAGGTGAGAACCACATTAAGTAGTTGCAAAAAAAACCTTTTGATGAACTTTGTAATGACACAGCTGCTTGGTTTTGTCCAAACCTAGAGTCACATAAAGAAACAGAGGCTCCCTGTCATAGTCAACTCCCTGAGCTCTCAGATGTCATAAGGAGAAGCAATATGTGTGTAGAGGCCAATAAGTGCCTCTATGTCGGCTTAGTCCATAAAGTCTAGAGTCTTATAGACCCTTATAGAAATATTTAACCCAGTGAGACATGTTTACTACCACTATGTCCCACTGTCAGTGCTGCTGTCCTGGTTTATTCACAGCGGTAACTGCTATAATTGCCGTAAATAGAGATATTATTGTGCATGAGCGTTTTCATTGGTTGCTCAGAATAAATTATTGTCTGATGAACAGTGTTTCTGTGGTTCAGTAGAGACGGTTAATCAATTGTTCTGTTTTCCAAGGACCCTATTTCCAGGAATTCTTGTCATGGAGTGTAAATGAGGAGTGTGAACTGATTATAAAGTGCAAGGTACCGGTACATTTAACTGAATAAATTTAATAATGGCAAAAGAAGAACCACGTCACGCGTCATGATAGGAGCCCTAACTAATCAAATTACAAACCAAATAATTTCTTTCAGTAGGAATAATTTCGCTAATATCAATAACAGAACTAACTTCACATATTTTAGTATTACTGTATTACTTTCTAAACTTTTTTTATCTACTGATAACATAAAAATAATAATAATTTTACGTCTTATAATCAGTTCAAAGCATGCACACACCATGGATTGAATTGGATTAGTATCATCATTGTGCACATAATGGTAATATGTAGTAGTCCCTCCCTACCACACAACCTTTTATTGTTTAAAGGTTTTTATAATAATATATAGGAATAATTTTCAGTTTTCAGTTTTTTACATGTGGTTCACTTACACATGTGTTTTATGTCTGTGCACCCACAGGTGACAAATACAAACAAGGACACGACTCTGAAGTGGTTTAAAGAAGATGTGGAGGTGACTCGGGTTGTCTATAACCAGTCATCGGGGGTCAGCACACTCGCCATCCCACAGGTACACAAGATGATCTGCCCTGATCTGTTTTCTGGCTACTATGTAGACAGACTGTAAAGAGTACAGACGAATGTGAATCAGTATTCATAAATGGCAGCTCGAGCTCGAGTAGTGAGAAAAAATGAGATAAACAGACATTTAATGTTTATAGGATTAAGTCCAGAGTCCTCCCAGTTCATCCTGGAGAGTAGTTTAAGCTTAACCTACAAATAAAAGATTAATTTACATATTTGGGTGTTCTCCAGAGATATCAATATTTAATTTCAAAGGTTATGAATAAGTTGAATTTTAAATGGTGGATGGTTTTCCCACAGGTCACAAAGAAAGAGGCAGGCTCATACAGAGCTGTGGTGTCAGATAAGAGAGGAGAGGATGTCAGCATCTTAGAGTTAGTGGATGACGGTGAGACGTTAGCTTGTCGACAGAGAACAAACATCCACAAACAATCATCCCCATTTTTTACTGCATGCATTTCAGCTGCTTTTTTTTTTTTTTTAAACAGTGTATGACAAGCTTCTCCAGCAACTGAGTAAACAATGTGGTGAGTTATTCACAGTTTTAGAGAACTGCAGAAACAACCTTTGTGAAAATGTGGCCATAACTTGTTTTTACACCAGATGTGCTGTGTCGGCACACGGAGAATGTAACTCAGGGTCTTGTAAATGAATAGTGGTGCGTGTTGTTTCGACATATTAACGTGCTAACGTCCCCACATAAAAAACACTGTTTAAAATTGTCAAGGAAAGTGAAATGTATTTAGACTGTGGTATTAAATAATCAGGTGCCATCCCTTCTCTCTCTCTCTCTCTCCAACTCTGCAGCATTGTCAGCTGGACCACTGAGCATTGAAAGCACTGCTGAAGGTTTCAGGCTCTACTGCTCATTTAAATACTACATAAGCTACCTGAAGACGAGCTGGTACTTCAAGTGAGTAGACAAGCAGAACAACTCTCTGACCTAACATCCATCCTCCAAGTGTTCAAAACTTAATTCAAAACAAATCTAAGTAAATCCCGTGTAGAAATGTTAAAAACTATAATGTGCAGAGACACTAGCACAAGAAAGAAAGCTACAGAAGTGTAGTAAATGTCAAACTAAACGGCGAAAAGGTGCGCACAACGCGTACATCTCTCTCTTTGGAAGATGAGGGGCTGTGGATGACCAGGAGTCACAGGTAGTCTACAGCTAGTGCACATGTACCCCACAGAGGTGATGTGGAGGAGACGATAGTAGCCTGAAAAACAGCAGCAGCGATTAGCTTGAGCGATCATCATCAGATATGATTACGTCAGGACTGAACGCTGTTGCAGAAGAAGCTACAGAGAGAATTGGATCAGGTGTATGTAGCCGACGTTAATCCACAAAGTGTGAGGAAAGAGATCCTCCTTATTTAACTTTCATCTAAGCTTCATGAAATGTAACCAGCCATACTGACCTGAGTGCTGCACATGCACAAAACCCAGCAGAGTTGAAGCCAAGAAAATAGAAGTGTAAATGACACAGATAATAATAGTATGTTAATCTACTGTGACATTTCTCTTCCTGCGGTAATAGTCTGTGCCTCATTTACTGAAGCCGAGTCCCTAAAATGTTTAGTAAAGTTCGACTACTGACAAGCTGAAAGGTTCAGAATCTAAATATGACACAACAGCTGTTCTCAGTGGCCGCATGCAAATGTTCTTCTGTGGCAGATGGGGCCACATCTGGACACTGATACACCTGGTCCATAGTATTTATCTGTTATAATGAATTTAACAGAGCCCTGCAGGTCATCTTCTGCAGCCAAATATTGTTCAAACTCCAAATGTCTGAACACCGTAAATATGTCATCAGCAGACAACAGCATCTTGAGCAAAACAGCTAAAAAAGCAACCTGCAAACATCTACTAGTATGAGCAGTACGTCGCCAGCAAGTGACACTGGTTTCTTAAGTAAAGCTACTAGCACCACCTACTGGATCCTTTAAGGATCAGCATCACAAAGGACCAAACGGACTGGTGTAATGTAACTTAAGATTATTCTCCTTAATACTAATTACTTGATGAAAACAATGAAAGAATTATACACAAAAACTAGAACTAAGGCCAGTACCTTGGTAAAGGGTTCATCTCAGCATGACATTTGTATGTTACCCTCACCACATACAAATGTGGTGAGGGTAACTGCATGTCTGAGTGTGTAGTGTAAAGCACACAGCAGATTCAAAACAGTATATCTACACTCCTTCTACTGTAGGGAGAAGAGGATTGACCAGGATGCCAGGACAAAACCTGGTAGCAGTATGCAGAAGGTCTGGATTGAAATCTTCAACCCGACAGAAAATGATAAAGGCAAATACATGTTAGAGATGTTTGAGGGCACAGAGACACACAAACGGTGTCTTGATCTGTCTGGACAAGGTGAGTGGACATGATATTATACAACTCTGCAAATGTGATTAGATTGAAGTTGATTTTTTGCTGATCCACTTTATAACCTGTCAACAGCCTTTGACGACGCCTTGCTGGAGTACCAGAGGTTGAAGTAAGTGCTGCTCCACACGCAGTAGACGGTGCATCTAGCTTGGCTTGCTGTGATACTAACAGAAAACAATGAGAAGTGAGAGGCAACACTGTTTTAAATTGTTAATTAATTGAAAGTATTGATGAAAAACGTGAGAACAAATGCCACCGTGCTATTTCATGTGGATTTGACCCTTTACTTTCACCCACCAGGCAAGCAGCCATCGCTGAGAAAAGTGAGTCAGAGGTTACGAGTTAATTCTGAGATATTTCTGTGCACAACAATGATTTGAAGAATCAGCGCTCGCCAGCAGGGAGTTATTGTTGCTTGTTTTGTTTCAGATCGGGCTAAAGTGACAAAAGGACTTCCTGATGTTGTAGCCATCATGGAGGGGAAGGTATGACATGTCAAGAAAGCATTAGAAAGCTTGTATAGTAGTAAAGTTCATTCACATTTACACTACTTTGATGTATTATTCCCAACTATTTAGTGTGAGGTGGGTGTGTAACAGTAGTAGTACCAGTTTGTCTTACTCTTTACCCACAGTCTCTGTGTCTGACGTGCTTCATTGATGGTCAACCAGCTCCAGAGGTTTTCTGGCTTCGTAACGACAGGGAGATTGTTAACCAGGCCCAGTTTACTATAACTAAGGAGCCCAAATGCAGCACCATCACGGTCAACAACGTCAACTATGGAAGATTCTGGAAAATACAGCATTTTTGTGCGCAACCAGTATGGCTCTGAGACAGTCGATGTGACCGTGAGTGTTTACAAGCGTGGGGAGAAGCCCCCGACAAACGCTGTGAAGATGGGTTAAACTTTTAATTTATGCTTCACAATAAAAGCATAGGTAGATGGATGTGAGGAGTGGAATTTAGTGGCTTGGCGTGGATACGAGTGAACCACACTGAAGATTAATAAAAAAGGAAACTCCCTAGTCTGCAAATAACTGAAATACTAGACAGTGAATGTCTAGTAAAATCATACTCTGGCTGTAATTCACTAATGAAACGTGCAATTCAAAAATAAAAGTTCTTTCTTCACCCAAAGGAGTAATGTAAAATTTGAAAAACATAATTTTCCTTTTAGAATCATGATAAAGTGGTGATGAATTGCACAAATGTTCAATCTAAACATTTTAGCACTGGGTTTGCTGCTGTGGATGTGAGCTGATGCTAGTAAATATAAACTGCCACATGCGTCTTGATATTAATTAAAATTACCTTGCATCACTTAGGAGCTATGATGAAAGACTGGGTGTTAGCTGGAAACATATTAAACGGCAAATTTAGTTTAGCTGCTGCATCATAACTGACATGACTGAGAGAGTTTGCTCAATCTCACAAAGCAGTGATTAAAATGCAAACTGTAAAACCCTCAGCTATTGGACTGAGCTTTTATTGAATCACATGCATCATTGTGGGGTTTTTTTTGTGTGTAGTGAATAAAGCTGTTTCAAAAATACATTTCACTTGTTCATTATTTTCATTTACATACATTTGATCATGTCCGTCTTCATGAACTTTCATTCATACATGACTTGTTGCACTCGGCTATTAAAGAAGACGTGGACTCCAGCTTTCTTTGTATGCATGTCTGTGATTTTGCAAGCAGACATTATGTCAAGCACTTTAAAACCAAACAGTCCGTAATGTCATTAACCCCATTATGGAAACTCACCCAGCCAGGTAGACTCATAACGAGAGGTTCAACAGGGAAAGATTCACATTTAGTCAATTGGCAGACGCTGTTATCCAAGGAAGTCATAAAGTTCAGTTAAGATCTCATGATTTCTATTATTAAACTCTAACGTGAGTCTGATTTGCCATCTTTAAATTAAATGAACATTATTATACATCATTTTATCATTTGTTCACGCTTGTTTTCATCATGTCTATCACAAATAATGCAAAGAAGCTGCATGTAAAAGATGTGATTTTATATTATTTATTAAAAATCTGTGGGTCTCATTAAACATTAAACAAAGTGTAACTTCTAAATTAATCTTTAGTTACAGATGAGGTTTGACCGAAGAGGAGTAAGTGAACTTTCGGTTGTTCAAACAACAGCGATTACTTCAGAGGGGGTTTGTTACTCATTAGACACAGCCGTGGCACTCCTTTGCCTTTGAATATAAGAAGGTGTTGGAAGACGATCGCGTTCTCCACATTGTGTCGACCTTCGCACAGCTGTCTCAGCCTCCAGGCCACCTTTGTAAAGGAGATCCCCGACCTTCTGGAAAACATGGACTACAGTGGAACATGGCAGGTCTACTCTCAGGAGAACTACGAGGAGTTCCTCAGGGTCATGGGTGAGAAAAGTCAATAAGGGGCTGCGAGGCATGAAAAAGAGAACTTGGTAGCTTTTGTCTTGATTAAAAAATGTCAGTTCTGTGCAGGAAATTACTAAGTAATCCGTGTTTTGCTCCACAGAGCTCCCAGAAGACATCATCAAGGTGGCCAAGGACATCAAGCCAATTACTGAGATCAAGCAGAATGGCAATGACTTTGTTGTCACCTCCAAGACCCCTGGAAAGTCTGTGACTAACTCCTTTACCATTGGCAAGGAGGCTGATATCACCACCATGGACGGAAAGAAGCTGAGGGTTTGTCACAGTCAAATCTACTTTAACACCGTATTCATGTTTCTTTTTCTAAGATAAGTGAAAATGTGTTTTGCAGCAGTGCTCATACTGCACACGCCAGTGTTTTAGTTCAAATTCTTCCTGCTTTGGGACTTTTGTGATATGTTTTATCTTCTCCTCTGGCCCTCAGTGCGTTGTCAATCTGCAGGGAAACAAACTTGTCTGCAACACCGGCAAGTTCTGTCACACCCAAGAGCTCAAGGGAGGAGAGCTGGTTGAGGTACAGTATATCCAACAAGTCCTCCAACAATAATGCTCATCAGAGCTGCTTTCTGCTCTTAGGTTTACATGTAAAATCTAAAAAATTAGGTTGGAACTACAGGTATAAATTAAATGAACTTTAACTGCTAGTGACAAATTAAACTTGTTCCCTTACCCTTTTGCAGACTTTGTCCACGGGCTCAACGACTTTCATCAGGAAGAGCAAAAAGATCTAGTCAGGCAATAAAGAAACCACGGTCTATTTAAATAAAAGTCTTACTAAAAAACTGTGGTTTGTTGATTTATGTCATTTTCATGTACATATGCCCATTAAAGCCAATGGTCCACTCCTTTCTATAACAGATATCTAATGTGAATGTAGTGAAAAAACATTTAGGTAGAGGTTTATTTACTCTGTACATACAGTAATGTTAACACATTAACACAAGGTGAACAAAAACGTCCTCCAACAGGATAATAAACTTATTACAGAGGACATTCATCCACATCTGTAGAAATCAACCCATTCATGACTCAATTTGATTATTTTTTGTTATCGTCCGACTCATGTGACTGTGATATAAAGTATAAATTAGCTTTTTTTGGGGTACAAATATCATTTTAAAGATTCGTCTCTCGACCACTGCAGCACTCACATGCCTTGTCTTCGTGGCGGAGCATGCGCACTGCGACGAGATTGCACTGAGCACGTAGCTAGCTGCAGCAAAACATCAGAGGTTTGAGTGAAATAAACAGCTGCTATTAACAAAGTCGTAGCTCCTAATTGTAGCAACCAGGCGGTGGAAATGGCGAGGTATCTGAGGCCTCCTAATACATCCCTCTTCGTCAGAAACATCGCCGACGAATCCAGGTATGTTACATTTTGTACCTCCTTAGCATGCACGGTCGAGCTAATGCTAGTCGGTTAGCAAACATAGCTGTTAGCTGTCGTCACTAAAATGGCTTCGACTGATCCTACAAAGACTTTGTAGTTGTATTTTCACTGCATATTGCTCCAAATAGAACTTTTAACACATCTAACTGAAAGACCGCGTTGTTGCAGCTGAAAGCCTGTTAAATTCTGCACATAACTACATGTTTTAGCCTTTACTGCATTTAAGTATGTGGTGTAACATTAGTGTTGATGCATGTTGAAGTCATATTACTGCAATAAATACAAATATACAATAAAAAATACAAAAATACAAATAGAAATACAGCAACAACAGCTGCATTACACTTGAAATGTCTAAATTAATCTTATTTCTTGTTTGTGCATAAGTATTTAAGTCATTATCTAAACAAAATAAAACACTTTAGGCTATTTTAAACTATATTATCCAAAGGTTTAACACCTGCCTTCTTTGAAAATACTTTTTATAGCGTTAGCATATGATTGATATGATTTTGTTAGACCCAATGATTGTTCCTGAAAGCTCCACTTAAACAGTTCACAAATTAAATAAGTAAGTATAGTTGCATAAGATGTACCAAGTAAAAAAATGTAATTACTTTACTAAACAGTAGCAGAAAGAAGATATGATTAGATACATACTTCACAACAGCCTGGAGGTTATGTCATGTAAACATTGAATGTTTGCTCCAAAATTACAAAGTGTCTTATTTACCCCAAAGGTTTTGAGATATGAACCTCATCTCAAATCTTTTGGCAGTGAGTTAAATGCATTTTGTTTTTACAGTGGACAGTATGATTCCCATGTTTCAGGTTTTAAGGTGTTCTTAAGGTGGCGACTGGACACAGCTCTTTTTAGCAGTATTATTTCTGCATTTTTCTCCCCAATGCACCTCACAACAGAATCAGCAGCATCATTTGTATATTTTTCCCATTGTGTAGTCAGATGAATTGAGATGCAGGCCTTCTGTGTTGGTGACGACAACAATGGGAAAAGAAACCGGGAAGAAATGTTAAACTAGAAACTAGCAGGGCATCAACCAGGCACAGCTCCTTGACTGTGTGATTTCTCCTCTTTGTGAGGGTCAGATCTCCATTTTTTTCATATCCACTGATTTGAGATCAGCCTCTCACCCTCCATTAGAAGCAAAGCAAGCGCCCTCTGTCTGTTTTTCTATACATAACTTGCTTAAATAGATTTTTAAATAGTTCGGTAAGGACAGCGACTTAGTGCTGACAGTTTTTTTTATTGTAGACTGTCTGATCACAGGTTCAGGTTCACAACTGGATTCAGACCTATTCAATATAAACTCACCTCTACATATCATTCATAAGACAATGGATGTGAATTTTGTGAGAAAAAATAATTACCAGCAGTCTTACTAAGGTGCTAATGTTAATCTGGCCAGATTAAAAACTGTAGTGTGCCTGTATCCAAAATACTAGTTGCTAATAGATGAGTCACGAGTCCACAACACACAGTAAACACTGTCACTGTCTCTGATGAGCATTTTTTCTTTTCCAAGATCTTTTGATTTTAGACAGGTAGTTGTAACCTACTCTGTTAATAGGTAATGCATGCCATTTCTGTCTATTATGGCTGTGAAATGTGACTGTCTGTGTTCTCATTTGTACAATTACCGCTTTTTAAATGAGAAAGCTTCATTTTAAAGTGGAACAATAATTGGATATGTCTGAAAAGCAGCCTTGTCGTGTGCTGTGCTGGTACATTAGGCTCAAGCTGAATTAATTCTGGTAGCCAGCAGAATAAATGTGCTTATTTCATGACACTTTAGGCCAGAGGATTTACGACGTGAGTTTGGTCGTTATGGGCCTATTGTAGATGTCTACATTCCACTTGACTTCTATACGCGGCGGCCAAGAGGATTTGCTTACATTCAATATCCTTTATTTTTTCATTATGGACAGATTGTAACGCTTGAAGCTGACGTTTTGGGTGCAGTGGGCTCAGTGACACCTGTCCTGACATCTGTTTGCTTTGGGGACTGTTTAATTGTAATTTTATCTGGTATATTGTGTTTAATTCTAAACCTATTCCTAACCAATATTTCCTCTGTTGTTGCCTTAGAATGGTAAAGATACAGTTCTGGAGACCCCCTACACCAAAGAAAGTTGAAAGGCGGTTGTAGAGTAGATTGAAGCCAAAGACACCCAGGCGACAAGCAGTAGTGGAATTGGGAAAAAAAAGAGAGAGAAAAAGCATGAAGATACAAAGAGGAGAAAAGAGGGCATCCAGGCTTCCATTTGTCTACCAAAGGGAGGAAAAGCAAAGTGTTTATTGGGCAAAGACAAGCAGGAAACCTCAAGTTCTTCTGCCAAGACAATAAAGATCAAGCTGAAGGTCAAAGGTCAAGCATGTAAAAAGGTAACAAGCCAAACTTTTTGTATCCTACCGAATCTGATCACCATCAATATTTGTCTTGTCTTCACAATTTGAAATCACATTTTGGCCTTTTGATTCTTTTCTTTTTTTTAAATCGCAGTAGGTATTATTGAAGACAATAAATTATTATTACATTTTGCCAAGACAATAATAATTATAATTTTTACCTCTAATTTGTTAGTTGAAATAACTGATTTTTCACCGCACTGATCCAGTAGCTGTGTGTGTTTAAATGTGGAGCTGTTCAATGTGTTGCAGCCTGTTCTTTGTGATTGTTATGCATGTTGTGCAGCCTGCTGTCCCAACTTTCCTAGTTTCAAAATAAAAAGGCCTTAACAACTCAGCATGTTTGAAGATGTCCGCGATGCAGAAGATGCTCTTCACAACCTGGATCGGAAATGGGTTTGTGGGCGTCAGATCGAGATCCAGTTCGCCCAGGGAGACCGCAAGAGTATGAACAGCTTTTCCCATCTAAACAAAATAACTATGGAGCTTTAGGCAACATTATTTAGGAACTTTAATATATTTTTACCTAATAATCTTATGCGACTTTGCCCATCAAGCTCCAAATCAGATGAAGGCCAAAGAGCGCCACTCCCCCCGCAGCTCCTCCCGCTATGACGACGATCGCGACAGCCGCCGCAGACGCTCTCGGAGCCGCAGCTACGATCGACGCAGATCCCGAAGTCCCTCGTACGAGCGCCGTCCTCGGAGGTCTGAGAGCCCTCGAGAGTGAGTCACTGGCAGCCTCGCTTTATTTACACCTGCAAGGTCCTAAATTCAGTTAGTATTGGAATCTGTTAGTCCTGGTGCTGCACTTTATTACATTTATAAAAATGTATTTATTCAATCAGTGCAGTAGAGCACCTTGTCATATTTTGTTCAGTGGAAACTGAAGAGTTAAAACATCAGACACCAGGACCCATTTCATAATGATTTGTCAAAACTGGTCAAAACCATTCATGTTTGAACAAAGTGTGAATAAAAAAGCATGAAAGACTGAAATAGAACAGGGTAAAATACACGCTGACTTTCTCAGAGCACAGGCATGAGGTGTGTTCAGGAACTGGTATAAACAAGTACCAGCTTATATAAAGACTAATAATAAGCCATTGTTCTTTCATCCTCTGAAGTGTTCTAACCTGATAAACTGGTTTGTTCTTCGTCTCTACAGCTCTCGCTCGTACAGTCGACACAGACGAAGCAGAAGCCACGACAATGACAAGTAGGCTCCTTAATTATGTTGAAGTAATTAACAGCTGCTGCACTGCATTCTCACTAATGACGCTTGTTTCACCAGGTACACCAGAGGTCCCCCCCGTGATCACCACAAAACGCACCATGAAGCAGGGTCACGTAGCCGCTCTGCGTCCCCTTCCAGATCCAGGCCCAGAAGTAAAAAGAGCCACTCCAGGTCCCACAGCCCGGAAGACGATTTCCACCCAACCTCCGGCTCCCAGAAACAGTGTGACGGACGGTCTCCGTCCCGCTCCTACTCTAGATCCATGTCTCGGTCTCGCTCCAGGTCCAGGTCCTGGGCTGGACGGAAGTCTGGGGGTCACTGACTGTTTTCTTCCAAAGCTTATTTATCTGTTTCTGTTCGGCTTTCAACCATAATAACTACAGTGTTATGCTCCGTTTGGTTCATTGTGACATTAAAGAGAAATATTTTGCCAAAGGAAAGAGCAACAGCAGGAGCTGATGTGTCTCTAAAAAAAGAAAACGGTTCTATGTCCGTAAGTGATTCGTGAAAGCACAATCCACAGTAACGTCTACCAGGTGGACATTTGTAAGAAGGTAACATTAGAATCTGACTTTTCCAATAAAGTTTGTAAATTCATTTAGCAATAGTTAGTCATACCTTTATACCTGTCTCAGTTTGGTTCTTCAGTTTTTGTTAACATGAACGTCTGGACAGTATTAACCTGTATTTAAGTGGTCTGGCTTTACATGCCTTATTTCAGGGGCACTCATACAGCTGGACAACAGTTTACCTTGGTAGCCAGCTTCTGTAGTATCTGTGGCAATGGGCAACGTTGACTGCAGCTTGTTGCCATTTCTTATTTTTGTATGTTTTGTTATGCAATGTGCTGCATTTGTTTTTAATGTGCTGTTAACAGTATTTTTAAGTGTTCCTTAGTACTGTTTTAATCTCAAATAATAAACTTCATTACACCTAAGCTGTACTTCAAGTATGATTAAAAGGTACAAGTGTTCCAGTTGTTATAATATGAGTGTAACAAATGTAAAAGGTCTATTCTTAAGCTATACTAATCCTATGTAACACCATGAGGAGAAACTCAAGCACAGACAAAAGTGGGGGGAGGGGAAGGGATTTATTTTCTTTTTTGTAAAAATTTGCGTCATCAAATTCAGAGTGCATTCTTTAACATTTGTTTTAAAACACCAATTATACCAATATTAAAAAGGGCATGTTTTCTTTTCCTGTTCAGTGACGTTGTCTAAGAGGGACAAATTGATAGCCAATTGATTAAAACAATTAAAATTTAGAATGAGGAGACTGCCATGCACAACTCAATCAGGGAAAGAAAATGACAAAGAACCAGTAGATGATAGCTTAAACAACACGGATTCACATTCAATTGTCAGCTGGCGGAAGAACAGCTGAGAACTGAAGGCAGTCCTGCTGAAGACATTTGGTCAATTTGTGGCATTGCCACTTAATGGTTAAATAGTTTCTGCATGGGTTTCAACTTAAGCACACACGGTGCAACAGAAGATAGAAATCATGCTTACACATTAAACACATTCTGAACTCAAATCCATACATATGCAAGTCTCCTGGGATCCAATTTAAATTTTGTTGCAGTCTTATTTTGCACTTAACATCTTTCTCCCTACACTGTCTTAATACAAAACAATAAAAAAACATGTGCAAGATCTCTGGAAACAGTGCAGGGCTACTGGCAAATGCTATAGGCAGTTTTTTTTTAACAAAAATATTCTTCAGTATTGAAGTTAAGACACAACCTTTGCATGTCTTATACATTCAGTGTTATTACTAAAAATACTTTTGTCAGGCAGGCCTCAAACGTGGTCTGCAAATGTACATATGCTACAAGTACTTTATACATTTCATTATTTACATGGCTCTTGAACATACCAACAGGCTCATACTTTGTTTTGTCTTTTTAGGCTGGCCATAAAAGCTACATTTCTGCAAAGGGAAAACAAAAAGAGCCTCAACACATGAATGAATTACTAAGAGAAACCACAGGTAGATTATCAATTTCAAAAAGCATCCTGGTCTGTAAATTGGAAAAGAAAAAAAAAAAGTCTGATTGCAGTGCGAGAGGGAGGCAAAAGGCAGAGTGTATGCTGATCACGGGATCACAACATTGAGACCGATTTTGTAAACAATCACCAGCCCCCTGCCTCGTGTTGAGGCACCTGGGCCACTTCAGTTCAGAAACCTTCCTCAGCTCTGCCGTCCTTTGTTTACAAATGCATGCTGCCAACAGGACCATGTCTTATGTGTATGTAAAATTACAGTCCTACACAAGACTGGCCCTCTTCCGCATGTTAAAGCTGAAGCACTGTCTTGGACAGGCAGAGCGAGGATAAATCACAGTACTGACTAGATGAACAGTTAAAAGACAGCCCAGGGGAATCTAATCCCATTCACCACTCAGACTGGCAAGATTAAAATGGCAACAATGCCAACCACGCATGGATGTCAAAAACAAAAAGGAAAAAAGAAAAAGGAAAGCATTGCTTTGGTTACACACAGCACTTCATACTTCTTTCAAACAACAAAAACGGACTTGTACAAAATAATGCTATGATAGAGTGTTGTGGCCCTTAGACAACTCCTATAGTGCATGTGCGCACAGCGCATTAAAAAAAAGAAAGGTACAGGAGTTGACAGTCCAAGGGCTGTGTGCCATGGTCTCTTATTACCCTTCAGTCTGAGGTTATACTTTTGACCTGTACTTACTACAGATTACCTCCAGTAAGCTTTTTTTCCCTGCAGAACTGCAGTTGGGTGTTTTTTCCAACCCTCACAAGGAATACAAAGGATACAAGAATACAAAAGAGGGATGGGCCCTAGTCAAAATGCTACCAAATGAGAGATTGATTTAGCACCTGAAGCTTTAGAGGTGACTCCAAAAAATTATCCTTAAACCTTTTATCAAAGAAAAAGCATGTCTGTCCACAGAAATGGACCGTAAATGTGATGGGAACTTACCTGGCCTAATACTATAACCCTTGTTTGGAAAAAACACGCACAATCTGCTCTGACAGCCAACGTTAAAAAGAACAAAACAAAACAGAAGTACAAAGGATATCCAGTTCGGAGAAATGGACTCTACTAAAGGCATCACCGACCAGCAAGGCTGCATTGCTGTAACATTCTTGATATAATGGTTTAAAAAAAATAATACAGGTGTAAACATTAACAGCAAAAAATTGCTGCAAATGCCTCCTAGCTTTCACGGAGCTCAATCTTAAAAACTGTTAGTATTACAGCGCTGAGGTGTTCCTGGTGGGTGTGTGCCTTCAAAAGAGTCCCAGCTCATGTATTGGCTTTTTTTTTAAATGATCAAGTGTGGCCATTTCCTCTCAGGCCTGCACCTTGAGAAGGCTCTTGAGCTGGAAGGCCATCATCTCCCTGTTGTCACAGGAGCCCATTGGAAAGGACACCCAGTGACTAGGGGGTTTGGGCAACACGCTGGGCGAGGGTGGCTCACTGAATTTGGGCCCTGCGTAGCTAGGACTTCCCCGGGTTACCAGGAGCGTGTTGAGGTTAGACACGGCACCCTCCCAGTTCTGATCATAATTGGTGGCAAAACGGACAGAAGAATTCTTCTCTGCAGACACGGCCTGCCGTGTCTCTGGAGACCTATGGTAGGCTGCGCCTTTGTCACTCCTGCGGTGGCCGTGATGGTGAAGGCCACCCGCCCCTCCTGCAGACGCCGCTGCGCCGTTCTGGTCACGGCTTCTCTGCTTAGCCCGGCCAAGTTGATGGTTCTTCTTGGGCAAGGGGTGCTCAGGGTGGGCAACTGGAATGTTGTATCTCTCTCCACCTCCCATACTGCTGTAGCACTACGTGTCACCTACACGATGAAAGTGTGTTATTAGTGAAGCAAAATAAAATTCCACACGTGTGCAGATCTATTTTAATACTGTGTTATTTACTGGCAGGGTAAACGTGTAATACACATGCAACCACCTCAACAAAAACAACGGAGCCTACGTGCAGGATCGCCTGCTCTGCAGCGCCCCACCCCCCGCACACAGCCAGCCTCTGGGTGAAAACAACTCCAGCTCACCTCTTTGTTGTGAGAAAGTTGACGAAGCACGGATCTCTCTTTAATCGTTCACCTCCAATCGGGCCCCAGGTCCTCGAAGTAGTCTTCTGTCTACTTCTCGCAGCACTTTTGGGTCCTGCAAAGTCTGAAGTTTTCATGTGCCGATGAGCGTTGTTTTCTCGTGGAGCCGAGCTGAACATCAATTCACCTCGGCGCACGGTTGCTCCAAGAAGTCGAAGACCCTGTGGTGGACAATAAAACCCCGTTAAAAACGTCATACGGGCACGATTTAGCAAACTCACGGCGTTTCTATCCGTCGACATGCATCCTTTGTTGTTTCCTTGCAGGAGGGTGATGTGCATTTCTGAGTGCGTCACAACATCTAGCACCACAAAACATAAAATCAACAAGCAAAAGCAAGCAGCTCCGCATTGTGACATAAATATACGGTTACGTAAAAACGAGTGCATCACAACAAAACACAGCTAAATGTTACGTAACGCTGCGACGTGTTTGTGCGCCGCTAGCCGCTTTGTTCTGCTAACTGGCTCTGGTCGCTTTTTTACGAGTTAAAAAAAAAATAAACGACCATTTGTAATATTTCTACCAACACGTGTGATTTTTAGCAGAAACTGCCAAACCCCAGGCGAGTTAAATGAGGCTTTAACAATCGGCGTCACTCCACTTTGGCACCAAACCAAAACAAAGAAACCCAGAGCTCAACATGGCGACCAGACAGAAACCAGTTTCTCTTACCGACTTCTTCAGGCTTGGTTGTCGAAGCCTTGCGTCAGAAAAAATATCAGATAAGCTTCTGAAACACCCCCGGCGGACCGTGTAGGAAGCACAGAGATGCTATATTTCCTACAACTCCGTCGCTTTTGAAGCTTATTTGTTGTTAAACTGGTCGTAGACGGACTTCGCCCTTCTCTCCCGACTCCGTCTGAATTGCAACAAAATGGAAACCACAGCGGGGATATGTAGCTGCGGCTAACGCGGATCGGACCAATCAGGCACCGAGGACGAGCCGCGCAGCCAATCAGCGGCGACACACGCACACGCATTCGTTCCTGTTGCCAGAGCGCTGACGTCAGTCGCCGCCCCTCCTCCGGGCCGTGTTTCCTGAGGGAAGTGAGAAATAACAAAAAAATCACCTCTAACTTTCCATTTGTCACTTGTTTCACAGGAAGTAACTCCAATGTTGCACAAAGCATCGTATAAAACGATCGAGGCAGTTTAGTATTATGTAATGTCGAGTGCTTGTTGGAATAAATAGGTAAACACGTCCACAGTGTGTGTGTGTGTGTGTGTGTGAGTGTGTTCAGTCACTTCACAATCTACTTTCTTGCTTCAGGAAAACACAGTTTCCTGTTGCATGGGTTAAACCTGCCATGCTCGGCTGAGACCACAAGATGTGGTTGAAACAGCTGCAACAGGCTTTTGTGATACAAAACAGCTCTTGTCTGTGAGCTACCCACCCCCCATCTCTCCTGTTTTCTTTGTAAAACAAAACCTCGACCATTTGCTGCACTTTAAATGGTAATATTGTACTTTTTTACTGTTTTTACTCTTCACATACAAGCTATAGAATTAAACCTTCAATACAATCGGGGGTTTCCAGCTATTCTGATGTGAGGAGTGACTTCCTCTCTAAGGTTCTCAGACGATCTTCTCAGGCGATAGCTGTAATAATCTCAAATGCCTCAAAACCTCATTACAAATTTGTGTAGAATAACTTTTTCTAAACCCCATGAAGCATGTTATGACCTCTCAGATTAAGCCTACAACCACTGGGCTAAACTGAACTATAAATAAATCATTAAAACTGACTAGCTTGACCATATAACAGTAAAATCCTACTATAAACAATGTAAAGCACTTTCTAATGTTGTGATGTTTCACATTTTACTTTATCATTTATATTATCATTTAGCAACTGATCGGAGAGAAGTTAAATCTTAAAAACAGGCTGTGATATTACTACCCACTGTGTCATAAATGCAGGAGTGAACTTTGACACAAGGCTCCATTAAACCAAATAGCATATAAACGTCACGCCGTCATAAATCTGGTGCAACATGTGGTAAGTCTGGTTCCTGTGTAGTACAGTATCGTGGACAGTAGATATGTCGGACGTTACCAGTAAAATTCCTCTTTGCCATTAAGTATTTATTAGTACTTAATATTTGCTGTTCTAACTTTCATTCAAGCCTTTTAAGGATGTTTACATTGGGGTTTAAAGTCTTTCAGCGGGTTTTATGGCACCTGCACGTCAAGGTCTAAAGAATACAAATAAACTGAGTGATTGATTAACTCATATCTCAGTTCACAGTCAACGTTGCCTTCCCTGCTTTGTTTAAAGTGTCTGGATTTTAAACCAAGTTGCGCAACAGTCTGTATCTATGTGCTTGCAGCTGAAGGCCATGAAAGGGCACTCCCCATAGCAAAGCAGCCGTTGGAGGGGGCTGTGCCCGTCAAGAGCAAACTATGTAGGGAAAGTAGGTCACTGTGACGCTTCTGTGTAGGTTGTACATAACACAGCAGGTGGTCAAATGTGTTACTGCTGACAAAGACCTGGAGTGTACACATCAATGACATAATGACTGTACAGCAGGCCGTCCCTGAAAGTGATATGGAAACTTGAAAACAAAAATGAATGGGTGAAACTAAAACCCATACTCTACTGGTGTCTTTTTAGCCTGTGTCCTGTAAGGCCATTCACCTTATAGTTACAGAGCGTGAACGACCCAAAGTAAACGATCAATGCAGGTACACGTGAATTTGAAAAGATGAAACACGCCCATGTAAAGTGATGTGGGAAGTAACAGAGGCACAAATGGTTTCACACCACTCAACAACAGACTGGATCCATATCAAAGACTGTCTACTACTAGAAAACACATTCAAATGAAATGGCTTCTACACAGTACTTGTTTCTGCCCTTTCTTTATGTCCCAAAGCTCCTGAAGGATATCATAAATTAAACCTATATGGGAATATTAGAGTTTTACAGGCTCTACCATTAAAGTCTTACATATTGTACATACTGTATGATTAGTCACTCTCGTTATCTTTAAGCACAGGATGTTCGACTATATAAAGAATATCTTGTTTTATGTGATATAAATCCTGAGGACAATCATTTAAATTCAAGGGAGACCTGACCAAGGCAGATGAATTACACTTTCAGACAGGATAATCCAAGCATAAAACACAAACATACACAATACTGGAACCAGACAAGCCCATCCGGAGCCTTAAATAACACAAGAACAGAGTAAAAAATGTGGTTAAACAGTGATGAGTAAAACAATCATTCACCCCATAATTTAAAGATCCCTGAATTAAACGTGTACGCCTACAAGTTTGTTAATAGAATTTCCTTTTACAACATAAAATCTTACTATATTTATGTATATGTAAGGTTTAAGTAACAGAGTTAAATATTAATAATAATTCAGTTTATTTTTTACAGTCACATCATTTATTATTCTGAACATTGCTGTACAGTAAATTATTAGGAATTATAGAAGCATTTAGCACAAACTAATTAGAGTGATGTTTGAACGGTTGATTTTCTTCTTTGTCCTGTGTTTGTCATATCAGTGATCTGATACTGCTCTCTGGAGGTCTGGTAATCTGGAAATGAGGAGAGGAAATTTGATTAATGGCTTCGGCCTGAATCAATCTGAAACAGCAACGCGAGCCCTGATACTTGTGTCCAGGGTGATTTCTAAAAAGGGATTGTCTGACAGGATGACGGGATCCTGCTGATAATTGAACATTTCAGGCTTTATTCTGGTCCTGTTTCTGTCTTGTTGTGCTGCACCTTGTCAGACAGTGACTAAGAAATCTTATTGGAGCTCTGCTGTCTGCTCCTAATCACATTTCCTGCTTTCTGGTCTGCTCCATCTATCAGGCCAGAGGAGCAGAACAAGTGGCCAGATATCAACTCTATTGCAAGACTGGTTGTTTTCTGCTTTTGCTTTTCAAATTGATAATCGACCAAATTAATTTCCAACTGTGCACATCCCCGACATCTCTTTCTGACCTATTTTATCATGAATTTTGATATATGTTAGCCCCAGTTGCTGTGTTGCTGAGCGCACTTTTGTCTAAATTGAGAGGCTAAAATAGGTTTCTAATTCATTTCAGAATGCCTCGGGTATGTGATTTTGTGATCTGATTAAATTGTTATTGAGCTAGTAATGTATTTTATTTTCGCCAGTGGGACATTAGCTAAATTGAATGACCTTAATTGCTAAGAGGACTGCCTGGCGAGTTTGTATCTGTGAACAATAATAAAGATTAAAACACTGAATAACCTTTAATCCCGCTATCATCGTTATGATGTTTGAATTGTTTGAATCACAAACTGTGTCCAGAGTTCATGGTTACTTAGCAATGCCCCCTGTTGTACTGCCACCAGTATTACACTCCAAACCACCCAGTGGTTTCAGTGTGAATTAAGCAACGAATACTGAGCATAAAAAAGCATCTATGAACAGAATATGTGCTATCAGAGTGATAGATGGTCACACATTTGATTAGAAATGTGTTCATGTACAGATTAGAGCCTGATTTCTGTATGAGTGGGAGTGGAAAATGGAAAGTGAAAGAATCAAACAACCAATACAGCTAATTTCTTTTTGTAGATAGTTTTTTTTTTTTTTTTTACTGTGACAGCAAGAATAAACATGTTTTATTATAATGTCTATTCTGACACATACACTCACCATCTTTACAATCACAAAGCAGACATACAGTAATTAAAACCTGCGGAAAAGGCAAGTCCATGCAGCATTCTTATAATCACTCAGCGTAGAAAATGGCAGAAATCATGTGTCCTTGTGTCTTCTCTGCTGAACAAGAAGAAACAATAAAAATAAGACTTAAAATGGAAAGTTTTTACAACATTTCGATTGCTTGTTTTATAAAATCAAACCCCACGTCGTAGATAATTAATACCTAATCAAAATGCTCTCAGCTTTGGAGTACCTAATGCTTTTATTCCCTGTTCCTAGTTTTCCTAGGTTTCCTCCTTTCTATACTGACTTGCTTTTCACACTTAGTATCACCCCATCACACTTCCTAAGTGCTCTCCTCCCCAGGGTCCATCGTGACCTTGTGGGCTTAAAACATTATTCCTGAAGGACACAGCGCTCGGTAGTGTTGGTCTGTATTTCTGTTTGCAGCAGTGTGAATTGGTGTAAATACATTCGTGTATTAATCCACTTCAGGGTGGATTTGGGATGGATGGATGACTAGTTGTTAAATATAAACAACAAATGAAGCACAAGTGGCTTTGCTGCTATACTTATTCTCCGTTTCACTAAAGACTGTATTTATAGTGCCTTTATAGAAGATTATAAGTCGGTGTCTTTTGTGTCTCTGTCTGCTTCTCTGTTTGTCTCTCTCTCTCCCGCTCCTTATCTGTCCCTCCTTTCTGTCATCATAGCCAACCTCTCTGTCTCCTTCCCTCACACTTTGCCACCAGTCGCGTCGTATAGTCTTTGCATTCATGCTGTGGTTGTACCAGTGGTTAAACAACAGCAAGCAACAGGAAACCAGACAACTTAAAAGTGAAAAGGGTAAGCACTAATAACGTTCTCCTCTAAGTATGAAGTGTGTTTGATTGAATGTAACTTTCCTCTATTTTGCTTTGAATGGATGTGGTTGTCTCTTATATGGTTTAGAAGCTATAAGGTAAATATTTTCATACAGTTTCACTTGTATTCAAATGGTGGATTGTGCTGTTTTGATATATTTTATTCTCAAAATAAGACATTTCAACTAGTAATTTCATTACTTGACCCAGAACAACTTCTGATATTTTGAAACAACGAAGCAGAGTGCAACTGTGGCTCAAGGGCTCATTGCCACACCACATTTCTGCAGACTTGCCGCAGATTGTGTGATTAAAACATATGATAGTTTTTTTAATCATAAGTGACATTTTCTGAGGGTGCTTTTTTGAAGGGGTAGTTTCTAAGAGTTACTGTTTTATTAAGAGTAAAACCAGCGCAGCTCGCCAATCAAAATGTTCACTGCAAGGGAGGATATTGAGAGCCTGAGGTGGTGTAATATTCACAGAGCATGTACCCATATTGGCCACAGTTGAATTTTGAAATACTCAATTTACTTTCTGTTAAGTCATTTACTTGCACCACTTCTGCTCAAATATATTTTGCAAACAGAAACAGAAATGGTTATTAAAAAAAGAATACAGAGGAAACGATGGAGAATTGCACTGTGAACGATCAACTGAACATAAATCACATGTATGTCTCTGTTAACACCTGCACAAAGGTGTCAACCACTCTGGTTTAAGCATATCATCTCACATCATCTTCACACGGTGAGTTTTTATTGATTGTAAACAGGCGACACACTCTACAGCAGCCTGATTAACTCCACCCTCACCTTCACAGACTGAATACAACCCAGTCTGATTCCAAAAGGGGGCAGTCTTTATCCTGTTACACATGGTAATAGGCCAGCAACATGTTCATGTCTCCAGGCTGCTGAGTACATTCAAGTCCCATTCAATGTGACTGTGGAAACATTAATTAAATATTATAGATGAGCTGAAGAATCATTGACATTATATTTGGAGCCATGAGATAAAGCTAAAAGTGATCAGATCCCACAGTTTTAGGATTATTTATTTATTATTTTTAGGATTATTATTTTCCATATAAAAGGGACAGACATGAATTATTGGAATGTATGAACAAATGACATTTATTGATGTTTAATGGATACTTTAAACCACAATCTACAGCACAAGGCATCTTTATCATTATCAGGTGATTCTGTAATGGTCTGTTTACCCTGAACTAAATGACTTTCTCTCTTGACTCACAAATGTTAATGTTCCTTTTAAGCATCAAGTTCAATATTGACATTGAGGGGAAAAAAAAGTAAATCACATTTTGTACTTAAACGTATTTTCAATGACATTAAACAAGCATTACATAAAGTTTCCCATTTTTCCCATAGATGTTTATTTGATTTTTCTGACCTCTATCCTGTTCTTTGTTCCAAAACCTTTTTTCAATTGAAAACAGTTAAATAACAGAAATCTTTGTAGACGTCCTGATACTACTACTTTAAACGGTCATTTATTTTATTAGAGTAACAGCTGAAATGGATGAATGTGAGGCCACTGCGTCTTTAGGATTCATAGAAGCCAAAGAGAACGCCTCTTCACCATGGCAGCCAGGTATGCAGTCATCCATAAACGCATGTTTATGTTGTTTCCACTTTTTAAAAATAAAAAAACAAAAACAATAAAGATCTGTAAGATTTATCTTGCTATGTATTTGTGTTTTTCCTCCCAGTTAATAGATCATGGGAGAATCTGGAATGCTATATGGTCCTCACAAATGCAGAGAAGACAGCCATCGGCTCCATCTGTTTCCTGGCAGGTCCTATCACATTCCTGGAAAATGCTCTTGTGTTGGGTGTGATTGCTGCCTCGGCCAATCTGCGGAAGCGGCCTTCATATCTGTTTATTGGCAGCCTTGCTCTGGCTGATGTCTTCGCCAGCTGTTTCTTCACCACAAGCTTTCTGGACTTTCACCTGTTTCGTCGCAGTGATGGCGCCACGGCCTATCTCTTTAAGTTAGGTGGTGTCACCTTGGCCTTCACAAGCTCAGTGGCGAGCTTATTGCTGACTGCTCTGGACCGCTACCTCTGCATCCACCAGGCATCCAGCTACAAAGTGCTGCTGACCCGCCGGCGAGCCCTGGTGAGCCTGTTGATTCTCTGGAGCGCCACCACCCTCATCTCCTTCTTGCCTCTGATGGGCTGGAGGTGTCCCACAGGCCTTACTCCACCATGTTCTCACCTCTTTCCCTACATCAACAGGGCTTATCTGGCCTGCTGGACCAGCTTCATCCTGGTGCTTCTGGCTCTTATTCTGGGGGCTTATGCTCTCATCCTGTGGAGGGCACATCGCCATGAAACTACCATGATAAACCTCCAGGGAGCATCAAGGACAGGGCAAACACGCAGGAGGATGGACATTCGACTGGCTCGCACCTTTAGCATTATCCTGCTCATCCTGGTGGGCTGCTGGCTCCCTGCACTTTCCTTCATGATAGCTGATGTCTCCATGGTCCTGAACCACACCCAACAGAGGGCCTTTGCCTTTTGCAGCACCCTCTGCTTGGTCAACTCTTCAGTCAATCCACTGCTGTATGCCCTGCGCTGCAGAGAGCTGAAAATTGCTCTGATGAAGCTGCTACAAAGGGTGTGTGGGAGTAGGAGGTGTATAACACCTACAGAGGACTCAAGCTCAGGACCACCATCTGGAGTAGACAACAACTTCACTGCCTCCAGTGAGGAGGAGATGCCCAAGATCAGAACCACCAGACTTAACTCTGTCTCAGAAATGGTGAAAAATCAGCAGCTGAACATTTGATTGAGGTAAAAAGTTAAAATGAAGACGTATGTAGCGCTTCGAGGCAGCACACAGATGGTGAGGAAGGTCATTCAAAATATTTAAAGAAATCAACTTTACTGTAGATTAAGAATAAAATACACAAAACATGGACTTTCTTGCCTGTTGGAGTAGATCAGTACTTGTAATTAATTTAAAATCATTACACATTACTTTAATAATGACAATATAGTTAATTTGATTTAAGTTTAATTTATTTTCATCAATAAATTTAATTAAAATAGCTTGATTTTAAAATGTCTACTTACGAGCGCATATCAGCTGTTATACCAGTAACTTTATGATAAAGAACTAGAAAAGGGTTCAAGTGGAAATAAATCTCCTGCTTTAAGCCAAATGGTTCACGTATGGGCCATCTTCCCCATAAGCCATGACCTCTCTGCCTCCCAGGTCAGTGCTTCAATGCTCTCTGACCTATGAAATATTGTCTACTGTGAACTGAACTGCTGACTTAACTTTTGGGTTTAAAATGTGTTGCTCGTATGGTTGTTTTCTTTTCGAGTGTTGTCCCTGAACGTGCAGGAAAAGAGGACCCTGTGGGTTGCCTGTCCTTTCTGCACATGAATGCCAGGACTCCACAAAAGCCCCATGCATGGGAGGATTTCACACACAGTGTTTACCACATAAATCCAAGCAGCATGCCGAGGTAAATGGGGCACATGTCAGGAAGAGAACGAGCACAGACACTAAAACACTCTTTGTAACAGTGACCAACGGGCAGCTGCAGCGAAACACATACTGACATGGACTTAAACTTTCAGCTGCAAAGGTCTCAAATGCATGGGAATTTTGAGGTTGAATGTCGTCAACCGCTATTGATTAAAAATTATGAGCGTCATCCATTTTGACTTGTGTTTGATTTCACGTGTCTTACTCATACCATCATCGTTTAATCATTGTTGAGTGACAAAACAAGTTGGCAGCGATGTTAGTGATTTTAAGAATCTCTGTAAAAAACACAGGGTCAGAGGGTAAGAAATGGGACAAAGAGAATATTATGACATGTTATACAGTTGAATATTGGGTCTAATTAAACAACCTTGCAATAACTTTGTGTTTGTAAAGTTGTAAAGAGTATACGTACTCTGTATATATATTAGTCTATATTTACTGTATACTAATTTTCCAGCTGTTTAGTTTTGCTCTATTGCTTCTTTGCCAGCTAAGACTACATATACTAATGCTTTATCCTTCTTCATCATCTTCTACTTATTGTTATTATTATTCTTTTTAGCAATTATCATAGACTACATATTAGGAATGTATCTCAGTATTATCCAGGACAAGCATCTCAAACTTTAGCCTTAAACTACCACTACTACTATTTGTAGTACAGTATAAGGACAACTATACTAGGAAGCATTTAAGGTTGCTGGTCAATGAAATCATTAATTTCTAGCACTTTTACAAGGAAATACTAAAATGCAACTGTAATTAATGCTTTCCTGCAGTATGTTACTCTAGCTTTTGGAATAATTCATTGCATCGTGGTATCTTTGTTTAGTATTCAGTATTGTTCCAATAGATTATTTGATAATGGTAATGACAAACTAACATTTGGTTTTGTTTATATTCAGTGTAGGAGAGTTTATGTGCATGGAAACCTCTTGTACATGAAACAGACTGTCACAGGCGGAAAAATCTCCTGCAGTGGAGACTGATTTCTGGACTTTTCAAAGGGTTAGTGAAAACAATAGACCACTGTGAGTGTGCATCTGGTTATTATGCATGTGATACAGCAGAGGAGTGGTATGGAGTGTGTAGCTGATAAAACACAACATGATAAGATCACAAAATAAACCATCTCTATATCAATACAATGCAGTGATAAAGTCTCAGTGTATAATGGGTGTAGGCTCTTTGAACATTTTAAGACAATAAGGTAGGAAACTACAAAAAACAAACGAAAGCACCGCGGGTGAAACTAAAACTATGAGATAAAGATTTCTGCAGTCTAATAATAACAATTAGCCAATTATAATAATTCCAGTGTGGCTTTATGATTATGAATTATTATTTTAAACTTATAAGTTCTATGCATATTTTCACTACAGCTATTCTCTTTATTCACCTTTATTCATCTTGAATTATACAACCGTTAGCTATGTCAAGGTAGTAAGGGTAAAAATAGATAGATTTTTTTACTGTAATATATGATTTTAATTGTGTTAAAGTCAAGAGAATGTCTTAATATCAAAGTGTTTAATTTAATAAACAGTGAATTGTCTTTAACAACATGGTCATTACTGTGACTTTTGTAAAGACTTATTTATCCAGATAACAGCATCAATGACAGATATTTAATGCACAATAAATGCAAGATGTAGGGATTTTTGATTTTCTGTTGCTTCACTGTGGTTTTATTGATTACTTCATACTTAATGGACAATCGATACACTCACAGTTACTTCATACATTTATTGCAATCAAATTAGCTGCATTCCCGTTACACAACAGAACATTTACGTGCCGTGCATTTGATCAGTCTCTCTATAAGCAGATCTAGAAATACAAGATACTATGAAGTTGATAGTCATTGAAGGCAAACATCTACATGTCGCTGCATGTAAATATACAAGTAATAGCTGGTAAAAGATTTTTTTTGTTGTTGTTTTTGTAGAAAGAAGTGGTGTGATGTGGTATTGAATGCTGCATTAAAACCCAAAATCAAGAATGGACAGAGATGTTGCCTGAAAGCAATGACACTACAGAATGAAGCTAATATAGTGCCATGTCAATAAATGTTGTAAATAACAGAGCTAAAAAAAAAAAAAACATAATAAATGATCTTAATTATTTGTTAATGGTGAAAAACAGGAATTCTTGCATGAATGCAGGTGTGAGTTAAACATGAGCCTACCTACTAAATATGATACCAGGATAACTTAATATCTATCTTTATTGACAAGTAGAGTGTAACATCTGTTGCAGATGAATAGAAAACAAATGCTAACAGCTGGTTTCTGCTGAGATTAAAGTCTAACATCCCTCTGCAGCTCGTTTCTAACCTACCTGACTTACCTGGCCACAGCCAGCAGACGTCTCGTGAACCTTAGGCTTGAGTTCAACGGAGAGCCATCGGCAGCCACAGTAGGGGTGGACGGCGGCAAACATTAGCGTAAAAAAGACATTAGAGTAGACTGATCTCGTCTAATCCAGTGCGTGTCACACTTTGTGTTATTGTATTGGGTTTTGATGGGAAGCCCGTTTGAAATGACAGGATATTAAAACGAACAATGACTGTACACATTTGACGACCCCCCCTATTTCCTGTAATGGTAGGCTCCGCCATTGTGACGTTTTAAAAATTCGCTCGGCCGTTGGTTCGTGCTCAGAGAAGAAAATCCGTTGTTGTGGAGAAACAGGCCGAGAAATAACGAAATTACACGAACTTACTCCAATAAACACCTTTTTTTTTGCGGGACGTTTTTTCCTCCAACTCCTTTTCTCCCGTTTCGTTGAGCCAGCATGGCGTGTGGAGCTACGTTAAAGCGGTCGATGGAGTTTGAGGCCCTCCTCAGTCCCCAGTCTCCCAAACGGCGAAGGTGCAATCCACTACCGGGGACTCCTGGTACTCCGTCTCCCCAAAGACGCAACCTCCGTCCCCCAGTCGAAAGCCCAACGCATTCGATGTCCCCTCAGGCCATAGGAGGCGAACACAGGCTCACCCCAGGTATGAAATTAAAACACATTTGACGTCTTTTTCCTGCGTTTCGGGGGTGGGTGTCATGGGGGAGGGGGTTTGGGTGGAGTGGAATGGATAGCTAGCTAGTTGAGAAAATCAGAATGGGGGTTGGAGGCTAAATGTTAGCTCAGCTCGGCTAACACCAGGAAGGGGGGACGTCGTGGGTGAAATAGCGATACAGATATTTATTTTAAGTCAAATAAAAGTTAAATACGAAAGTAGAAGCGGCTGTTGAGCTTTTCGTTGGTGGCATCCTGCCGGCTCATTGTGCTGTTGCATAGTAAGTTGTTGAGCTAGCTTACATGGCTAATGTCGTTTTTTCATGAAAATATTAAAGTTAAAGTTATTGTTCAGCTTTTACACATTTAAATGATATTTCTAGCATTGGGGAAGCTGATCATATGTGTGTGTTTGCCCTTAGGATTTGCATTCACATTATACAGCTATCGTAACCAGTGGCCTATCATGTCTGTTAGGTCTAATATTATAATGACTTAAAATAATACGTAAAATATTAACATCAACTTCAAGTGGATGCACAGTGTAATCGGTTTAAACAAAAGAATCTGCTCTTACTTAAACACTTGGGTGACAGCCTAGCCTGTTGGCTCTTAAATGGCATCACAGCAGCATTCACATCATTGCAGGCTGTTAATTAGGAGCTGTCTGTGTAATGTTCCTGGGCTTCAGTGCCACAGTTGTCTTGCATTGAGGTGGGGGTTCCCATTATACAGCACAACCATTTCTTTCGCTCCCTGTGCCTGGAAGGCATTGTTCATTTCCTTTATGCCTGTACTCGACTTGCTCATTGACTTGAAAATGCAGCTCTGCTATGAGCATCGGTTGGGTGTGGGGCACACAAGTGGACCCAAGATAATTACCTACAAGTCTCCACTGTGATCTGTTGAAGCTTATTGAATGTGCCAGTCTCAGAGGTTGGGCAGCATGACAGTGGTAGGGCCTGATCTTTATGCTTTTTGAATTCCTAATGAAAATCTTCCCTTTGTGCCAATCACAGTGAGTATAATTACAGAACTGAAACAGTGCTATAGCACAACATAATGAGTAGGATATCTTTTGATGCTAGTTAGCACCCCAAGGCTGTGTATTGTCTTACATTTTGCTATAAAGTTAGGACACATAAATCTGAAATGCACAGCTGCATTTTTTTTAACTAGTTGTTGATTTAGGAGCAGTCAGCCACTGAGGCTGTGTGTTAAGGTATTTGTCTCTATTTAACTGGTTGTATCAAAAGAGATACAGATTTGTATTTCATAAAGTAAGCAATCAATACTAGAGCAAATAACAAGTTGTTGTTGACAGTCTCTCTTTTTAACTCAGCTTTCTGTTCACGTTCTAATGGAGATTTTACCTGCTGAGAATGATATGAATGAAGAAGGTGCAAGACAACTTATGGGTGAAGATCATTGAATTAAAACAAAAAGACCTGGGTCCATACAATCCTAGTTTGCATAATGTTGTAACTGCATGCCTTATTAAAACAAAAGGAGCAAATCATACAGTAGTCTCAGTTCTTTGTGTTTGCACTGCATCGTGATGTACTTCTTCACAAGATTGTGCTTGGGGGGGACGTGCACATCACTAACAGAGAAAGCAAGGAAAAGCTTGCTGAGAACATTAACACAGACGGTGGTAGGTGTTGATGGAGATGTCGTCACAGCTGGCTTCCTGTGAGCTGCATTATTTCTGCTTTTGTCGAGCTGTGTAACTCCCATCCTGGTTTTTCACAATGATGGGTGTTTTGTTTCTGAGAAGGTACATGGCAATTCTTTGCTGTTACAGATGCCTGGAGATGAAGGCATATTTTCTTTAGCCTGTTATTGTTCATAGTGTTCATGCTGTGTGAATCAAACAGACCTTGAGTTCCAGATACCAGGTATTATGCTCACCTTCACCCAGAAAGAGGCCCCTCATGGGACTGGTGCAGCAAGCCTGCCTTTCTACTGTGGTGTGCCCAATAGAAGTGTTTAGTGAAGGGTAAGCTGTCATCCCTCCCACCTGTCTCTACTCACGTATGCTTTCCAGGTAGTTGGGTTGTGGTGAGCAGGGCTGTGTGATTAGGTGAAACCCAGGGATCTGACACTGCCAAGCTATCTATATATATATATATATATAGTCATTAATTATACTGGTGTGATCCCCCAATCTGTTATCCTTTGGCCTTTTCTTGTGCTACAAGTCTGGACTTGTGCACTGGTTATTCCCCTGGGTGATAGATGAGCTTGGTGATCTCCTGGCACATAATGTTACCTAGAAGGCTAGAGTGACTGACTTGTGTCTGGTTGACAACCAGATAGTAATATTTGTGCTGTAATTGATGGTATTTAAGAATCTGTTCATCAAATAACCAGACAGCAGTGTGTGTGATCAGTGAATCAAAGTATCTAACCAAAGTAGTCCATCACATTCTCGACAGGGGAAGATATTAGACCTCACCATGACTGACAATGACTGTTATTTCTTAAAAATCTAAATTCTGAATTGGTCTGACCATTAATACGTCACAGCCTTTTTCCTGGTAGCTGGGACATTGAAACATACCTCCCCCTGCAGCAGTGCAGGGTGAAATGGAATGAGTCAGCTTTGTTTTCTCTCCACCATGTCCAATCTATCTGGCCGATCTCCTGTCGTATTCACAGTTTGGTTGGTGCCTAAGCCTTTTAGCCGAGGCTTACTCCCCTGGCTCCCGGAAGTCTCTGTGATTGATTACTTGGCCTGGTTGCGGCAGGGTCATTGTTGACATGTAGCAGCTACAGTTGAGCTACTAGTCGTTGGCAGAGCTGATGAGCTGCAGGAGAGGGTTTTCATTTGTCAGTCAAATGTACCCAGGAGTATTGATATTGTCCATCAGTAATGAGCGTGCAAAACTTTTTCACTACCTTGGATCAAACATCTTGCTCTCTTTGGCTCATATTGTGCATATCTCTGTTTAAACAACAATCACACATAGTTCCTGTTTCTAATACAGGGTTTCCCCCAGCAAATTGGTGAGCGGCAGCTGTAACCTCTGCAGCCCCATCCTATTACAAAAAAGAAAAGAAAACCCTCTTCCTGCGTTTCTACATACACAAAGTTTCACTTGCTGTTATAACTACGTTATTGTTTTTATACGTTTTTATATGCCTGCTAGCCGTGCAGTGAAAGGGGGATTTTGGCCTCTGGTTGTTTTGGAAGAGCAGAGAGAAGCAAGGCTGCAGCACTATGTTGTTCTTTAAGGGCTGTCCACACTGACAGCCACAGTTCTCCAGGCCAGTGATGGCTGTGATTCATTTTCAGTGGAAACGCAGTATAGTACAGCCCACTGTGTGACACAGAGGCAGAAGAATCCCAGTGATATTACTGGGAGAGCTAAACTTTAAGCATCATGATTATATCAGAAAATGAAAGCGAGGATTTTCTTACACCAAAAGAAAAGCAGGAGAAGAAAGTTGTTTACTAACAACCAAATGGAAGGGAAACTTATTAGCATCACTGATTGTTCCTTTTTGTGATAAATGTTATTTTCCCATATCTCCCAGCTGTAGCTGAGTTGTCTTACAACTTGTATAAGTTAAGTATGCGTTTTTATTTATTTCCAGTGCGTTGTTGCTTTGATTAATTACTTGGAGCCTAGAATATCCATTACAAATTCCCAGTACTAAATTCATGTCTTCATTGTTTTTTCAAACCTACATGCAACAAAAAGATATTTTATCTACAATGATGTAAAACACACAACAAATCCTCAGTGATGGATTAATTATTGATTGATTATCCAAATTACTGAGTCATAGTTTCAGCTCCTTCATGGCTTGATGAAGACGTTCTCACTGCAGTGACATTTTATTAAGAGTGGAAAGCGTGATGTAGCTGAACAAATTGTCAGATTAGCGTCAGAAGCCACAGCACAGCCAAAAGAGCCGTCTCTGGGAAAGCACCACTTCAGTAATGCACAAGTTAAACTTGCTCTGTGGTGTCGATTCTGCTTTCTTCACCATCCAAACAAGTTTACTGATGAGCAGGCTGAAATGGCAGCATTGCTCCTAGCACCCCCCCACCCAAGATAAACGAGGCACACTTCCCCAGCTAGACGCTACACTATGTATAGAGACTTCACCCCCTGTATGAACCGAGCAAGATAAAATTTATCAGCTCTGGTTAAGGCCATGCACTTGTGTGTCTGTTGTTTTTCCCAGGACATTTGTGAACATTAACCTTATAAACGGGTTGTGTGTGTGTATAGGCTGTGATCTATATTTAGGCTTTGTTGTTGGTAGAAATCAGTACAGCATAGGTTTTATTCAAAGACCGAAGGAGCATCATGAATATTAAAACAAATAATTTTGCTTTTTGTACTTATTCATGTTTCTGTAAAACAGGATGGACTTTACCAATGTAGTGTGGAACTGGCTTGTAGCTGTATTTAACATCTTACATTTAGATTTAGGCTCACAGCGGTGGAAATGAAGTTTAGTATATAGTGAGATGAGTATAATCTGGTTTTATGTTGCCTGTATTGCAGTTCAGTTTCACAAATCCTTCCACACAAATCATTTTACTTTGTACATCCACAAAACCTCAAGAATCTGTTCAACCACTAAACTGATCTCAGAAGGATCAGACGCTTTTACTTTGTTCCAGCCCAGTGAAGAACTGATTTATGTTGCAGCCCTAATGCAAGCCTTTTCAGCAGCTGTAGCTTGGCATGACGCCGACGTTGGGAAAACATTGGAGAAGTAAAAGTCATACAGTCACAGGATCAGAAAGTGTGTCTTGAGTCAACTCTGTGTGTGTGTGTGTTGTGTAGTTGGTATATTCATTTTAGACTTATCTGTGAAACCCATTCTGAATGAGAAACAGCACACAGGAAGTAAACATAACTTCTCCAGAGAACACTGTAGATGGCTGTGGTCTTCCTGGAGAACTCCCTGTTCATGTTGGATCATATTCACCACCGTATAAATGTGGCCGTGGTGGGTTTAGTGTTGAAGGAACACAAAAACTCAACAAATCAAATTGTGATAGTTGATTCCAATGAATGCACTAAGTGCATTCTGGGACAACCACAACTGTATAGGTTAGAAAAGGCTGACGGACACAGAGAAGAAGGCCTACACCTCTTAAAAATGTGTTTTTTGCATTAATGTGCTGCTATCACTTGGGTGCCAGGTTGAATCATGTGGTGATTTTATTAAATTGAATAAACGTCTGGATTTTCAGTGAAACTACGCCTGGAATGAATCGTCTTTGGAAGTCTGCTGGAATTCTCCACTCGAGTGACTGTCCTCTGTCCTGTTTGTTTTTTGACCATGTTCCTGTTTACTCCCTACAGAGCAGATCTTCCAAAACCTCCGCCAGGAGTACAGCCGCATCCAGAGGCGGCGGCAGCTGGAAGGGGCCTTCAACCAGACTGAGGCCTGTAGCTCCAGTGACGCTCCCAGCCCCAGTTCCTCCCTTAACGATCCCAGCTCCCCACCAGGTAGGAGGTTTACCGTAGACGGTGCACAGACTCAGACACTGTTCTTTACACTGAAGAGCCTTTTCTTCTGGTCTTTAGGCCGCATAACTGTCATGATAAACATGTTTGCCTTCTGTGACATTAATTTTTAGTGCAGAATAAAACATTAATGACATTTTGGTTGTTTGTAAATGACAGTCTACAAGGATTCAGATCCAGGTGGGTTTTTATAGGAGCTCTAGGTGAAATAACATGTCTTTGTTTTGGGTCAGCAAGTCTGCAACATAAAGTGAAGTGATATCCTTCTCAGACATCAAAACCATTGAATAAAAGGAAAACAAACATAAGCCCAGTGGTTCTGAATAAAGACGACATTTATTCTGAAAGGTTTCCTAATAAACTCTTGGCTGGACCAGCACTGAAATCTTGAGGGAGGCTCCTCATAAGAACAGAGAGATTATCATTCCAGATGTGAGCAGAATCAACCCACTCCTGCACTGGAGATACTGCTCTCATTTGAGTTAAGGACTCAAAAATGAATCGTCCATACAATCTTCTCTGTGTGAACTAGTTAATAAATCTAAATATCACTAGGGTGTGAGTAACAATTGGACAACTTTAAAACAGAAATGAGAATTCATATTTTCAAACATTTGTGCTGTTTGTGTTTATCACAGGTTAACAGGTAGTGGGGCCCCAGACCTTTGGGCTCCTGTTGAATTTATCTGTCTCATAGATCTCAGTGACATCACTGTTACTGGCCCGTCTTCTTTTTTTGGCACTTAGACTGCATTCAATCATTAATCATATCTGTGATTTACCAACATTTCAGTCTAATCAGGCTCATGCCAGACCTCAAAGACAGCGGGTAGTGACATTGGGCAGACTGAGAGGGACCACATTAGTGCCTAATGACCCTGTTTGTCCTGCAGCTGTTTCTGCACTGGAGAAATTAGTGATTCGCCCTTTTTAATAGCTGTTCTGATTTTGTGTTTCTCAGGTGCCTCAAGGAAGGACCAGCCCTCGTTTACACTGAAGCAGGTGAGCTACCTGTGTGAGCGCCTGCTCAAAGACCACGAGGAGAAGATCCGGGAGGAGTATGAACAGATCCTTAACACAAAACTCGCAGGTAAAACAAAAAAGACACTAAGACTGCTGAAATCAGTCTGTATGAGCCCTGTGTCGATGTAAATATAGTGTTGGTCCTCACACCTCCATCTTCTTCTCTTTCCAGAACAATATGAATCTTTTGTGAAATTCACACAAGACCAGATAATGCGAAGATACGGAGCCCGGCCTGCGAGTTGTAAGTATTTAAAAACAAACCTTCTCTGTGGATGTTTTTTTAAAACCAGTATTCAGTCAGAGGATGGTTTGATGTTTATTGTGTCTGACTCTGTTTCTTCTTTCAGACGTGTCCTGAACTCACACGGATGAGGTCTCAGCTTCCAAGATGGCTGCTTTTCATTTTCATTTTATTTCCCTATTTTCCCCCCTACATCTCAAACTATTTGGGTGCCATGGTTTATCCACTTTTTAATGCAAATGTTGATTTCTTACTTCAAACCTGTTGCTGCTGGCCAAAAGTTAGAATATGAAAGAGAAACTATGTATGAAACCCAACATTTTTTTTTTTTTTTTTTTTGGCCCTTTTCTTGTTGATATATTACAGCAGATGTGTCAAATCTCTCGCCGGCGCTGTATAAAAAGCTTATTGGCTCATGTGATCATTCTGTATAACGCTCCAGCAGCTGTATTTAATGGCTCCTGCTTCTCCCACTTCTCCTGTTCCCGCTCCTCACAACTCTTTACCTGAGAAAGTGGAATTTTCTCCCTTTTGAAAAAAATAAAAGTTCTGTGATTACAATTTCTCTGTCTGGGATCTTTACTTAACTAAAGTTTGGTATTTGTGAACCATGTGGGTCATAACCAGAACAGTCTGACCACAAGCTCAGGATTGTAGCTGTGCAGATGTATGATATCGTTGTATTGTCACTTCTTAATCTGTCAACGATTACTTCTTCTATATTCTCTGGCGTCTGATTATTAATTATCTTTTGGAAATGGACAATAACATTTGAGAGTCAAAAACTTGGACTTTGTAAGACTTAACTCAGCTTTTTCTAAATCTATATCTGCCTTTTTAGAGATAATTGAGACGTATTAATGAAGAGATACTGAAAATAATTGTTAGCCACGACTTCTGTGAAGTTAATTTACTGGGAAATTTTGTTATTTTGTGAAAGGAGTTCAGTTATTTTTGTTGATTATTCTTTTTGCACATTAAACCATATTTTATTTACATAGTTCTAAATCCTGTCGTCAGACTCGGTTTATTTATGATAAATGAATTGAACCTTTGTCTAAATATCGTGTCCTAGGAATAAAGAGCACAATTCATGTGGCTTCTTAAAGTGACCAGGAGCTGCTATTAGCTGTGATAATAAACACTGGGTAAGATGCATGTAAAACGGATTTCATCCATTACACTGCTCTCTGTAATGTCGCTGCCTCTAGCGCCACCTGGTGGTGAGTAAACATCATTTAAGTTAGAGCAGCACTTTGCTGAGTTAGAAACTGACTTTTTAAAATATAGCACACTTCGTCTTTATTTTAGGACACTTCCCCGACCTGTGTGTGTTTGTGAGGACGGGATAAATAACTCTGCTCTGGATAATGAGGAGCTTCCGTGTGCGTGACGTCACAGACCGCAGGTGTGGCGCTCTGGACAGGTGAGGTGGTAGCTGCACTCACACAGACAGATATCAGTATTTCCATGGGACATTTGTGCTGTAGCTGAGTTTAAGAAGGAAGCATCAGATGTTTGTTTGGGCTGAGGAAGGAAGTTTGTTGCAGGAAAAGGCGATGACAGATCTATAATTATCTCCCGGCGCGTTTTTTCTTTCTTCCGTCCAAGACGGGACTCGACGTGTTGTCTGGAAACATGGAGAAATGCAGCTGAAGACGGATTGAACGAGTGGATTGTGTTTGTTTTAATTAGAAACGGATTGAATTGATGCACTTTTCCAGTCGGATTAGTTCACAGGACTCTTCTCTTATTTATGGTTGATCTGCGCTCTTCCTGTTGAAGCTCTCGGTGAGTTTCACACTTTAAAACGCGGAATTCACGCAAAGATAAAACAACTATGAGTCAACTTTATTATCGTGAAGACTACTGGTAAAATTTTATTGTGTGTTTTGGACAAATCCCAAAGCAAAAATAAGCGACTCTCAGTAAACAGGAAATACCAATTAACTCCAGGACTAGTGCACTAGTGTTAAACTCACTGTAATGGGAAGTTACTTTAAAGTACTTTACTGGGTTAATTCAACTTTGTGATGCTTTGTGATGGAGAGCATTGTAATTTTTACTCTGCTACAACCTATTTTACACAGCAGACATATTGTTAACACAAACTAGGACCATAAATGCACTAATATGTTCCAGTACAGTACAATGGAGACACACAGTAGAGTAGTAAATACAACATTATCCTAAAAAACAAACCCACAAACAACTGAAACATGAATATTAGCAGCCCCAGCTGTGAGATCTGATGCTTTATATCATTGTAAACACAGTATGTTTGTGTTTTGGATTCACTAGACTTGATGACTAACTTTCTGATGTTTTTCAGATATAATAAGTTAATGGATAAAATAGTTGCAGCTGTATTAGTCCCTTCTGTTCGTAGGACAGATGCACTCGAGGGATTAGCTCATAACATCCCGTCTGCTCTGTAGGAGGCTGCAGCAGTGATGGACGACGTCGACGTCGAGCAGCTGGAGCCGCTACCTGTGGACAGAAATGGACGAAGGTTGAGGACTGAAGAAGACGAGCCTGACGATGGCAGTCAGCCTGGATGTTGTGAGAAGTTCCACCACTCCATCTCCAGGTGGATGCTTCCAGAAGATTTGAGAGAAACATACCTGGAACGTGCCAACTGCTTCCCACCCCCTATCTTCATCATCCTCATCAGTATTGGGGAGGTACGGCAGCTCGGCCCTGAATCTACACAGCAGACACAGCAAGTTTGAACTAATTAGCCTTGTGTGATGTCTTACGTTGAGTCTGTTCTCTGTCCGTCAGCTGGCGGTGTTTATCTACTACGCTGTGTGGAAGCCTCAGAAGCAGTGGATCACTCTGGATGAAGGGATCTGGAACAGCCCCCTGTCTTACAAGCCCGACCACAGACAGGAAGCGTGGCGTTTTATCTCCTACATGTTTGTCCACGCTGGGTGAGTGTGGGCAAAACTCAGAGATGTTGTCATGACAAGATGAAAGCTGGAGTCAGGGCAAATCTGGACATGTTCCCCTGGACAGTAAACACCAGTCTGGCTTGTTTTGATGCTTCAGACATGTTGATTCATTCTTGCTTCTGTATGTTGTGACCACTGTTTCTGTGTCATCATGATGACACCCCCCCCTCCCCCTCGTCGCATTACTAAACTATGTACTAGCAACTTCTGCAAATCACAGTTACAACAGCTTCTACATTCTTTAAATATATTTAGAAGGAAATTCAAAGAGGTAGCTAGAAGCCAGACAGTCACTGCCGCTACGCCTCAAAACACAGCTCACCAAGCTAAAAATAAGCATGACGAAGTGTGGTCATAACCACTTGTCTGAATCCTTTTTTATTTGAGTCATATTGACTCCGCAGCAGGTATTTACTGCAGGATACTGCAGTTTACTGCAATACTGTGTATTTGTGTGACATTTAGCCTTCTCCCTTTCTTCTCCTGTAGTGTGCAGCACATCGTGGGAAACCTGGTGATGCAGCTGCTCCTGGGCATCCCACTGGAACTGGTGCACAAAGGGTTTGAAGTGGGAATGGTTTATCTCGCTGGCGTACTGGCAGGTAAGAAATACCGTAGCCCTCCATCAGACCTCAGACCTCTGGCACTAACTCCATTTGAGCAGTGCTGACTGTTAAAAATGCCACTGATGGTGAAGCTGATCCTTTAATTTCTCCCTCAGGCTCTTTGGCCAGCTCCATCTTTGATCCTGTCAGCGCCTTGGTGGGGGCATCTGGTGGCGTCTACGCCCTAATTGGAGGCTATTTTATGAACGCAGTGGTGGTAAGTTTACAAGTTGCTGTTTACTTTAACGGCTGAATCTTTAGCAACATTTTTGTCTCAGCTCTGTGTTTCAGGAAAAAGACTGTGGTTTGGAAATAAATTATATTTAATGAACTAAAATCATCAACGGATAATGATTTTCTACACGTAGTTTTGCATTAAACAATGTTTTAGTCAATATTTGGAACCTAAATCTCTGCTAAGATAAATTGATAATGAAAATGGGATAGTATTGTGTGTGTGTGTTCACAAAAAAGTGCACTGTTTGTTTTATGCACTTTGTTATTTAAGTTTATTTAAGTGTTGTTTATTACGGCCGGTCACTGTTTCAATTCACAGAACTTCAGAGAGATGATTCCTCTCCTCGGAGTGTTTCGTATCCTCGCTATAGTGATTATTGGTAGGTTCCCCGAGTGTTTTGGTCCATTTGTTCTTATTTCTGCACTTAAAGATGTTTTGATCTAACAAGGTTTTCTCTTTCTCTTTCCAGTCGGCACCGACTTTGGATTTGCTTTCTACAGGAGATTCATCGTTCAGGAGGAAGGTCTAAAGGTACGGAGCAAAAACCTTTTCACACACATGAGGCTGACGTGGTTTAGTTTTGGCTGCAGACGGGATCAGTAGCTCCTGCTGGGACATGATAAATCATGCAGACACTTATATAATACAGAAAAGCTGCACATGCACACACCCTCCATGCTCCTGTTTTTTAACACCCATCTTGAAAACTACTTGTATCACCTGAATCCTTATCCCCTCCCCCAGCTTGTTTTGTCTTTCCCTCTCCCCCTACTACTAATTTACATTCACAGTTGAACTGGTCCTGCAGGTTTCTTGGTTTTTGGGTGTAGACCACACTTCAGGTGGTTGCGTGGCAGCAGTGCAGGGTCTGTGTGGTAAATGTAACCATGAGAATTGGACCTTCAGACCAAATCTAAAACCTGACTGTCACATTTCTCCTCTCAGGTTTCTTTTGTGGCTCATTTTGGAGGAATTGTAGCCGGGATGACCATCGGATACGTCTTCTTCAGTGCTTACAACACGAAGCTACTCAAAGACCCACGTTTCTGGCTGTGTATTGTGGGCTATATAGCATTCGTGGTCTTTGCAGTGCTGTTCAACATCTTTCTCTCTCCAGCACCATAGGACCGTAGAGCTATCTTGTTTTTTTAAACACTAAAAGCCTTAATGTTACACTCAGGAAGCTGTATTTTACTTATGTACTGGTATGTATGTGCTGATGATGTAGGGGGGGTGCCCTCTGCTGTTTATTTGCAGGGTTGCAGAAGGACTTCAGACATTTTAATTATGTTATAATCTTTGCTCTTACTATGTCTATTTAGTTCATATTAATTGTGCTTTTTATAACTGTGAGGGAATGAGTGAACACAGATTCCACACTAACATCTGACATTTCACATTTATTCAGACGTGTTGTTTGACAGCACTCATAAGACGCTTACAAACAAGTCAGAGGATAAAATACTTGAATGTGCATATTTGGTGCAAGTACTGGCTACAGCCATGAGCACATGTCTAATTACATGTTTTAAGTCTGTTGAGTTTTCACACTGTTGACTTCCATCTTCTAAGGTGTTAGTAAGATCCCACATTACTTTGACGTTACTACAGGACGATATTATAGATAAATCTACAATAATATGTTTTAGTTTAGTGACATTTTATGTTCTGTAAGTCTGTTAATGAAAACTCTTTAATACTGTTGTAAATCTGGTTTGATAGGCAACATCAGGGACTAGTTGTAGTACAGAAACACATCTTGGTTGAATGGGACTATTTGATTTCACAATATAGGGAAACTAGGACCAAAGACCACGCGAGACCTCTTACAGTTTTAACTGTAGTTTTAAGTATTTTCAATAACAGTGGATATTTTTATATGTATTTGTTGGCAAAATTAAATTTTAACTTCTGCAGAAACATGTCACGATGTTTATTTTGTCTTGACTGTGCAGAAGTTAAGTTAATAGTTTCTTGCAGCTTGGTGTCACAGAGGACTCATGAATGTCTGTCTGTGTGGCTTCTGCTGTTTTACACTGTTTGAAAAGTTCCTTACTGCAGTTGTTTTTTTTGTTTGTTTGTTTTTTTACATTTTTACAAACGTGTCTGCTGTGACAATGACACATTGTGAAAAATTATGTTACCTTATGCCTTATAAATAAATATTTAATTAGATGCATGAAACATTTTGCAATCTGCAGGATGTGTTTGCAATCTGCAGATTGGGTTTGTTTGACCGTACAGAGCATTTTAAGACAATAGAGAGCAATAGGTGGTGAACATCTTGCATTTAATACATTTTATAGTTAGATATTATTATTATTAATTTGTACAAATCTCCACCAGACATGTTTTAGGACATAAAGATCATTTATCTGATATGATTTCTCCACAAATGACATTGGATTATCTACCAGAGAAACTGAGCAGGTGCCCCAAACACTTAGAGGCTCAAAACGCAGGTTGGCACATGGAAAAATACAAATCACAGTCTAAAAGTGAAAGTAAAAACATACTAAATAAATCAGGTAAAGTTAAAAGAGAAAGATTATATATATATATATATATATATATATATCTATATATATATATCTATATATATATATATATATAGATATATATAGATATAGATATATAGATATAGATATAGATATATATAAACTCCTGCATAGCTATCAGAAACACAACAATTTACTGTTAATTATCTATTAGCTTGGTGCTAACACACAATGGGATCTTCCAGTAATATGCTAACAGAATTTAGCATGTGGTGGCCACAGGTTTTTCAGAGCCGCCCATTGGCGGCGCTATTGCTCAAAGGGTCTAGCTTTACTTTACACAATTTGGGTCTGAACAGTGTGATCAGTCATTAAATTGGTCTAAATTTGTACCACAGAAATAGAATATGAACTCCGATGACCTCTCTGACTCGTGTCCCAGGTCTTCAAGTTTTAACATGTATCCCTGTAAAATTAAAATGTCTTTTTTATATGAAGTGACTTAAACAGAAAACCTACACAAGTTATAAGTCTCCAACAAATAAATATTTTTATTGTCAGTAAGTGGCTTCAAACAAACAACCTAACAACAACTTGTTGCTCTGCGCCAACGACTTATTCCTGAGAAGTATGTGGTAATGTTTAATTTACAGATCCTGGATTTTCTAAATAATATACTTGAAACATTTTTTTTTATTTCCAAAATGAATCTGGTATTTTGTTGTTAATCATTTGGAAGGTTTCTATGAAAAGCATTGTACAATGCTACAGTTAAAAGGTACCAGCTAGATACATAGATGAGTTTTAATTTACAGAAACTAGGACATTATGCATTATGTATATTATGTAATTATGTACTAGGTCATATTGTAATGTATAAAATTGCTAAACAATCAATATCATGTCCAGTTAATTCCTAACACTAATTCATTTTTCATCAGAAAGAAACTATTACACTGAGTCATTTTATTTCATGTGTTTAAAAGTATAACTGTTGATTCCTTTAAGTGTGTTTATTTATTGGAAAGTGAAGTCATTAACAACAAAATAGAAGATGTCAATTCAGTTTTCAGAGATAACGTTTAGATATCTTACTTGATCTGATCCTTACACGACATCTGTTTAAGTTCCATATTGTTTTCAGCTACTTGTGACACCATCGTTGGCTTCAACACAACCACACACACACACACACACACTGTAGATGTACCGTAATTAATTGTTGTTCTAACACTGTTAACTTTTACTGCAGAGGTTTGAGTTTAAATTAATGACTGATTGGAAAAAGTGAAAGAGGAAAAAGAGGAAAAGCAGTGAAATCATCACAGTATGTTTGTTCCCCCAGTGTGACCCTCTGTTGCCCTAATGTTGTTTGTACCAGACTGATTTGAATCAATCCTGATCTGCTGGATAGAAAGGGAGGGGAAAAGTTCAAATTAACAGACGGGTGGAAAAAAATCTTGCCCGAAGCTGAATCCAGTCACCACTCAAACATTAGGCCTGTCCTGGTGTTGGGTTAGCCTTTTCCTGTTGTTAACAAATGTCTCCACCTTTCTAGATACGTTTGTCGTGCTCTGTGAAGCTAGAGAACAAAAGAAGATGTAACACACGAGCTGTATAGTGGGTGTGTGTGACTAGAGATAACAAGCTAATCAATCACACACCTAGAGGAACCACAATATGTTGAGCATGGAAGTTTGCTGCAGTCAAATATATAAACGGTCTTAATCATTTTAGATTTATCTCAATTCAACATGCTCGAACCGAGCTCAGTGTCTGTGTTACAGCCGGTTACTGCTCCATCATCACTGTGGGGCCGTGATGCAAATGTACTGGTGAAGCTGCCGCTATTGACGTTTGTCTGCTCAGAGCAGTGTTGGCAAACTTCCCCCGATAGCTCAGTTGTTTCCACTTTGTTTGTGGCGACACTGGAGCAGAGGGGGGTCACCCAAGTTTAGCTGATGTGCAGCAACTCGTGTTGAGGACACTAATGATTGAAAAACGTTTTTGTGAGTGTGTCAGGGCTCCATGACCCGAGGACAGACCGACAGTCAGTGCTGCTGCAAGATAAATGGAAACTACAGAGAAGTCGGCCTCTACGGTGGTTTATATAGTGACACTGCTGAGGGGAATGGTTTTATTAACACAAAACTGGATACCGAGCAACTCAGGGAACATATTACTGGATGCACTGAAGGCCCAGTTAAATATGCTGCTGCAGGTTTATATATGTATGTGGCACAGTGCATTTTTACTTTAGTTTTTTAGAGAGGTACTGGGATTTTATCATAATTCTACTACCGGGAGGTTAAAATAATTTTCTGCTCTTTTTCCTGATGTTTTGCTGTTTTGTACTGAACTCATAGTTTGAAACTTACCTCCCTGGTATGTTGTCATGTCCATTGTACTCGTACCTTTTAAACAGTTTGAGCAGATTGATTTCATTTCTCTTTGTTAGAGTGAGCAAAGATGGGAGACTGGAACTTCCTCGGGGGGATTTTGGAGGAGGTACATATCCACTCCACTATGGTGGGCAAGATCTGGCTCACCATCCTGTTCATCTTCCGTATGCTGGTCCTCGGGGTGGCAGCGGAGGACGTGTGGAACGACGAGCAGGCAGACTTCATCTGCAACACAGAGCAGCCCGGGTGCAGAAACGTGTGCTATGACTTGGCTTTCCCCATCTCCCTCATCCGATACTGGGTGCTGCAGGTGATCTTTGTGTCCTCCCCCTCGCTGGTGTACATGGGCCATGCTCTCTACAGGTTGAGGACAATAGAGAAGGAACGGCAGAAGAAGAAGGCTCTCCTGCGGAAGGAGCTGGAGTTGGTCGACGCGGAGATGGCAGAAACTAGGAAGAGGATTGAACGGGAGATGAAGCAGCTTGACCAGGCGAAGCTGAATAAAGCTCCTCTGAGAGGCTCCCTGCTCCGCACATACGTGGCTCATATTGCCACTCGTGCTCTTGTTGAAGTGGCCTTCATTACAGGTCAGTATCTCCTGTATGGCTTTCACCTCTACCCGCTCTTTAAGTGTGAGCGGGATCCTTGTCCTAACGCAGTAGACTGTTACGTTTCCAGACCAACGGAGAAAAGCGTCTTCATGGTCTTCATGCAGTGTATAGCTGCGATTTCCCTCTTCCTAAGCATTCTGGAGATCATGCACCTGGGTTACAAGAAGATTAAAAAGGGCATCTTGGACTTGTACCCTCACCTGAAAGATGAGAGAGATGAACTTGAGGACTACATGAACAAGACCAAAAAAGAATCCATCGTGCAATTTTGCACCACTGCACCGCGGAAAGCAACAACCGCCTCTGCACCCAGTGAGTACAACATCTTGATGGAGAGGGCTCAGGGCACCATTATGTACCCAAACCTAAGTAAACCTCTTCAGGACGAGATGGCTACTCAGCAGGATTTGTGCAGACGTTCAGCTCAAAGCCCTGCAGAATATAACTACACCTCAACTACCACTAAGGCCTCCACGCCATGCTGTGACTTTCTGGCTAATCCAAAGCAAGAGGCTGATGACCTTTCGCATCTTGGCCCACATAGTACTGAGGAAGACAGCTGTGATAAAGGAAACATGGACGCCCCGAAACGCCCACAGAAAGCGGTTCATGCTTCGTCCTCTGCTACGCTACCAGTGAGTCAATCGAAGAGACAGTGGAAGGCTCATGGCTCGTCCAAATGCTCCACAGTGCTGGAGGGTAAAAGCTCTGACACAGATTCATATGTAGGTGCCAAAGCCAGTAGTGGATCTCCCTCCACTCAGACGCAGCCGAAATCAGACGCCAAACATCAAAGCTGGCCCTCCAGCCCGGAGTCACTGGATGACTCCAGCTCAGGATCCAGGGACAACCAGAGACCACCTTCTACCAACTGCAGAACATCAGTGTGAAGTAACACGAGCAGCAAACAAGACCTGGAAATGTAAACAGGTTCCTTCTTTGGCACACGGTAGACCATGTTACAGCGATACTGATTTAACTTCTACATCAGACTTTTGGATTCCACAGCTCTCTTTAAAAACCCACTGTATCTCAACTAGAGCAACTGACACTAGTTTTATTCGCAATACGGAAAGAAACAAAAGAACTTTGCACTGTAGATTTTATATATTTATCCAACTATTTTTGGAATTAACCTGTGTTTCCACTGTGACTATCTGCATGAACTGTATTGAAATAATAGCATAAATAATATGAGAAATGTTGCAATCTACATCTTGACGGCCTACCGTAATGTTATAAGTCAACAATGGGCCTTATATGGTCTATAGTGATATTTTTCATAACTATGCAACATTTAAACACTGTAAAAAAACAAATCCAGTTTTATCTGATCTGTTTGGTTTTTTTTGAATGCATATTAACTTCCACTTAATATCAAAATGTTTTGATATTCAATTAAAATATCTGCAACATTGCTGTACAGAAACTGGTTCAATCAGTGATACAGAAACGCTCAATACTGAAGAATACTGTGCTTTATTTTACCAGTGTCATTTGTGAGCAGTTTACTTACATCAGGCCTTTGGAAATATGTGTATTTATCACACACTATATATATTGATCACATTAGCAGTACAAATAAACTTATCAGCAGTATAATTGGACATTAATTATAGAATCTCTTCACAGACCCTTCAAACGAAAAAAAAAAAAGTCTTAAGAACAGACTTAACGGACAAGACAAAAATATACATACGTGTACAGAATAAGTTAGAGAAACAAAGTAGAAGCTGAAACGTACTAAATACAGCACAGATACATAAAAAATATAGATTTTTACTTAAGAGTGTTGTCTTGTCTATAAATTCAAAGTGCCAGCAAGTAAATGTACATTATTTAAACCAAAGCTGTGCTGTTGTTTAGTCAGCCGTGGCTCCATTGTGTGATACATTTTCATAACGTTGCAGCTGCAGAGAGTCAAAAAAAAAAAAAAAGGTTGATGCATGTTAGAACCTTTTAACAGTGGTTGATTGAAATCCCATACATGTATTTTTTTAAAGTATTAAGTTTATTTATTTAAGTTTACCCTTGCTTTGAGGTCTTTGTTTTCCTCTGTCAGTCGTGTACACCTCTGCCTCAGGTCAATCACTTCCCGCTGCAGAGCCTCAGTGTCCTCACAAGTCGGGCCGGATGCACCGAGATGCTGCTTCACAAACCTAAAAACAGTTGGTTAAGGAATCTACAGAGCAAATTTGCTGAAACTGTGCTACTTATTTCTCACATTTCTCTCTTTTTTTTAAAATGTTGTTGTGTAAAAGCAATGGGTGGAGGCACACACCTGACTCTCTACCAACCACACAGTTATTTGGGAGTGTCAAGAAGAGCTTAATGTGTTTAAAAGGATACTCCAGAGCGTTGTTGGGTCTATCAGCTTGTTCATATAAAGCCACAAGAACTGAAACGAAATGGGGAAAAAACCAAGTAAATACAAATACAAGTAGAGAAAATAGAGTGATGTAAAAAACAAATGTTGTTAAAAACATTTAATATTGTTTGTGTGTGTTGAAATAGTCCTAATCCTCAATATTCAGCTATTTATTGGTATTTTCACAAGTTTAATCCATCAGAGGAGGATCTGTGTTGTTCATTTGTACAAAAAAAAGCAAGTTTCACTTGTAACTTTGACTGCGACTCTCCTGGTTTATGTAATTGGATTTAGTTAAAGTGAAGTTTGTGAATAGTCCCTAAACCCAGTGTTTTGTCATTTCTACAAAACAAAAAAAAAAAAAAAGTACCATACCACAGGTAAGACTGTCAACGACACCAGCTTTCTCCAGGTATCTCCGAAACTGCTCCCTTTTAGAGTCCGAACCTAGTCCCTGGAAAAAAGCAACATATTATCACCAACCTACTGATTAAAAAAAACCCTTAACCGTCAGGGCTAGTTAAATAACAACAACAATAATAATAAGTCTAATGACATACTTTATTGATCCCTTGGGGATTAAATGTCAACAACAATTTCCCCAAGAGGATCAATAACACATGTTAGTACTATTAAAGATATTAAGCTACAGATATTTACAAGACAAACAGGATGGTTAAAGTAATTTACAGTTAGTTCTGTGTTTCATTTGAATAAAGACATCTATCATACCTAACAGCAGGACACTCACTCTTGGTGGCTGTTTTATATATCTGCAGTCATTGGATCTGTCGTTTTTTTGCCACTGTGATAGTTTGCATGTCTATTTTTATTTGTTTTATTTCTTATTCGGAGTCTCATTGTGGTCCTCCTGCATCTCATTGTGTTGTGTGGACAGATAATCCAACACTTAGACCCAATGTTAACAGTCACTTCATGTAGAGGTTCTGGTCCAGGTGTCCTGCAAAGCTCCTAAATGCACCACAGCTGGCTATAATGATATTAAACTGCATGACCTGCAGCAGAAAACACTGTAAAACAGTTGGTTTGTGGCCATTATTTCACGGGTTCCAAGCAAGTTTATCCCCAAATATTTAACACCTCCAATCATTGAGAACAACAGGTGCTGTCACAGAGGTCCAGTCTAATCACTGCTCGGGCTAAACTCCCAGCTAGCTAACATTAGCTTAGCTAACGTTAGCTTACAGCCACCAGTCGGGAAAAAGTTTCTCAGGAGCATTACTTCAAACACACTTACTCTGTGATGTGCCATAGTGATACAGTCAGTAGAGCTGGCCTTCTTCTAGTAGATAATACACCTAATGTGTTTCTCGCTTTCACAGCGTCCAGTTTTGAAAGCAGGTTAAAACCACCGGGCCGGAAAAGTTTCGTTTCGTTTAATACCTTCCTTCTAGTAACGGGTGTTGCCTTCAGGTGCCCTTCGTAAAAATAACTATCACGCGAATTAACTTGAGAAAAAAAATAACACCTGGTTATTATTTTTTAAATAAAAACTCCAGATTCGTTATCAGTGTATTTAAAAAGACAACATAAAGTCGTTGCTACGAATAGTTATGTGTTGATAGAGGGTAAAAGTTGTGTCTGAAAACCTGCATATTCTGGGCTTGCAATAGAAAACTATTAAATATCCTCAATTTGATTATTTCCAATTATTTATTTTCTAAATAAAAGCGCTCAACAACAGCTGTTTTTTTTTTCAATTTGTGTTATTTTTTGAAATTCTGACATTTTTTGAAGACATTGAAAGTCTCCATTTCACTCAAGTTAGGTTGTCGCCATCTGCTGGAGACATCGCACAACAAACACAACTTCTCACTTTGTATTTGCTCCTTTTTAAACAATTTTCGCCAGATGCTCGGTTTTTAAGCTAAATACAAAATGCTCGGATCGTGAATTGATGCTGAAGCATTAAACGGCTTTTAAACGGCTGTAATAACACGGTGTATTTGCTATTTATTCGGGTGATAGGTCACAAAACAAGTCTGGGTACTAGTCAGGTGACAGCGACAAACCTCAGTAGAGTGAGAGGCGGCTCGACCAATCATATTTCGTTTTGTAATCCGGGCGGCGAATCAGAACCGAGGGGTGGGATCAAAGGGCGAGTTTTTTCAAGGGAGAGGAAATCCTTAGGAAATGTGTGGGATCACGCTCCGTGTTTCCAAGTAGCCGGGGCTTTATTTACAAAGTATTTTCATCGTGTAACGTTAGTTTGTGGCGCATACCGATTATCCGACACAAACACGGGCGTGGCGACCGATAAATAAGGGGGGGAATAGGGGAAACGACCGTCGTTAGGTCAAAATGTCGATTCAGTACGAGGTGGAACAGCTGGCTGACAGCTACGGGGTTGCGGACTCGTTCCCCAAAGATTTCGGTTATGGTGAAGAGGCCGACATCGAGGACAGCCCGTCGCCGTCCGACAGCAAACCCAGAATCCTGCTCATGGGTTTGCGGAGAAGTGGGAAATCCTCCATACAGAAGGTAGGGAGAGATGTCAAAGCTTTTCGCGGCGAGCCGCGGCGCCTTCCTGCGCTTCACGCAAGTGAACGGGACGTTAGCCAGAGAAGCTAACTAGTTAGCGAGTGAGTTTAGCATGTCGCCAGTGACAATAGCTAAGGATGATCCAGCTGATAACACGTCTGGTTACACCAAAGTGCAAGAACTACAGGGAAAAGCTGTTCTTTTAGCAGCTAGAGGGGTTAGTTAGCATCCAGTGCTAGCTTAGAGGTAGCTATAGCAGTAATTATTAACCTGGTGGACAGAGGCTGCTCAGTGCATCTTTATTGATATGTGGACATGCAGCATGTGACTGTTTGGTTAGCAACTTGTCCAACATGTCACATATATCTTAGTCCCACCCAGCTGTGAGGCATGGGGCAGGTCTGATGTGTGTCTCTCACATGACAGCAAAGCGTCCACACCTTCTCATTCTGCAAGTGCTCACAGTTTTAGTTTCAAATCAGTGCAGCACCTGCAGATTGGACATCCTGTCTCCATGTGTGCTTAAATAGGATCCTGATTAACTGCTAATGTGGTGGGAGCCTAAAGACACCCCCCCCCCCCCCCAACCACCAAACAAGCATCAAAAATAGAGAAGAGTCCAAGGTGATGTTGTTATATTCAACTAATCCAGTTTATTCAGTTCACTGCATTATAAAACTGCACAGAAATGATTATCTAAATGGTCGCAGATTGTTTTTCATGTTATTGATTTGTTTCAGCTCTAGTGCTGAGCAACCAACACTCCCAGGGCTCCCTCCCAGATCCTGATATAGGCTAACCTGCCTTTTGATTAGTTTACTTAGTAGATAAAGGTCTAAACCATGGGTACACTGGGAAAAGGCATCCTTCCCCCCAAAGCTTCATGTTTTATTAAACAAATGTGCATTAACTTTTATAATGACACAAGTAGATGTGTTTTTCTTTATTTTAAAGGGTGGCAAAAGCAATAAAACTTAATTAGTGTTAGTTTCACTAAAGTTTGATATTATATTTTCCAGATTTCCAGCTTTTATTTCCCTTCGCCTGATCTAACAAACTCCTGCAGCAAGTTTGGTTGCCTCCAACAAACTCTTCAAGTCTGAAACTTTAAGACTGGCACCATGGTTAAATATTTAATGTGATGCAGTTGTAACTTCTATGATATTTTATTATTCATGTTAAAACACAAGGGGGAAGTAGAATCAGGCTCAGTATAGCGTGACACACCAGGAACCTGTCCTACAGAAAATGCCAGGAGGAAATAAAAGTAAAGAGCTCCACTTCACAGGAATGAACTTCACATTCACACTTGAGCCATTTCTCTATAATCCTCGAATCCTCAAGTCTCTGATTAACGTTCCCCTGTAATCCTCCAGTATGGGCTGAAAAACATGTGATTGGGCTTTTTGCCGGTTCATTGTCCTGCAACCTCATTTAGAAAGGCAGTGGTGGAGCAGTTTTACCCATTACTGTATTCAGACCAAGACCCAGATCAACCCGTAAAGTGGCCTTGACACATCTGCAGCCTTGTTGCTGCTGTTTGAAAACACACATCTGAAAAGTGCTGATTGGAGAGTGATGTTTGTTTTTGCAGTTTTTACATCATGTGATGTTCAGATGACGTCTCTGAGCTGGAATCATAGCACAAGTCAAAATACTGCACTGTTGTGTTAACTTCCTCCAGGAAAACATTGTTATTTTGATACAGGTAATTTGGCAACACGTGAAGAATATGGTACAGTAAATCGGTTTGTGTTTATCCAGTGAAGAAAACTCTAAACATGTCTTCAAAAAGTTGTTAAAAACTACATTAAGGTATTAGCAGTATCTGGTAGGTGTAATATAGCCCATTGTTATTTTATGATTTAACTCACCTAAAGATTCTTCAAGGATATGTGTTTTCAACTTTCTAGGTTTGTATTAGGCCTCTGAACATCCCAAATCACAGAGACAAGTCTTCTGTGTTTATTTTACTTAAAGATGAACCTAATTCTCATTTCAGGTGGTTTTCCACAAAATGTCTCCCAATGAGACCTTGTTCCTGGAAAGCACCAACAAGATCTACAAAGATGACATCTCCAGCAGCTCCTTCGTCAACTTCCAGATCTGGGACTTTCCAGGCCAGGTGGATTTCTTCGACCCCACCTTCGACTACGAGATGATCTTCAGAGGAACGGGGGCTTTGATATTTGTCATTGATGCTCAGGTGAATAATTCAGAAAAGGAATAATTTGACTTGGAGGTTAACGGGTTGTTTCACAGCGACATCGAGCTGTAACTGCATTCATAAAGAAACAACATGTTTAGTTCCCAGAAACTCTTGGTGTAAAGCACTGAACTCCTATGAGCTCCTTTCCACCCTCAAGCTCAGTGATGAGTAGCTGGAATAAAAGACAATTACATGCTGTGGCTTTTATGCCTGTGCCATTCATACAACCCTAAGTGCTTTCAAGAAGTAATCTCAGCTGCGATGTAAGCCGCAGCTGATTTGATTGCAGGGTTTATTTGTACTCAATGAGGTGCATGAGATTTAGTTTGTCTCAGCGGTCGGTCACACAGTGATATCAGACGAGAGCTGTTTTTATTCTGCTGTTGTAGGAAACGAAACAACAATAAGTTTTGTCATACCACATTGATGAGAATGTGCAGCTCTGTCTGTCTGGGAGCAGATTTTGCAGATAGGAATTAGTCCTGGCAAATTTGTTATTGTAATTAATATTTATCTTTTAGTAACATATTTAAATTTACAGCTGCCATTTTAAATACTGTAGTATAATATTTAAAATGGCAGATCTCAAATATCGTCCAAGCATAAAACGGTCACATTTATCTGTGAGCGATACGATGTAATTTTAACTCGCAGTCTTAACAAAGTGTAATTGTTTTGTAATTTATTGTTTTATCCTGTTGTAGCAGAAATAAAGACGATTAAGTGGCGATTGCAGGAATTAATGCAGGTGTAGAGGATAGTTGCGATTTAAAATAAACACTTTCACATACAACTTCATCTATGATTTACTTTCTGCAGATACTGTATGTACCTAATGTGTGTTCATACTTTATCTTCTGTGTTTCAGGATGATTATATGGAGGCTCTGGGCAGACTTCACCTGACTGTGTCACGGGCCTACAGGGTCAATCCAGAGATCAACTTCGAGGTGTTTATCCACAAAGTGGACGGCCTGTCAGACGATCACAAGATCGAGACCCAGAGAGACATCCACCAGAGAGCCAACGACGACCTGGCTGATGCCAGCTTAGAGAAGCTGCATCTCAGGTACTTTCTATCTAACGTTTTGTTATTTTACTTCTTAATCTGTAAAATCTTGTTGCTATAGACATGTAGTCATTTTGAAACACAAGTACATGAAGATGCACAGTTCTCAAACCTCACACCAGTTAAGCATTTTTTGTAAATTTTTTGTAACAAATTCAAGTGCCTGGTAAAAAGTAAGACATTAAAAAATGGCTCTGATGCATCATAAAAATACACCTAAGAGCTGTATATTTTTATCAGTAGAAATATATCTGTATTGTACTGTTCATTAAGAGGTAGCTCAAGCTACATTAGGCTACATTTCAAACTTGCATAAACAGTAACAACACATGTTGTTTCAACACATTACGTGATTACAGTAATTCTGTACAGGAGCTTTACCCAAATCTTATTAAAAAACACAGTCACAGTTTAGAAATGAGCTCTAACAGGTTGGTACAGCAGAATGAAACATAAAGAGCTGGTCGTGTGTAACACATACATGCTAATACTAAGTTAAACACATTACTTCCGTATTCTTCTCAGCAATTATCTGATTTGGAACAACTTGGTGCCACACCAACACATGTAGGTGTTAATATGTCAGCACAGAGCGCGGCCCGTCGTACCTCTCACCCAACCAAATTTGTGTTAAGTTTGAAGGTGAAAATAAGTCAGTAATGACGGTGCATCCTTAAATGCCCCTTTTTTTTCTCAGCATCATTGCGTTTGATGCATGCAATTTGTAATTTAATCCCCCAGTTGGAAGCAGCTGAAGCATCTGTGAGTTAAAAACAATGGAAAGAAATTGTAACTGAAATATGTATGTGCAGCATTTCAGTCTGTGGTCTCTGCCTGGTCGGGTTGGTCCAGCTTTTATTTGTACTTGTGTCATATATGTAGAAACATCTGTATATTTGTGGCTTTTTAGATTATGTTTGGAGGATGTTTCATCGTTTTTGTCATGATATCAGACTAGTAGAAAGGACTATAACTACTCCTAGCTACAGCAGCCATGAAGGTCATCATGGCAAATGGACAAAAACTAAAATCATCACTTCAATCATTATTTTTATCGGTTAATCTGTTCACACATTTTCTACTCCCTATCATGCCCATGTCGTGTGTATAAACCAAAGGAATTATATTAGTAGAATTACTGTGCTGTGAAATACTGAAGAAATCATAACTAATTCTAGGCCATGTGGTCTCTTCTGGTTTTCTGTTGAATTTTCATACGTTGTAAATTTTGACCTTATGACCAAAAGTATTAAATGACATTAATGTGGCCTTAAAAAGTCTTGAAATCTATGAACTATGAGCTAATTTCCAGGCCTAATTAAATCTCCTGTGTTACATATACAATAGTCTGAATACTCTTGGTGTTACTGCGAGATTCCTCTTTGGCCTCCTAATTAAGAAACAATGACCTGTGCTTCAGATACCAGAGCTGTTACGATTCAGGCTCCAAAGGGTTTAGCACACTGATGATGTGGGCTAAAGTACACAAGTATCGGTTCATGTTTCTTAATGTCACTGTTCAACTGAAGGAGGTTGTTTGGTTTTCTCAGGAAAGTATTGACAATTACATATGCAAATAAAACGCTTAGATAATTATTGTTGATCGATTGAAGCCACCGTTTGTCTTTTATCGACTAAAATAATAAGTCTGTTAAAATAATGAAGAACATTTAGTGATCATTTGCCATTATTTTTTTAGAGCGATCAATAAAATTCCTTAATGGAAAAATAGTTAGTCTGCGAAAATGTTATTAATTTACAGTATATAATACCTAAACAGACATGAGGATGTTTTCCTTTTCTCTGATTTTATATTTGGAAATTGATGAGTTGAAATTCTTTGAAATTATTACCCAGCCTTTTATTAACTAAATGATTAGTAGATTAAAAATAATAATCAATAGGCTACTAAATATTTGTTGGTTTGTTTCAGCCCTAATAAAAAAACAAAAACAAAGAATAATTGTTAACTGCAGCCCTGACACGTAGTGTAGAAAGTGGGGGTGTGTGGTGTACCATATTGAACAGGCTGTCCTGACCGGACTGTGTTTTATGTGGAGTAAGGTTGTTGTTTATTCAGAGCGGTCCTGGATATTTAAGTTTCCTTGTGGCTCTCTGTTGCTTTCTTCAGTGTAGTGCAAAGTTGAGCTTGTGCCAAGTGCGTGCAATAAGTTCTGTTTGGCTCAAGCCACCGATTTCCTCAGTCTGACCTATTTATTTATGTACCTCAATCACCAAAGTCCATAGGTCAAGTGTGTCCACAGCAGTCATATGAGCACAGTTTTTGCTAACGTTTATCTTAATTCCTGTGTTTTTACGTCTGAATTGGGCTGAAATGTGCAGATTAACAGATCTTTTCTACTATTGTGCATCTGTTTGTCATGTGAACTCGTGACACACTGTATTTTTACCTGCTTTCATGCACTTTTTGAGGAAGTGAGAAGTGTTTCCTGCTACTAACTGCTTATTCATTTCCTTTTATCTTTATGTCATCCAGCTTTTACTTGACAAGTATTTACGACCACTCCATCTTTGAGGCCTTCAGCAAAGTGGTGCAGAAGCTCATCCCTCAGCTCCCGACTCTGGAGAACCTCCTCAACATCTTCATTTCTGTGAGTCAAGAGCAGAACTAACTTTGTCACTGGCTGCGTGATTTATGTGTGACCGCCTGTGTGAGTCACCTCCAGCCACTTTATGTTTAGTGTTTCCTCCAATGTTCATACAGTCAGTACTATTCAAACAAAGTTAGTAACACATTTCATCTGACAGCAATGGGTGTGTTTTTTCCAACTGAGCTAATTAAGTGCCTGACTAATCAAGGTATAATCATAAAAATTCAATATAGTACTGCAGTTTTTCTTGTTCTCATTCAGAGTGTTTACATACACTTAAGTAATCAGGTTACAGTCGGCTCTCATGACTAAGCTGATGAAATGTCTTGTTCTTTTACCACATTATAATGAATCATCCCCCTTCGTCTCTTTGTCTCTCTCTTTTTTTTTCTCCTTGCTTTTCTTTGTCTGATGTTTGTCGCTGCAGAATTCAGGGATAGAGAAAGCCTTTCTGTTTGACGTGGTCAGTAAGATCTACATCGCCACAGACAGCTCTCCTGTAGACATGCAGTCTTATGAACTGTGCTGCGATATGATCGATGTGGTCATTGACGTCTCCTGCATCTATGGGTGAGTGTGTTATTTCTTAAATCGGTCTTTTACCAAAAGTCATAGTTAGGTTATATCAATGCTTTCCACACTCCCCTATTCAAATGAACAGGTATAGACTCTATCATCAGTGTGTGGAAGACTGTAGAATATGTTTTGAATGAACTCTCTGTATAAATTTGCATATTAAATACAAAAACATATTTACTTGAATCTTCTGTATCTTCCTCTTGCTTTAAGATGTGGAGTTCACCCATGAGTTGTCTGAGGATGCTTCATTGAAGCAGAATTAATTTTTGCATTTATTTGCTTAATTAATGACCTCATCCACAAGCTGAATTTTATTTCATCACTTTTCCCCCTTAACATTGTGGTGTTTTGTTGTGCCACGCCAGTCTGAGGGAGGACGGTAGCGGCAGTGCCTACGATAAGGAGTCCATGGCCATCATCAAGCTCAACAACACCACTGTGCTGTACCTGAAAGAGGTCACCAAGTTCCTGGCCCTTGTCTGCATCCTGCGAGAAGAAAGCTTCGAGCGCAAAGGTTAGCTGTCAGGAAAATCTGCACCCCTCTGCAGCTCACCTGGATTAATTTGGCTAATGATGTTGTGGCTTGAGTCAAGTGGTTTCATATTTCTATTCATGTTATTCTAGCATTGCACTGTTGTGTGAAATGAAAACTTGAAAATCACACCTATACAATATATTGTGTTTCAGGTAAGTATATTAAAGAAATATTGGTGATTTAGCATACAGTGTGAAGAAGTTGATGGGCAGATTTCGTAAACAGAGGCTGTGTTTTAGCTACTAATATGAGTCAAACACCAAATACCTTGAACACACTCATGAAGTGTTGAATCTTGTATTGATTTGTTACATGTTTCTTGTTTGATACATTTCTAAATCTTTCTCCATGTACCCACTTTTGTAACAGGCTTTCCTTTTAATGTCTCAACCCCTGTCAGCGTCATTTTCTCAAAAATTAGAAATTGCTCTGAAGAAATAACCCTGCTGACAAGTTGACAGCTGATCTTCATCTGTGGTGTACCTCCTAAGTTGTGCAATAAGTGATGTGTTCTAAAGTTGAGACTGAAAGAGGTTTTTGGATTTGTAGCATTGTGTTTCAGTATTTAGTTCCTTTTGGTTACATGGATGTATACATATAATTACAAATTATTACATTAGATTGCCCTGTTATGATGCAGTACAATACAATAAGAGAGTGTTGGGTGTTGTATTGGATCACATTATTCTACGTATGATCATGATATTCTGCAATGTAACAGTTCCTTTTTGTAGTGTCATACTTTTTATAGGGGGGTGCTGTACAGTATGTCAACATGAATGTACACGCTGAGACTCTTAACACTGGTGTTCCTATTATTGACTAACTTAGCATATATAGATATGTCATCATAAACTAAAACTATTTTATTTTTCTTGCCTCCTTAGGATTGATAGACTACAATTTCCACTGTTTCCGGAAGGCCATCCACGAAGTATTTGAGGTGGGTGTTTCCACCCAACGTCCACTGGGCCCCCCAACTGTAGGCTCGCCCTGCAACAAGGCTGTTGCATTGAACGGCACACCGCGCAACACTGTCTAGACACTGATGCTAAATTAAAAAATAAAAAGACTCGAAAAAAGAGAAGAGGGGAGGAGAGACAGAGAAGGGCCAGGGAGCCTGTACAGGAGAGACTACTAAACTGGGGCTCACCAGCGCGCCAATCACAATCCCTTTGCTCCCAGCACCTAAAGCACTGAGAGATGACTCAAGCCAGGAGGGTGTGGGAGCAGCACTGGAGCACAGAGGGGTCAGGCTGATGAGGAAGAGAAATTCGAGCGTCAGATGAATGCAAAGCACTGTGTTGGCTGTGAGGACGTCACGAGAGTAAAACTACACTTGGACAGAAAAAGGTGTTTGCTATATCTCTTTGGATTTCCTAAAGCGGTCAAAGGCTGTGAAATTTAGCTGCTGGTCTCTCTGTACAAACAATGTGAGGAGGGAAAACAAACCTCTGCATTAACCTCTTGCAGGAATCTGTCTTGTGATGAACCCACCCCGACCACTTCTGTGCTGATTTAAAATATGGCGGCTGTGAACTGCTAGTCTTAACCCACACATGTTCAGAGATGGCCTTATGTAGATAAAGCTTGACTGCAGTGCAAGCTTTCTCTCACCACCACTCACCTCACCTGACCTGAATGCTGCCCAAAAGTTGCTTCTTTGGTCTCACGTATGAAGGGAAAACAAGATTTTGTGACTGAAAGGGATTGTGCTGTCCATCTAATTTGTGTGTGGGGCGTATCTATGTATGCTTGTATGTATGAATGTATGAGTGTAAGTGAAAGGTTTTGATTAGATCTGTTCCAGTGAAGGAACCTTACAGAAGCGTAAATGTCCTCCTTCTCTGTAACAGCTTACCATAATTAAACTATTTCCAATCAGTGAACGTAACTTTTCTGTGTATTCTCAACTGAAAATTAAACTTTTGATTGACTTTCTGAGATGTTGTAAGAAAAAAAAAAAAAAAACTAGTTTGGCTGGAAGTTTGGAGATGTTCTTTTAAAAAGCACTGCCAAAATATTAAACGATTCACACACAATAAAATATGTCATGATTAAAAATGTGTTGCCTTCTCAAAATGAAATGTATTAGGTCTAGTTGAGGTGCAGGACTGATGGAGCGGTTGTCACTCCACATTTAAAGAGTTTTTGATGAGGTGAACTGGTTGAAACTTGCATGTATTTTCCACCTACAGTTTCAGTCCTGCCAAAAAGAAGGAATCCATATTTTGATTTTAGTTTGGCTCTGATTAGCAGGATCCACAAAAACAATGTTCTCATTCCAAGCATGCATGTATACGTGTGTGTGTGTGTGTGTGTGTGTGTGTGTTGTCAACGTGCATTGTTCTCAACCATAACACTGCGCATTTTATATAAAGGTGGGAAAGTGGAACTAACAAAAAGAATTAAAGAGATAACAGAAAAAGACCAAATTTACTTTTGCCATTACAATAACACACAGGTTGTGTTTGGCTTGTTTATATCAAAGTGATATAAGAGATGCGGAAACTTCGACTAGCTGCATCAAAAGACCAGAAACCTGACCCATGATGCAGCATTAACATATTATCTGGATAACTTTGCTGAGTAAGATGTTTCCACATCCGTACATGTTGTGGGTTTTATTCTGCAAAGGTATTCAGGTACGTCTGTGAACCTGCTTCCTGAAACAGGTCTTGAGATCATTATCAGTCACCTGAAAATAAACACGTGCACATCAGAACCTTGCTGGATGACTGGTTTCATGTAATGTGATGCTATACTGTGTGAAATAAATGAAAATTAAAATGTTGGTCTTACTATTGTGTGAATCGATGCAGCAGCATAGGTAGTAATAACGTTCCCTTTTACTGTACAATAAAAACTAAAGCAGACCTACCAACAAACACAAGATGGTGCTGCAGGACTGTTCAACTGTCCCCCCACAGTGTTTTTATTATTAATTTCTGCCTCCTCTCCATGCCCAATAACTGTTTTCATACCTATTAAAGTAACTTTAATAGTTACTTTAAAGTATTAAAGTAACTTTAATAGTTACTTTAAATGTCAGCAGCTCTTTAACCACATGAAGCAGTAAAAAAATTAATTTCATTTATTGGGCCTGCAGTGTGAGCATAACAACAGAATAAATTGGATTAGTTGGTATTGATGAGACAAGGTTTAGTACCCCTCTTATTTATGAAGAAGTCAAGTTCATGTTGACGACATATTTCTATTAATGATCTAAATGACCTTTTTAACCTTTAGCATTTTCTACTATTCTTTAATATGAAACTAGATAAACTGTTAATTGTCACGTTTCCTTGAGTTGAGTTGTTTAAATGGCGTCTTAATGAGTGAGAAGGGAGAGGCAAAAATAAATAAATAAAATCCCCTTTCTGGTTTGGTGCATATAAAAACAACTCCGTGAATAGCTTTGCCATGCAAGTTATTCACAGTTAAGTTAAATAAGCCTCAAAGCTACTGTCACGACCCATTATGTGGGTAGTAGGCGAGACAGCTAAACACCACTTCCACACAATTTAGATGCAATAAAACACTGACAGCTTTTTTATCCACTTCATTAAGCCAGTAATTTCTTATAAAAATCTCCCGCATTAATCCTGGCGATGGTTTCCCTGCGGTTCCTTAAGCTCTCCTCCAACCTTAGCCGCCTTGCTTTGATGCTTACTCAAATAGGCGCTAATTTGAGATAAATTATGCATCCACATGTAGCTTACCCATGCCAAGGAATATAAAGTGTGACACTCTGAAAGATGGTGAATTAAAGCAAAGTGTGATATCTCGACGGGCTAATGGCAGATAGGTTAGGCCTGTCAACCTGATGGTTTGTTGATCTGCGAGTCAGTTTGTATTCAGAGAGAGGGAGAGATTGTGTTTATGATGGTTTGAAGGTCATTTAGCTTCAGTGCACGGCTGTTTTTTTTTTCAAACCTCAGAGTGATTGACTAAAGGACTGCTCTAGACTAATTTTTATTGTCCTTTTGATAATAATAATAATAATAATAATAATAATGGTTTTTATTGATCCCAGTTGGAAAAATCCAAGAGACACAGAACAGATGTACAAATGACTTTAAAAGACTTTCAACAAAACTACAATATTACATTCATTATGTAAAGCTACTATAGAAAATCAAAGCATTAAAAACTAAAATAAAATGTAGCAAACACTATAAAACAACATGAATATTAGTACTATATAATAAAAATAATAGTAATACTGTAAAGTGTTAAAATGAGAAGCGAGTGACAAGTTACGTACTAAAGCTGTATTTGTGTTTTTGGTTTTGTGTGCACAAAAATCAAGTGTGTGTCTTGAAGTGAAGAACAAATGATGCAAGAAAACATTTATTCTGAGCATATTTTACTTTTGTCCTACAAGTGTGTTTGATTTTTGATAAAAGTATTCACATAATAGTGTGTACTATAGTTTGGATGAGTAAGTTTAATTATGATAAAATCACATTTAGCAGCCCCCACTGACGTAAACTTATCACAACTCAAAATATCCAATATGCGTGGAGCAGAAATTTGGATAATATCGACATGTGGATCGTGTTTTGTTCACTCAGTCAAACAGTGACTTGAAGCAGTCTCTAGATGGGGCTGTTGTCTGCTGATTTAACTGTAGTCCCTCACCCTTCCCTCAGTCTTTCTGCTTCACAGTGCAGGCAACATGCAGATCAATATCACATACAGAGCACTTGCAGATAGAGAGACCTGGAGAAAAGGAAGACTGAGGAGAAGCTGAGGAAGCAGTAGAGACTGAGCTGCATGATGTACAACTGTAATTTGGCTTTGTAGCAGCTGCTGAAATTGCCTTGTTTAATCAAAGGCAACACCGCTTCGCCCCCTGTCCGTAATAAGGAATCTTAACCAATAATGAAATAAGGCCAGGAGAGTATACTTTTGCCTGTGATGTCCCGCTCACTTCCGCAAGCTGGTCCGCCTTTCATCATAGATGTCTTAGTATCATTACAACAATGATATTGCCATTATGTTCTTAATAAAACTCAGTCAGCGGTGTGTTATCTCCCATCTTTACATTTTTATTAGCAGTGCTTATGAGAGACGAGGGGAAAATGATGTGACCAAGTGAGGCGGCTCAGGTAGGTGACAGATGTAATACAGACTTCATTTGTTATAGTGTAAGGCAAAGCAGCTCCAGTGAGTGTAATTATGCAGGGTAGAAAAGGGAAGTTGGTGCTGAGATGGACGGTTTAGAGATTGCTTGACATTACTCTACTACAGTCTGCAAACAGAGCTCTCAACAGCACACATCTGACAAGCTAATGCCATATTTTTGACAGTGCTGCTTCACTTCTGGTCAAAATAAGAAGTGATGAAGTTCCCGGTGAGGTAATACAATGACAAAATGCTTTGAAGTTAAGATTACGAGTTTGTTGCAAGAGATCCATAAAGTAACTTTTAAATATCAAAACACAAATACCCAGAGATATACCCAAGGCTAAACATGTGAGTTTTAAAGTTACGTAATAGTTGAGCTTCCTGTAGCTGACGTTCAAATTTAGCCACTGAATTTAGCATAAAGAGCAAGAATAAGCATTGAGACACTGTGCGTTTCTATTTCAGCTGCATTGTGAGTTCTGTGACATATTTTGTCTCATGGGTCTTTAAAAATGATTTCTAACTGGATTTAATGCATTTTATGATTCAGATCGACTGATCTATTTAAACCAATGGATACAAAAAAAGGTTGCCTTTATTTATTGTAAATTGTTGTAAAAATGTACTTCTTTTTAGTACTAAATTTAATATATTCACAGGGAATTTGATAACATTGCCTTTAAGAAAGTACAATTTCACTTCTTTAGTTCTTCTTCTTTAGTAGCCAAAATTTTTATATGGTTCATTCATCTGCCACATGAACTATAAACACATGTGTGGAGCAAGTGAGGGATCAACAAAAATCCTAGTTTCATCTAAGTCTAATCTATCATCAAACCGACAGCTGCCATCGTCCTTTTCAAGTTTACACCTCTACAGTTTACTAAACAATTCAACTACCTTGAATCTGCAGCTGTGGCAGAAGGTGGATGAGGACCGGATAACGAAAGTGGAAGTTAGAAGAAGGGGCAGGAGTCCCTTGTATTTTCTTGGACAGGCAGCAGAGCGTGGAGCGGATGGGCCAGCAGGCCAACAGCCAGCTAATGGGGACCAGCAGTGAGCAGGGGTCGGGGACAGTGCTGACAAAAGGAGCAGCGACAGATGCCATTATCTCAGCCTCATGCAGATACAATGGAGCTGGACGACACAGGCCTTGACAGTGACAGACATGTGTCTGTGTGTGTGTGTGTGTGTGTGTGTGTGTGAAGGCCTGTGTAGGCTGAGACATGCAGTTTGTGTGTGTTCACTGAGGTTAATGGAACACGATAGAGGAGAAGTGGATTATCGTGGAGACTACAATTTCTTGGTAACACTTGCCTGGGCTTCAGTGCTTCCCGTGCATGTATATGTGTGTATGCAATCCACGTGTGTATTTGAGTATAGCCTACATGACCACATCTTGTTACAGAAAGACAGCTAGATCAGTCACCCATCACTTGCTTAGAATTCAGGGGCATCGTGAAAAGCACATCACATTTGGTCCCAAATTTCACTGGGTGCTACTCTTGGCCTTAAAATATTCAGCATTCACTTCACCCAAGGATGTTCTGGTCATTTGGAGAACCAAAAACGTGTCAGGGTGGGGTTTTGGAAGGGAGATATGAGGGGGATATGGCGATGCGTTTAGCAGGATTGGCAAAGGCAGAGAAGGGCTGTTAAGCAGCGGTTTTAGGAGGGATAAGAAATGTGAGCTTTAGCCAGTGTAGTGCGGTGACATGGGACAGCGTTATTGACTGTGGCGGTGCATGCTGACAGTGGATTGTCAGCCCCTGCAGTCATTTGCCAGACTGAGCGAATGCAGGGATCAGAGTTTTTGGAGCTTATAGAATGACAGAAAAGATGAAGAAAGTGAGAAAGAGAAGGATGGCATGAAAAAAAAAAAAAAAACAGAGCATGCAAAACCTGGCAGCCATACAAATGCTTGAATATACACATAACACAGACACAGACACACTGAGCTGTGGACGCCCCACTGAGTGTCTGACACTGATGCTGCCAGACTAATCAGGGTTCTCTCTCTCTCCTTCTCGCTTGCTCATTAGTGTTAGAGAAGAAACCAGACAGTTGTGACGTTGTAATGACGTTGTGCCTTTCAGTTTAAGAGGCATCAAGGTTGACTTAAGTTAGTATTTGTCTATTGCTCAAAACAGGTCAATAACCTACTTCTAATGGTTCCCAATATGACATGAGTTGCATCTTAGTAGTAGAATTAAGACTGACATTAAGTGTTTTACAGTTTTAGAAAACCTTTCATTACTAGAGAGCCCGCTTGTTGCAGACCAAAGTCCTATGTGGAATAAAATCTGCTGTTTTGATCCACAGATCATTTCAATTACACTGTGACAAATGTTTGCCAAACCTTCATTAAGTAAGAGATTGTAAAACAGGCCTGTAGTTTGTTTATGAAAAGGCATTAAGAAAACATTGAACTCAACATTTTTCACATTGCACTGACTGCAACATCAAGAGCAGGTAGAAAACTGAAGGTAAGTTGGGACCAGGATTAGCTTGCACCAGGTTTTTGTTGATACATCACAACAGTTGGGTGTTGAATACTTGTTTCAGCACAATCTACAGGATTATATTATACAACATAGCATAACTGACAATGTCACCACTACTAACAATTTCATTAATGTAAATGGGTTGATAGCTAACAGCTGTTTGCAGTGTGATGTACTAAATACGGGTATGACTTTAAACACTGTATGATTTATGTACAGATACATTTCCTTTTCTTAAAGTAACAAGTCACAAGCAATTTGAATCTATTAGATTTATGTATGTTTATACACACATCTATTGTTTTCACACTCATTTATTCAGTTTCCAGGGGAACTGAAATCTGAAAGTGGCTGAAATCTGGAGTGCTGTACCTTTTCTGGTCAAATAATATTAAAAACTCTTTACATTTCTCAGGAGAGGCCTTAGTTCAGTGAGTAGAAGTGAGGTTTAATGACTGAGTCAATATTACTGGAAAGGGCCCCTGTCAATTCTTCAAAATAAGAATTGAATTTCTTAATAAAAACCTGCTTTGCAGCCTTCCTACACCACTGAACAGGCAACAGACATGGATAAAAGCTTATAACTAACCTCCAACACTTTGGGAAAAACAGACCTTAATTTGCCTTCCCGTTAACGTTTGGCTTTTTATGTTGTCTCTTTACAGTCAGGGCATGTCCTATATCCATATGAGTTTTACTTTCCTTGATTTGTTGTTCCTAAAGGGAGAAACAGCAACACAAAGAACACTGAAGTAGCGTCTGTGGAAACAATAAACAGGCTCTTTGGTGTTGAAAAGCACAAAGCAGCGGACTGGTGTTGGAATAGCTGTCAAAAAGGCCTCTGAGAATTTTTGGTGAGACGTGGACTTAAAGATGATGGAGTGGATATGTGTATAGAGACTTGGGAGGATTTCAATGTAACAGAAACAATGATCCTCAGGTCACACGCAACTGTGCCATTGATAAATGATAAATTATAAAATTAAAGGTGTGTGTAGTAAATACAACACCTATATACATGCAATAAAATTGATCCAATTTACATGTTTTTTTACATGCAAAACATGTTTTATGTATCAGAAGTGGAAGGATTCCCCCTGTAAGTTATAGAATGTTATTATGGGCTTATTAGTTATGCAATAGTGCATAAGTAGCATTTTAATGTTGCATTTTAAAGTGTAGTTAGCTTCAGCTCATGTACAGTTACATAATTTAGTCCCTTCCAAAGGTCTCAGTGGTGGCAAAAAGAGAAATGTTGTGAGAAAGATGAATTTTACACATACATTACAGACACAACAGACACAGATACTGAAATACTAAATGAGAGAGTTGTTACCTTCTGATTTGCTGGACCTTGATGTTTGCAGATGATGAAAGCAGGTAGACGTTGTGGACTGTAGTGATGCCAATTATCAGTCTGGGAGTGGCTGAGAAAGACAGAGTGAAAGGTCAGAGGATCATGTTTGTCTTTAGTTTATGAGCTTACCAATCTCTGGATGCTCACTTGTTTCCCGAAAAACTCTGGAAACTTGAGTCTTATTTCTTCCTTCTTCCCTTGCATCTTTCCTTCCCTCTCTGCTTCCTTGCTCTACCTCTCAATCTGGCAGTCATGCTAATGACCCTGCTACCTGCCCTAGCAGTTTCTCATAATACAACTTATCAGCACCGAACAGGAGTATGGGTATTTTTAAACTCTCTCTCTCTCGTGCGCACACACACACGCTTGCATACTCTCTGTTACTATGCAGTAGACTTATGGGGAACCTGTGCTGAGGTCCAGATTGAAAATATGATGTGTGCTAATGCATTCAGAACAGAGGTGAGGCCAGTCCTTTTCTTTTTCTGTAAGCCAACAGTGGGAACACCAGCCCCAATACGGTAAGCTAGAAAGGCGAGCACATTATAGTGGCTGAGTAATGAGAACCATGGAGCTCCAACTTATTCACACACACACACACACACATATATGCTAACACACAGGCTGGTCTGTGGGAGTGTGTGAAGCAGCGTAAGACTCCAGCAGAGTACTACCAGCGCTATGCTCTCCTGATGGTGATTCTGTGTGAAGTGCAGAGCTGTTCGACACAGACTCCAGCTGCTGCTGCCCTGTATTCAAATGGCACCACAAGATTCGAGCACAACGTCTCTTGGTTCTTATTAGACTCAGCCTCTCACTCTTTTTGTCTTTTTTCTGTTTTTTTCCTTCAAAAGTCTCTCGACTCATCTACACCCATGGCATCCCCCTTTTACTTTACTTCCCTCCTCTCTCTACTTCTCTACTTGTCATGTGTGCTGCTGTGCTCTTGTGACTGTTGGGCATCAATTTGTGGCACATCACAAGAGGAATAAAAGAAGATGCATGTGGAGAGAACTATATAAGTATTCTTAATTTATTTGCTGACTTCCTTCAAAGGGACATCTGAGAATCATAGCACTTGATAAGTGAACTGTATTTTTTAAATCTTTCATTTCACAGTAATGTAAGTTCTACTTGAAAGAATCCGGATGTGATCAGTCAGGCTGTGTGCATATGTTCACAATTGTACAATAAAGTATGAGTATTTCTACGTGTGAATATGTATGCCAGTGAGTGGGTGTGCTGTGACATTTTTAGAAAGCGTAACAGAGAGGTGAGGAGAGACGGACTGCATCCCGCAGCTGTATCTGAGAGAGTATGTGTGTTTGTGCACTTGACTGGTGTGGCTTCAGGACCAGGAATGTGTAGGATGGATGGAAACAATATCAAAACGAGGATGGAGAGATGCTGATGTCAAGTGGTGCGTTTTGTTACACACGGAGAACAGTAAAAGTAGATAGTGATAGTAGGGTGAGTTAATATTTCGATTTTTTTGGGATTTGCATTCACACAGGACTTTTATCAGATGTTCATAGCCACACAAAGTAACAGTAAACAGTAACGCAGGCATACTTGGCTGACATATGCAGGTCATTAATAACCAGACTCATTATGTAGAGGTTAGCAGTGTAAATGTGAAGCAAAGGTGTGTTGGTTGCATAAAAATATATGCATAAAACAATTCGTTTTGGGCAACACTCACAATAATAATAAATGAAATAATAAATGAATAAATGAAGGAGGGGTCGATATGAGGCACAACAGGTGTTTGCAGGTACAACAACAGGACTGCAGCTCCGGCTGTGTCTCACAGCTCCAGGAGGCCTCGTCAAGGTAGAGCATGTTAAAACACGTAACGCTAGTGCAAATTAATGTTACAGATTAAAGCTATAACTCTGTTTAACCAGAACATATAAGCATGAAACACAACGATAGTAAAGTTATTTCAGATGTATGTCGCAAATACATGTCAATGAACCCGCTACACTACAGAACGACGAACCACAGAACTGGCTTGAGATGTTTTTTAAATTCTCCTTAGTGTGGAAGTGATTTAGTTGTAGCTATCAAAACATCTAATAGTTAGACAGCATACCAACCAGAAACTGGGAATAATAAATTCGGCGTATGTTATTTTTCAAAATGTCTCTTATATGTATAAATTTGCCTACTTTTGCTAACGTTAAGTTTCATTAATGCCATCGTTTACGTGCGCCATCATAGAAAAAGTAAAAACAAACTCACCTGTTCTACACCTGTCCGAACTGAGACGGGTTTTTCAACTTTTATTAACTTTTACTCGTGAATTTATCCAAATTATTGCTGTAACGTTAGCTAGCTACATTACATCCGGCTAGTGTTTACTCCAAACACATAAACTTTCGTTTGTTAAACTACTATGAAGAGCAGTGAGGGTAAGTGTCATCGCTAATTGACTGCGTTTATTTAAATAATATTTAGGTAAGATTTTAATTAGAGGAGTGTTTAAGTTAGTCTTTAACCGAGGTAGCTAGCTAGCTAGTTAGCTGGAGAACTGCTAACCGTTACCTTGGTGACACTTCCAGGTGGACTGTTTCCAACACCAGAGTCACCGATAGAAGTAAGTCCTGTAATAAATATATATATATATAAATAAATATAAATAAATATAAAAATATAGCTCACATGTAACCTGCATCTGCAGTGTTTTTGGATTCATCAGTTGTTGCCAGTACATCTGTTTGAGATGAACTAGAGATGAGGTCCTGTGTTGGTTTTGTGTAATGTTTTCTACTGTTTTCATGTGGATCATGTTAAACTTCCACATTTCTTTTCACATTTTGAAGAAGCGCATTTGTAAATAATACAATTAACGAAGGCTTTATTTGCTTTAGTTTATTATTAACACCTGCAATTGCCCCTGGCTGACGAGTCCTTGGTGTTTGTAAATGTCTGCCTGCTTTAGTAGAAGTTGAATTGACTGATCGTGGGTCTGCATTAATGTTATAATAATCCTTGACCATATACTGGAATGGATTGTAATACTTACTGTCAGCAGTAGTGGTCTTTCTGAACCTTCAGAGGTTCCCACTGTGCCTACATAGGTCATTTATTGAATGGGCCTGTTTGTTGTGTGTTCACTCATATTTCATCGGTCTGTAGGGTGTAAGTATTTGGATATTCATGTTTTTTGGGCTAATCTCTACTTTGTATTTGTGTGTGACTGTGAATGTTGGTGTGTTCGATGCCCATAATGAGCTGTCCATATGATTTTATGAAGGCAGGAGTGTTGAATGGGCGTTCTGCTGTCACTTGCTGTGCCTGATGTAGGTCCAAAGTAGACGGGCTTTAATGAAAGCACTTCACAAAAAGAGGAAAACTTGAAATGCCTGTTATTTCTCAGGTGGAAAATAAGACTGAGACCGTACACTCGGCACTCTGTCCACCTTTGGCTCAGTGCTGCATTCATTTTAAAGACAGGCAGCTCTTCCACTGAGGGATTTGGGGCCACCAGTACATGCTAATGGGGAAGCTTTCTTGGTCTGCAGTTTCTCATCACACAACCTTATGTGTACATCACAGTGACTGTGTATTTTAGACTGCCGTAGCCTGCCTTCCTTTCTCTCGCTGTCTTCCATGCTCTCCTCCCCTCTCTCTGTCTTACTATCTCTTCTGATACTCACATGTATGTGGATATTGAGCACACGCAAGTGAACCTAAACTCACATTTAGATGAACATGCACACACACACACACACACACACACACACACACACACACACACACACACACACAGCAGGAGTGGGGCCTGCCGCTCCTGGGTGTTTTGTGGGTTGGATTCACTCCGATGCTTTCTCAGACTGCACTATTGTTATTTAAATGTGGGAGGGCGATCAGAAGCAAGCATTAATGGCATCCTCAGCACTGTGGATGCAGCGCAACACACACACACACCTACACACACAAAAGCATACACGCATAGACATGCACACATGCACGTGCAGACACACACTTTCATGCAAGCCTTGTAGATGCACCTTGAGGGCCATATGAATAACAAATACCTCTGCCATCTGCAATACCACAGAGTATTTCCAACCATTTCGGCACATTAGTCAGCAGTCCTTTGACTTAGGCTCTCCACGCACCACTTGGTGTATTAGCAATGCTCTCCTTTGCTATGATACACTGCGTTTTAAGGGTGCAGTTTGAAGAGAAGTTTGTTTTCCAAGATTAAACTTTATGTCGCTGCTGATCTGACCTTGTCCTCTTGAGTTTGATGTAGTGGGAGGTGCTTCAGTTGTTTGCTGTGGCGATGTTTTGTTCTGTCAAGGCCAATCAGAGCCTAGTTGGAATACCTGTGGTGATGGTATTGTTTTAAATTGGTTAAGACCTCCCCCACCCTCTCAACACTGCCAGACCAAATGGGATTAGACAGGCACCCCTGGCCATTAACGCTTGATCCTTACCTGATATCTTTCTCCCTGGAAAACCACAGTTGAAATAGTTGGACATGTTGCCTTTCAACTCCATGAGTGTGTACTTTTTGATCAAGTTGGTTATAATTCTTGTGTTGTATTAGTGTTATGTCTCGGAGGCTGTTTAAGTCAGCTGATAGTAAGAAATAAACCTGTTTTTATAACTAAAGGACTAAAGTTTTTGTTCTTTACTTATATTTGCAATGCTCGTCCTCACAGATTATCTCTCTGTGTATTTAACTACAAAGCGACAATTTCAATAGGCTCAAACAGAAATAAACAGTTATGTAATAAAAAAAACAAAACAATTTATAATCTCATTAGAATGTTTCAAGTCATGTGTAGATACTGATGCATGCAAGAGTTACTTAACTAGATTAAATAGAGTTTGTGTGGTTAAATTTGCAGCGGTGCTGTTTTATATCAGCTTGTTTGTGAGCATTTTGTAAAAACAAGCACAGATATGGGTTTCTCTCTCTCTCTCTTTTTCATTCTTTCTCTCTGTGTGTAGAAAAGTGCGTTTGTGTGAGACTGTGTGTTGCAGAGTGTTGTCAGAAGTGATCCCATTTTCATTACTCACTAGCTCAAAGAAGGAGGTGAGGCCCTGGCGTGCAGCAGTGATAAATGCATTACCCCAATAAACCCTGTCTCCATTGAGGTGCTGAATGCTGACACACACACACACACACACACACACACACACACACACACACTGAGAAATGGAGAAAAAAGGAGGCCGGTGAGAGAGCGATAGATAGATAAAGGGAGTAAAGAGACAATCAAATGAGAAGAGAAAGACAGTGACAGGTAAGACGAGATGGAGGTAGAGAAAGGAAAAACCAGATGGGAAGACAAGGATATGTGAAAGGAAAAGTGACAGGTGCCGAGGAAAAGAGAGCGACAGGAAAGGGAGGAGATGGAGGAAAAGAGTCAGACAGGCACTGGGAGGGAGGTGGTGGGTGCAGAGAGACAGAAGGTTAGGGGTAGAGGGGTGCTAATGGCTGTATGCAGAGCAAGACTAAAGGTCATTTGGGGGCTTGTGGGAGCAGAGTTGTGCGTGCGCGTGGGTGGGTGGATGGATGGAGAGAGGCATAGATGGAGCGATGGGAGGGAGGATGAAGGTGAAGGACCAGTGGTGTCCACCTGACCTCTTCCTCAGCCTCTCATTAGAGTAGAATAGGTCTGCTACGAATAGTAATCCTGGAGGGGACGCCTTATAAGATCTACAGAGAGTGTTTTAAGAGTCAGTTTCATTATGTCAGTCAGTGAGTGTAAATGTGAATCTGTGTGTGTGTTTCCTATTGCATGTGTGTAAATGAATGCATATCTGGTAAGAGATTGTGAATTCACCTACGTGGATATATGTGATTGCTTGTTTGCGTGTGTGCTGTAACTCCTAATCACCAACTCCCTTGCTCTCTTACTTGCTCTCTCTCTTGTCTTTGCCTGCCAGCCCACCACCTCTGGTAATGAGGTGAGGGTGTGAGCGGATCAGAACCCTTAGCAGAGTGGGCACGCCCTGTCCTCCGTTGCAACTACATGCAGGTCAGGCTTCCCTCATTAGCTGCCATCACGGTGACATCACAGGCGAATGCGCTGGTGTGCAAATTGAAAACACCTAGTTCACCGAATCACATCAGAACCTTAGCGGGGACCTGCCACGTTCGGGTGCTTAAAAAAAAGGGGGGGGAAACAAACAGATCTTTTTTTAATATCTTGTTGGGATTCTTGAGGAATTAAAGGAGGAGTCAGATGTGGTGCATTAGGGGGATTCGTTGGGGAAAATGAGAACCTGAGAGAGGTGGAGGGCAGAATACAATTAAAAGGGAGCAGAGAGTCAAGGGGACTGACCTGGTGATGGGAGAGGAGAGGGGGCAGTTCGGGGTGCACGTGCACCACATAATGAAAGCTTGAACTTTTTGTGGCCGGGGTGGCATACCAAATCATCTCACCCTGGGAGTGTTGAGAGAGAGAGAGAGAGAGAAGAGAGCAGGGAAAGAGGGGAGAGTGGACTGTAGTGAGGAAAAAGGGAGGGAAGAGAAATAGAAACAACCTGACCCGAAAAAAGAGGCAAAGGCGAAGGAGAGGCAGAGACTTTAACGAGGGACACGGGAGGTAGAGCGGGACTGAAAATGGGAGGGACAGAGAGATGCAGGCCCACTTGGTGAATGAGTAGAGAGGAGGTGGATGAAGAAGGAAGGGAGAGAGACAGAAAGTGAGAGGCCCCCACTATGTGGCTGCCACGGGGGCCTGAGTGACAGAAATTAATAATTAGTGACAATGATTGACAGCGCTCCCTCCATCTGCGGCTCTCTGCCGCCTCGCAACGCCTGCCTCCGCCAGCGACCGCGGGCACAATGAGCTCCAGAGGGATTGTGGGAGACGCAGTTGATTGACAACTGCCTCCTGGAGAGACAAGGGGGGGATGGAAGGGTGGGCAGAGGCAGAGGAAAGAATGGAGGGAGTGAAAGAGAGGAGGGGTGGTGTTTGAAGCAGAGGGATAGAGGGGAGAGGTGGGTGACAGAGGGCAAAGGGGGACAGAAGAAGAGAGCAGGGTTGGAGGGGGGGGTTTAGGACGATGGTCAGGGTTTCTCTTCTCCCTCCGAAATTGAGGCTGGAATTGCTGCTATCAACTCCTCTCTGTCCTCTCTTCCATTACTGTCTCTACTGTTTCCATCACACCTAGGTATGCTTATCTTGCCATCCTACTTCCCCCAACGCCTCACACCACTCCACACCAATGTATAGCACCATTATGCAAAAGTGGCAAATTTACACACAAGGAAGAAGAGGGGTAAATACAGAACATGTAAAAGGGGTTGAGGCCTTCAGGCTCTGCTGTGAGGGAGAGTAGCCTGTAAATGGTCATCAGCAGGGAACTTTTCACTCTCTCCACCTCTGTCCCGTCTTTGAGTTCCTCTTTCCGCCCTTGCGCCCCTGTTTATTTGCTCCTGCTAGCCATACCTACTGTCATATTCTTTACTGACATCAGTGACACCATGAGGTGCCTTATGTATGTTATTCACCTCATCTTGTGTAGGAATGAAGGCTTGTGTGAATGTACTTGCAAACTCTTTGACATTAAGTCAAACAAATTTCTCCCTCGTGTTTTTTTTCTTTATCTCTTCTCCTTTCTGCCCCTCCCTTGCATTTCTCTCCTCTCACTGCCCTACCATCCACTCTTTTTCCCCCTCTTCTTCCCCCCAGTCTACCCCTCTCTTCATTGCTTTCCCTTCCATGCCAGGCCTGTTTCAGCCTGCTATGACATGGCCTGGGCTAATGTGCTCCAGTACAGCTTAATCGCTGTACGGGTCTCCAAGGCTTACTGCTACACACTGTAACAAAGTACACTATTTACCTCAGGGCCACACAGAGAATAGGCTTGCACAGAGCACAGCAAAATCCAGTGGGGAATCAGTTTCACATCACAACACATTATTGATTTTTTTTTTTTCTCCCCCCCAAAACAGACATGTTTTTCATTGTTGCTTGATCCCGGCTTCCTATCTCTCTGTCCCTTACAGAGTTGGGGAGGGAGCTCAGGATTAAGGTCATGCCCTAGAGGTAAACACACTTTTTCCACCAAAACTGTCAAATTTACTGGTAAAATGGTTGTAACTATTAATGGGTGCATAAGCGGTTTGTTTGCTTTATTTATTTATTTATTTATTTTTTTTGTATATCATGTGGCAATCACTTACTGGTTTAGGCCTAGACACAAAATAGAAGAGCGTGACCCATCAATTTTGGACATGAATGTCATTCGATTATTAAAATTGTGGTTAATTTTCTGCCAATCAGTTTTTTAATTTAATTGGACTGCACTATAACGAATGGATTGTCAGAAAAGGCAGTTTATTCACCTAGTCAGCTTAATCTTAGAATATTATAATATTATTGAATGCTCAGAAATATTGGTGGCCTTTATCAGTGAAGATCAGGAATGCATCTCAGAAGGAAAGATGGAGATGTTGACAGAGCTTGTTTCTATCTATCTATTTAGCAAAACTGAGTAAATGTTGAGCACAGATATGCTGCTGTTCACAGCACAGCTTGCTTTTAACATTTGTTGAATGCAGGTAAATGTCCTTGAAGGTCCCTCATCATTTTCTTTCTTGCTGTTCATGACCCAGCTGAGACGTGTAACTTTTCTGCAACCCTTTACTCCACACACACACACACACACGCACCACACACACACCACACACGCTCAACAGACGGCACAGAACACGTGGAGTTGACAGCTGGTAACTGCAGGGCCCAGCAGGTGCAGTGGGTGTGTATTTGGCCCCAGAGGGCCCCTGACTCATGGCCAGAGAGGCAGGCAGAGGTGTGTGTGTGTGTGTGTGTATATAAAATGGGGGGCCTGGCTGACTGACTAGCCTGGAGTTGACGTCACTTCGGCTCCAGTGATTGATAGGAATTGGTCTGGACATGGTACGATGTATTGCCTTTGGACACTACCTTTGACTACCTTCATTACATCAATATCCCTCTCTTTACTCTTTCCTGTTTTGTTTTTATTTGTGTGTTCTTGTGGCCTTTTACTGAACTTTGAAGAGTTCACTTTATCATGATAACTAGCCCATGACATGTTAAGTCCAGAAACTTTGTTTCTGATCTGCTTTATGAAATTTATCAGCGCTTATAAGCAAAATGAGCAAAAGGGTTACCTTGACATAAACATACTGAAGTTTTTCAAGCACGGCAAAAAAAATTTTGCATCTGATTCTGTCTCTTTACTCTAACTCTTTATGTTTCTGTCTCTCACACGAGAACCAGCTTGTTCTTGGTCACTATGATTTGGGATGGAGTGTGCTTGCCGGCCTGCCTGCCTCTGGCTATGGTGCCATCTTGAAAGGTGCCGCGGCACATACACCTGGCCCGCCGGCTGCCTCTTTGGTCTGCCTCACCTTTTGTCAGCACCATGTTAATGAAGGCCCTGTCAGTGTCCACGGCTTGCACACCGGGGCGCCTTTTAATGAGTTCGCTATTTGATCGCTATAGACAACCGCGCGAACGATGCTCGTTTTTTTTTTTCCTCCCTCATGGATGATGCTCCTTCGCTCTTCTGTGTGTTCACAGAAGTGTGTGTGGCTAAAGGGGAGGGAGACAAGAAGGAGGGGGCTGGTCAGCTGATTAGGACTAGTTTATAATAAAAGGGGGAGGGTGGTTGTCTTTTAAAAAAAGAGAAAGAAAAGAAAATTATTATTTTTATTCCCCCCTCCCTCTGTACCCAAGTGAGTCGTGGCTCTCCCTTTTCAGGGGTAGATGAAAGCAGCTGGGCTCAGGGCTTCCAACAAAAAGTGCCAAGCGATCACAAACAAACCTTCAGATGAATCACATCAAAGGCGCTGCCCCAATTGTTAGCCCTCTCGTATCTGCGGAAAATTGGCTCATTAAGGGCAAAAAATGACATTGTTTACATTAGCCGGGGCCCTGATTAGTGCCAGCCATGTTTGTTGTGTTGCTCTGCTGTCCGCTTACCAACAGACCACTTCAGCCGCTCTGCACAATCGCTCCTTTGAAGGCTTTCTTTCTCTGGAAAAAAAAAAGGAGATAGAAAGAGTAAGGACAACAACAACAAGAGAGAGGGAAAACGGAGGAGAAAATACACCAGTACACAGACACACATAAGCACATACAATTGCTGTTCCAAACCCACACAAATGGACATGATAGCTGGTCTTTTCACTCTGCCTCTCTTCTCTCCTCTGCTCATCGGCTTTACTCTATTTAGGACTAATTATGTTGCTTGTGGAAATGCAGGGTATAGGAGAGGACAGTAGGACCAATGATGAGTCTGTTTGTGCTGTAATTGCGCTGATAAAGAGGGTGGTGTTGCTGGCGGCAAAGAAAAGAAAAGAAAGAGCTTGACAATAAAAGGGCCTGGGGCTCTTCTTTGCACCGACTGCCTCATCTCTATGAAAACAACACCTTTTGTGCAGCGAGGCTTTTGTAAACTGAGATGATTTCTAATCGGTGGAAAGTGCCATGTGTTTTAGACAGGCGTGTGTGTATGGTTTTGTGTTTGATATCATAGATCTGAGGTCTAAGGGTTCTTCTACCTTCTCATCTCCCACTTGAACTTTTTTTTTATGTCCTCTTTTCTGATTCAGAATCTGTAGAATCATTCAGTACTAGAAACTGTAGATTAGATAAGTTTCATCTTTTCTCATTCTCGCAGCAAATTCATATATTCTGTGCAAAGACAAAACTGTACACTGTCACAAACCTGTATACAGTAGATTTTATAGCCTTTCTCATATCTTTTTAATCCTATTCAAGACTTTTTAGCTAACTTCTCCCAGCACGCTACCTCAGTGAAACATTTGACCTATTAAAATTCAGGAGGGGACATTTCATCTATCCCAGCTTGGTGTGGCAGCAGTGAGAGAATGAGACAGTGCGTGACAAAAGAAGATAGGAGGAAAAAAATCCTGGGGAGTAAAACTTTAAGTAATGGGTGAGTAGGTCAAGCTGCATTGCTAACGACAGCCGCCGACCCCAAGCTCGCCCTGCCTTACCCTTCACCTTCCGCTGCTCCCCAGGCCGCCTCACCTTTGCCCTGGGAGAGAAATGGAGTCTGAGATAGAAAAGGGGGGGGGTTGAGAGATGGATGGAGAAGACCACCCCCTCAACATAATGATAACCACTGAGATCTGGCCACTGTCCCCCATTGGCCCCTGGATACTCAGCCCCGCGGCCCCCAGGTCAGCTCAGCACATTATACTTCCTCTCTCCTCCTGAACCTTCTGACTTCACATTTACATACCCACCACTTTTTTCTACTTTCTCTCTTTATTTTTCTGGTTTGCTACACTTTTCTCCGTTTTTTTTTTTTTCCATACTACACCTCATTTTTTTTCTTTCCTTTAGCTCCTCCCTTTCTCCTCTTTGTCTTTTGCATTTCATCTGCACAGTCCAGGTAGCGTGTGTGTATGTGTGTGTGTATGTGGGCAATAATTACCATTTAGAATACTAGCAGATCTCTGAGGGAGGGAGCCCAAGTTTGCCAACACTGAGACATTGTGGGAGCTGTTTGGTTTGTGTTTAGGTGCCCTTGGTGTACTGTGCTAAGGAATCAGAATTTCCTTGACTTTTGACCGATTTTGTCCCCAGGGGGGAACAGGGAGAGATAGAAGGGCACAGGCTGACTTCCATTTGCCGTTTAAGGACCCATATGGAAAATATAAATGAGTAGCAGCAGGAAAGACTGAAACCATTGGCATTCTGCGCATCTGCCATTTGAATTCATGAGGTTGTGTTGTGTCTCTGCCCACTTCTCGATTGGAATATTTAAGAATGTGTCACACAAGGAAAGATGGATAGAGATGTCGACAGAGCTAGTTTCTTCATTGTTTTCTGTCCGAAGTCTTTTAAAAAACTCTTTTTGGATTTTATTTGATATTGAAACACAGGACAGGACAGAATGAGTTAATTAAGGATGTACAACAGAGCAAGTGCTCTGATCCAGTAAACTTACATAATGCCTAAAATTCATGATTATATTTAAGTGAAAAAAGACGTGAGTAAAAGTAACAAGTGAGTAGCAAATGATTCAGAAAAAAAAAACTTTTTAAGTCTGTTCTGTAGTTTAATATGTTAAATACACTTCTTTTTAAAAATGTCAAAGGGAGTTGATGTTACTTTACCTACTCAATAGTTCATGTGTATTGTGATTTCTCATGGTTAAATGGGACAGTGTGACTGTCATAAGCAGTTTCAGTACAGAACATCACGTAAATGCTTCATGTGGCGAAGTTAAACTATTAATGTTTATTTTAACTTAGTCATTCATTTTGATTTAGTTGATTACAATTAAATCAAAATGAATTATTGTCTATACATTGCCTGTAAAAAGAAAACTTACTGTAATTTCCAGACATCTAATTCATGTGTAGTCTAAAACACAATTTAATGAATTTACAGTAATGGATAATAGATGAAAATTACAAATTCTTACAGTTTTACAAGCTGGGACCAGCAAATACTTGATGTTTTTTCAAAGAAATGGTTTTAGCAGTTGTTTCTTGATTTAATGTTTGATCAATCAGACCTTTTAGCAAAGAACAAAACTGTCTTACCCAGTAATTTGGCTTGATAGATAGATATTTACTTACATCGCCAATCCACACTATCCTAACCACTAAGTACTCAATAACAATGAACCACTACCTTGTAATGCATGCATAACGCCTTATGTCATGAATGTGTATTACATTGACAACATAATAGATGCCCCACCTTATCGTACATCACCACCCCCTGCTTTCAAGAATCATAGCTGAATAGCACAAGCTACCAAATGAAGGGAGTAAGGCTTGTTAGATGGATGGCTAGGGTATAGTGTACTGTATATTGTGTGTGTATGCGTGTTGTATGCTGAAGAGTAGGAGTGCTATGGGAGCAGGCCTAGTGGGGGACTACATTAGGAAGGGGTTGTGTCCTGCTCATGGGACAAGGGACCAACTGTGACCTTGTGGATAATAACTGCCACCAAGGTTCACAGCCAGTCGCAAAGGGAGAGAGACGGAGAAGGAAAGTGTGTGTGAGAGAGAGAAAGACAGAGAGGACGAAGCTTCATCTCTTCCTCATTCTCTCCATCTCACTCCAAGTGCCCTCCTGCTCATGTCACCGCTATCAGTTTAAATGGAGCATTATGCAAAATGAAGATGATTTTGGCTTCAGGGGGTGTGATAGGGAGAATTGCGGGTTAATGTAGGGGAGAAAAGAAAAGAGAGATAGGGATTTTGTTGGATGGCAAGAGAGGGTTAGAGTGATACTAGGTGGTTGTGGGGGATGTTGAAGGAGGAAAAAGGGGTATAAGAGGGTTAATAAAAGTGACAAGAGAGTGTTTCATTCTATCTAAGCCACCCTCCTAGACAGGTAACTCACTTAGAGGATTCGCTGAGTGAGGGAGTCAGGCTATTGGGGGAGATCGTCACTTCAGTGTCTGTCTCAATATAAGCTGGAGGCGACACAGGACCCCGGGGTCCGGCCTTCCCATATAAAAGCCCACCTGAGAGCCAACACAATAACGGCCACTCAGCCAGATGCAATATACCACAAAGAGAATTTCCTGAAAAACTTGATTTAAGCTGGAAAGGAATTGAAAGTTATTTGCAAATAGCGATATCCTAAAATAATATATCCCAGTTTGACTTAGGAGAGTCATTCATATAAGATTGACTGTTATCTACAAGCTAAATGGATTTGGCTTTACCTGACTCAAAAGAAAACGTTATTGGAAAACACACTTTACTAAGTCTCTTGTCTCTTCCTGTGGGCTGTTGAAGGGAAGTGAAGCACTGGATATATCCTTAGAGGATTTTCCATTTTCATTGCTTACACTGTTTTGAAAGGGAATCAACTTTTAAAGATGCTGCCAAATCTCAGACTTCCTTTAAGATTATTGCACTTGCCATAAGTCAAAGATGTGATTATTTTAAATGTATTCTGGTTGGTCTAATGACAATTTTACTTTTGTGTAAGCAATATGGAATTCCCAACCCTAGAATTTCTCATTTGTTATTGACAATGTGTCTCTCTAAATTCTGTCTCATTTAAGATATACTCCAACATTTTGTTATGCAGGATCTAAGAGATTTACTGTATAGTGGCCATTTAAAAGTTACAGTATTATTTAGTTTGTGTACACCAACTTCATTCTAACATTAATATACGCAGCTGATATCGGCATTAAGCACTGAAATATGTAGCTGATGAAAAATGTTTAAGAAAGTTATAGAAGTGAAACTAGAATTATTATTTTGCCAATCAGTCAAATTGCAGTTTACATTTTTGGCAGTTCGGGTAAGTGGACATTGTGCCAGATGTAATGAAATTCCCTGTAGGCATTTGCAGAATTGCATTGATGATAGCGAGACAGGAGTGAGGTTTTGGTGACCTTGACCTTTGACCATCAAAATGTAATTGGTTTGTTCTTGAGTCCAAGTGTATACTTGTGCAAAATTTGAAGAAATTCCCTCAAGGCAGTCCTGAGATTGCAATCACATGGTACAGATGCAAGCCCACAGTGACATTGACCTTTGACCTTTGGCCAACAAAATCTATTGAGTTCATCTTCAAGTCCAAGTGGACAAATTCGAAAAAATTCCCTCAAGGCTTTAATGAGATATTGTGTTCATGAGAATGGCACGAAAACATAAGGCCTCTGGTCACGGCTGTCACTGGCACGGATTAATTAAAAACATATCCTGCGAATGACGCTACATACATCAGGTTTTCATACAATATCACTGTGTAGTTTTGCTGCTCACTAAAAGCCCAAACTTGGTGGTGATGGTGAATCTTTAGGTCAGCTTTAAAGATGGCACTAAAGGAAGGTACAAAAACACAATCAAATCTAATGTGATATGGCCTCCTTATGTGTACCCTCACCTGTCGTTTATATGTTGGGAGAAATTGATGTTTCTGTTATGTAAAGGCATTGCTCAACTCTGCAACTGTCGCAGCAGGTTGGAAATAGTGTTCTTGCACAAAATTATCTGAACTTCTGACCAATGAACTGACGCAGTTTGTGTATGAGGTGTGAGAGATTCCCCTGGGGTGTGTTAAATAGTTTCTGTGTATTGCTGTTACAGAGGTTAACAATTATTTTTTTCCCTTGAAATGAGGGGCTCTGACCCTAATATAAGGCCACTTAACATCCATAATAAGATGATAATTGGCCAGTGATGATGGTCTTGCCCCCCTCCCCCACCCCCAAGCTGTCAGTTAATTGTAATAGATTACCTCTATAATAGTTACATTTATCATTTGTGAAATGAACCACATGGAGATTTACACTTGTATGTGTATGGGTGTGATTATCAGTGGGGGGAGGGGGTAGCTGAGACTTGAGATAATACTTCAAATCATTTCCTCCTTCTCCATCCTCATATTTTCCTTCTATGCTCAACGCCCCACTTCCTTACGTGTGCGCTTCACTGATGACTGTCGTAATTGGGTGTTCATGGGCTCGATTTCCCCTGAGGAGTTCCCCAAATTAAAAGAAGTCATCCCACTCTTTCCTCATCTTCCTTTCCTCCAGCACCCTGTTTTACACACACACACGTTTATCTCTCCCCCCTTTTTATTTCTCCCTTTCTTACAATCCCGCTCTGGGGATGCCATGCTTATTTGAATGGAACTTTCTTGTCTTTTTTTCTTCTTCCTTTTCAAGCTGCGTGTCACTAATGAATAAATAAAACACACACAAGCAGTGGATTGACTTTCATGACTCTCATGCCCCCCCCCCCCCCCCCACCCCCTCCATCTTATAGACAAGCTACTGAGGACAATCATTCTCTGCTCTGCTAGGCTACTGTTAAACACTTGTTCTATATGCAGATGATGCGCATTTTGAATTTTACCAAGCTCCTTTGTCTCAAAAAAACAATTTTAACATTTTAAATTATTTCTTAATCTGTCACTGAACTTATCCTATCAGCAATTCGACCACCAGAATTGCAATGCCGACAGTGTCAGTGTAAAATGTTTTTGATTTGACAGTTTACTGTATTTACCTACCGTTATGACCACAGTTAAAAAGAAAATTAAACCCCGACTGGCAGGAGTAGCCTTTGCTAGTACTTGTGCAGCCAAAGCCAGCAGTGTGTACCCTCTTCTAACTGCCAAGGGCCTGGCATGCCGAGCAGGGCAGAGGGATCCTGGCACTAATTAGCTTGTAATGGCATCATAAATTATGGACAAATCAAGGCGGTGCATCAGACAGACGTTTTAATGAAAAATTGTAATGGTTCACCCCGGAGGCCTGAGGGCTGGAGTCCTCTGGTCTGCCAGGGTTATCTGTCACATCACAGCTAGCAACAGGACTGGATCTACAGACTGGTTCTGAAACAGTCTGGATTGTCTGGAGGCTGTTCTCATTTTAAGGTTTTCAGCCTCCTCAGCACTGATACCTGTTGGATTGTTTTGCCATGTTTGGGATTCTCACCCTGGCAGAGCTGATATCAGTTATTCCAGCGAAGCAATAATATCCCCATTCAGCTTTGTTACATCACCTTGCATCACATCTAAATACATGCATATCCATAGAGCTTCGCACATATGCCCACATGCCACAAATGCATCAATTTCACACTTGGGATGCAGCACAGATGATGATGCCTCGATTTTTACTAGACAGAGGTTCCTCTGAAAATGGACATCAATTCCTGGAACGGTTGGTCAAAAAAAATCATTCTGGGGCTTATTGATGTGTCTTTTGTCCCTTAGTGCAAGACCCAATAAGGTTCTGGCCGCGGCTGCCAGATGAGCGTCTGAGAATCATTAGCGAAGCTGATTTGATTTACGTCCTGTGTAGATGGGGCCACCCAAATGATCTGCCTTTCCATGGCCATCATCAATCACCACCAACCAGAGGGCACAGCAAACACGCATGGGAAAGAGAGCGGGTGGCACACCGAAGCACCCACAGGGCTGTGTGTATATGTGGGCACACACACTGCACAAATGTATAGTCTGTAAATGTTTGTCTGTATGAATGTGTGCACAACTCAGGAGATATTGAGTGAAATATTTGTGTGTTTTGTGTGTGTGTGTGTGTGTGTGTGCACATGCATGTGTGGTATGTGTGATTATCTGAGTATAATAAGGCTGCTTTGGTTAGTTTGTGTGTAATTATGAATATCTATGATTTAATTATACATGTATTAAGGTAAGCTGTTTTTTGTTGTAACCTGTATATTTTTTTCAAATGGATAGATGATATTTAAATCACACTCTAACCTGATCTTTTCTGACCCTAGGCAAGTGAGCTGGTGAAATTCCCATGTTGTAGAAATCAGTTAAATTTAGTGCAGCTGCTTGGGAATAATCAAGACATTCTGGGGCCAGATCAAACCTTCCCCTGAAAGTACTTACTTGTTTTTTTTCTTTCTTCACCTTCAGTGGCCTGTGTGTGTGTGTTTGCATGTATATGAATACCTGACAAAATGATGTGGGGGTTAGAGAGAAAAGGGTGCGTTTCCATTTCAGGGCTCATGATTGACGGCCAACTTCGGTTTCCCCCGGGAGTGTGTTGTTGCTGGCAAGAGTCCATGGCGCCTTGTTCACTTACAGAGAGTTGGCACAGGTTCCACTCCGCAGCAGCGCACAATTCACATGCCATCGCACTGTTGCATCAGCAATAATCTCTTAAAGCCAACAGAGACAGGGAAAAGGATCAACGCTTCGCTAATCGAAATGCCTTTATCTGAACCTCCTCCCATCGTAACCACCTCCACTCTTAAAACACCATGGCACTTTTATTATTGGAACATGTATGCTCAAATATCTCCCTGTAATATGCTAATGAAACACTAATCCTTTATAGTATAGCTCTGTTTACTCTTTTATATCCCTCAGAATCCAGTGATTTCAATGGATTCAGGTTAAAAGAATATTAAATTAGATATGCAGTATCAAATCCTGAATTTATGAGTCAAATTTAGGCCTATTTGTTTTGTTTTAGTCATTGCACTGGAGCAATAGTTCCAATCTTCAAACACTGAATACTCTAAAATACAGACGTGTACTGCGAATTATATTGCAAACATGAATATCACACATTGGGTAAAGCAAAGCAGGGCAGGGCTGGGCTGTGTGTGTGTGTGTGTGTGTGTGTGTGTGTGTGTATGTGTGTGTGCACGAGGTGAAGGCCAAATTAGCCAGGTTGTATAAGCAATTATTGGGGCACACTATGTATCTAAGCACCCTAATAGGTATGTAGAGGAGGCATTATTCAATTAGAGTGGCGGTTTGCTGTAGTGAGGAGCAGAGCAGTGGTGACAGTGCCGGTGTCTTCTCCTTATGAAACAACCTATTTAAGCTAAATCAACTCCCACTTAAGAGCTGCGGTAATAAGCGCGCGGCGACGCTCGCCGGCCCGCGGGGGCCCATCCGTCATGCTGTAATACGGAATCAAAATGAGTGATAACACCTAGTCCTGCTACAGCGCCTTAGCTGCTGCCGCAGGAACGGCTCTCAAACACACATACACACACAAAACAACATGCACACCTGCAGAAACACACATGCACACACTGCTAGCAGCAGCAATACTGCTGGATGGCTCTGCTCATTTCCCGCTATCCATTACCTCTTACTCCACCAGCTTGCATATGCAGGAAGAAATTGTGTTTCTATGGATTTGCAAGTATGAGTCTTTTTTTTTTTTTCCCCCATTGTTTTTCTTGACTTTTTACCATTGTCCAAATGTGTGTTGGGGGCGGCTGTGGTTCAGGAGGTAGTCGTCTACCAATTGTGGGATCGGTGGTTCGATTCCCAGCTCCTCCTGTCACATGTCGAAGTGTCCTTGGGCAAGATACTGAACCCAAGTTGCCCCTAGTGAATCAGGTCAGCTGCATAGCAGCTCTGCCATCGGGGTGTGTGTGTGTGTGTGTGTGTGTGTGTGTGTGTTTAAATAGGTGAATGACGCAGTGTTAAAGTAAAGTAAAAGTTTAGTAGCATGGTAGAAAAATGCTATATAAGTGCAGACTATTTACAGTATTTGTCTATTTGGTAATCAGTGCCTCTGTGTAGTTTAATACTTACACTTTAGAACTGTGTAAGTATAATTTAGCGATAACTCTTCAAAAGGTTGGGAAATTGTCAAATATGGGCCGCACAAGTTTTCAATGCCTGACATAATGTTTTTTATTGTGATTTTAAAATGGTTATTCTTCACACTGGAAAAAGAATATTTACAGTTTTGTCAACTTAAAGTGCACATTGCAGGTTATGCTTTTTTCCAAAATACAAACTTTTTACTTTACGAATTTAAAAAAATTAAGAGGAAAAGTGGAGAATTTAAGCCCTGCCTGCAATTTGTTTCATAATTAGCGTCAAAGTGTGTGAAAGTCTGCAAAATGATGAGTGGTAACAAGTAACAAGTCTGAGTTTCTAGTTTTAATTTTTATTTCTCTGTTCACCATCTTGCTGCGTTGTTGTATATGTGCCACAAACTCCATCTGTGGATTCTAGCTTTCCTAACTGGAAGAATAACCGAGGTAGCTTAGTTTGCTTGCCTGCAGTGAGCTGTGTGCAGGTAAGGAGGCGGGTTGTCACTATAACGGAAAACGCCTGTGAGCCACTTGTTTTGGACAAGAGGATTATGTTTCCAGCCATTTAATGGCGTTTACCATGAGATGTGGAAACTAGGACCATGTGGGCTGACAGCTGATGCTGCTTCTCCTGTACACACAGGTGTTTCATCTGAGCCACTGTTAGCAGCAGCTACTCGCACTGTTCCAAATCATAGACATGAACATGGGTTCAGACACCTTTATTACCAGGCTTTTATTATAATTATATTATTGTAAGAATTCAACATTAGGTTTTTTGGCCTGAATATAACTACTTCTCCCCTCTTCCTTTGAATCCCCCTCTCTCCTACCACCATAACACATAGATTTGTACAGGTTTTCTGGTGACGGACATCATTTTTTTTCTTGAAGGTTTCGTTTTTAGATATTTTTTATGTACTGGTCTGCATTGGTTGTTGACCTGCAGCATACCCTTTAAGATTAATTGGCTTCTACAAACTATAAATTATATATCAAATAATCATTGTACTTGCTGTTGAGCTCTAACATGTCAGCATATTTACAATACACTAAAAATATGCAATCACTGTTTACATCGTAAGTCCTAATGTCTAATTGTTATCAGTCACTTAAGGTATATTTTAATTGGTTGATGTTGTCTGTACTGATAAGTCCAATATTTAGTCAGTATGAAACAGTACTTGTAGACATTCCAGTGGACTGTTAATGAACCTGATGAGGAGCTGCAGGCGATACACTGCGTAGTTTGAGTGAAACTCAGAGGTCCAGCATGTCATGAACATGAATGAAGTTGTTTTTCCTGTTATCTGGGAAACCACATGTGCCGTTCCCCCATCACACATTGTGCACATAGAGCTCTTTTTCTTGCTCTATGGACAGTAGAAGAACAGTAATTCCAACCCTTTTCAATTACTGAACAAAATGTCCTGAGGATTAAAATTAATCAATGATATGTTATAAACATCCCTTGTTCTAGTTGTCTAGTGGGTGTGTTCCTGTAAACTGCAGGCACATCAGTTGCATTAACGTGTTTAAAGTTTTTACTGTACATTTACTCCTTCTACTCACCACATCCCTGTGTACAGATACAATTTATAACAAAAAAAAAAGCTCAGCAGCTAATACAAACAAGCAGGAAAAAGATGTTGAGTATTTTCCGGAGTTGAATTATGGATGGATGAATGAACAGATGAAAACAACAACAAAACATCTACAGAGTGATGAAAACAGAAGGGAAAAACACTCAATAAGCGGCATGCTTGAAATGTTTGAGAAGTGTGGTTTCTTGGGCATCTGTCTGTCTTTTTTTTTATATCTTGTTTGTTTTTCTCCTCCATTCATCCCCCATCTCTCTCTCTCTCTGTTTCTTCCGTCCCTCTCTCTTTCTCCTTGGCTCATCAGTGTGGTTGTTCATCGGTAATGACTCCCACTGTGGCAGGGCCCCTTTAAGGTTGAGGTCCCCCCCCCCAACACTCCTCCATCCTTCCCCCTCCTTCAGTCCCATCCGCCATGCATTATTCATAGCTTCACAATCAAATGAGGGAACAACGGTTGGTAGCAGGAGACATGGTGCATGGTTCTTCCTCCCCAAAGTCCCCCGAGGAGCCCCAGTCTGGTACCCAAAATCACCCGCTCCCCTTAACCCCCTCCTCGGCCCAACCGGTGACTTCCCACTCACCCGCCTTGACACGGTGACAGTTTTTCTTCTTTTTTAATTTGGGGTGGAGGTCCAGACACATTGACTCCATCCCTGGGGTTGTTGGCAGTCACACTGGTCAGCAGTGACCTCCGTTGCCCTTCGGGATACTCATCACTTCCTCTTCCTCTCCACAGGGACACACCCAGAGTGTCTGGCACCTTTTTTTTTTTTTTGTTGTTGTTTTTTTTTTGAAGGGTGGCTAAGGATGGGTGCATTGGCTGTCTTTTCTTTTTCACCACACCGGTTTGACATAACTGACAAGCTGTTAAACTTGTAAAGATGTTATTTTGTCCAAACTGTCATTTGCCAAATCATTGAATTCCTACTTGTTTTTCTTTTGAACTCGGTGTCTTGTAGCAACAGGCAGGCGTTCAATCGCCACGACATCATCATCTGTGTGGCTCTTCAACATAAAAGTTCAACATAATACATAATTCATTGCTCTGAAGAGCATATTACCTTTCCCAGCCAGTGCCCTTTTAACACCAACATGGTGGAAGAAAAGGAAAGATAAACCTAAATCCCCTGTAGTAGTTCTCTCAGATGAGCAGACAAGCTGATTATCTGAACTGTGATGGTGGAAAGGAAAAGACACAAACACGATGTGCTCTGGGTGATATTTTAACTTCAGCTAAGAATTAAAAGTTGTGTGTGATGATATGTGCCTGGTAATGGAGGCAGGAGCTTTGCATCCACTTGAGTATTCAACAGAATCGTCTCCCACAGTGATGATGATACCTGACATTGCTGATATCAATCAATGAACTTCTATTTATATAGCACCTTTCTATAGGTTAATGCAGTTCAGAATGCTTTATAGATGATTGAGAAGTTAATAACCAGATGTACCAAATGAGGGCAATATAACTAACTAGTACACACGAGAATAAAAAATAATAGACTAAAGATAATACATTGTGATTTACAGTTATCAGATGCTTTTATTCAAAGCGACTTACAAAAGTAGGCAGGATAAGATTAAGGAGGTGTTACCTAAGGACCCGTACTGGAGGTGGGCCACAGCTGGGATTCAAATCCCAGTCTCCTGCATGGAAGGAGTTCCACTATCCAGGTGCTGATCAGTAAAACATAATGAAGATAAAACATTAAAATAAATCTAAATTAAATACACAGAAAATGTGAGAAAAACATAAAATAAGTTGATTAAATATGTAAAATTCAGCAAATCCAATGAATATTTGCTATAATATTCATCAAAAGCCAGTCGAAAAAGGTGAGTTTAAGTTTTCATTTAAAAAACATAAGTACCTTGAGTTATTCTCTGTAGGTATACTGGCTCATACACTGGAAGCATGTTTGACAAGAAGTCTGGTGCTATGTTTGACCATGAAAAATGTATGTTTAAGTACACCTTTGTTTGAACAAATGGCTATTTGATACTACAAAACATGAGCTGCAAAAACATTTCAACTTGTCAAGAACCGATAATTATCTTGTGTCTGAAAGTACTTTTTTGGCTGAACACATAAGTGCTTGGATTGTAGAGTGTGGAGATGAGACAAAGAGCCAGAGACAAGAGGGAATAAAGAAGTAAGCATTTGAAACTAAATTAAACGTATTTGGTACTTTATTTAATTTCAGTTACAACACAGACTTGTTGCACAGTCACTGTAACTTCAGCTGCTGACGGGCTTCCTCCTTCGATCTCACACACTTGATATTTGCTGAATGGAAAGCGGACTTGTTTGATAAGTGCTTTTTAAAGCAAGGCCTACATAGACTTTACTTTAATTACCACTTTTGAGTTTATAGACGGATAAAAATTCTCAACCAGTGCAGTGAGAAGTGAGTGCAGTTAAGATTAGAGAGACAGAAAAAAGGAGAACATTCCTTCAATGCTTTTGGTTGTAGTAGGAAGATTACAGATTAACGTATTAATTGCAAAGATAGGCCCACCTGGTGTGCGACAGATCTTTCACACCGTGCGGATAGTGGAGATGAAAATGTATCATAACTAGGTCTCTTGTGAGTCATTTTTATTCTGATCACTACATGTATACTTGTTTGCTGCGTCTTATTACAGATTTTACAGGTGAAGGTGAAGGATTACGTCATGCAGTCATGTTGGTAATTGAAATTGCAAGCTGTGGTGATGTACACTGCTTTAAGCCATCCAGTCTCTCGCAATCGTCTCTGTGAACCAGTCTGAGTTCTTTCCTGTGCTTCTCTCCCATTCTGAGTAACCCAAAACACTACCGCCAGTCTCTTCTTTTCATAGCCAGCCCATAAATATGCCATTATGGTTCTCTTATTATCCTCATTATTGGGGTGGCTGGAGTGGCGCCTGCGTCTATCATGGCCCTCTAATGTGGGTCTAATGGTTCTGACCTGTATGGGACACAGGTGGTCCTCAGAACAGCCTTGATTGGGTCCATTTATTAAGCTGCTCTGGCGCCAGAGATGGTCCAGTTAGTCATTTGCGTACGGGGCAGGTTCCATTCTCGAGTCTGCTGATGGCTTGGAGAACCCCCCCCCCCCTTCCCATGCGGCACCCCTGTCTCGCCCCATAGCCCCAGCTTTGTTCTTTCTTAATGGCTCAATTAAATGGGTTAATTCAGAATGGGGACCCTCTTCAAATCTGTGATTATCACCTAGCCCCCTACCCTGCCACATCACCACCGCCAGCACACATACATGCACACACACTGCTACTGCGCCATTGCTCCCCCCCCCCCCCCCCCCCCCCAATCCAACTTCAATCCCACACATTTATTATTCATCGCAATCAAATAAGTGTGGTGGTTGAAGAAAGTTGCTTTTCTCTCTCACTTTCTTTCTTACCTCTCTCTCATTCCCTCTACCTTCATCCCCTCCCTGCACCTCCTCTCCTCTTCTCCACTCATCACCTCTCTTCTTCCAGGGAAGAATTGCTTTTATTGCGACAAACACTCTGTGGAGCCCTCGGCTTTCGGCAGCCCCAGCCAGTCATTGAGGCAGGCAGTCAGGGAAGCAGGCAGCCAAGCAGCCAGGCAGCCCTCCCCGTCAGGAAAATGAGCAATTCTCTCATTGTAATAATGCGCCTCTGTCATCTTCCCATTATCGGCATGATAAAAGATGAAATATTCAGGGAGGCTGGCCTCCTAACCTGATCTGGGCGCGATATTGGGCCTGTGGAAAATGAGTTTTATCAGCTTTAATATACTCCTTGGCAGACTGACCCTTGAAATTAAACATTATTACAGAGCGGATATTTAAAAAACGGGGCCACAAATTACATCAAAATGAAAATATTAAGGAACATTACGAATATATCAAGTGGCGCTTCTCTCCCTCTCTTCTGATGCTCGCACACTGGCTCTCTTCATCCTGACACCCCCTTCCTCATGCAGCCCCAACCGCCCCACCATTTCACCCCCCTCAACCATCTTCGATGAGCGTGGTCGGGGATGCGGCAGGCGACGTTGTAAGTGTCACTGTTTGTGTGTGTGTGTCTGCGTTGGGCTGGCAGAGAAATAACAATGCTGACTGTCCCACCAGCTTCATACGTCTGCATAAACTAATTAGACCTCGATGCTCTCATCACCTGCTTTATGAGAATGGAGGGGAGAGCACTGGCAGGAAGTGTGGGACTTGAGTAGCAGTGTGTTCCTACGCTTGTGTATTTGCATGTTTGAGAAGGAGTGTGAGACAAATTAATGTTTGATGTGTATTTGAGAGCGCCTTTGACTATAGTGGTGGGACTTAAAATACTTTGTGTGTGTGTGTATATGTGTTGTATAAAGAGGGATGTTCAGTTAGAGATTTGTCCACAAAAACAATCCCTGCTCTTCACAATAACTCCAGGTATTTTCAGCTGCCTATTTTTGTCAGGTAAAGGTATCTCTGGACTCCTAACATGACAACTCATGTACAGTAATATTCCTGGAAAATAATGAAAAAACTAGTAGGAAGTGTGTTTCTCTAATCACTTTAAAAGTAAAAATCCCCCAAAACTATCTGTCCCCCAAAATGGAGAGAAAGTGATGTTGGTTCTGTGAAGTGTGTGGTGATTTGTCACTTTGTGATGGGGGGATATGAGAAATGCAATAAAAGGCGGAGGAGAGATGTGATTTGAATAGATTTCAGAGGAAGTCGGTCCTTGAGGGAGTTGGATGAGTAAGCAGTGTCCCCGAGGACCGAATTAAAACTTTACTTTTGGTCACGGCGCCCCCCTCCCCATAGTGCTCCTTCGCTTATCGCCTGCATGTGTGGATGTGTGTATGCACGGGTTATATTATGCGTGTGTGTTGGCGTACGAGCGTGAATGTGTCCGACTTTTTCTGTTTGTGTCTCTGTGTGTGCGCAAATGTGTTTTCAGATGTGTGTGTTTCTACTTGTGTATGTGTGTCCCACGCAAATGGAGCGCCCTCCCCTGCCCCTCGCCCTGAGGTTATGGGGGGATACACACAGTTCCCTCTGCCAGGCTCAGATGAGTATTCACAGCAGCACGCCCCTCTTCCTTAACCCTGCACAGGGGAGCTTTGCATATTGAGGGTGTGTGTGCATGTGTGTGTGTGTTCGTTTGTGTGTTCACCAGCCTTTCTCCCCTGCCCAGAAATGAACAGGGGGGGCCAGTTGATTCCATGCACATGCATTATTATTATTCCATTGGTGATTCAGCTGGCTTGGTTGGTGCCAAACTCTTACAGCTGTGTGCATGTATGCAGAGTCGCTCAACATGAACTGGTGCATGCTACCTGCTTACATTTAGCTGTGGTTGTGTTGTGTAAATGTTCAAAGCTGCCATTGTCATTGGAAGGCTTAATATCTCATGTCTGGTGGTAGGCAGAGACGGCCGTAAACTCGCATGAAGCATCATATAACATCCGGGGGGGGGGGGTTGTGTCAGGTCAAACTTGCAATGGCTAACTGCTTGGTGTTAATGCTGTGCTGATGGAGAGAGCAATCTGACCAGAAATAAAATGGGTGGGAAGAGAAAATGCAGGAAAAACACTGAAAGGCAAATGCAGAATGGAGGGAATAGACACCGCAGGGGTTGGTTGGTAGGAGGGGAGGAAAACAGCACAGGGAAAATGGCTTTCTCCATCCCTTCCTCACTTCAGTCCTCCCTCTCTCTCTCTATCTCTCTCTCTTATTTCACTCTCTCTCCACCACTTGATTCATTATGCTGATATACACAGTATTTGCTTCCTGAGTGAACCCCCCTGCTCTCCCGCCCTCCTGGAATGCACACACTGGTGAATGCACACATTCACTGATACGCACACACACCGAAATACACAGCAAGGTGGTGGTGGTGCCATAAATATAGCAAACGACACAGCCTAGCAGCCGAGCAAGGTCAGCCGCGGCCCAGGATGACAGTGCCGTGGGCGCTGCACTGAGCTCTTGTTAGAAATGCACACAGATAGCTCATTAAGATGGGCCCCTGAGGCCCCCCAAACACACATGTGCACACACAAACATATACAAACATTGATCCATTTACTGTTTAATTGCAAAGTTACAGTGTACGCTGTGCTGTAGAACACAGACTGCTCTTTGACAGGATTCTTCTTCCCTCATCAGCTCCTTGTTTCTTGCATGTCTCCTGGATTTCTTGTAAACGTTTGGTAACGTACCTGCAAGAGCGTACGTGACGAGTCTGTTTTTAATTTTAATAACTTCAAGATAAGAGGCAGACATGCATTTACATGTTACACATGTTGGATCTCCTTGTATGTGATATCCTATTTCCCCTGCATGTTACCAGCAGTGAGCACAGGCTCAGCTTTAGAGAATATCACATTGATAGACACACATATATAGTAGTTGCTTATGTTTTTTTTGCTTAAGAGTGAAGGGGGACTGGGCAAGTGAAAACCATTTAGGAGGATGTTCTTAGATCTAATCAAACATCCGAGGGAAATGTACATGTCCGGTATGACTTTGCATGAACTTTATAATTGCAGGGTAAAAGTTTGCATACGTTGTTGTGCATTTGTGTGTGAGTGTATGCATGTGTTAGGTTAGGAAGGGGAAAAGGCAGGTGTGCATGTGTAGGACTGTTAGGTGTGTTTGTGCGCGAGTGTGTGCTTCAACGTCGTAGAGGTACTTGGCTCATGCTCTGGACACGCCTGAGAGACTCTGTGAGTGTTGCCCTCCTCCCTCCTCCACGCCAGCCTTAGACACATGCTGGGACACACACAACTAGTTTTTCACTCTCCTTTATCCTTTTTTTTTCTTCCCCTATTTCATTTCTTTCACAGATAATACATGACTTTTTTTTATCAGCCAGATATTTTTCTGACTCGGCTACAAACCTATTGTAGTTGTGTATTGTGTGTATTACTATCTTTCTATTATATGCTGAGTAATAGCTGTCCGTTGCGATTTTTCTCTCCCCTCTCTCTCTGTCACCTTAAACACCCTTAGTCATACACCAACAGTGGGCATCTTGGCACAATACTGACTGTCCTTTTTCTGTCTTCTCCACCTCTACCATACTATATGAGATAGATAAATGCATTGGATACTGATTGTCCCCTTTGCCAACCTCCACCTCTGTACACCCTTCCCCTGCTCCCTTCCCTGCCCCCTCTCTGCCTCCTGCCCGGCCGGGGGTGGTGTCAGTCTGGCAGGCCTTGGGGCCCGTCAGGCGACCAGTGGGCTGTGACGGGCAGCAGCTCTGCGTCCCTCTCCCTGCAGTCTGGCGCCCGCTGGGGTCTCGTCCGGGAGCCCAGCCTGCCAAAGTGACCTCACTGCAACAGAGACGAAAAAACAAATGTACGGGCCGTGGTTCACGCAATTTTCCTCTCTTCAAACTGGTCAACACTGCAAATGAACCAACACTGGTTAGTTAGTGATAGAATTTAGTTTTGCACTCTTACTGCATAAAAAAAAAAGATGACTTAGTTAATAACATTTTTATTGTAACCATTCACTAAGCATTTTATTAGCTAAAACTAATGCAGTGTAATGCCACTGTTCTTTTTTCTTTCTTGAAACTGTTTCTGAAAAGTGATTCAGCTGTGGAGGCTGAGATTTGTGGTGTCGTTAGACTGTACTGTGGTGTGTGTGTGTGTGTGTGTACACACTAACCAGCCAGCCTACAAAGTCCACATAATCATACATTTATATTGACATTAACAAAGTTTAAACACAAAGGATTTATTGTAGGGCTATGTTTAGTATTAGACAACAGTTCCTGATGCTGTTCTGTCTGTGTATGTCAAGCATTTTGATCATTATCAGTTATTCCTCAAAATGGCCCAATAAGAAAACAATAAGGTCATTTCAAACAAGCGCTCACTGAAGTTCATTCTGCATATCTAAGAGGCGATGCATTGTAATTTTGTCTGTCTTATAAAATAGGAAAAAATGCAATTAGCTTTTTAATAGTGTTTTTGTTCATCCAATGGATTTAAATAGCTGTGTGTCCTTGGAGGAGCTTAAAGCTGTCTTTAAGTTAGATAAATCAGTGTTATTATAGGTGTATATGATATTCTCACTGGAAACATATGACGTTTTTTTTACGTTTGGCATTTAAAGAACATGTATTTTTATCAGCATGATTGCTCCGCCCTACCCCCATTCCTGTCCATTTGTAGTACTTTAGTGCACAAGCTGGGGTCTTATCTGTGAAACTCTACTCAGCCGTTTGCAATCATCATCTGATGGAGACACTTGTAAATGCATCATCAGTTTGAGAACTTTCAAGGCAACATTCAGCCGCTCTTCTCGCAGATGAGGGGAGTAATTATTAGTGTACCAGAAAAGATCCAGGTGCATTACATAAACAGTTTCCCTGCCACCATCTCCGGTGGCAAAAACACAACATTGCAGTCTCTCCTGTGACCGAGCGTCGAGCTGTGCCTGCTGAGGCGAACCTCCCTCATGCATCCCTGTGAGGGTGATGCAGCGAGGTGACACCGTTAGGGAGGAGAGTTCTCTGTGTCTGTGTGTGTGCGGGGTGGTTTATCTCTACTAAATGCAACGTGTGTGTCTGCTGTAGCAAGTATGTGTTTTTCACTCTCTCATTTCTGTGAGTTCTGGTAACTTAACATCCAGTTCAAGTACTCTTTCCAGTGTGCTTTTACAGTACAGTGTGTGAGCAGCTGGGTGTCCCACTATATGTTTGCATCCAAAATTGTTTGTGTGTTTGTGTGTGTGCGCTTGCAGTGTAATGTACTGTGCTTTACTTCCAGCTCCTCCCCTCCCTGTGCCCCGCCCTACCTCAGCCCCATGGAGATGCGTTGGGGTCAGGGAATAAGGGGAGAGGAACACAGGGAGGCCGCACTCCACAACTTGAAAGGAATTCTAATGAACCAGCACAGTCGCGCTGCCTATTCCCACGACAACAGGCCCCAAACAAATAGCTGCATTTGAAGTCCCCTCGTTTTATGACTTTGAAAATGCAGTGTGTGCATGCATGTGGTTGTTTTTGTTTTTTTGGGGTACAGTAACTTGTATGTGTGTGCGTGCTCGCAGATGAGCTCAAGTGTCTACCTCCACATTTCTTCTAAGAAATTGGCCTGGGAGCTGATTGACTTTAATGTCTGCACTAGAGGATGTAATTACTGCCTGCTATGACCAGAGATAGACTTTTTTAAATTTGTAATTACCAGACTGATATTGTTGTTGTTTCTTTCCCCAATAAACACGTGTGAGGAGATGCAATGTCTGCTACACATGTATGAAGGGACAACTGAATAATTATTCTATATTTATCATCAAGGTACCTGCTGAATCCAAGAGGCAGGTAATAACTGTGATGATAATAATCATGTTTTAGTATTACTTCCTTTTATTTTACATCATTTACAGATGTATTCACATATGTATTTCCAGACGTTTGTGTTCTTCAGGAGATCATAGCATAAAATATTGTCTAGTTTTCCTGCTGGATTTAAAAGCGCTCCTGATTTGAACTGATCTGAAAACATTAATAACTTTTGATTTTCATGAAGTAAAACCTGGTTTTTATGTGTTTTGGATGATGGAGGTGTGATGTACCTTAAATCTTGTTGTAGTCAGCTATAAACCTATGTCGCATGAGGCAGAATTTAAGTAATTCTCTATCGTTAAATGGAAATAAGGAGCTGTATTTGTTTTTATTACTTTACTTTGGTTTGTAATACGAGAAGTGGTTAGGTTATTCTTAATCTTGAGGTCTAAGAAAATACTCTCACTTTTCATTTTATTAGGTACACCTTTACAATATAATGCAGTCCAACACAGCAGCTGCAACAAATTCTACTTTTACAAGGTTGAAATATTTCAGTTTCTGTCAGGTGATACTTTTACTATGTGTTTATAATTGAAGTGATAGTGGGTGGTGAAGTTGTATTCGAGTGTGTTATATTGAGAGGTGTTTTTTTTTTTTTGTGGGGGGGGCCTCATTTATGTAAATTGGATGTTCAGATCATTGCAAACACCACCACTGTGAGCTCAATAATAAACAGCAGAATTATCATCTTTCTGACAGTTTCAACAAAAACTGGGAAATGATAACCTTGTAAAAGTAGAAATCATGGTAGAGCTGTGTTACTGGCTGGCATTATGTTGTACAGGTGTACCTAATAAAGTGGCCAGTGAGTGTGTACTATACTACTACTACTAACTTTTCACACCTTGTACACCTGATAAGCTGAATACCTGCGCTAGCCTTGTTTTAATCCACACAAAGAGCACTTCTGTGACCAAAATACAATAAATTAAAAATGAAACAGATGAGTGCAGTGTTGGCCAGTTAGGTGTCTGCATAAATATTAATATCAGAACCCCCCTCTTTCCAGCCCCCTCTGTGCATGTGTGTTTTTCTTTGACAACCTCAGGATGCATGTACAACAGCTCCTATGAACCGAGATGTCTTTTATTTCTCAGTCCAGTGCATTTGCACCAACTGAGCGTGGCGTGGAGCGGGTGGCTGCCCCGTTTGGTTGGCTGCCTGCTTCGGCTGGCGGAGCCGGCTTGTCTGTCTGCACTGTGTGTTGTTTCGCCTGCTCTGCGCAGACGGTGAGAATGTCACTCCACAAAAGCAGCATGAGTTGAGCTGTGTAAACAGTAAATAATAAACAAGTGCTCTAATACATTATTGAGAGAATCACTTTAGGCAACTGGGACAGCATGACACACACACAATCCCCTCCTTCCTCCTTCTCTTCAAAGTTGCACTCTTTATGTTTCAAATTGGTGATGGGCTACAACGCTGCAGCGCTCGCATGAATTGTCATTGCCTACTGACGTTTTTTTAATGTTGTATTAAAAAGGTCTTGTAAATCTTTAAGTCATACTGCACTGAAAAATGAAGGTGGTATAGTTCACTGCCACAATTATTTTCATTATTCTGCAGAATATTTACTCTTTTTTTCAGTTCAGTGCTTTAATTAAATCTCAGTAAATTGTGTAAAACATGCTCATCACAGTTTTCTAGAGCTCAAGTCGTCAGTTCACCTGTTTTGTTTGGCCAATAGTCACAAGTGTAACAATATTGAATTGTGATATAAGGGAGAGGAAAAAATGTAAGCTTTAAGTTAAAATCAGCAGATTATCTGCATTTATGCTTAATAATTAACTAAAAATAGGTTGGCTGATTGACTAATCATTTCATTCATAGTGCTTTGTCACCTATATAAAATAAAAAATGTGTAATTAGATTATTTTCGTTTTATCCTTCCTTTCAGCTGCTAGAAAATACATAAATTGTACATCATAGCGCTGAACGAACTTGCAGAAAATCCATTTAAATGTGCACATGTAACACCCCCCTACCCTCCTCCAACCACTGGCATGTTTGCTTATGTTGTATGAACATAAAACGCCACCTGAATCTACCTGCTTTAGAGCATGTAGTAAATGGAATATCCTCCTCCAGTGGCTTATTGAGCAGAATAATTACATTGCACATATTGAATTCCACTAATGCTCCAAAGGTAGATCTTATTTAATACCACAAGTCCCCGAGGGTGCAGAGCATGATTTGGAGCACACATCTCTTCACTGTACCTAATGCGCCAGATAGATTTGTACATAAAAAAATATGTCTATAGACGTTCCAATTGTAAACTTGGCAGAATTGGTCTTAGAGGTGCCTGGGAATCGAGTCATTATTTCTCTGGAATATGTCTGTGAAGGTTTCAGCCATCATTATTTTCCCTTCAGCAAGCTATATATTTATATGGTTACTCTTGTGCTGCTCATTTCCCAAACATAAACCATTCACGCTTTTGAGGGAAATGATTAAGATGTGTTTAAATCTGCAAGAATTCCAGTGGATGATGCGAATTCATGTATGTAGTTGCCACACTTAATGGTTATGTGTAACGTAAGTCTTAAGGTTATGGCTTTTACAAATCCTTGAATGAAATTAGAAGAGATTAGGGGTGGGGATGTCTAATTTTCATGAAGGAACAATCACCATGTGTAGCTCTAGGGCTTTTAAATCATATCTATGGGTTGTGAGGGTAATACTCAGAGTAGCCTGAAGATGGCAGCCAAAACCTAGTTAGCTGCCATTTGAATTTACAAGCTGATTTTCAAAATATTACTTCATAGGTCAAATGTATGTTCTGTGGTAGAACCGTGTTTTATCTACATGGGTTTATATCACTTACAATACACCAGTCAAAGTAGCAATAAGACAAATTTAAGGTTTGTTACCTTTTAAGTGAGATGCATTTTCTGTGTTCTGCCATAAAGGGGAGGTTAAGCATGATGGATGACATTCAGAAAACACAGTATAGTAGTTGCTATAATGAAAACAGGAGAAGGAAAATTTGATTGAACAGAGCGTGATGATTGGGCAGAAAAAAAATTGAGGATGTCTGCTGTTTTACCAACACTTGCGGGCCTGAAAATGTAAAACCTGTGAGAGGGGAAGGGCTTAAAACATGAAAATTACTCAAGGTCTGTGTGCATTAAATAAAAAGGCAAAAGAGTTATGCTGATTTCTAATTAAATAAAGTGTGAATTTGTTTTCAATTAAAAGCAAAAAAGCAACAGGAAAAAAACTAGTAGTGTTGCAGGTAATTTGCTCCCAGATGGATTTTTACTCACTGTTGCAGTCTCACTTTTCTTAGTTGAGTGTTTGCAAAGAACACATCAGCAAACCTTTTTTTTTTTTTTTTGCCACAGCCTGTATGATGAACCTTCTAGCAGACAGTTCTCTGCATCAGCATCATCCTTTCACCAGCTGCTCATCCCTCCATTCTCAGCTGAGACAATAGAGGGGAGAAGGGGAAACAATGGGAGGTTTGGGTGGATGAGTAAGGAGAAGGGAGGGGGTTAGGGGAGGAACGAGGGTCTGTATAGGACACGCACACACACACACGCAGGCGAACACAGACAGAAGGAGGGTGGTGAGGTGGGAGAGGTCATATAGGTCAGCGATCAGCCTCTTCTTTGTGTGTGTGTGTGTCTTTCGGTGTGTGCTTACAGGATCCTATGGGCACACACAAACTCCACACCATGGGCAGTCTGGGTCATGCCTGTCCCTTCACAGTCCACTGCGCCATTATTGACGGCTTGAACTGATACCCCAACAATGAGGGTGTGCACTTTTGTGTATTGTGTGTGCATGTATGTGCACATGCTTATGCGATCGCGTGCGTTTGTGTATGAGGGGGGGATTGGTTGGTACTCTTAAAGATGTCAGGGAGATCCAGGATCTGGGCTCCTCTCTTTTCTTCTTTTTCCTTACACACACATACGCACTGTTGTTGACACACCAACTGCTGGTATTTTGCACACATGCACACGCAGACACAATAGGAGCCTCGTGGGGAGCCAAGGAATGGGGCCCCTGTGGGAGGGGCCGCCTCCTGGTCCAAATCAATAACTGAGAAGCCATGCAAGTATAACAGAATCATTACTCTCACAGGGCTTAGGAGGATACAATGCACAATATGGTTTATATGTGCATGTTGGAAAGTGTGTATGTGTGTGTCTCTGCGCTTTGACACCTGTTGTCTTCATCCTGCTGGTGTCATTTTTTTAAAGCTGACTTTCTTTGATACCATTAGTTTTAAGAGGAGAGGGCTGTCAGTGTGCATATTCATCGCTGGTTCTACAGCATTTTCCGTAGCTCTGTGAGTTTCCTCTCTCAGAGCTGAATTCAACAATGCATCTGCACACATCTAAGTAATCCCAGTGTCAAACATGTGCGGTACTGTAGGTTCAGTGCAAAGAACAACAAGCTATCACTGCCTGAACCTGTGTCTAACAAGACTTTGTATTTTTCTCACTAATCATGATTACTGCCACAATCTTCCCCTCCAGCCCACCTCTTTCTACCCCCTCACACATCAATGACAACCTCCTTTCATCTGCCGCCATGCAGCCCCACATCCACGATGTATTTACAAGGCCTGAAATGAACAGAGCAATTATTATCAGTCATGCTAATTCTGCAGATAATGATCAAAAGCCGAGTCCTGCTCTTCTTTCTTTTTCCTCTCTCACTCTCTGCCTGCTCTGGGGAGCTAACAGCGGTGACAAACCTCCCCTTTTATTATTTCATGGCCTGTTTAAAGATTTAGTGAGGCCCACAAACCACTACTTTTAATGACCAATTAACAGGAGCAAAGCTCTCTTCGGAGCATCGCGGCCTCATTCAGGATTTGCTAGAGTAAACAGTGGTGCGGTGTCGGTTGTGGTGGTAGAGGGGGCGTATGTCTCGTTACCAGCTCACCGTTCAAATTCGCACACATACGAACAGCCATGCATGTACACAAACCACACACACACACACACACACACACACAAACCCTCTGCTCCACTGCTTATTAAAACCTGGAGGAGCAGCAGTGCTAACCAAAACCTTCAGAGAGAGAGTCAGTCAGCAAGAGTCAGAGTGAGGAGTCCTGCTCCCACTGGGTATGTATGTATGTGTGTGTGTGTGTTTTTTATCCTTAGTCTTTTTTTTTTTTTTTTGGTGAAGGAGGGGTTGAAATCTAAAATGATAAGGCTTGCTGCAAAGTCAGCCCGGCTAAATCTGATTCGAGGGCCAGTGAAATGGTGTTGAAGAGAGAGTAAATGAGTAGAGTCTGGATCATTAGCATTGCTCAATAATGTAGCTGGGGGGTAGGACAGCAACACTCAAGGCCACAGGCTTTCTGTGCGGCTAATTTGGACTCGTCTTGTTTATGAGTATAGCAAGCAGACCCTTCAAGATGACTGTCAAGCTGAGGCTTGCTCCCCAAACTAAACAAACAAATGAATACACACTCCTTGATGAAATCCACAACATGCATGAGTGATCAAGCATATACCAAACCACATCCAGAGATGGTACACCTCTGTAACTTCTCAGCAGTTTAGGTAGAAATTGTGCTATTCGGACTGACAAATAATCTTCAGCTATCTTGATTATCAGTTATGATGTGAATTTTCTTACTGTTTATTAATATTATATAGACCAAATGGTTCACTGAGAAAATAACTGACAGAAATCAATAATGTAACTCACTTGCAGCTTTACCCGAGCATCTGCATCATCAAAACAAGTGTAAATGTTTTCTTCTACTTTTGTTATTGAAATATTGAGTTGATAGGGCCTATTGCAACATTGGTTTCTTCAATGTTACTTATAATATTAACTTATGATGTCTTGGCACGGGATAAATAAAGTTTGATTTGTTTTTTTTTAATAACATACAGTAAACACTAGTACGAGATGATAAAAATACTGTAAAATAAAGTATTAGATTGAAGCTCCCTCCATTTCGCACACGGGTGCTCTTCTCTTTACTTTGTTCCAACTAAGTGATGGCTCTAATAATGCAATGCATCATAGTGCCTATATCACCTCACCTTTACCCAATTACAAACCAGTGTTGTATTGTGTGCATATGCAAATGTGTATTTACATTTGCTCTCCATCAGCACATTGTGGTGTACAGAACACACATGGAGACAGTATTGTCTAGCAAAAGAGGTCTTGGGGAGGATCAGACGACCCGGTTAATAAGAGAGTGTGATGATTGTATTTGTTTTCCATTTGTCCCTCATTGTTTGCATTGAAGACATTCAGAGGTAATTAAAGCTCTAAGTGAAACTGAAACTGGCAAGTCGAGGGGTGAGCTCCTCTGTAGCTTTATGAGATGAGAACAACAAGCGAATGACAAGAGCTTGGTCAAACAATGCAAGGAAATGGAAATCCCCCCTTATCAGTTATACTGTATGCTATTGTAACAACAAAACAAAAATTCAATGGAGACAAAAAGAACAGAAGAATATAATACCACAATGTTAGATTGATGCCAAAGTGTTCAGCACAACATGATGAATGTATGTTTGTCGGTGCATGGTATGAATATTGTAAAACGATTAAAAGCCAGGCGGGTTTAAACTGCTGTGGGATGTAGGTGAAAGAAAGGATAAGGAAGATAAAAACACAGAAAGAAATATGACACACATCAGGATATAGCAAAGGGTTTTTGGTGTGGGGTGTCATGTTGGTAAAAGACTTGAGAGCACTGTGTCTGTCTTTTCCACCTCTTCCAAACTTATAAAACTTAAACCTAAACTTATACACAAACCTCTTAAATTGAAAGTGTGCTTTTGACTTGTAGCAGAGAGTTACAAATAAATCTAAACATAAATATACAAAAACTATGAGAGTTTGATACTGAGAATCCAAAACCCAGCAGAATTAATTTACAGTGAGATAAAACAAGGAAAGAAAAGCAGAATAAACAGAGAAAACGGCAAATCTTTCCTTTTGAGAAGGTTTAATAAACACATTTGTTATTTTGCTTAATATTTGCAAGTGTGCAGTGATTTAAGCACAAATACAAACTAAAACATAGCACCTAACACAAGCAATCTCGTAAAATACAGTGTGGATAAAACCTTGTATAAAATGGGAGTTTCATCTCTAACAAGTGTGTCTCTCGTTCTCCTTTTACCTCACCTCTCTCAGGAGGTCCAACACAAGGACGAAGACCTTCTTTTAGCCTCTCTTGGATTCTTTGGTCTACCTTCCTTCCCCTTCTCTCCCTCTTACCCAATGAACCCCAGCAACAAATCAATGAGCAGGGATAAACACAAATCCCCTGTAGAGGTGACTTATAGAAAACAATTTGAACCTGCACACCTCGCTTAAGCGGCCCTGCCCAGCCTTTTTACTGTATGGTTCTAACCTCAAGCCTCCCCTGTCTGGCAGTCAATTCAAATTAGATTCTCAGGTAGATGGGGGGTTGGGGGGGAAGGTGGTGTGTCAGCCGTTCCTACGCTGGAGGAATGTATGGGTGAGTATACACAGCCGGTGAATGTTAACTTAAACAAATGCTCCGGCCTCTAAAAGAACACAGGTGTTGTGAGTGAAGAAAATTAGGTCAGTGTGATAGTTTTACTATCAAAGAGAAATGATATTTATGCTGTGAAGATACAGGTGTTTAAGTAATCAACTGGATAAATAATGGATGTTTTGTGTACGTGTACCCGAGGGCGGTTGAGGGTGTTCCCACATCATTATTGATCATATTCTACTTAACTCATCTTGTCTTGGAAATGAGCAAAACAAGATTAAAAATCCACTATACTGTATTTATGTTTTAACCTCGTACCTATTGACCTTATGGCAAAATCAAATATGACATGTAGGACCTAATGAGAGCAAGTCTGAAGACACAGAGATGTGTCCTTAGCTCCCTCAGGGGGAACCTGAGCCTGGGATTCGCGCTGGGGAACTCGCTGCTCGGGTGAAGAGGCTGCAAAGGATGAGGTTGGTAAGACCAGGGCCTTGTGGTGAATGGGGCCTCAGAGGGCTCCATCCCCTATTTGCAGATCTAGTGAGGTGGGGGTGCTTTTGCATTATCTCGTTCTTTATTCTGCTCAGACACTTCTCAACCCCTACCCCCAACTCCCTCTCTCTTTCTCCCAGTCTTTGCCTCTGTCCCTCTCCCTTTCTGGTCATGCTAATTGCTCCCAAGGTCAGAGAGTCGGCTGTGCTCCCCTGAACGCCCCCGCCCATGCCCTGCCTTTGAATGGCATGTTTTGATCAGGCCTAATTTGATTGGTCGACACTGTCTGGGGTGGATAGGGACAACACTTTACAGCCCACTGCTTTTGATGTGTGTGTGTGTGTGGCGCTCTGTGCATGTGTGTGTGTGCGTGTCAGTGTGATGCATGTCAGGTTGTGAAGTGTCTGTGGATGAGTGCATGAGAGTGTTACACGTCAGCAGGGAAGTGTTTTTTGAGGGGTGTCAGAGTGTGTAAAGGGGAATGTGTGTAAAGGGTGGTTCATGTCATGGGCGAGGGTGATTTTGTGTACTTGAGTGTCAAGGAGAGTTTGATGTGTTTTGATACAGCATATGGCAAGTGTGTTGGGAAATATGGTCAGACATGGATCGAAGTGCTGCTCTTCAAATAGTAATCCTCATATCGCCAGTATTTTACAGAACTCAAAGTGAGTATAGCTTGGTAAAAGACCCATAGTATGGTTTTATTGGATTACATGATGGGTGGATAGTTGACTCATCATTATCACTATTAAATTAACTAATTAGACCTGAAAGAACAAGTGGTAACCCTATAGTCTAATTACAAAATCAGCTGTGTTGTAGTGATAGAATTATTGTTTTCGCCATTTTGTAAAAAATCAAATTAGAATATTTAATTTCATGTTGTTAGAGTATTGCCTCTTGTCACTTAAAAGAGCTGTGTGAACTTTTTCCGGATCACTTACATGTAATGACAATGAATTATACCTGTCAGAATCCTGCCATGTGCCCCTAGATGAATAGGACGGAGGTGTTTCCTTCTCTGGAGTTCACAAACAGCACTATCTCCTCTGTGGGTCTCCCTGTCTCAGCTACAGTCAGATCCCCAGTGAGTGCTAGTGCACTAGGTACAGTAGGAAGTCCTAGGCTGGCAAACGGGCCATGTGTGTCTGCTGTCTGACAGCAGCGCTGATCCGGCCCCTATGAGTGAGATTGATAGGGCCTGTGATCAGGGACGCCGCGCTCCCACCATCACCGGCGAGATGGATCACATCACACTGCTGTCTCCTCCGCTTCCAGGATAAATGAACTGAGGGGGAATCTATCACTTCCCGAGAAGGAGAGGGGGTGAGAGACAGAGCGAGAGAGGGAGGAACAGAATACTTTACAGAGTATTTGAAAAAGAAGTTAGACGAGAAGAAAAAAGGTAAAAGTCAGGCAAGACACAAAGATAAAATGCAGGAAAATGTGACTTGGACATAGGGAGACAAAGGGCAGAGGAAGAAAGAGAGAGAAAAGGAGGTATGATGGAGACGGCTGTGAAGGCCTGCTGCTAGGTCAGCCCCCTCCTTTGCCCCGAGTCCCCCTCACAGGTTAGGTGTTAGGGTGTGGGCTTTTTTGTGTTCGGCTGTCAGCCAGCTATTTGTCACAGTGAGTGATCTGATGCTCCGCTGAATCAATCACACAGAAGCCCTGTGGGTTGTGTGTACTGTATAAATGTGTCTGTGTGTGTGTCTGAACATGAAACTGTGTTTGTGCGTATGAATATATGTGCTTAGGTGTGAAGCCAAGAAAAGAAGCACATTCCTCTCAGCAGGAGGCCATGCTGAACGCACACTTCATCTTCCTCAGACTCGGCAAAGAAGCGTTATGGGTGGGACAGGGCTCTTTTCTCCAAACTCCATCTTTTTTTATTTTTTAAAGATCACACTTTCCACTGGTCACGATCATTCCTCAGCCCTAGACTCCCTCTCTTGCTCATTTGGCCTGGCATAAATTAGACTTTGTCATGGCTGATTGGGAATAGGCACCTTATTGCATTAGGCCATGGCTTATTAAGCAAATGCTCTTAAGACAAGCCTTGCTTAACTGGGTGACAGCTTCTCAATTAGGTCGTCTGTGAAATCTGCCCAAGCTAATTGCCCCCAAAATACGAGCCTGAGAATTGGATTAAAACTTATTCCGTTTGACTTGTATGGACATGTTTTGCTTTGAGTTGACAGGTGTCATGGAGCTCAAAGTGGTTGTGTGTGCGCATCAATGATTGCTGAGGCATCTGGAGTTATTTAGACCATCTCCTTGATATTATTTGTGTGTGCACCTGCATAAAGCAATGCTTTTCTGAGCGTTTGTGTGTGCATGCGTGGACAGCCAGATATAACGCTCATGAAATCCTCTTGTTCTCCTCCTCTCAAGGAATGACAGCTTCAAAAACCTTTCTCCAGTGATTATAATTGACTGGTTGGTGAGTCCTTAACTTCCTCTGCCTCCTTCAATAATCCCAACATGGCTCTCAAGTGGCTCTAGGCTCTTTATGAGTGCCTTCGTGCGTACTTTGTGATTGCCTGATGTGAAAATGGCAACGGTGTGGTACAAGGGGGTAATTTGTCGCAACCCAACAAAGAAATGTTGTAACAATTAATCACGGGGTGAACACCAACGAATGTGGTAATTATGTTTATTAAGTGGTGAGCACAAGGGCAATTATCTGGCATCGGTGAGGGTTGTCACAGACATGTCAGGCTGAGATGTTGTAATAACTCACCAGTTTTAAAGAGTTATTCCCTCTCATCTAATATAGTCGGGTGCGTAAGGAGTAGTATATACGGACACTAGAAGAATTCACACTTTGCCATTAAGTGTGTTACTCTGTGTCCTTGAGTTTCTAAACAGATCTAGTAAGGGGCTTTCTTTATTGGGGCACTAATAAATACACTCTGAAAATGCAAATGAATGTAATTTGCTTCTCCTACATCTACACAAGACACAGAAAAGATGTTATCAAACAAGTGTAAGAAAGATACAGTATCTGAATGTTTTGGTCATTTTATTGAAGACATCGCACTTCTCCAGTGTCTCAACTTGAATTTTTCATTTTTTGCATCACGTTAATGTTGGCCTCTGCCTGATAAGAATCTAAACACGCTCGTCACATGACATGGCCCAAGTGTTGTTAACTAATGTAAATGGCTTTGGTCAAAGGTGCAAAACGTCTGTCATGTTGGGTTTCCATTTAAATGTAGCACACATTTTAACTGGGTTTTCAGAAAATCTAAGTGGTAATGCAAATTAATGCACATTCTTCATATCTGCAATAGTAGTTGATCAGTCATGCACCATTAAACGACTCCAGAAAGAGACATGAGATGACAAGAGCGCAAGTCAAAACTCAAACAGTGGGAAACCATGATTGAAATATGGCATTTAAAGTGATATAAAAGAATAAAATAATTTAGCAGTTTTATAGTTTGTCACTGTGTGAAGTTCCAAAAATAGTTGGATGCTGCCCCCCGTCCTTTTCTGATATCTGAAAGATGGGGGGGTTGCGCTATACGGACACAGTATTACTCTATACACATTAGTCAACAGTATGGCCATGAGATAAGTTTTCTTTTAGACAGAAGAACCATATGACTCATTTTGGTTCGCAGAAGAAGATGAGTTATCACTACAGAGGTCAAAAACACCTGTCTACACCTGTCTGATGCACATATACTTCTGTCTGACTTGCAGTGAAAGAGAACGGCAAGCTCCAGTGAATCCTTAAACAAAAGGCTGAAACTTAAATCCTTACTCACAAATCCCAGCCTTGTAGATACAAAATCTGGAAATTCCATCGGGCTAATTAAGCTGATTGGCTCTGTCTGTCCTGAGAGAAGGCTGGTCTGCCAATCAAATGTGGATGTTTCTGCTGTAACAAACTCGGGCAACAGCTTTTCTCTCCCCGCTTGAAGCCGGGGGAAGAATCAACCTGACAGTGGAGCGTGTGATTGGACAGAACTGTGCAGCCTGTAGCTGTCAATCAGTGAGTGAAGAGTTGAGTATTTCTGACCCTTTCCACAATGCTTAACACCTCTGAAACTGCCAGGCGTGAAAATAATAGATACTTAGGATAAAGAGTCCCAGTATAATTATACAAACCTGTGGTAGACACCCAATCCTCTACTTTGTGAACACACAGTGCACTCAGTTCTCTCTTGACACACTCTCTTCTCTATCACTCGTTGAAAAAACATCTCCAGGTATCTATGCTTTCGAGGAGGGCAAGGCAAGAGAAAGACAAATAGCGTGGGCTTTTTATCACCAAAGCCCTCCTGGAAACAGACAATAGCCACACAGGTCTTATTTTAGTCACTGCCTTTTGTGGCTGCCAGCCTTCTCAAGCTCCCTCTCTCCCTTTTCCCTTTTATTTTCTTGTGTTTTTCCTTGGGCACAGTTCTCTCTCCCTGTCTTCCTCTTTCTTCCCTTCTCTCTCAATTGCAAGCCTATTTGGAGCATGTTTGTTTTCACGCTTTCTCCTCTCGTTCTCAATCTCTCCCTCCCTCTCATTTTCTGCCTTCACCTCCTCCCTCTCTTTCCTCATAGTGTGTGTGTGTGTGTGTGTGTGTTTGTGCTGTACATCCATCGATGGATGCGAGGCGTGTATAACCTCAGGTAAGCTCAATGAAGCAGCCTGACTAGCCAGTGTGTCTGTGGGAGGCTCTGGCTCATCTCTGCCTGCATCCCTGTAGCCTTAATCTGTGACAGACCATTTCATAATCACAGCCAAGGGGGCTTCTCTCTCTCTGTGTCTCTCGCTCCTCCTCCTCTTCTTCTCCTTCTTCCTGTGCTCCTCATCTCCCTCTCTCTTCCTCCTTCTTCTCTTTTTTTTTTCCTTTTCCAAAGTGCAATAATTCACAGGCATGCACCCTCCCACAGGCGGATTAGCAGGCGGCGTGCTCGTCCTACATAATCGCAGCACAATGGAGCCCATACGTGCAACCACCACAGCCACGCCATGGGGCACAATGCATCTGCGCCGTCCCCCCACACCAAATGACACGGGACAAAATGGACCCCATCTAGCACCTGCAATCCAGGCAGGCCAGCAAGGCCCTAGTCCTTCCTCAACAGAACAGTGTATAAAGGAATCAGGGAAGAATCATTAAATTTGCTCATTATTCAGATAAGATTGGAAACCTTCTTTAAGTTTGTCTTGAAGTGTCTTCTTTTGTGACTGCACAAGGTCCTGTAATCAATTTTAACATTTGTAGTCTTCGTAATTTAGACTGTAGATCAGTTTTTGTCCATGCACTTGTAATTTAATCTATTACAAGCAAGGACAGAAATTAAAGTATAATAGTATAAAATATAAAACTATTTTTGATTCTGATGTCACATATACATATGAAAATCCTATGAACTGCACTTTCATTGCACAGCGTTTGCCTGTAAATCATTCCATGAGCCCAGTCGATTACAGGGTGCAACATTAACATATTGTAAAAACGGAACAAGCATCTTATGATTCATTTTCATTGTCAGAATAATAGCTGAGCCGATTAGCAGCATTGTTGCCATTGGAGAGGCAAAACATCATTATGCTCCTCAATCTGTTTGAGTAATTAAACCATTTGGAGAATCATCTCATGTGTTTGCTGATTCAGTGAGAAGGAAAGAAAAAAAACTGCAGTTGAGCACTGCAGTTATATGTAATGTTACATTTATGTATTAGCTTTAAAGGGCTTAAGTGTGAAGCTGTGCACAACTGCTCTGGTAACGGAATGTCAAATAGGATCCATCGCTCCATTCCATTGCATTTCATATAATACTATAATGAAAGGCAAGGATTTATACCGCATTAGTATCAAGCTCCATCAGATTTAAAGCCATAAATCCATTCTATATCCTCCAAGTTTTCCTCTAACATTTTCTGGGCGCTTAATTTAATTTTCCCTCAAAGTGCCAAGCGACCGCTGTTCTTTGGTGTCAGGTGAATGAAATAATTTGCACATACTTTGCGCCTAAACTGTGGAAATCCGGGAGGCAATTGCACGCTTTGCTGTATAACACAAACACACCAAATCTCCTTTTTCCTGTAACTGTTGTTGAAAACGTACTATTAGGCTCACTTTCAAAGCATGAAGTTGGAATGCCTTTGACTATCCTATTTGATTTATCCAGCTTTACCTAAACCAGATCTGCAATGTTACTTCGATAAAACCCATGCTCCATCTTCCCATTCACTCTTTTCTATACACTCTAATAGCAATAGATGACATACACTAACATCAGCAGGATCCAATCAAAATGCTACAGGTTTCCTGGCACAGACACATTCAGCTCGGTACAGCTTGCTCTCCTCCTTTTATCCCGTTTTATTTTGCCATCTCAGCACAAGTCGACACTGTGGTAATCCCTCACAAGTCAGGACAAAATGAGTGACGCACGGTGGGTCGCAGCTGGAACACACACGGCCATGCATAAGAGAGATCCTAGATTCTGCCCCTACCTGGGCTTACAGACAGACTCAGAATGTGTTAGTGATTTGGAAAGCATTAAGGGGCGGCATGAGCTTTTGTACACATGCAGATATATATCTTGAACATTGAAATACTTTTACAGGCTGTCATGTTCCTTTACATGCTGATATTATATTATCCATGCTGTGTCAGAAAAATATTTTTAAAATAATTTACTGTATTTTGTGTCTGGACGTACTGAATGAGCAGCTACACTTGCATATGACCTAAGTAGAGAGAGAGGAATAAAATGAGACATGCTCACTCACCCAAACATATATAGTATAAAACAAATGTATGTGGGTTATAGGAGGAGTTAGTCCTATAGGCTGGTGGGGCTAAACATTGGTAATGCTATGCTGTTGTTGTTTCACTTCTGGTTCTGTTCTCTCTCTCCCTTTTTCCTTCACTCTTCCTCTGTCTCTCTCTCGCTCCCTCCCTTTCTCAATGTCAGTCTGCTGATTTATGACTCTGTTTAAGCGAAGGCCACACGTCTCTCCCGACGCTGCTATTTGTTTCAGCCCCGCTTCAGTTTTTCACTCTAGCCCCTCTGAAGGCAACTAGGAACCAACAAAAATTAACCCTTGACTCTAATGCACACAGCAGCGTGGGTTTTGTGGCTCTTCTCTGGTTGTACCTGCTTTGAGAGACTTGACAGGGCTACATGGTGACTACACTGTTGTTCTGACAAAGTGCCTACGAGGCCCAGCCCTCTGCTGTTGTTGTTAGGAGTGTGTTGGAGATGTAGAAAAATGACATGCCACAAAGATGCCATTAATAATGCTCACAGGCAAGGTTTTCTTGACGTGGGGAAAAATGGCCGACGTCACAAGGCCCTTTTATCAGCCTAATTTCATAAGAGGATTTCATGTCTGAGCAAGGAAAAGTGGCTATTTTTCCTCTTCTTTTATCTTGTAAACAGCCATTACTTGGAGAGGTATACAGGCCTGCTCTGGCAGTAAGTGGATATGAATTTCAAGACCAAACCATCCTTTCATATCAGCCCCTCTCACAAACACTTTGACATAATCGTGACATCAGACAGGCTTACCTTTTTTCACCGCACTTGGATTTCAACTGCGACATAATTTATTGTATTTTCTTGATGAGGCTTTTTCTCTTACCGTTGGTGATAGCAGAAATTAGCTGTTATAGATTTTTCAAGCAAACCAAAGCGATTGTTTGACTAAACCAAAGAGGCAGTCACAGCCACAATTACATATTGTGAGTTTGATTGTGTTGCCATTGAATCTAAAAGTATAAAGCACTGAGGGGGGATATGTAGGACTAGTCTTTGTGTATTGTGACTGTTTTCTTTCTGCTACTGTGCAGCATTGTACTATATTTGCACTTCTTCCCTTTTCTCTGTCTTGTGCTTTGTGGCACGCTGGCATGGAGGAGGCTGTTGTTTACCCTGGTAAGCTGCCCATTGTCTGTGGGAATTCCCTTTGGGAGACAGTGCCATGGGAGCAAGGCTCGGCACAGCGCGAGGAGCTAACTGCAGAGCTGCTAGCGAAGGATTGGCTTGTCTGCATCCACTGGGATCTGATGCTAGGAGTAAGACGGCCACCCCATGGGACTAGGAATGATGGTGAGGTAGAGACAACAAAAGGGGAAAAAGGGAAAGACCGGCAAAAAATAAAAAAAGAGGGAAAAAGGACACGCAAGAGATGAAATGTACAAGACAAACACAGGGGTGAGAATTTACAGGTAGAAAATCTCTTTGAAATGTAAGTAATACTGCAAAAATCAAGTAGTCATGCTAAGATGATAACTTATAAAACACGAATAAATAGACGCTGAATAATGGAAGCAGTGAATGAATGAAGTGGAGTCACTTGTTTCACCTACAATAAGGGAAAAATGTTGAAGAGAGGCAGGGACAGAAAGACATTACAACTTGAAAGGAAACCGTTCTCTAAAATATTCCACTCCCTTTTTTTCTATTTCTAAAACAAGGCCTCCTGTAGTATGACCTCACCCTCCTGCACCTCTGCACAGCAGTCAATGCTGACTCGAGGCCCCGTCCGCTCGGGGCTGGAGTAGAAGGCGTGCCCCAGCTCAGGTGTGTTGGTAGTGGATGCGGGGCACTGACAGTATAGGTTAGTCTCCTGGCTAGATGCAACTTGACAGCAGCCGAGCTCGCAGGGCCCGGTAGGCACATTGGGTGCTAAGGGCCTTGTAATGAACCTAAAGCACACAGGACTGAAAGGGGAGGAAAGTACACCAAACAGCACTGAGTCACATCTCAAGTCGAACAGGATGAACTGTTGGTCAATCAGTGTCACTCCATATCGCTCTGCTGTTTCGTAATGATAACAACAGACATCTTAGTAGACTTGTGTATTTTTGATGTTTTCAAATCTGATGTGCTTAAAGTAAATCTGTCTGCCTATTATAGTGGAAAACATACACCAATTGCAGTCTTAAAATCATATTACCATATACCTATGTGCCAGTTTTACTGTTCCAGGTATTTTTTAGTTGAGCTAAATGACTTTTGTTTTTTTTAAGATGCACACTTAATGGCTTTGCGTGGTTTGGGAGCATTCCACTACTTTGGAAGAGGTTGAAATGCCATTGGTTAAGATAATGGAAGAGAGGGATGTGAAGTTCAGTGGAAGAGAGCCTAATGCCTTCTTAAGGTGAACCATTTCAGCATGCAACCGCATTTGTATACGTCTGCGTATTTACCCGCGAAGGGAGGGAGGTGACCTTTCCATGTGGAGATGGTGTCTGCATGGAAATGCTGCTTGCTGCATCCTAATGGCCACCCAGGGCCACCTCGCCTCCGCATTGGTCCTGATATTTGCCTAAATGTGTGGGTGAACATTTTTTTTTGTTTTTTTTATGACCCCTCCTGCAGTGTGAGTAAGGGTCATAGTGCAAATGTTTTATTAGACATACTGGCAGCTCTTGTTAGCTCAGGTTAACAGGATCCTAATTGGTGTCATGACATGATTAGTGCACATTTAACATGGTTATGTTTAAGCAGAAGAGTTTCAGCAAAGCCATACAGACAAAAGTCTTTTCAACTTTGTCAAATGTATACTATAAAGTTTTAGCTTGTGCTTCAAATAACAAACACCTCTACAGAGTAAGACACAGTATCATTAGTAATGCTGCTCTGAGTGAGGGTTACGGCAGAGGTCGTCCAGTCAACATGGCTTCCTTCCTCCTGCTGCTCAGCAGATCATTAAGAAAATGAACGGTTGAAGTGTGTGCGTGTGTGTTTTGAGGTGGGGGTGGGAGGGGTGGGGGGGTTCTGTGCCAATGGGCTGTGGGCAGTCTGATTACTCCACACTGTCTCCTACTTACCTGCCAGCCCACTGACTTACCTTCAGCATACTAACTCCCTCCAGTTCCCTCCTTCCCTCTTACGTGCACACACACACACACACACACACACACACACGGAAAGAAATCACACATGCATTAATTTGTCTAGATTCATCTCTGCAAAACTTCTGAATGCATCGTATCTAGACAGAGGATTCTAGGCCAGTAAATCTATTCTTCAGGCTGTCTGTGTAGCTTTAAAAAAATCATTTTAGCTTGCACAACCCCACACTGCCACCAGTTTTTCCTCCTCTGTTTTATGTGTATATACCCAGTAGTACACTCGGAGGCAAATGGCGCACATGCATTTTAAAAGCACGTCAACAAGTGGGGCAGAACCCCCCCAAAGGTGGGAGAAATTACAGGATCAACGATTGATGTTGGGGGAACAAATCCGAGCAAGGGGCAGGAGATTTCTTTTTTTTTTTTTTTTTGCTTCTGCTGAGGCGTTTGTGTTTGCAGTCCCTATTAACAAGCAGAAGAGGTAATGTTGGTGGGTGGACACAGTGTGTGAGAGAGTGTGTCTGTGTGTGCTGTGGCTCTTGCTGAGCCAACGTCACACCACACGTGATGAGCTTAACAAAACGGATGGAGATAATGTTAAGCATTGAGGTAACACAACATGGCTTTACTAAATATTCAGTTTTTAACAGTTTGCAATTCTAAAAAATGTATATATTCTGTAATTTCCCACAGTGGATTACCAATTCACTTCCTCCCTCTCTGATGACCTTGATGCTCTTCCTAAGAGTACAAAGAAATCGAGCTGTCTGCTTTTTATAAATTCCCACCATTCTTTGTTTTGCAACACAAACAAATTCACACTCTGCTGTTCACACATTAATTATGCAGTTAGAGAAAAAGCTGCAATGGTGGAAAGGAAGGAAGGTGAAAATGAGGAATTCAGTTTCTTGTGCTCTCTTGTTGAATATTCATATTAAGATCAATTTTTGATGCTTTCGGGCGTTGTTTGTTCCAGGGCGCCATAGTCACTTCCTATTTGTGAAGCTGTTAGGTACCAGGAAATGGGTGAATCCGTTTTGGTGAGAGGAGAAAAGTGTCTGTGCTCCAAGGTAGACATATGTGAGGTGTCTGTGGCAGACTGTAGAAGCTATTTAAAGTGTGGCATGATCACCAATCCCCACTCCTACCCAAATTGCACCTAAATTTCATTTGATTAGATTTGTTTAATATGCCATTCAGTGCCAGTGCAATGGTGATGTTGATTTGCTCTGACAGTCAGTGAAGTGCATGCCTGACGACCACTTTTGGAGCTCTTTCTAGTTACCTGTCATCATTTTTCTTGAAGGTCTGCACAGTTTGTTTCACTTCTTCAAGATGTTTGAGAGCACTTAAAGGTAATTATTGCCAAATGATGCTCTAATGAGGGGAACAACTGTCCTTAAGTCTTTGCATGAGAGGTGGGCCTGCTTGCTTTGACGCCACCTTTTTAGTCTTCATTTTGTTTGCCTGTTTGACAGTGTCAGACTTTCTATAGATGTTGCCTCAATCTGACGCATGCCATAATAATTGGCTGAGCGCAGGAGATGCAAATTGCTGAGGATTTATTAAAATGCACCTTAAAGGGGTTAGAAATGTCTGTTCTCAAGTCAAATTACCATTTTGCCTCTCTTTGAGTCTTTCTTTTTTTGTCAACCTCTCTTAAACTTCCTGCGCTCTTGGAAGAGGTCAGACGCAGCCCTTCATTTGTGGAGGAGGATTTTCGTCTCCTGTGGAAAATTGCAAGGCATTTAGAGCTATCGGAGAGGGTCAGGGACCTTTCCTCTAATTTCCCTTTATCTTCTCTACCATGCTGCACGACCCCAAGCACATCACAGTGCTGATGTCTGGCCTGTCTTTATGCATACTGTTTATTTGTGTACCTGATTTCCCCCCTCAAACCGGATGGAATTTTCTTGCAAGGACTTGGCCCGTGCCTCCTAGATATTTACCTCTCTAAGATGTGTGAGCAGCAGTTTTTGAATTCACATTGCAAATCTTCTGTATTAACTTCAGATCTTTTGAATTATATTTGAAAGTTGACGAAGAGATTAACGTTGTGTCGGCTGAGGTGATGCATTTGCTGGAAGAGCCTTCCTGCAGGTAAAGCTTTTGTGTTGCAGCCTGAGCCTCCACAAGAATATTAATGATGTTGGTCGATTGTTTCCATTCAACAAGCCTCTTCCTCGTGGCTGTGTTAGTTTCTCTTTGGTGTCCTGAAAAGCCACGGTTGCTACAGGAACACGCATTGTGTCACTGGTCAGCCATGAGTGACATGTGCTTCTCATCTGTGACATGACACAATGATTATCATGGGGGGATTCGAGTCTTCTCCTATAAGCCTTCCAAGAAGATGTTAGCACAAACATTTACCCAGTAATCCGTAACTGAGACTCGCAAGCAGGGGACTGTAACTAATGAAGACAACTATTCAATTACGAGCTCAATTAATGCAAGTGCCTGGAAGCACGGATCACAGATGAGCCAAGCAGCTAGCCTTAGATGTTGTGAACCACAACAGGAGGAGAACAACAACACACTTTCTCCCTCAATCTCTTGGCTTAGCACTCATTGCTGTCTCCACTTCAAAATGGCTTTATAGGTTTGTGAGGGAGACCAGAGAGTGTGCCTCAAATCTATGTCTTCGGCCACCGTGTAGGGTCATGAGGACCTGAATTGGCTTTGTCTAGATATAGACCCTAAATCTCTTCTTAAGTATTACTCTGTTATTGCAATATTCTCCTGAGGTTCATCTCTAGCTGCAGTATATTTGACCAACCACAACAAAAAGTCCAATTTAGCCTGATTTCCCTTATTCCAGTTTTGATTCTTGCTTTGGCTCATATTGATTTCATACAACTTGTTATGTTCTGTTTCTTCTCTGTCTTGTTTTTGGATAAATCCATGTTGTTTACAGTGTGCGATGACCCGCGGGGCGTCAAGATTATTCTTAACCCTTTTCCTCGCTGTGGTTTTGTGGTTGTATCGATAGGTAGCCATGTTTGCTTATAATTACGTCCCTACCTCACCGCAGGTGGGACTCGGTTCAGACCTCTTGGCCCAATTAAAACAAGCATTGCTACTTCGGTACTACCTGTTTTGTTACATATATACATGTTTGTTTTGATGAATGGGGTTAAAGCACTAAGACATTTATGCTGGTTGATACGTGATGCTTGCATCCTCAACCTCATGATGCAAAGCAACTCTGAATTACCACAGAGTATTACATCTTAACATAGAGCACCTTGTTGCCCAGAGGGAAATGTTCCACACTGATTAAAGATTAAAGATGAAAAAACTAGGCTTTGAAAGAGAAAAAAAAATCTCTAATTATTTCCCTAGAAATAAAATAAAATGGCAAAGGCCACTGGGGAGTTTCTTCTAATTATTTCATTTATCTGTAAAAGGGCTCATGAGGATGTTTCCTTCCATTATTTTCATTTTTTCTTCTCTCTTTACACCTTTTAGCAATATTCTCCTTATTGCTTTATATTACATCTTTCTCTTGTTCATCTTTGCTCTAGATGTTGGGGACAGTAATTGATGCATTCTCTGGATTAGGACACACTGATGGTAATTAGGAAAGGTGACTGCAAGTAAGTCAAACTAGGCTGCAATCCTCCGTGGCTCATTAGCTCAAACTGTGCTCTGTAGACCTTTGCTAAAACCACTGGCGGGAAAAGTGTCCAGCCCTCTCCTTGATCACACATTAAACACTATAATTTACAGATAGATACAGTAGCACATGTTCTTTTGACAGTAATAGTTAACTTAGCTGTAAATTAGCACACCTGACCTCAGTCCAAAGCTCCCACTTACACTTGTCATATGATTTCAGATATTCCTTTATACTCAGTACTGTGTGTTTATATTAGTTTATACAGACACCACAACAGGTATTGGCCTTGTATCTGAATCCAACAACAACATATTTTTCCATCTTTAAATTTCTAAAATGAAGTGTTCCTAATATACTGTATGTAAACATGTAACATCTCACAAGTTAATAATAGTACTTTTCATGCTATAGTACACAGCATGACTCTTTTTTTTCAGCTAAATGCTGTCTGATTTAAAACTATTGTTTCAATGGAAAATTGATCAGAAACCTGAAGTGTGCTTGGTGTGCTCTCAGACTTTGTGTTTTCCATGTTTTGGTGTGCCGAGGCTTGAAATTTTGGCTTTAACTCCAGTGTAAACAAGCAGTGGATGATCAATCCCTTACGTTCCACAACTTTTTTACTATCTGAAGGGAGTTGTTTTTAGGGTTCCTCATTGCTCCAAACAAAATGCATAGTTTAGTTCTTGGCCTTTGTTGTTTGTAAATTCTAATGATATTCTCTTGCATGATGCTTCTGCAAGTGTTATCAAGTCTTGGTGTTAAAGCCAACTAACGCTGATTGCACCCCTTAAAACACTCATATTGCACTCGTGGCAGTCTTTCGCTTAACTTTTTTTCTCCCCTCCTTTAGCATAAAATGACATAACTGACATAAGGATGGCAGGCAGCTGCTGTGGCTACTGTTGTTAACACATGACATATTGAGCATATTGCATTTGTTTAAGTTATATTTATGAATCTAGCTTAACGTTTTTTTTTACTTGTATTTTAAGGGTTGATCCAATATTTCTTTCTAGTTTTGGACATTGATACAGATGCAGACCAAGAGTGGTGTTGCACATCTTGGTGTGTGTTTGTGTGTGTTAGGAGCACCCAAAACAAGGTTTCCTTAGTGAGGTGACAGAGGCAGCTAAGCCAGTAAACAACGGTGACAGTAATCATATGTGCTTGTGGTGCTATGCTTCATCACCTGTCCAGCACCAAGGCTTGTTAAAGGACAAATGACTCTTAATAAAGCATATTCTTTCTCCTCATCTCTTTCTCCCTCTCCTCTCTGGTACCCCCTGTCAGTGTTCCTTTGCTCCCTCCAGCCCTGCCCCCATCTGAGGAGGCCAGGTTGCCAGGCCGTGGGGTGGTGGGATTGGCCGGCTCCACACTGAGATTGATTACCCGTCTAATCTTGGGACTGCCAGTGTGTCTCCAGGGCAAAAACTCCGGCATGATCCACAGCCCCCCAACTCCCACCCTTTCTCTGTTTCTTTACCTCCTCTCTCTCTCTCCCCCCTCTCTCTCTTCCTCCATCCCTTTCATCCCTCTGTCCCTGTGCTGCCAGAGGCACTGAGGGACGACACTAAGTCACAGCTCCAGACAGGGCCACTCGCTCGCAGTGCCTGCCTTGTTCGCCATATGTCATGGCAAATGGGGCTCCCGTGGACTCTGCCATGGACTCACAGGAAAAAGAAAAATGACAAGGGAAGGTGGATAAGGGATTGGAAGCTGCACGAGTTGGGCAATAGGGTAGAGCAGAAAATCCAGCCTGCCTGCATTCAAAGATCTCTAAAATCATGGTGCTCTTGCGGGATTTGTGCAGATGTAAGAGAAACTAAAACCATACGTATAAAACAGAGACTCATTGCTTTCATTTGCTCTAGGTGTTGATGGGCTTTGTGTTTGCTGCATTCACACGTGATTCGTTGCAGGGCGCAGGTGATGACATGACACCCCTCCAACGTACATTATAAGTGTGCATCAAGGACATGAGATGTATGACAACTTGTAAAGGTGACAATTGTGCTTGGTGATGGTACAACCTGTCATCTAGACGGTCTAGTGAAGTGAGCTCTCTTGGTGGCACTGCAGCTCTCACTAGATTTAGAGAGACTTCCACTATAGCTGGGTGGTGACATTACCTTTCAGAATGTCAGTCTGGCATTCAACTTTTCTTGTGAAGCTTGGTCTATTTGTGATGAGAAGCAGTGCTGAGTGGAAACCTACTGACAGAACAATTAGCATTGTTAGTTCTAAACATAGGAGTAGAAGAACAAAGTAGTGAGAAAAAATATTTTTAAAATTATGGGAAAAGAAAAAACTGTATTATTTTGCTAAGTGTCAATTAAATTTCCAAACACCTTAGCCTTTAGTTTGAGCTTATATGTTACTAGTTTTTTTCAATGTCACTTTCACAGGTGGAAGTAACTGTGCAAATGGTGTTTTTTCAGCAGAACAGTTTATTATCGGTCTTGTTCTTGCTGACCCAAACACATAGGATAAACAAAGGCAAAGGGGGTCCTGTGATTCTGTAGTATGAGTAAAAGGTGGGGACTGGGTCATGGTGTGGTTAAGATGATGAGATGGTGCTGTTGTGGTATGATATTTACATGTGTCTGCATGTATTTACCCCCACGGGTCAAGCTGTGCAGTGCTCTGTGTTTAAATTAATAATTGAAGTGATTTCTAATAGAAACATCCTTCAGTTTTAAATTTTATTTTAAATATGATGTTGATGATAAGTAATTAATGACAGCAAAAGGGAAAGAAGACAAGTTTAATAGTGCCATATGCAATTTTAAAACATTTTCAAGGCAAAATTTAGTTTACTTATCCACCTGCACGAAAGCTATAGTCTTAACACACAGGGTGAGTAATGCTTAAAATCTGAGTTCACGCCTTACATATGAGTGTGTCCTCAAAAGCACATGGAAAGGGCCAGACAACCATCAGAAGGCTCTTTGAAGTGCTCTTTCAGGCCACCGTGGATTGCCCACACACAAGTACTCACAAACACACACTTGAGAAAGTCTTTGAGGGCACTGTTTTCTAATTCACCTCTGCACCTGTTTATACCTTCTCGCCATTCTTCTTCTTTTCCATGTCTGAGTGAGTCCGAGTCATAAGAAGAAAAAAAAAAAAAGGAAAGAAAAACAGCGTGGGTGAATCTGAGCAGAGAAACATCCTCTGGGTCTTTTTCCTTTTTTAAAAGAACTCCTCCAGATCTCATGTTTAATTTATGAAGGAGGGCTCATGTGTGATACATCCTGGCATGACAGGCAGAGTCCATCTTTGTCTGGGTAACGTGGATCGGACCGGACCAGTGGTGATGTGCCAGTCCCCGTGGGGCCCTGGGGTGCCACAGACTGGTCAACAGCTGGGGGCGAAACCAACCCTTTCACTGGAACCAGAGCGTGGTTAATTAAACAAGTTCCCCTCGGTCAGAAAGCAGCTGGAATCAGTTTACTCCATGTGCCAGTCAGTGCCAGGCTGGCTGGAAGGCTTACTCCACCACACAAAGGAAGAGGAGATGCGACAGTGTTCTTAAATGTAGGAATGTACAGAACACAAGAAACACACGAGGGGATGTTTCTGTTTGGGTGTATTCAGATTTCAAGATTCTGAGTCTGAGCAGAGGAGTGGGATGTTCTTCTTTTGACTCACCCACACCCTACTGTAAGCATCCATCCACAGCCCACACCCTTAAACCCAAACTCCACAGCTTTATGTGCAAGCACACGATGAACAAATTTAATTTGTTCTAGGCTCTCCAGATCTGCATACTTGCAGTGCAGACACACACATACAGGCGAAAACACTACCACAAACAAACTGAAACGAGCGAAATCTTGTCAGGCTGAGCACCGAATAAAGATTAGGCATCCTTGTCCGCCTTCACAGCCTAAGACGTCGTGGTCAAACCTGGGGCGATTTCAGAGAGAAAGACAGAGTGGCAGTCGATAGTTGACGGAGAATATGTGAGAGAAACAAGACGTATTCTGAGTACTTCATCAGCGGTGGAGTTGCAAACTGGGGGAGGGCAAGAACGAGAGCAAGAGAGGAAAGGGAGGGGGGCTCTGGGTACAAAATAGCCAATTTTATAGTACACATGTGGATTAAGTTCCCTCCTTTGAAAACGCTCTGGAATGCCCATGTACCAATTACGCCGAGGTGGTACAGGCGGGAGCTGTGGGGCCATGTTTTTGGATGTTCTTGCGCCTGTGTGAGCTCGGGCTTGCCAGATTGTCTGCGGGCAGCGTTTGTGCCTGCTTTGATTCAATGCCAGTGAGGCCTTGCAGGCTCTTGGCACCCTGACACTTCCCCATCAATACGCTGGCAATGTGTGGTAGGGGGTATCAAAAATGACCCAATTAGAGGATGGCAATGTGTTCTGACAGGCACTACCTGCTCGGGTGTGTTTAAAACTGCCATCTTTCTCTCTTCGCTGTTTGGTGTGCACTCTCTACCTCTTCCGTCTTTTTGCCTCTCTATCTTTTCCTGTGCATTTGCTCCTCCATGTGCTGTTCACAGCAGGTGACAATGGTAGAGATGTGAGTGGGTCTGCCTGCCTTGACAACCCTGTCTTTGTACGACTCTTTCAGCTGTTTTGTATAAACATTCCAGCACTTTGCAAGTGTTGATATGAGGGGATTGGTTTTGACTAAAAACACTGTGATTAGAGCGCTCAGTGACAGAAACATTATCCACAGAGTTGGCTTGTCAGTGTTTGTTGCCATGACTGACAACTCTCTGGATCTCCCGTTCTCTTGTTCTGTCTCGGTTTTTCTGTGCTCCCCTGCACCCCCACCCTCAATATTCTTGATCTGTCTTTTCCACATGTAGCTGGAGTTGAGTTAGAATCTCTGCCAGCATGTGTCAGCGTGAGTCTGTCTGTTTGCAGGATGTCTGCAGCTTTTGAAGAGGTCTAACAATGACTTGGATTGAGTCTTACAATATCCTAAGTCATCAAATCCTTTAAATAATTATTTAAAGAAAAAACAATAAATACCTTTACATACCTTATTGTTTGTCCACAAGTGCTGGTATGATCCTCCACAAGTCTCTCCACTGAAGTGTCTGTATTTCTGTGTATGAAATGAGTCACTTACATTAATTAAACAGCATCACAATTGCGACATTCCTATAGTTTATTCCACATTATGAAGCAACACTGTAATTCAGACATTGTAATTTACTGCAGACAGAAATGGTTAAGGTAGAAATAGGAAAGAAGAACTTAGAAGTATTCTGCAAGACCTAGGTTTTATACGTTCTATTTAAAATGTCTATTTGTATTATTTCCAGTTACATCTTGAAGTACGTTTAGTGCTTTCTCATTAGATTTAATGCCTCACTTGCTCCATCTGAGAGCCGACCGTGAAGCTTTGGCATCTGATACCTTCTGGCACTGTACTGGTCGTGAGCTGAGCCCTCACAGGTCTCCACTGGCATGTTAGAGCAAGCTGCCAGCCTAGATGGGCAGTTGGCGCTAGGTCCACTACCAGCTGGTGAGGTTCTGTGCCATTCTCCATGCCATCAGGCTCATCTGTCAAAACTCCTATGACTCCACCTCCTGTGTGTATGTTATAAAAGTGTCACCCTGCTGCTTTGAGTAAGCATAACTCACCCATAGAAAGATTAATTTAAATGCGGTTGATGAGACAGGAAAGCAGGAAAACAAAATCAAATGATGGCGTAAGAAAACTCACTTTACTTTAAGTCAATATGGTACATATATAGTGGGCTGCTATAGAAGTCACATGTGAAAACATACTTACTTTCACTGACTTGCCTGAAAAGGATATATTTCTTACAGAGGCCTGGCCATTGAGAATCCTTGCTGTCAATGTGCCGTCTATACATCTTCTCCACTTGTTTCTTGACCTCGCCCAGTTTCTCTGAGATATTAACCTTTTGTGTAATGTACTTGGCTATGTACTGTGTCGTTTCTGTGTATCTGTATGTGCTTGTATGTCTGCTTCCCCTGCTGATTGATTGCATGTGCAGGTTAAATGATCAAAAAAGCTTTTTACGATTATAGGACAACTCCTTCTCTTAAGGCACGTGCTAAGTTGTTTGTTGCCAGGAGAAATGGACACTTCATCAGCCTACCATGAATGATTTCTTGCTCTTTCACCCCGAGCTCTCTTTTCTTGGTTTCATGTAATAGAGGGGATATTCTCGCTCTAGATCTCACATTTTTTTGTGGGAAAAAAGGATGTAGTTTCACGAGAACAGCTTATCTACGAGTAACGGGGACTCGGCTAATTTGTACAACTTGCCACGTCCTGCCATGGTGCAACAGCTGAGTGCTTTCAGAGAAAGACTGATTTGACTTTGGCCATTATCTTTTGATAGATAAGAGGTCTGTAGGTGCTTTGCTCATCCCTCAGGGTGTGGTTTTGAAGATGGAGGACATGTTTTTCCCCACTGACATTGATGCAATACAACCCAGAAGCAAGAGTACTAATGTCTGTGTGGAGTCCACTCAATCCTGGTGCCTAGTGTCCTCTCTTTGCCCTGGCCACAGCCTGCGGAGCCCTATAACCAAGGAGTGTGCCCACCAAGCATGTGTCATTAAGGCCTGTGTTTAGACAGGGCTAGGGGTCATTGCTGTGAAAAGTAATGTATAGTCTCAGGATCGACTCACAAATCAGAGAGTTCAAACTGCTTTTTTTTTGTTTTGAGGAAACAAAGAAGATAAAGAAATGAGAAGTAAAAAGAGAGAGGCTTCTGCTGCAGAAGTGCAAACTGATTTTAGGTACATTTCAGGACTCATTTAGCTGTGAATTATGTGTTGATTATTCAAAAAATATCTTTAAATACAGGCAAAATGTTTTGGCAAAATTATCACATTAAACTGATTGCAAGCAAAAAAACCCCCACTAAAACTGGTATTTATCTTGCATAAGCGAAGTGGTCTCTGTAGGTAAGTTTTGAATGGCAAGAGTGCAAGAATATTGGAATAAAAATCACACTTTGCAATTAATTAAAGTAAATCCTTTCAGTGTAGTTTGTACCACATTTAAAAGCCTGAAACTTGACCATTAACCTCCAAATGGATGTGAAACGCCACTAGTGTTCCCCTTCCCCTTTCTAAACACAATGTGCCACAAAAAAGACTGTAAAATGAAATGATGAGTTTTAAATGTCTTTTTTCAGGCAAACTCAATTAGCAACATGTTTTTTTTCTCCCCTTTTGCAAAGAGCCCTACATTAGCACCCAGGCTAGTTATTATTTCCAGCGTGGACATCTTTACAAATCATTTCTCTTTGCCTTTCTGCCGCTCCCTCCCGTGTGTCACTATGTTCCAAAGTGGGCTCCAATTATGAAAGCATTAAAATGCTGGTGAAGGATTTAGGTACATTACACCACTCAGTGACATTCTACTCGCCATTATGTTATTAGCAGAGTGCTATGTGTAAAAAGGGCCTTTAATTGAGAAAGTGTTGTAGAAAATACATGTAAAACAGCCACTGTTCCCCTCCCTTCCAACCTTGTGCACTGGCAGCTGTGCTCGCTGTGAAAAGCTTCTCATCTCAGCCGATTTGGTTAAAATCCCTCACTCATGACAGGTCTTTTAGGGTGGGACCTACACAAATGCAAGGATGTGCACACACACTCAGGTACACAAGAGTACACATATTCTTTTGCCTATACACTCAATCTCTTCTTGGGCGTCCTTTATAAAAAGTCAACTATATAGACACAGTTAAAAGTATGAAAGTGCATTGCTACAGTTATGTAACTAATTATTCTGATAATGTTCTTATTTAATCAATTAAATGTTTAGTCTATACAAAAAAAGTTTGAAATTCTCATCACAGATTCCTCAATTGTAAGCAGTCTGAAAGCCAGTTGGCACCAAAACTATCAAATATTCACATTAGAGGAGCTGGATCCTGTGATTTTGTTTGCACAACAGTTAATCAAAATGATCAAGATAGTTGCTAATTGATTTTCTGTCGACCAGCTAATGTGTCTGTTGAACACATCTCGGTAAAACACAGACTTTCATTTTAGAGTTCAGTTAATTTGCTTGTGGAGATTTTAGAAATACAAAATTGAAATAGGTATTTCACTGCACAAAGGAGAGGGCAATCGGTCATTGAATTCACAACATTAAATTGAAATGTGCTGTGTGTGTCCTCATATATTCAAACAAGTTTATTACAAAAAAGTAGCAGAGCAACAGATGGAGTTTGGGTTCTGTCGTATGCTGCATCCACACATCCTATGTGTCATCGGTCATTACATTCAGGTCATTGTTCGGAGCTCAGCGCCAGCGTGACTGAGTTGGCCACAGCTTGACAACTGTCTCTGTTTCACATAGACAGGGATAGGACGTGCAGCCACCCTCAGTGCTCATCTGTGTGTGTAGACTGGTTCAGTTTTCCAAATTAGGACTTAGATATTGTCTAGATGTGTTGAAGAATAGATCACAGTAGAATCTCTGCTGTGAGTTTTTCATGTACAATACCAACTAAAACATGGAAGCGTGAGTTTTACAATTAAAATTAACTTCAGAGCAGCAGTTTTATTCTGTTCTATTTATTCTATTTTTATTTTATTTTATTTCTTTTCTACTGCAGTGTTTCTTTTCATTTCCCTGGAACAAAAAGCCACTTTCAGCAGCAGACCACATTCACAAAGTCTGACCTCTTGACCTCAGCCTATCAACCTATCAGCAACTAACAAACTGGATGAGGAATAGAAGGATTCTACTGCAGAACAATCGGTGTCTTACTTAGCTAGATTTTTACCTTGGCTTCCCCAGAACTGCTGAAGTGAGAAAAAATGAAAACACACAAAACCATCTTGGGAGCACGAGCAATACTTCTGATGCAAGGGCTCTGGAAAATCACTGTCATACATGTCATCACAGCAAAGCACCATTCGAAGGAGATTGCAAGAATAAGGCTCACTATTTGTGATAAGCACGCCCTGAAAGTCTTGGACAGTGGCAGCGACATGCTCTGCACTGATAAATGTAAAGTCTGCAGAGAGAGATTGATTCTTATGACTGAGTAAGAACAGGAGGAAAGGTGTCAAGCAAAATCCTACAGTCCTGTACCAAAGTCATATGTGGGCAACAAAACCATCCTTACCTGCTGTAAGATTGGTTAAAGTGCCTTTGTCTGAGCACTTACATGGAGAATTACACTGTTTGCTCTTATATACCGGTTCTTCTTCTTGTTTTACAGTGAAAATAAGACATTTATATGTCCTAAAGTGCTAAGCGTAGCCTGCAAAAATTTAATTCAGGATTTAATTCAGGATCGTAGAATATCATATATAGTGGTCAACAACCTTTTAATCCCATCTCTTGGTAGTTCAGTTAAACATGTTTACAAGTTGGACATTCAAGTGTGCATTTATGATGCCTAAATCTCTCAACAATACAAAATCTTACAGAAACAAATATTGTATTGTGTATTCTGATTTGAAGCATACTGTATTGTTGATGAATGTTATATTACTCATTACTTATTGCTTTAATACAGTATAACTATATACAGTACATCTTTTCTTGACCTCAAAACAAGTAATGTAATCTCTCTTATGTTGCTGAACCAGCTGATTTTTAATATCTTACAAGACCTTCTTTCATCCATCCATTTATCCCGCTGGAGTCTTGCAGTAGTAGATGGGCTAGTTGTTATTCGTGCTCATGTTCATGTTTAGAGTCTTGACTTTTCAGATGCATCTCGGTGTCCTTGCTCCAGCCACTCTGGGTCAGGGCTACAGTATAGTCTGATTATTATATACATATGCATAAATCCAACTATGCCTGACTCAATGCTGTGTGCAGTTAATGTGTTACACAGTTATACATGTGTTTTTAATGTGTGTGATGATATACAGAGAGAGAGAAAGTGAATCCACAGTATGTGGACAAATGTGTAATTTGTGTGTGTTGGTGTGCATGTGATTGTTTGGCGTTCTGTAATCTGATATATAGAGTAACGATATACAGATCATCACCCCTCTTCCTTCAAAGATGCACTTCTGAATCTTACATCTCTCAAGCTGAAGCTATTCTCTAAAGCTCAGGGTCACTGATGTGGAGTACGTTCACTCACCGATAGCGTTGTCTGGCTTAGTAGTGCGCTTCAACTGCATGTTTTACATTCAGTCGAATAAAATAAATCCTTTGAAATTCATTAATTAATAAGAACTATTGACAGGCAATATTGACTGAAACCCAAGGGTCTGCATCCAGTTAAATCTATTAAACTCAGTGTCTGTGTGGACTTATGGACTCAAAGCTACTGCACAGGGAAAAATGTTAATGTATGTCGATGAAAGTAGACTTAAGTCTGTAGACTTTTAGCTGCTGCCTTTCCTTTATCATTATAATTATTTCTCATTCTTTGTTATTTTGGTCAACAAAAACTAGATGCTGTTACCATTTATAAACTAAATAAATTGACAATCCACTGAGAATCAGTGTAAGAGATGTAAGAACAATGCCTGGAGCACGCCAACATTTATGAAAAGATTCTTTGGAAATTAAGTGCTGTGGATGTAGCGTGCAAGGATGTGCACATTATTACTTCCAGTTGGATATGTGTTGTTTAAATATCAAAGGGAATAAGTAAGTTCCTAGTTTAATGTTGGCAGGCAGACACCTAAATATTCCTGTAGATTAGTTCACTAAAGAAATATCACTAATGTCACTCTCAAGCTAAACCCACTGAACAAAATGTGAGTGAATCCAGCTCCTGAGTCACTCGTTCGGCACATCAGAGGGACACAACAACTGTAACCATGGTAACTGCACAACAACAACAAACGACAGCTGTATCCTCAAAATGCGTAGAAGATTTTTTTTGGTTGACTGAAATTAACAAAAGGAAAATCAACAAAATATTTGACAAAAACGACATTTTTGTTTAAAAGCTGAAACTCAATCAGAATCAGGTGCTTCACTGTTCCACTTCTGTTCCAGCTTTAATTGTGACAAAACTGACTGTTCCAGCTCGTAATTCTTCACACCATCCCACACTCTCATGCTTCCACCAGTGGCTACAACCACATTTTCTTTGTGTGTGTGTTAGCGCAGCTCAGCCTTTCACTGCTGGTTAGGGGGCTAACACCTCTTTCAGGTTAAGTCTTTTTTCCCTGCTCCAAAAAAAAAAAAAAAAAAGCACGAATAGCAGCATTTTGTGTTCCCTTCCTCCCTCCCTGCCTCCCTCCCTGCCTCCCTCCCTTCCTCCCTCCTTTCCTTGCCTTTCCCCACTCATCTGTCAATGAAAGACACAGTTTTGCCACAAGGCATTGTGTGTTTAGCGGTGGTGCCAGCAACTGCCATTTGGGTGCAGGGAGGCAAGGGGATCCACCCCCTTTGAACTGCTGTCAAGCCAGCCAGCTTGCACCTTCTTTAATAACTTCCCCCGAAGGCACTTCGGCACCTTCTTTTTCTCCCCCTCTTTTCTCTCTCTCTCTTTTTCCCCATTCTCTCATTCACTCCCACCCTCCTGCTCCTTCTATTTTTTTTTTTTAATGACTGCAGTTTTCACGGGTAAAGCTGTGATGCTGATAAGAAAGGTAAGGCTGCTTTTAACTGACAGCCTGACATCAAATCTCTGTGGAAAAGACACACAAATGAGTAGAGGGTTAAGAACACGTGGATCCACTTAACAAGTCAATATGTTATGTTAATTTGTAAAAATCTTGTATAAAAGTCCATTAAGTTGCACACATCTATTCCAGTTTGACTTACTTTATTCTTAACACATTAGCTTAATCAGGGCAGTAAACTGTGTGTGGCTCTTTGTGGACATTGACTTTGGCAAGTTAAATGTATTATAATAAATACAAATGCACACAATGCAGTCTATTCAAAATTAAAGCAAGGTAAGCAGAAACATTATGTATTCATAAAGAGAGTATACTTGAGAGGAGTTGTGCAACTTGTTTTATTTTGATAGACTTGTCTGCTCTTCAGTTTAACATTTTCAGATTAAGAGAATCCATTGCATTGCATGCATTTGTAAGGATTAATTAGTTGTTTCAACAAGAGTAAATATGAGTACAGTTTTGTACTCTTATCAATATATTTTTGTATTAATATTCATAATATTACTAATTTTGTCTACATAGTAAGGACTGATAAAAATACTTCTGAATTAAACAAAGAAGAGATATAGCGTTGCTGAGAATGGGACGCATTTGTAATCACCTTGACCTTTTGACTTTCACTTGCCAACATCTAATCAGTTTAACCTTGAGTTAAAGTGGACACTTGTTCACTTGACACTTGGCACCTAAGTGTTTTATAATAGTTTCAGTTTTATAATATTCACATGCAATAACTGCATAGAGAATTCTGTCACAGGTACAAATAATAAGAAACAGAGAGAGACAGCCACCAAGTTTGAAAGAGAAATCAAAACGCCACAGATGGATTTTGATTGACTTTTATTCTTCCTCCTTCCTTCACTCCTGGCCTGCCTCTGTGGGCCTCTCTGGACAGGGTTAACTCGCACCACAACGGCACTCTGTGAACCCCCAATCTGTCAGTTCCACTGTACAACACCATGGCCTCGGGATAGACAAGCCAGAGTGGAGAGGTAAAGAGCAAAAAAAGGCAGAGAGACCTGGCCAAAAGCGCAATAGGCAATAGGTGTCATATTAAGGGTGTGTAATACTCTATGTCACTTCAATGGTGTATGGCCCATTAAAGCTATAACCTCATACACCATGGCGTTTATTTTGTCACTAGGGATTATTTGGAACAGGCTTGCCAGGGAATGTGTGGTTGTTTGTGTGTTGAAAAATGCTTTGTTTGTGCAGTGTGTGTTTGAGACCTGATGTATATTATCTTCAGGATATTTCTGTCTTTAAATCCTTGGCTCCCTTTTTTTTTTTTTTACACACCTCCAGTGTGTGTTCATATGTTGCCTACTTTGCACAGTGTTGTAGTGTATTATAGGATGGCAGTTTAGTGGTGAGGGGGGGCTGAAAATGAGAATGTAAATACAGGCATGAGCTCACCCAACACCCTCCCACCTCAGTCACCACCGTCACCTCCTCATAGTCGTCCTCCTCCTTCTCTTGTGCGAGGGTGAGCCAGCTAGGGGGTGACCTTGCCCAGTGTAATTAAAGTGAAACACCTTGACTTGTCACCATTGCCTGAGACAGCTTAAATCTCCCTAATGTAAATGGAGGCAGCCACTGACGTGCTGTTAGGCATGGCTGCGGAGAAGATACAAGCTCTGGTGATCCATCTCTGTACCAGCCCGGGCACACACATGCTCCAAGATGCACACACTCCCTCTCTGTCTGCCTCTTTTGCTTTTTATCACTCTCTATTTTTCTGACTCAAACACATACACATGTACACAATCTTTCTCTTCCTGTGTTTCGTGAACGAGCCCCTTCATCGCTCCTCACACTCATCCTTGGCATTCTGCGACTTCCATCTCACTGTCCACTGTACTTATTTTATTTATTTTACAACCCAGACAGCACAGTGGTTTATCTTTACAGCAGCAAATTCAATAGATTGTGTATTGTCATGGTCAAAATAGGCACAAACATACAATGATCAAATTCACATTTAAGGCAGTCAAATCTCACCTGTGTGTGGCTGTCACCACTGCAGCAGCATCTGTTCTCCACCTTAAAATTAAACAGTAAAATCAAAATAATAATAAACTAATGATAAAATATTGAACAGTACAGTACATCAAGCAAAACATTTTTCTGTATTTTACTTTGAATTAATTTTTCTGGTAATATTTTAATGCATGCCTTTTACATTTAACTGAGTATGTTTTACTGTATGGTGGATCTGTGTGGTAAAGACTGAATATTTCCACCATCTGTTATCAATTATTATTGGGTTCTTGTAACTGGTAATAGATAGGAAAGCCCTCAATACTGTGTATAACTATGATATTTTCTCAGATGGTTGTGAGAACTGTTGATACAATGCTGATAGGACTCAAATGTTTTGTGCATCTAGAAGTGTATTCACTGAGGACACGCATAGCTTATTTCTGCAGCCAGTCTCTTTGGGAATAGTGGTGGATAGGCGTACAAAGATGGCAGTTAACAGGGAAATTATGTTGACTTTGCCCTTCAATTAAAGCTCTGTAACACAGAAGTCTTGTTGACCCTTCTGTCCTGCCCTCCATCAGAAGTTATGGCAACACATTGCTGAAAGACGGCCTACTAAATTCCACACTAATTTGCAATGTGGGGAATGGGGGACTGCCTGAAATGACAACAGAAGCAGGTCCAGGGGTTCCTGCCAAAAAATCACCCTGTCTGAATGCCTCAATGGCATGTGAAAGAATGCTATGTGCCCCCCGTGCCAACTTTACCAGTTGCCGGTGCCCGGTGCCAGGTCTTTTCCCCCTTTTCCCTGTTGTGTCCTGCCCAGGCAGTGGGCACTGTGACAGGAGCCAGACGCCCATCATGTGTCTGCACCAGGCAGCGTGGCTTGTGCGCCTTGATCCCTGGGGCAGTACGGGTACTGTCCCGTACTCTTCCCAGAAACATGCCAAGGTCTGTGGGTGGTGCCAGACAGCGGATATGTCCCGCAGTGCACACACACTCTGATGGTTTTTAAGGAGACCCGTGGCAAGAGTTCTTGCCCTCCAGTAATGCTTTTACTGTGGGCATCCTCTGTCCTTTGGTAAATTTTTAATCAGACTGGATAGCAGTCATATCGTTACAGATAGAAAACTGTTAAGTAACATGAACACGATCGGTGAGAAGGCCTGTGCTTGTAGAACTGACAGATCAGATGTTGGTTCATCCACAAGAGTGAATCTATATTTTCCCCTCACAGAGAGACTTAAAGGCAAAGTCTGAAGACAAATACCGTTTACCTGCCTGCGTGCTGTAGCATCACAGACAAGAACAGGTTTAGACAGCAAGGCAACAGAGAGAGACAACAAACAAGCATGTTGCTATTGTGATGGACAGCCTCCACTGTGAGGTTCAGAATGTCAATGTGTTCAGTGTGTGATGTAGCAACTGCTCCAGCCGTGGGGGTCTGTAGGAATAAAAAAAATGAAGAAAGAGAGAACGCGTGGGAGAGAAAACGAGAAAAAGAGGGAATGAGCAATGAGCTCAGGTGGGTACGACATCTGCATTCACTTCCTGTCTTTTTCCGAAGGGAGGGAGGCGCAGGGAGAGCGAAGAGAAAAGGAGGGGTAGAGAAGGGGGCTTGAAGAAAACAAGTGCGAGATGAAGGCCTTTCTGGAGGCTACAAAAGAGCTGTACACTGGAAAAGGACTGGGGAGCCCTCAATGGGGCTGAAGAACGCACAGACAAAACTTGGGAAGGAAGAAGGCATGCTTTACAATGGCACCGGGCCCCATGCTTGGTTCAAAGACCCAGTAAGAAATACAGAAAGAGGAAGAGAGTGAAAGACAGAATGAAAATGATGGACCTGCTGGGAAGTATAGTAGATGTAGCAGCAGGGGGGGAGAGGCTGGCATATACGCTGGGCAAAAGGCCACCGAGTTTTCTCAGCTATTCATTTGAAAACAAACCGTGCGGCACAGGCAGGCACAGTCAAACTGCATCTGGTTGTGGAGTGGATTTTGTCTTGTTCCTCAACAAAAAAGGCCCACTGGTGCTCCATGTGTGGCCCTATGCTAAAAGTCAGGCCCGAAGAATCGGAGGAGAAGGAATAGTCCTTGAGCAAAAAGGGGGGAAATAAAGGGGGAGGTGGGGAAACGAGTGAAAACAAATGAGAAGAGAGTGTGTGGGAAAGCAGTAAAAGTGAAGAGCGGTTATGTTGTTAATGATGTCATAGCATTTCAAGTTAACACCAACTGTAACAGCAAGTAATTTGAATATTGTTTCTACAATGCAGGGTCTCGATCTTTGCTCACCAGTAATTTGTTTACAGGGACCATTACAGCCGTAGTTTCTATAAATATACAATTTAAAATTTTCTGAAATTTGTTTCCTCTTTGATTTAGTTTTTGGTTCATCTTAATTCTGCCAGAAGACAGATGACTCAAAGAACTGCACTGCTACAGTAGCTTAGGCGTTTAATGTGGACACAGCACACAAAGAGAGAAACCGTGTGACAGTGAGCTGTTTGTATGTCCTTGGGATGCCAGCATCATTGTCAAGGCTTATCATAATCTAGGGGCAAAGAATGAGTGGAGGAAGGGAGAAAAGGGGGGAGAAAATGCATATGGCTTTAATAAAACTTTATCAGGAGTTACCTTAGCTCTGTTTTCCTCCTCCTTGCCACCTCAGCCCCCTCCTCTGTTACCTTGTGACATCCTGGCTCTAATATTTAAAGAGCTCCCGGTGCACGGTTGCGGGAATCACGTTTAACTTCACCAATTTCTTATTGCCTGTCAGTCTCTCTAATTTGATCTGCCGTTGGACAGTTACCGTTTTGGACAGAGGAGTCACGGCACATATTGGCTGGAAGACTGGCAGCTAATAAAAGCCAGCTTGGTATTTACTCCCCTTTTCCTTTTATTTATAATATATCTCAATATTGTTATTATGAATATATATGCATTTAAGCCTCACCTATCTCTCTGGGTACCCTCTTGGTTAATAATATGTTATTGATTTCCATACTGGACTGGCTATATATCTGTTTTAATTTCAAGGCCTTATCGCTCTCTCTGTGATTCACATGAACCCTTTCTTTATTTCTTTTTCCTTTTTTCCTTTTTCCTACAGGCATTATTAAGTCTGTGTAGGAGTATAGGTAACCTGCTTTTTTACAGTCTGACTGGTTACTTTATACAAGGGAGGGATACTCATTATAGTTCCCACATCCTCCCCAAGTCAACCTTCATCTTTTCTTTGACAGATTGGATCATGGGCAGATTGGGTCATGTAGTATGCCTAAATTTAGATACTCACAAATTAGAATAGAATACAATAAAAGAATAGTTTTAGCACCAGCATGTTCACAGACATGGTCTGATTGTTGCTAGAAATAGTGACCTTGAAGTAATTTGATGAAAGTTATTAGTAGTTCATCTAGATTCTGGACTTGATTTCCTTACTAGTTCACCTATTCAGAGGACAACAGGGACATGCTGCCTCATGCACTGAAACCTCTGGCCTACCCTGTTGGTTAGTTAGACCTCTGAGGGTACTACCTCGCCCTCTATCCCCTTGGCCCCATCTCATACCACCAGAATGATAAAGGGATGGAGATGAAGGCGAGGAGGAAAGGAGCAGGAGGAGGAGGAAGCTCAGAAAGGCTCCGCAAGAAGGAGGAATAAGCAGTGCATGTATATATGCGAAATATAAGCGCCATCAGCAGAAAAGAGCCTGAGTCAGCCATTTGCCGGGCCTTGCCGCATGCTAAAACAGATAGAGGCAAAGCCCATTAAAAATGAATGCCACGCGATAATCACATTCGCACTTAAAATTTAATGTTGGTACGCGGCGGCTGACAAAGAGAAGGCGGCATAGGGCGCCGTGATTATGACCGTGTCTCCTGTACTTTCTGCTTTGAGGTGATGCCTTCACATGGCCCCTGGAAGTGCTTTCTGATTTCAAGGGGAGCCAGGGGCAGGTCTTGTAGACTAATTGTTGCAATTAGCTTAAAAGATGTAGAGCATACTGACATCTTCATAAGGGAGAAAAGCTCTGCCATAAGTGGACTGGAAGATAAATTCCAGATGAAATGTGGACCTCCACCTTTTTTTTGCATCTTCTGCCTGTCCTTTAGGTCCTTTCTGTATTTGTTATCCTGTGGTTTGTTGCTTTTTACCCTTTAAAAGTTTTTACTTGGAGAGTTGTTATTTTTCTGAATTGAGATGGCAAGTCTAACAAATTACCCTAATCTGCCAAAGGGGAGGAGTTAAGGGTACGAGGATGGGACATCACCTTTTCTTTTAATATTTTGATATGTTATTATCATTAATTACTACTATTTTTTATTATTAATAATAGAGTAATTAAAAAGTGTATATAAGCAGAGGGAGAGTTGCATTATTACTGCTTCACTTTTTCAGAAGTGCATCTCAGAGCATCAGTTCTGTAGGTTAATAACAAATGTGCACACTGCACTTTCTGCTCCAGACAAACTTAACTCCTCCCCATGTCCTCTTTACTGTTTGTGCTTCCATGTTCACTATGACTCAATACTTAAACAAGTAAAAATATTCCATCTATAACAGCTAAGACAGGACAGTAGAATATGGGACAACTGTAACTTGATCACCCACTTCCCGTCCTAAGAGCTTGCATACAACAAGGAAGCCCCCCCCCAATTAGAGTGCATGGGCGTTAGAGGCCCTCATTTGGGCAGGCAGCAGAGACAATGAGTGGGGCGGGTGGTGGTTAGAAGGATTGAGGGAAGGGGTGGACTCCACTCAAATTCTAGCTCAAGTGGGCCGAAGATGGCTGAGAAGTGCACTTGCCTTCAAAGAAGGCAAATTAATGTTCTTCTTGCCCAAACATAATATTGTCAGAGGTGTACAATAGGAGTCTCTCATCAGTGTTTTCTTGTGCTTCAGTGTGAGTGCATGTGCACTTACTGTGTGTGTACATTTGTGTAAATGTGTAACCCTGACGGCCCCACTTAACCTACCATCTTTGGTCCTTAAGAGAGTAGGAACCTCCTCCTGGTCCTCCTTCAAGGTCAGGCTGGAGAATCTGAAAGACACTCTCTCAGTCAATTTTACCTCCTCATTCAGGCAAAGGATATCTCTTTTAACCTTTTCCCCTGCTTCTCCATCCTCCCATCAATTACAAAAAAACCCTGGACATCTTCTTTTGACAATCACTGGGTCCTTGGAAAGAGAGGAAACGACAGGAAAAAAAGGATAGCAACACGCTTTTGAATGAATGAAAAGAAGAGGCAATGCAATCGAGGCCAGCCAGAGGTTGAGTGCAGCTAGTACTCTTCATCTCCTCAAAAAGCAGGTTGCTTTTTGGCTTTGTTAGTCTTTTCTCATCGTGAAATGTTTACATTTCATCTTCGGACACTAAAAAAAAAAGTCTCCTTGCAAATAAAAAATGTAAAATCCCTTTTTTAATTTAATGTGATTTAGTTATATACCAGGTCATTCTTTTAATACCAATGTATTGAAATCATACATATGTAAAGGTGAAAATTATGCAAAAGTCCTGTATTCTGAAACAACTAGACCAATAAAATAAATAGACAAGTGTCAAACACAGACGAAGGCAGTGCTACCTATAAGAGTGAAGTTTTTTTCTTTATCTAGGTCACAATATGTGGAGCAATTTCAACAGATGGGCTGCAGAGTATTCCCCAGGCGAACAGAAGTTAGCTTTTCTTTCTCTTATAGTTGCCCCTCTACACCTCCTCTGCCATAAAGGATTCCATCACCCATAGTTTGTTGCAGGCAAATTTGAGTGCATGTCACACACGTATACAGAAACACGCTGAATAGACATTTGTAGGGACAGAGACTAAATGTGGCCAAATGGGTCAGAAATAATTCCCTTTTTTTTCTTGATGGTGAAATCTTAAACCAGCAATCACCAAATATCCTAAAAGAAGTTGGTGTCAACAAAGTTTGTGAGTTTAACAGACTATTTTTTACTTATTCCAGTAAGAAATACTTACTTACTTTAAATTTGAGCAGTTTTTTGCAGTTTGAGAGTGAGGAGCAATCGTGGGAAAATGAAGAGGGAGCAGAAACCACCTATAATTTGGATCTTCATTCATTCACTAAATCGTTATTCATTCACATTAACTTGCATGCATACATACTCCAATACACACAGAAAATGTGATGTGAGGTTTGTGAATGGAAGAAAATCATCCTGGGGGCATGTGGAATGCAGTTTTGAAGACTTTATGGTCCAACAGTAGCACTTACAACTGAGAAGTAACTTTGTGAACCCACACACTGGAATGCAGAGGAGCGTATGTATTTTTGAATGTGTGTGTGTGTGCATGAAATACAGTGACATGCAAAGAGACAGTCAGAGGTGGAGTGTGTTAGTGTAGAGTGGGGTCCCATATAATGGAGAGGCTCCACCTGTTTACACTCCTTTAGCCTCAGTATTCTTGAGCAGGCCCATTTAGAGGGCCCTTATTCCCGACAGCCAGCTAACTGCTCTTGGGTGGGGAGCCCTCCGCTGGGACCACAAAAACAGCTGAAGCCTCGAAGGGCTTCCTGAAAGGGAGAGGGAGGGGTGTGGGGAAGCGAGGGCATGACGAATAGGAAAGACAGAGCAAGAATAATAGCAATAAAACAAAATAGAGAAAGCAAGCAAACAGAGACAACTTAAAAGAGTGTATCACTAGTGAACCACTTCCAACCAAGCCTTCCTAATGAGGTCCGCTATTAATACAGAAAAGGAACAGAGGGAAAAAGGAAAAGAGGCAAAAGCAAAAAGCAGAGCGGGCTGGCAGTGAACAAGGAAAAGAATGAACGAATGGGTGAATGTGTGTGCATGCCGTGTGTGTACTGAATCACTTTATCTTTGTTTTTCTGCAACTGCACAATGACCTCTGTATGGGGCTGGGATGAAGACAGTAGCAGTCTGAGGATGGGGATGAAGAGAGGGAGGAGGATGTGGATGCGAAAGGGGGGCGTTTGGGTAGTGGGAGGCTAACAGGCCTTTGTGTGCAAATTTCCCAGCAGCGCCTTACCAGTTAATTAAGGAGGTCAGTGAAAGAGGGACAGAGAGACGGATAGAGACAGAGAGAGAGGGAGAGAGATATAGAAGGTGGGGATCGGCCCTAACGAGCTGTCCGCAGCACATGAATGAAAGGTTTGTCCTAAACTAAGCAGCGAGAGGCCAAACAATGTCAGCAGCAATTAGCAACCAGTGGTGGGCAGCCAAGGGCCTGTTGACTGAGCAAGGGAAAGCTGTGAGGGGAACAAAAAATTAGGAGCATGCACATGCAGGTATACATATACTGTACAGTAACAAACATCCTGGAATCAACAGGATGGAGATGAGCAGCAGCAGCAGCAGCAGCAGCAGCAGCAGCAGGAGGGCGGTGGCGAAGAGTAGTAGAACAGGCAGAGGCGGGTTATGTTGTCTTCACCTCTCCACACAGTAAGGCCTTGACCCTGCTGGCAGAGTGCGTTGAATCTACAATACTGTGGATTGTAGGTGTAGCAATGCAAGCTGTATGCTCAAGTTACACTTGATATGGCAGATAGAAGCTCTGAGGGTGTAAAGCACCGTTTCTCTGCGTGAAGCAGGAATAAAGGATGCTTTATCTTTGCATAGAGATCCAAGCTAATCCTTTTCCATCTTTGCTGTTTAAGATTTGAAGAGATTGTTTTATCATTGTTTCCTTTTGTTAATTACCTCTTTAGAAGGGCATTCAAAACTTTTTTCCAGGCAAGTCACTCCAGTCAGCTCTCCAGCAAGTCTGTTTTTGGCTCCTACCTTTCTCCTCTCCTGTCTGTTACCATTCTTGGCACAATGTGAAGTCTCCGGTCTTTGTTTCATTATAATGTTGGAGGTGAAGTGGCCCTCTTGTACCTCAGGCTCTAATCGCTGGCGTAGACTGTGTTCTCTAGTGGTGTTGGACTGTGATGAAAACCCAACATCCCCACAAAGAGAAAGAAAACTGCTGTGTTCAGGCTTTGTGTGCAAATATAAAAGCACACAAAAGCGGGAGCCTGAGATAGTGTCAGAGTTAGAATGTTTTCACTCTCCAGTTCTAGATATGGATTATATTTTTTAATATGGGGGTTATTTGTTGGGTACTTGTTGGGAGGGAGAGATGGAGGAGGGTGGAGGAAAGGGGACTCCGTGGTTGTGAGAAAGTGGAGTCTGCAGACTGTGGGCTGTAAATAAAGTAGGTTAGGGCGGTGTGAAATGGGGAGTTCACTGGCTGTTGGAGGAGATGGTCACAGAAGGGCATGAGAAATGTTCGAATGGTACTTTGTGATGGGCAAACTGGTTCTGAATGTGAGTAGGTATTGTAATTTTGTCCCACGTATTACAAAGCACAATAAATATATTATGAGTGATGGCTGCACGCATTCACATTAATTTACATTATTGCCCCACACATACAGTACATGTAACATAAATGCATATCTATGTGTGTGAATACTGTACATGGAAATATAAAGATAAATCTATTCATATTCTCATTCTCAAATCGAGCCACCTTTGTACTCTCAAGCGGGAGAAAGATTCACTGGGATAACTTCTTCCTGTCCTTCAAAACAATCCATATTGCTGCTCAGCCAGTAACCAAGACATATAGAGGCGGCTGGATGATCAGTGACAAAAGCTAAGCAGGGAGACGTCTACCTGCTGGAGGAAAATTGGAGGAGAGGAGGGCTAGCAGGATGAGCATGGTAGGAGTAAAACAGGAGTAATCACAGTCCCATCCAGCCCGAGTTGTCAGAAATTGTTAAAGCCTATAAAGCAGGATTCTTGGGCCGTTCCTTCTCCCCACTGCCACTCCACACAGCACAGACCTCCACTCCCCTTCTGCTTCTCTCACTCCCTTTCTGGGCTGCTAATTGGAGGCAGGTAGCCCCCAGATGCTGGGCCCAGGTTACTGTAACCTTGGTGGTGAGATCGGCTGCTCGCCTTCATGCGGCCGGCTATTCATCAAAATGGTGGGGTGGGGGATGGCTTCAGAGGGGCAGAATATGCAGCAGGGGGAAATGAGCGTCCAAGACAGCTTCCCAAAAGGGTAACAAATCACCCTCCTTGCCGTAATCCGCCAACGGGGGACTTGATGGACCAGTGGTCACAATATGTGGCTGCAGAGATGCCCAGGTTTAACAAATCACATATATGGACTCGTGGGATTAAAAAAAAAAATTCAGTTGATACAACTTTCTCAGATGCTTTTATGTTAACTACAGTTCAATAGTTTTTGAAGTGCAGTTTACCAAATAAAAACAAATGGGTGTATTTCAATTTTTCTAAATTAATTAAACAGCACATAGTGCACATAAATATTAAGAAGATAAACCTACAGATGGCTGCAAATGCATATTGCCATGAAAGGCTGTACAGGAGTCGTGTTATCAGCATTATCCAACTGATCGATCGCTGTGGTTGTGTTATCAATCATCCATCATTGCATTGATATCTTTGCAATACCTATAATCTCATCTGATCAGAATCACTGGTCAATACGGGAGCACGATTGATCTCCCATGCCAGATGGATTGGATGACAGGCACGCAGGAAAGTTGCAGAGATGTAAAACATTTCCAAATGAGCAGCATGAACCATTATTTTCCTGATACAAAAAAAAAACTTGGAGCAAAATGAAATGCATGGCAGCAAAAATAGCAGCAAAGTTGTGTGGAATATATCATTTCTAAATTTGAAACAAAGGGAATCCCATTCCTGCTACAAAGAAATATTTCATGTGGCATATTACAACATAATTACCCCTGATCTTGCGTTTGTGATGATGGGTTTCCTCCTCATTGGAGAATACGATAGTGGCTTGTATTCAGCAGGGAAAACAGGCAGCCATAGAACAGTACCACTCAAAATCTCCTCTGCATAGGACCTTAATCATCCTGGCTCAGTGTGCATGTGCATATAGGGAGATTTGTGTGTGAGCCATGCATGTCTTGCAGTGGGTGTTTTCTTGCGAGTGTGTATACTTGTGTGTTTGACTGTGAGTACGTCCTTGCTGCTTTGTGCCTATGTGTGCTGTGTGTGTGTGAGTGAGAGAGAGAGAGAGAGAGAGAGACAGGGGGGAGAGAGAGATTGAGAATGAAAACTTCGTTCCTCCAATTCCCCCGTGAAGCCCTCTACACCAATTTCTAGCCATGGGCAATCACTCACTCAGCATACACATCTACATAGAGGCTGATGAGATCCTCCGTGGGCTTTACCATGTGACTGGAGCTCGTCATCTACTGTATGTGCCTCCCCTTTTGCGCTCCTGTTCCAATATTACAGTCATTGTGGGGTGGCGGAGGAGGGAATACGGATGATCTACATACACTTATAATACATAGGTAATCTCCGAGGGGCAAATCAAAGATACTCCCCACTATGTTTCCCTTTAAATTCAAGAAGAATCAGTCATTTTTGCATGCCCATTATCGGTAGAAGTGATATGTCTTCCAGTTTTAGATGTCCTTGCACCTGGATAGAGGTGCTTTAGTATATCACGCTAACCAATGACTGATATGGATGGATGTAGGCTTGTAGACTTGGGTAGATAGATTAGAGCTTATAAGAATGTCCACCCTCAAGCTGTGATGTTAACATGGGGCACTGTATGCTGTGGGTTCATTAGAGTAATTGCCTTCATATTACCCATTGGCATGGTCATAATGTATAGAATATTAATGCTAAAAGTCTCCATTGCTCTTGTGTTCAGCAGGGCACTTTATAATCAACATCATCGCATATTAATGAGGAAGTTTCCAAGAGAGGCAATAAAATTATGATCTATCCTGTCACTAGTCTTTTCTTCCTGACAGTCATTTATATCCACATTTTGTTTTGTTGTGCATATATATGTGCGGTAGCTGCCTTTGTCTCTAGGGGATAATACAGTTTTGACGGAGAGGGAATTTCTTCAGAGTTGCACAACAGGACACGTCACCCACCTCCTCCACCAGCCTCCTTCCTCCCTGCTGATGTCAGCACATAACCCACCATGGTTCTGGGACCACAAGTGCTATTCAAAAAGAGTAGATAGATGTGTAGGTGAAGGGTCAATATGGGTTTGTGAATTTATCTAATTTTATTTTAGAAAACATCATTTGTTTCATGGATGTTTTTGTGTTTGGCATCGTGATTGGTATAAACAATATCATATTCAGCAATTAGTATTACACAGTCACTGTATTATGACCAGCCATATAGTTGAAATCCATATGTAGGCAAATGATTAGCACTTAAGAGGGCATTTATATGTGTTCACAGCTTTAATCTGCTTTACTAATCATTATTTTCAGATAACTGTCAGAAATGTATACATTCAGATATACTAGTATATAAGTGGATGGTAGAAATTACTATTTTACTGTACTGTATGTGTTCCTAGGTTTAATAGGTTTAAAGGTATATAATTGTCTATTATTAAAGACCAAAATACACTTTAAAGGGATGCACAGTTCTTTAAGCATTTATAGTGTTGCCCCAACATTTAAGTGGGAATTACATAGGGGAGGGTGCAATACCATATTCTGTAAGCACCCATTTTTTTCATTTATTGATCTGACCTTCTGCTGCCCAACCACTGGAAAAAAATCTCTGCATTTTCTTTCACACACACCTACATTTTTTCTCCCTGGGATCTTGTGCATATACTGCATTATCTAAAGCTAGTATAAACAATTTGCTTGAACATTCAGAGAAATTCCCATATTACTGTTTAAATATATCTTTTAGTTTGCTGTATTTACCAACTTGTATTCTATGTATCAGATTAATTAACACATTTTATATGTAATTCTGTAGTGAATGCATTTTGTGATGCCACACACTCCATCTAACCCAGACGAGTTCCCAGTTTTTCTGAGGAGATGTTGGTTAGTCAGCCAGACTGGTTTTCCCACAGTTTTCCCTAATGACTTCTAGCCACTCCCTCTGGCTAGAGTTAATCAATGCTTAGAAGCAGGTAGATTATAATGAGAATTAATCTTAGTTCCTCACACCTCCATACCACCTTCTTTTCTCTTTATCATGCTCAACTCACCCCCCTTAACTCTGTACCAAAGACTGTGATGGAAACACCAATCCTGAGAGACTTGTGGAGGCGGAAGAGAATGGGTTGGAACGAGGGACAAAATGGGTTGAAAGGGTCGTTAGATAGTGAGCAAAGGAAAGGGGTCAGAACAATGTTGCTGACACGGTGAGAACTGTTAGCGCACATGAGAGGTAATTTTAGAGTGTGGGTCTGACCTCGCAGAGATCATAATAGTCATTTTCAGTTGGGTGTTTGAAATTGAATAAGAAGCACGTTAAGAATTTATATTTCATAAAACATCAGTGTCTTATGCTGGAGTGTCACTATAAAGTGCATAGGCAAAACTATTTTAGAAGTGCCATTATCCATGATGAATAACTGTGTTATTATCCCAAAAGGGTTAATACTGGTTAGTGAAGTCCCACACTGTGTAGTGACATCAGAAAAACCGCTGTGCTTGTATTTACATTTAACTGGTGGATTTACCCGCTTGCCTACGTGCACACAGGGTAGTTGGTCATTTACTGGCTGTAGTGCTCAGCAATAAATATGAGAGAAGAGCAAGTTAGATCATTAGCAGAGAAGACTTCCTTCTTAGGCTGTGTGTTGTTTACATCCTTAGCTTACCGCTTGTCCAGTTTTCACACTTCTCATGTACAGGCCATGCTGTTGCTTGTATACATCCCTTGACTTTTCATGCAAATTTGTGTTTAAGCATACTTGTTTGTGTGTACAATGGGGAACACAAACACATACACACATGGGGGTGGAGGGAGACCTAGAAGGGGGAGTGTGGGGGGGTATTGGTGGTGGTGCAAGGCGGTGACAGAAATTGAGGGGGACGGGGTGGCAGCTGCAGGCTGCTCGGTGCACTGTCAGAGCGGAATGATTAATGAATGGCGGCCCCAGCTGAGCCTAACCTTTGGAGAACCGCACAGGACATCTGCAGAACTGTCAGCGCTCTGACAAGGACAGAGCTGAACAACCAATTATTTCGCCATCACTAAGGTGGGCTGTCAGCTTAATCCTAGCCATTCACTTAGGCAAGGACAGGCAAATTTCTCCTTTACATACACACACACACACACATTGAGCAGACCACGGTCCTGCGTGGACACACATACACAAGTGAACAAACAGGCATGCACATGCCCACGTGGACATGTACACAAAGTGTACCGATACACTCACACAAACACACTCACTCACTCACATATTCACACACTGGCTTGGTCCCGGACAAAATAGAGTTAACCCCTGTGTTGCCAGCGGTGGCAGCCCCGTGCAGGTGACATATATTAAGGAAAGCAGGGCAAGCAGGGGAGGTTTAATGATGACAAAACAGGGCTGGTGGATGCTGGCTGGGACTCTGAACTGGACATGGGTGGGGCTGCATACTGGGAAAGACACCGCGTATGGTACATGTCGAAAATAAGGAAGGGAGGGAGGGAAAGCGTGCACCAGACAGACAGGGGTAGACACTCTTATGTCTGTAGCAACATAGGAGAGAATGCAGCTATATGTTTAATGTTCAAAACAGAAGTTGAGTGGAAATATAACTTTATGTGAAACCTGCATGTTCAGTCTGATGAAGATGACTGAGATATACATTGCACAAAAGATGGTCAAACTCTGACAACCGCCATTTGTCTTATCATGAGTGCAGCCATATAAGATGAAGAGGTCTGACATTCAGTGGTCTACACATTTTGGAGTGTGTACATTTTTAAACTCTCCACTGTGGAAATAAGGTATTGATTGGTCTTATGAATTATACAGAATTGATCCTGTTGCATTGAAGAAGATTAAAAAAGGGAATTTAAATAAAACATGACGATGATGGCCATGATTAGTTATGATGCCATGTCAAGACAAAGTTGATACATGCTATTAGTGCTTATGTACAGGCAGAAGCAATTTAATTAAAGAACACAACCACAGATTTAAATACTCAGACTTAGCCCTTTCTTTTTTTTTAAAGCTGTAATTTGATCTAAATGTGTGCACTTTAGGTCTTTTTCTGTGAATGTGAGCTTCCAGTTTTCTACTCTGTCAAAACAGGAACTAGTCTCGCTGTTTTAATCAGGACTAATGAGTATATTATCACTAGATTTATTGATTAGCCAAGGGGACTTCAATAATACCAAACATGTATATGAGTGTAAATCTGTTTGCATTCCATTCTTCCTTTAGCATCTCCATCTGTGTGTGTGTGTGCGTTCATGTGTGGAGTGTGTGGAGCCCGGCCAGAGTCAGGTGCTGATGGGTGGTATGAGTGACTGATTGGGATTTGATTGAGGCATTTCTGAGGCGATAAGGGATCAAGCGTGGCGGTGAAACCTATTGACAGACTGCTGATGAAGCCAGAGAGAGAGAGGAGGAGAGTGAGAGAGAAAAGCTTAGGAAATTAGCTTAGGATAAAAATCAATTAACATAAAAATAGTCTCTCATCAGTGGCTAACCATGTGTGTAAGCATGTTGCATCTGTGTTGTATTTCCTCTCATATATCCGTGTCTCTGCTATCCTGCATTCACCTACATTCACTACACACTAACAGGCTTTAATGCAATGTTTTGGTTGGACTGACCTCCTGCTTGCAGACAATTAAAACATAAAATGCCAAGTCAAGTCACTTGAATTCTAAACTTTGTGTGGCTGGTGTATATTCATGAGCGAGGCACCTACTACTCTTTTGGAATGGTGACGACTTTGTGCAGCTCAACTCGTTTGACCAGGGGAATCCTAATACTGCTTTACAATTTTCAGTGGAAGCAATTCTGCTGGTGTCATCCACAACTTTTGCTTCTCTTGTGAATGCAGAGACCCATTAACTTTGGCAACTTTAGCAATCTTTGGTCTACTGTTTGTCCCAACACATATGAACATTAGCTATAATGACTGAACTTTTACTATAAATGTGTCAGAATTATTTCAAATGATAGAGGAAATATTTGCTATGCAGTAATGTAAATACAGCTGTCTTTCAGGCAGATGTGTCTCAATCCTTACGTTTTCAGAGCTTTATGCTGGTGCACACTCATCAATGCACACACACTTGCATACATACACACACACAATATCAGAATACATTCATTAGAGGACTAACTACTCCTCCTAGTCCTACTAACAGGGCTGTCTACTGTCCCAGACAAACTGCAGGAGGAGGTGTCTGGCTGCTTGCTTTTAAACTGGGTTAGTGGACCAGAGAGGGAGAGGAAGAATGTGAGAGAGACAGGGAGAGAGAGCATGTGAAAAAGTGGGAAAGTGAGGATCTGGAATCTAAAACTGGGACGGGGTACATGAGAAGAATTTCCTTCATAAATTGTGGTGGTATTCCCCACTGTGTATCCCTTTATACTACATGTATGAGTGTGTGTTTTTCTTTATGTAATTGCACATCTGTCTACAGGCGTGCACCGTGTCTCATGAAATGTCCGTTTATTATAGAAAGGTTTTACAGATGTCATTTTTTTAACGTTTTCACTGGCTTCCTATAATGAACTGGATATTTGTCTTATGCCTTCGCTCACTTCAGTCTCCTGCCCTCAGTTGATTTAGGAGCCAAATGGCAGCCCATTAACATGTGAGAATGATTGTGCAGCCTTGGGGTTGCAGCGCGGCAACCCACTGAGAGGTTTTGCGCCGCACATCTCTATGATTCTCCGTCTTTGCACTGTCGACAAGAGTTAAGCATCAAACATAAGAACTAACTATCCTCACCCTCAACTGCTCCCCTCGTCTCTTTTTGGCCTCTGGGTTCACACTGTAATTTGCTCTATCTCTGTCTCTCTTCTTTTTTCTCTCTCTTTGTCTCCGTCTCCCTCCATCTCTCTCTGGGCTTATGAATGAGGAGAGGGAGGTGATGAGGTCAAAGTGAATCTTCCCCTCGCTGAAGATGATTATGTCTTAACCTGCCGTTATTCAAAGGAGCAGGCCCTGTGGCCATGAGCTGGCCTGCTAGCCACGTGTCAGCAATGATGGGGCAACACCTTAGCACTGCCACAGAGCAAGAGAGAGAGGGAGAGAAGCTATGCACTCAAATGGACTCTCAGGGTCAAATGTACAATGCCTTGCAATGTGTTTCATAAGACATACTGCGCCATAGAGCCACTTGGTTGATGGATGCCTGCTGTTTTTGTGATGGCCTAGGTGTCCAATCTTAGGCCCTCAAATACGTTATGGATTCTGGTGATCTCACTGGGAGCAGACATTAGACTATAAAGTTGGACTACAGTTAAGAGTCAGTCAAACGCTTCTGCACTGTAGGATTTCTGGGAAAGTCGTGATGCCCGTGGTTATGCCAGAGGTGTTCATTAAAATACTGCTAATTTACAGCTAGTGTTAGCTAATTGGTCGGTCTTGGCTAGTTTAGGTAATAGAGAACAACACCTAAATTGTGCTCGGTCTCGATGAACAGGACTCAAGGCTCTCAGGGAGAAGACTGTTCCACCTTTATCTTTGTCCCTCCTGACTTTTCTTTAAGCCTCAGACTTCATATTCAGCAGCCCCAGGCTTGAGCTATCTGTCTCTCCCTTTTTCAATTAAGTCTTTTAGAGGTGTTACACACTATATTCTTTAATACACTTCCTCAGATGTACTCTCAACACACGTGCACACATCCTGTAGATGCACTAATACACACTAGAACACATGCTTCTAGAAAAGGTGTGTATGCGTAATTTTTTTAACACACATGATGGCGTTTAGTGTGGGTAACCAAGAAGTCAATGAGCAGTTGAAATCCACGGGCAACACTAACAAGCCAGTGTGAGGTGTGAACACAGCTGTTTGAGTCACAACAAATCTAATACACATTTCATCACTTCCTAAACAAGCCATCAGCAAGTCTAATGCTCTGGTATGGAGAGCGGCACTCTATGATACATGTGCTTTCAAGGCATTTTCTTAAACATCAGCACTTAGCACATCTTCCCCACACCTCGGCATCATGCATCTACTGTAAGTGGTGCTGCTGATAAGCCAAATTTATCATTTTTGTGATTCAGATTCATAAAACCAGCAGTGCCCTAATTGATAACACAACAGCTGCCACTGG